>NC_066582.1:322373308-323051841 GCF_024323335.1 Lathyrus oleraceus | reverse complement strand
TTACGGATTCGCATGAACCGAGCTATCTTAGAAAATCAAAGTTTGAAGGAGGAACGTAAGGGGAAAGCTCAGGAACTTGAGGATAGTAACAAGAGAGCCAGGCTATTGGAAGACCAGAAGGACAATCTTGATCATATCCTTATAGGTTCCACATCAGTGATCCAGACCAGAAAGGAAGAGCTCAAGAAAGATGAATATAGAATTTGTGAGTTAGGAAGGATGTTGGATAGGTCTCTTATGGAAAAGAAAGAAATTAAGCTCGACCTTGAGGCACATATCCGAAAACTAAAGGACACTCTGAAGAAATGCACAAAAAAGTTGTCTCGCGAGATACTCCAAAAGGAAGAAGCTGAAAGAAACTGTCACCACCTCAAGTACCAGTTGGAAGAAGCTAATAGGAGGTTTGCAGTTTTGGAGAGCCAAGAAGGGGATGTAGCCTACTTGCTCCTAAAGAATTATTGTGTGTATTGGAAAAGGTTGTATAGAGAGGCTAGGACAACCTTAGGTGAAGATCAGCAGGTCATCAAGAAACTCCAAGAGCTTTATGTTGAATGGAATGGCAAATTCCGCAACTTAGCTAGATTTGTTAACCTCAACATGTTGGAACTCCCCAAAAAACTCCAAGAAGCTGATTGGTGTATGTGTCCATAAAACACACCTCCTCAAGTTTTCAATTTCGTCAAGTTTTGCAAGAAAATGGTGAAAGAGCTCACCACAGATCTTGCTACGATCATACGAGCTGAGACGGAGCTTAAGTTTACTTGTACTTGAATCTGAATTTTTGGTGTTTGAATCTTTTTTATTTGAATTTGAATCATTTGTACTTGAAGTTAAATCATTTTTTATTCGAATTTGATTTTACTTAATGGAAGTTGTCATTTTGGGCCTCAATTATTACGTTTTTTCTTATTTAATATATTCTAACATTGCTGGAATAAATAATAAAGATAACTAAGAGGTTTGCACAAAATGCACCCATAGCATACATTCATGTCATTCTTCAAACAAAAAAACTCATTGTTGTGTCTTCTCCAGTTCCACACCGAGTCCTCAACACCACTACAACACCAGAGCCAGCGCTAGTCAAAGAATGACAGATCAAGAACAAGAATTGGAGAGAGTAAGCTCAGAACTTGAAGACCTACGAGGAAACATGGGTCAAGTCATGGAGATACTATAAGTCATTAAGGCCAAGTTGGACACCCAAATGACGGTCATTTCAGAAATCACCGGTCCTACGATTGAACCTCAACCTGCAAGGACAATGCCTACCACTTGGCCAGTCTACGGTTTACCTCCTGGCTTCACACCTCCAGTTGAAGGTGCCCCTGGTTTTGTACAATCCACTAAGTAGATGGTTCCTCTACCAACTACGGTTTTGTATCATCCTGTGGTCCACACGTTTGCACCCCCCTTTGTCCATGCGCACATGCAACCTTATTTTAAAGATCAACAACATGCTCCGAATTTTTCTGACGAAGATGATGAAAGGCATGAAAACATAAGAGGAATGAACGAGAATTTCCATATTCTTGATAAAAGGTTAAGGGCTATGGAAGGTGACCAAGTCTTTGGTGCTGCTGCTAGGGAGATGTGCTTAGTGTCATGTCTTGTGATTCCCGTGAAATTCAAGACCCGGATTTCGATAAGTACGAGGGCCACCCGTGCCCTAAAAGTCACCTCATTTATGTACTATCGGAAAATGGCGGTGCACATAGAGGACTATAAACTTATGATACATTGCTTCCAAGACAGCTTGAGGGGTGCTCCCTTTAAGTGGTACTTAAGCCTTGATCAAAGTAGAATTCGTTGTTTCCAAGACTTATCTGATGCTTTCATCCAACATTATAAGTATAACATGGATATGGCCCCAGATAGGAGGCAATTGCTCAGCATGTCTCAGAAAGATAACGAGTCTTTTAAGGAATATGCACAACTATGGAGGGAAGTGGCCTCGCAAGTCGAACCACCCCTTGTTGAGAAGGAGTTAGCAAATTGGTTCATGGATACGGTAAAACCTATGTTCTATGAAAGGGTGGTGAGTAGCATATCAGCAAGCTTCTCTGACTTGGTTGTCATGGGCCTAAAGGTCGAGCTTGGATTGAAGAATGGAAAAATGATAACCACCTCTGAAACATCTAGTAATAATGTCAAAAAGTTTTCCGGAAGTTTTCAAAGAAAGAAAAAGGGTGAAATAAATGCAGTGTCAACCAGTCAAAGAAGGAGTCACTCGTGGAAGAAGCAACATCAATTTGCTCAGCAACAACCAACTTATCAAGTGTAGTATATTCAACAACTGTATGTGGCAACAGTCACGCCAACTTTCAACCAATCACAAGCTCCTGTCTATCAACCTATTCAACAAGCACCAGTATACCAGCAAGCACCCATGCCACCCGCTTATCAACAGCCAAGGGCACAGGCTCCACGTCCACAAAATCTTCCAAATCAAAATAGGGTACAAAGAGGTAGACCTCCTTTTTCTTTAATCGTTATGACGTACACTGAGTTATACCCATCGTTGCTGAAGAAAGGGTTGGTGACTCCCAGACCTTTGGGTCCTCCACCAAATCCTTACCTCCATGGTACAATCAAGATGCCAATTGTCCTTTCCATGAGGGTGCCCCTGGGCATGATTTAGAGGGATGTTATGCTTTGAAGCATAATGTGCGAGAGCTGGTTGAGAAGAAAATCCTTTCATTCCGAGATGTTTGACCCAATGTAAAAAGTAACCCTCTGTCGGCGCATGGTGATGTTAATGCCATTGAGGATGTTTCTGATGTTTGTATACTCAAAAATGTTGAAGATGTTAAAACTCCATTGCTAGCACTCCATGCAAAATTGGTGGGAGCTAGTTTGATTGATACATGTCACGACAACTGTGAAGAATGTGTCGTTTATCCAAGGGGATGTAAAGTGGTACGAACTGATATTAAAAACTTGATGGATCAAGGTGTTTTACAAGTTTGTGGTCCTGCACCAAATGAGGAAATTTCAGTCATTGAACCCTTTTTTAATCTACCAGAACCTGTTGAGATAACTTATGAAAGAAAAGATGTTGTTCATCCATCACCCGTGGTAGTTTGTATGCCTACCCCCTTTCCCTTTGAAAGCACCAAGATGGTACCTTGGAAAAATGACATAACTGTGGTAGATGGAGTGATACATGAAGAACCCAAAGATGTTGAAGGTGAGAAAAGCTTGGAGAATGTTAACACCAATATCACTAACATCGCAGGATGACCCGCAGCGGTCGGGTTTATACTCCCGATGTCAATATAATCCCTCAAGAACCAACAACGGAAGCTACAACTGTAAATCCTGCCCCAGAGTATGAAGGGGTACAACCGACAGTGCAATCAGATGAAGCGATTGAATTTCTAAAAATGATAAAGAAAAGCGACTACAAGATAGTTGATCAGTTACATCAAACACCGTCAAAAATATCTATCTTGTCCTTGCTTCTGAATTCCCAAGCTCATAGGGAGGCTCTACTGAAAGTGCTTGCTCAAGCTCATGTTACCCAAGATATAACGGTTGGCCAATTTTATGGGGTGGTCGCCAATATCACAGCTTGCAACACTCTAAGTTTCAGCAATGAAGAGCTACCCAAGGAAGGGCAGAATCACAACCGCGCCTTACATGTATCCATAAAGTGCCAAGAAGATGCTCTGGTTAGGGTCTTAGTTGACACTAGATCGTCCCTCAATGTTCTACCAAAGAGGGCGCTTCCTAAATTATCTTACCAAGGTTCGAAAATGAAACCTAGTGCACTTGTGGTAAAAGCATTTGATGGTTCTCGGAGGACAGTAGTTGGGGAGGTAAAGCTACCAATCCAAATCGGATCGCACGTATTCCCCATCAATTTCCAAGTCATGGACATAAATCCCGCTTATATCTGCCTTTTGGGACGTCCATGGATACATGTTGTTGGGGCAGTGACTTCTACTTTGCATCAGAAAATGAAGTTTGTCGTCGATGACAAGCTCGTCATTGTCTCGGGTGAAGAAGATTTTATCATTAGTCAACTCTCCTCTTTTCGTTATATCGAGGCTGATGAAGATGCCTTAGAGACCTCTTTCCAAGCACTTGAAATATCCAATGCCACACTTGCAGAAGTAAAGGATCCTATTGAGAAAACCAGTTTGTCGTTCGCCTCTTTGAAGAGTGCAAGGTCAGCAGTTGAAAGTGGAAGTCCTACAGGTTGGGGGCAAGTCATCAATGCCAGCAAGAAAAAGGATCGTTTTGATTTGGGGTACAAGCCTTCTGCTAAGGAAGGAGCCCCGGTCCCTGCAAAGGACCGCATACGAAGCATACAAGAAGTTTTCCTAAGCACGGGATTTATCCATGGGGATCAAGTTGGTGCAGTTGAAAATGACACTGAAGATGGAGAAGCATCAAATCTGATATACCGGTGTGAAGCAGCCTTAACAAATTGGGAGGCAGTTGAGATTCCAAAAGTTTTTCATGTGTCAAAGTAATTGTGTTTTCCTTTGTTTTTTCAAAATCCTTAGCTCTGCCCGAGGCTAACGGATCATTTGTAGGGCCACTTTAAATTTCAAAATCGTTATGACAAATAAAGAGCATTTTGTTCAAATTTTTATCGTTCATTTTTTTTTCTTTCCTTAAAATGATAATCCTTTCAAAAAACTACAAAAACATTTTTAATTCTTTTGCATTTTATTTCCACTTTTCTAAAAAATCATCATTTAAAAAGCATGCAGAATAATCAATAAACTAGTTGAATTCGATGACCCCACTACTTCCTATAACTTTGAATTCCCCATCTACCAGGCGGAAGAGGGTAGTGAGGAAGATTGTGATTTCCCTGAAGAATTGGAAAGGCTGCTCGAGCATGAGTCAAGGGCCCTTCAGTCGTATCAAGAACCGGTGGATACAATCAACCTTGGCACTGAGGAAGAAAGGAAAGAGGTCAAAGTTAGGACTACGCTTGGGGAAAGCATCAAAGAAAGATTGATCAAGTTGCTACAAGAATATGTTGATGTATTTTCTTGGTCGTATCAGGATATGCCAGGTTTAGATACTGATATTGTTGTCCATAAGCTACCACTATAGACAGATTTCCCGCCAGTGAAACAGAAGCTCCGAAGAGCAAGGCCCGACATGGCTCTAAAGAATTGTGACGAGGTGAAACACCAATTTGATGCCGGTTTTCTAGCAGTTGCAAAGTATCCTCAATGGGTAGCTAATATTGTACCAGTACCCAAAAAGGATGGCAAGGTCAGGATGTGTGTTGATTCAGGGATCTAACACAAAGCTAGTCCAAAGGATGATTTCCCCTGCCACATATTGACACTCTGGTAGACAACACTGCTAAGTTCGCGGTCTTCTCCTTTATGGACGGATTCTCGGGTTATAATCAAATTAAGATGGCTCCAGAAGACATGGAAAAGACCACATTCATCACCCCTTGGGGAACATTTTGCTACAAGGTAATGCCATTTGGTCTCAAAAATGCCGGGGCAATTTACCAAAGAGAAATGGTCACTCTTTTCCATGATATGATGCACAAAGAAATTGAGGTTTATGTAGATGATATGATTGCAAAATCCCAAAGTGAAGAGGATCATATAGATCACTTGCAAAAGATATTTGAGCGTCTTCGAAAATTTCAACTACAACTGAATCCTGCTAAATGCACCTTTGGTGTCCGATCTGGAAAGTTGCTTGGTTTCATTGTTAGTCAACAAGGAATTGAGGTAGATCTAGACAAGGTTAGAGCAATACAAGAAATGCCTGCTCCACGAATAGAGAAAGAAGTCAGAGGATTCCTGGGACGTTTGAACTATATCTCTAGGTTTATATCTCATATGACTGCTACGTTTGAACCTATATTCAAGTTTCTTAGAAAAGATCAAGAAGTTGAATGGAACTCTGACTGCCAAAGGGCTTTTGAGAAGATCATACAATACCTGCAAGAGCCCCCTATTCTAATTCCACCTGTTCAGGGGAAGCCACTCTTTATGTATTTGACTGTGCTTGAAAAGTCAATGGGATGCGTGTTGGGACAACATGATGAAACCGGACGAAAAGAACATGTCATCTACTATCTGAGCAAGAAGCTTACTGATTGTGAAACTCGATATTCACTCTTGGAGAAAACTTATTGTGCTTTAGCATGGGCCGCTCGCCGTCTAAGGCAGTACATGATTTGTCACACTACTTTGTTGATCTCAAAAATGGATCCAATAAAGTATATATTTGAAAAGCCTGCTTTAACTGGGAGACTCGCCCATTGACAGATGTTACTGTCTGAGTATGACATCCAGTATGTATCCCAGAAAGCCATTAAAGGAAGCGTGTTGTCTGATTACCTGGCACACCAGCCTGTTGAAGACTATCATTTGTTGAAATTCGACTTTCCTGATGAAGACATTATGGTAGTAAAAGATTGTGAAATTCGAGGACTTGATGAAGGACCTGAACCCGGATCTCGGTGGAAGCTCATGTTCGATGGTTTCTACAATTACATGGGGCATGGCGTAGGAGTTGTTCTATTGAATCCGAATGGTGGATACACCTCTTTCACAGCAAGGTTGTGTTTTGATTGCACAAACAATATAGCAGAATATGAGGCATGCATCCTAGTCATTGAAGCAACAATTGACCTCCGAATCAAAATCCTCGAAGTATGTGGAGACTCAGCCTTGGTGATATACCAAGTCAAAGGCGAATAGGAAACCTGTGATACCAAGTTGATCCCATATCGTGCCTATGTCATGGAACTAATAAAATACTTTGACGAAATCACTTTCCGTCATATCCCGAGAACTGAGAATCAAATTGTTGATGCTTTGGATATGTTGGCTTCAATGTACCAAGTTAGATTTCATAATGAAGCGCCTCTCATTCAGATAAAGCGGAAAGTTGAGCCTGCCTACTGCCAGTTGGTTGAAGAGGAAGCCGATGGTAAACCTTGGTTTCACGACATCAAATGCTTTTTGCAAAACCAAGCATATCCAACAGATGCAACAACCCTTGACAAGAAAACATTGAGGAAGTTAGCATCTAAATTCTTCTTAAGCAATGGTGTGTTATACAAGAGAAACCACGACCTGATTTTGCTCAGATGCGTGGATGGACATGAAGCGGACCTGTTGATCAAGGATATTCATGAAGGATCCTTTGGAACTCATGCCAATGGGCATGCCATGGCCAAGAAGATTTTGAGAGCTGGTTATTACTGGTTGACCATGGAATCCGACTGCTTCAATTATGCTAGAAAATGTCATAAGTGCCAAATCTATGTTGACAAGGTACACGTGCCTCCAACCCTATTAAATGTTTTGGCATCACCTTGGTCGTTCTCAATATGGGGCATCAACATGATTGGCGCCATCGAGCCTAAAGCTTCCAATGGTCACCGCTTCATCCTGGTTACCATTGATTACTTTACCAAATGGGTAGAAGCCGTCTCTTATGCTAATGTGACAAAACAAGTGGTTGCACAGTTCCTCAAGAAAGAAATTATTTGCCGTTATGGAGTTCCCAGCCGGATCATTACAGATAATGGGACGAATCTGAACAATAAGACCATGAAAGAATTATGCGAAAGCTTCAAGATTGAGCACCATAACTCTTCACCATATCGTCCAAAGATGAATGGCATTGTTGAAGCCGCTAATAAAAACATCAAGACGATCCTGCAGAAAATGGTGAAAACCTATAAGGATTGGCACGAAATGCTACCCTTTGCACTGCATGGATACCGGACTTTCATCCGCACTTCAACAGGGCAACCCCATTCTCTTTGGTGTATGGGATGGAAGAGGTTCTCCCAATTGAAGTGGAGATACCTTCAATGAGAATCTTGATGGAGACCAAGCTAGAAGGGGCTGAATGGATCCAAAACAAATTTGATCAGTTAAACCTCATAGATGAGAAGCGAATGCCTTCTTTGTGCCATGGACAGTTATACCAGAAACGGCTCAAAAGGGATTTTGACAAGAAAGTACGTGTTCAAGAATTCAGAGAAGGAGACCTCGTGCTTAAGAAGATCTTGCCAATACACAAGGACTCACGTGGGAAGTGGACTCCTAATTATGAATGCCCATATGTGGTGAAGAAAGCCTTCTCCGGAGGTGCCTTGATTCTCACAACTATGGATGATGAAGAGCTCTCACACCATGTGAACTCTAATGCAGTTAAAAAATACTATGCCTAATAAAAATCCGCTAAGTCGAAAACCTGAAAGGGCGATTTAGGCAAAAAAAGGGGTATCCCGGTGGATCGAAAACCCGAAGGGGCGATTCAGACAGAAGTTAGGGATAAATAAAAAATGATAGCTCGCTAAGTTGAAAACCTGAAAGGGCAACTTAGGCAAAACATGGCGTCCCGGTGGATTGAAAACCCGAAAGGGCGATCCAGGAAAAAGTTAGGGGCAAAAGGCATAAACTGCATCAGTTGTTACTGATTGACACAGAAGAATCTGAGGCGGAAGATCAATCCAGTTACTCCCCTTAGAAGCAAGGTTTTAGGGAATCATATCTATTAGGGATATTAGTGGTCACTGAATTCAACATAAACCTTTCCTTATTGCCATTTTCAAAATTGTAATATTCCATGGAGCTACGCCATTTGTGTGCTACCATCCTTGAATAAAATACAAGTTTTGCCTATCAATCATTGTTAATTGTGTTCTTCTATGTATTTATTTGTTATGCAAAGTGTCATTTATTTGTTAATAATGAAATTTTGAAACTTGAAAAGAATTTGAAATTTAGTGAAAGGAAGAAAATTACTTTGATATATGTGAAAATCAAGAGAAAAACATTTGTTTTACCGAAAGTCTCAAGATTGCATAAATACTCCTGGATCACCAACAAAAATCTCCATGGAACACAACTCATTAATCCTCTGGAAAGATGGCCCTTTGGTTATTTATAACTGTCAATCTTGATAGATTCTCCTCTGGATACATATGTTACTTGTACGAGTTCTAGTTATTGGTGTTGAGGAATCAGAATCTCTATAAACACTCCCTACAAACTCCCAGACTGCCTATTGTCAGCATTGCATATCATGATCATTCATATATCATGCATAAAACAAACAAAATTAAGTCATGCATGGTTCAAAATATGCTTTGTACTCATTTATGTTGCACATTCGGTCTCGTCGTTGATTGTTATCCCTTGACCCAAAGACCATTTGTCACTAGCACTCCATCCAAAGTCCAATCATCATTGGCATCCTGTAAGGTCCAGTTGTCACTGGTGTTATCTTCAATCCGATTGTAATTGGTATGTCAAGTTCAGTTGTCACTGATATCTTATCAGAAATCCAATTGTTATTTGGTACCCTTAAAATCTAGTTGTCACTAGTATCGTTTCAAGAATTCAATTGTCATTGGCATCTCCAAAATTCAGTTGTTACTGTCATTATCATCAAAAACCCAGTGGTTACTGGTATCTTTTCAAAATCTCATGGTCATTGGAGTTTATTTAGAGCCCAGTAGTAACTGGCACTTTGGTCTTAAAAAAAAGTCAATTGTTGTTGGTTTTCTCTAAAAAAAGTCCAATTATAACTGGCACTCCATTTGAAAATCCAATCGTAATTGGTACTTGAAGTTTGGTTGTTGCCAACACCATTTGAGGTTCAGTTGAAGTTGTCACCAATCTGTTAGAAGATGGTTGTAATCCATTGCTTACGGTCCAAGTACAATTATTGGCATATACAGAGAGTTCGATCACCCTGTTTTTCCTGATGGTTCCTAGAAAGTCATGAGTGACTTTTCATTTTTTAGGAATTCCCAGAAGCTTGGATGTTATTCTTGTTGAAAACTCCAATGATGTTTGGTTTTGATTAATTTATTTGTAAAGAATCATCGTACCCTTTTTGCATGAATGATCTTCTCGTAAGAAGACTCTTGATCTAGTCTGTGTGGATGATTTTCTAGTAAGAAAACTCCAATGTGTTATATGGATAATCTTCTCGTAAGAAGATTCTCGTCTATTTATTTTTTTTGGGTGAATTTTATGTTAGAAATCTCCAAAGTCTTTGATTGGATATATTTCTTATAAGAGATCCCCATAATTGTCAAAAGTATTCTAAAGGGTTAGGTCATGTCTGAACTTATTTGATAAAACGTATTGCGGATATTTCTTATGAGAGATCTTTAGAACTGTCGAATACCTTCTGAAGTGTCAGGTCATGTCTGGACCTATTGATAATTTTTACTTTGGATGTTCCCCAGGGTCTTTTCCCCGCAAATTGTTATCCCTATTGAGTCTCCCCCATTGCCTTTGACATTTCCTATAAAATACAGTTACCGTATTCTCATCATTCCCCGCAGGTTTGTCCATCATTCATCATAAAAATCATGCTAGGATCCATCAAATCCCCAGCAAACCAAAAGAGGTCTTTCAAATCGTAGCACGGCATGTCGTCACATATGGGGGCAAAATTTGGGTCTTTTGTATTTAAATACCTTTCACTTTGGATACCATGAGGATTATCATCACTCATGCCATCTGGTAAAGATATTTAAATAGGGGTAACTGTCACACCTCAAATTTTATCCCACTTAAGATCATTCATAGGTATTTCAATTATCCACATTCATTCGATTGCATACATTCTTTTGCATAAAGTTATATGTATGATTCGCTAGCATCTCATTTGTACCATACATCATGAGCATTTCATAAGATCTCATTTCCATGCACATGTCGGAATTCATCAATCAAGGATTAGTTAATTTTGTTTGTACTATTTTGTTAAGATCAGTGCATATTGTTATCATGCATACACCCTGTCATTCAATTTAGAATAATTATAAATCTCATTCCATTTGAATCTACCTTCTATGATCATGGTCATCACAATATCTATTTTTTCAAATAAGTCTTAATTCTTGAATAATGTTTGACTTTGGCTTGGAATTTAGATTTAAATGATGAGTGTATTACTTTTGGTTTAAATCATATTGTGGTCTTTTGAAAAATGCATAAAAAGTTTGTAAGTCAACATTTTACTTTTATTTTTGTATGGTCATCTTACCATTTTATTTTATTTTCCCTTTTGACTCAATTTGATTTCGAAGGAAATTCACCTCAAGAGTAAAGTGCTTTAAATTCTTTTTTTTTTACATCATAAGAGGAACTCCTAAATAGAAATTACAAATTAATTTATTTTGCATTTAGATTGGATTTGGAACATCCGTGATTGTTTACATTACAAGTTCTAGCAACAAACGCAATCCCATAAAGAAATTATCACACTTTCTTCTATCTTCTATGATCCTTACTCCATGTCTCTACAATCCCAAAATCACTAGAGCACATTCTTTTGAACCTTCTTGGTACCTTGAGACCTAAGCAAAGGAAAAGTAAATTTCAAAAAAAAAAAGAGAGGTAAAAGTACAGTAATTTGTAAATAACAATAGGATCTTCATTGTCACAAAGAGACAAACTCAACAAGACAAAAAAAAAGGTACAGCAACCCCAATTTCACCAAAATAGCAAAAACATACACCTAACAGATTTGATTCCTCTGCACCATTCCCCCTTCATCATCATGCATCAGAATAAACCCTAATGTCTTCCCATATAAATTCAAACAAAAATCAGGGATGAGGGGCGAATTTGTTTTGACAAGAGAAAATTGATACACAAAAAACCTAAGATTGTTACAGAGATACTTACAAAAAAGAAACCTTTCGGTAACCCTAAAAAAAATCAGATTTGGCTCACGCAGTGGACATGGAGAAACAGGAATAACAACAAGCAAAAGGAAGAGATTACCCGGTTTTGATCGGTAAGTTATCCTTTGCCTTTTACTTCTTAGCCTACTGTAATTTCTTGTGCTTGGTGCCGGTTTTTCATTTGCCTCATTTATTGTTGCGATTCAAAGTGTTTCGTCACGAGCATGTAAATGTTCGAAGGCCTTGGTCTTCGCGAGCGCGCAGCCGCCATCGAGATGCGAGAATCGCGTCGTGCATCCGTGTTGAGAAGGAGGATTCGCATCGTTCGTCCACGTGGAGAAGAGGGAGTCGCGCGCATCCGCCGTTGAGTTGAGAGAGCGCGACCACCGTTGAGCGGTGGGCTTCGCGAGCGCGCATCCGCCGTCGGAATGAGAGAGTCGTCGTTGGAGTGAGAGAGTGGCCGTCGAGATAAGAGGGCGCAACCGTTGAAAAGTGAGATTGGCACCATGCGCGGCCGCGGCTGGTGGAGAGAGAATGAAAGAGCCACCGAGAGAATAGAGGAATATTTGGTGAGGTGTGGAGTCGTTCTCACCTTTTCTCTTTTTTGGTTTGGTTCCTCTGTTCTTTATGTTTAAAAGGGAGTGTTTTATTTCTCCCTAGACTATCAATGCAGTCTTTTCTTCTGTTTTGTTTGGCTCAAGGTATTAGTGACAACTTGTTTTTTTGGGTAGTTGGAGCATTCATTGATTACTGAAGTTAATTTCCAACTTCGGATTTGTTTAGGCAGAAAAAGGGGCGGCGGCTCCCCATTAGGTTTAGGGTTTCTAAATATTTTCTTCATCGCCAATTGGATTGGGTTGGGTCTGACCCGACCCAAGTGCACAGGCCATCCGCCCGTGCGCGGCCCACTCCTTTTTTTTAAAAATTTTTGTTCTTCGCAGTTTCATATGTACCTGCGGATATAGTCATCTTCCAACTAGTTGTTTGTGGCCTGGTGGTTGAAATGGCCACTGTTTTCCACCAAGCCCTGGGTTCGATCCTTGGCTTTTGATAATTTTAATTTCATTAATTTATTCTCTTTATTTTGTTTTCATTTCGTAAATATTTGATTTGGATTAATTAGTTTTGTATCCCCTACTTAATTTAAATTATCTTGGAGCATTGTGGGTTTTATTCTATTTTTGTTTTTTCTTATTTTTAAATGCATCAAAAATAAAACTTATTTATTTATTCTTATTTGTTTATTTATATATTTATTTATTTATATGTTTATTTATTCATTTGTAATCGAATTCTTTTAGGGTCCTTTTATATCAAGTCTTTGTGAGGGTATCCATTCAATTTTCTTCGATTTCAAACTTCCGTACCTCGAATATTTGAGTCACAAACCTTCACGCTCCAATATTCAAATCATTTTTCATTAAAAGATGAAGAAAAAGATTATACTTGATGGAATATCCAGTCGTAATCCTGAATATTAGGCCTAAGTTGTAAGAGCTTGCAAGCCATAAGTATTCGTCTTCTCTTCAAAACGCTCACATATTGAAATCATTTCTCATTAAAACATGAAGAAAAAGATTATCCTGGATGGAATATCCAGTGGTAATCCTGAATATTAGGCCCAAGTTGTAATAGTTTGCAAGCCATAAGTATTCGTCTTCTCTTCAAAACTCTCACATATTCAAATCATTTCTCATTAAAACATGAAGAAAAAGATTATCTTTGATGGAATATCCAGTCGTAATCCCGAATATTAGGCCCAAGTTGTAAGAGCTTGCAAGCCATAAGTATTCGTCTTCTCTTCAAAACGCTCACATATTCAAATCATTTCTCATTAAAACATGAAGAAAAAGATTATCCTGGATGGAATATCCAGTCGTAATCCCGAATATTAGGCCCAAGTTGTAAGAGCTTGCAAGCCATAAGTATTCGTCTTATCTTCAAAATGCTCACATATTCAAATCATTTCTCATTAAAACATGAAGAAAAAGATTCTCCTGGATGGAATATCCAGTCGTAATCCCGAATATTAGGCCCAAGTTGTAAAAGCTTGCAAGCCATAAGTGTTCGTCTTCTCTTCAAAACACTCCAATACTCAAATCTTTTTCTCAATAAAATATGAAGAAAAAAGATTACCTTGGATGGAATATCCAGTCGTAATCTCGAATATTAGGCCCAAATTATAAAGAGCTTGTGATTCATATGTATTCTTATAAATATTCAAACCATTTTCATAATTAAAATCGGAAGAAACAGATTACCTGGATGGAATATCCAGTCGTAATCTCGAGTATTAAACCCAACTTGTAAGAGCTTGCAAGTCATAAATACTCGTCTTTCAAGCCCAAAAGTACATTCGACCAATCAAACTCTTTTTTTCGCCGTCGTGCGATTGATCCTTAAAACCTTTTCATAAATGAAAGACATCTTATCTTAAGATGATGTAAAGCAATGCTTCATCCACAATTGTTGAGCTGAGATAAGTGATGTTTTTCCGAATGTTGATTTGTAAATCCATTTGATGTGTGGTATACGTCCTCTCCTCATCTGTTTTGGGTAAAACAATGTTCTACGTCGATTAATACAATATAGCTTTCGCTAAAATCGACCAACAAACAAACATTTTCTACCCAGAACTACGTAAGCCTTGAGTTCTCTATTGAGATACATAGGAGCAAGATTGCGAAATCTTGTCAGGCCTATTAATAAAAAACTTAGGTTTAGTCCTCTTCGTTTCAAAAACCAAAAACATCTTCTCTTTTCCTTTGATCCTATTATTCTTTCCCTCATAATGTCTTGAGAAGCCTAACATTTCAAGCTGACACTAACGCGCACAATTAACCTAATGGTTCCCATTGAGTACAACGGACATGAGGGGTGTTAATACCTTCCCTTTATGTAATCGACTCTCGAACCCTGATTTGGTTGCGACGACCATAATCATTGTCGTTCTTTCTTGGGTTTTATCTATATTCCCCTTTCCTTTTTAGGAATAAATAACGTTCGGTGGCGACTATGTTCAGTCCATCATTGTGAGCGTGCGATTGCGCTTCGCTAAGTCGTGTTCTCATTTTTCGAGCTGCGACACCCACCAAAGAAGAGCTAATGAATAAGTAGAGGCTAGCCCGCCTGGTTATGTTTGCTATTTTTTAATGATATAGAATAATATGCTTGAATCGTTTGATGCTTGTATACATATATACCTACCAATAGAAAAATAAAATAGATGATTTCTTAAACATTCATTTCTTTATGCATAACGATAGGAAAACATAGGGTATGACCAAGGATATCGATGCTCATTCCACCAAAAGTCAGGGGTGATATCGAAGACGGTTTGTACATCCGACTAAAGAAATCAATCCCCCACATAAAACGGGGGTGTTTTCGTAGTCTCTTTATGCGCCTGGCTAAAGCAATCAATCCCCTACATAAAGTCAGAGGTGATGTCAAAGACGTTTTATGGGTTCGGCTAAAGCAATCAATCCTCCATATAAAGTCAAGAGTGTTATCAGAGACGCTTTGTACGTCCAACTAAACAAAGTAACTCCCCACGGGAAATAATGACTCACCCCTTCTGAAACCTAGCCACTCCAGATGTTGTGGTGGGTTGGCCACACGTCTACCTCTGACCATATTTTTATCTAATAGGGGAAGAGAAGTTGGCCTTTAGCCGGGAACATCCCCAATGAAGTCCAATTAAATTTGAAGGAAGATCTCGTAAGTTCGTAAAGATTCGAAGTCATGTACTCAAGATCATACGAACATACCTTATGCAGGTAATAAAAATAATTTCATTCGACAAAAAAGTATGTATATATGTTTTTTCCATTACAATGTACTATCAAACAGTACCACAAAAAAAATAGAAAAACAAGAACAGAGGGCCCCAACAGGTCTACTTTCGTAGAGATACAACTTCCGATCTATGAAGGTTTGATTCGGCTAGATTTTCTCCCTGACGTCAAGGGGTGGTGAAAGTATTCTACTTGCTGCAAAGAAATTTTAAATGACTATGAAATCACCTCAAGGGTGGAACTCATACAATCAGTCTACTTTTGGGTCAACGAAGCATTTTGAGAATGCAACAAATATAATTCCTTGTAAGCAACCCTAATTAGCTTCGAACAATAGAAAGGGCTTGGTTCTTCATCGCCACAGTCTTCACCAAATGAGCCACCTGGTCAAAAAGAGAACCAACGAGCTTCAAGGGAATCAAAAAATTATTCACCCTAGAAAGAGAGGTAGAAGCTTCCTTTACTTCATGCAGGTACCTATCCCATTTAAGCTTCAGGTCGCGAATGTTGTCCTTCATTTGTTACTTTTAAGCGCAGTTCCAGTCGGACCAGAAAGCCTCCCAATGACCAGATGCACCAAGGGCCAAAACAATTGAAGCATGTCGGAAATACCGAGCCAGAGTATACAGTTCTCCCTCCAGCGGCCCTAGAAAGGCTAACCAAGTAAACGCAATCCTCGTCCAAAAGAGGTTTGAACTAGTGAATAGTAAGATTGAGGTATAGTAATCCTTTACCTATAGTTCGGGATGTCGGGTCACGAAAGCATTTGAATAAATGAAAGAAGAGAAACACATAAGGTTTTCCATTCACGTACTCATACCAATACTAGTAGAATTTCATGTACGCCCAACATGTAGGATGGATTTGCGAAGGAGACATGGCCAAATGTTTCAGAACTTCTATCTCAAAAATAGTGAATGGCAGATGAAGGCCCATGGTAGAAAAAGCATATTCATAAAGAAGGAATGGTGTAACCGCCATACTTGTCACACATTCTTTCATCTTCAGAAGGACTCGATATTTTCCTATCAGAAGGCGTACCAACTTCCGTAAAAGCGTCGTCAAGACCAACTGCTTTATCAAAAAAAATAGTGGAAACGTAAATATGATCCATCCAAGAAGATGAAGTATCCTTATAGGACTTGTGAATACTTTTATATGATTTCTTGCTCATATTGCACTAACTTTACAGTTGCAGGAAAATGAAACGCTAAAGAAAAAATAACTACTATATAGAAAAATAAAGATTCAGAGATAAAAGAGAATACTTATTCTTCTGAAAGAAAACTATATTCTATAATGTAAAGAAGTTTCACCAAACACGTCTAATCACTCACACACGACACTCAAGAATTTTGGTTCATAAGAACCGAAATGATGATATCTATGAAAAGATGTTTGAAGTATGACGCATTAAATGCACAATTCTTTAAGAGAAG
Organism: Lathyrus oleraceus; assembly: GCF_024323335.1. Lineage (NCBI taxonomy): Eukaryota > Viridiplantae > Streptophyta > Magnoliopsida > Fabales > Fabaceae > Lathyrus > Lathyrus oleraceus. The sequence continues at coordinate 323,034,940 of NC_066582.1, read as the reverse complement.
AAACACTTCTTATTCATCTATCTTAAAATTATCAGGGGGTGGTCGGCATTTGGGGCTACAATATTAAGCCACTGCCTATCTTAACATCGGCAAGGGCTTAGGGTGAAATTATTATGGGCTGACCATATTGACCTCGACCCCAACTAACCAACGGGAAGGGGCCCTCACTCCTTCTAGAATCTTCTCAATGAAATAAGATTGTCATCCTTATGATCACAAGATATATCACCTATAAATGCATCCAACGACTCTCTGCATATCACGGCTAACAAATCTCTCTCTCTCTCTCTCTCTCTCTCTCTCTCTCTCTCTCTCTCTCTCTCTCTCTCTATCTATCTATCTATCTATCTATATCTATATATATATATATATATATATATATATATATATATATATATATATATATATATATATATATATATATATATATATATATATATATATATATATATATATATATATATATATATATATATATATATATATATATATATATATATATATATATATATATATATATATATATATATATATATATATATATATATATATATATATATATATATATATATATATATATATATATATATATATATATATCACCTCATAAATAACACCGTTATATTTTTTTATGTTTCCTTTTTCCTTGCCTTCATTTCAAATGTAACAGATTTTTCTCTCTAAAAAATATGTAGAGATAGAGGGAAAGAGATGAAGATTGTGATGATGGTGGAATGACAGTTGAATTTTGGAAACCAAAAGGGAAAGATTAAGATTTCCATGGTGAGGAATATATAGTTTGAGGTTGAACATACATACTTATGATAGCTATCACGCAAGTACATACATACTTCAGATAACTATCACACAAGTATTGAAATGGCCTCATACGAAACCTTGTATGGAAGATAGTGTTGATTATTGTTGTGTTAGTTGAAAGTAGGTGAAAGAGGAATACTTTGACCCGAGATCATTCAAGAAATCGCCGAGAAGATCAAGGTAATCCAAGAAAGATGAAGGTTGTGATGATGGTGGAATGACAATTTAATTTTGGAAACGAAAAGGGAAAGATGAAGATTTCCATGGTGAGGAATATATAGTTTGAGGTTGAACATACATACTTATGATAGCTATTACGCAAGTACATACATACTTCAGATAACTATCACACAAGTATTGAAATAACCTCATACGAAACCTTGTATGGGAGAAAGTGTTGATCATTGTTGTGTTGGTTGAAAGTAGGTGAAAGAGGAATACTTTGACCCGAGATCATTCAAGAGACCGCCGAGACCTTAGACAGCGCTTTTTTTAGCCTTAGACAGCGCTTTAAAGCGCTGTCTAAACCTCCGCTGCTAAAGGTTTAGACAGCGCTTTTTTAAATCTTAAAAGCGCTGTCTAAGCCCCCCCCCCCCCTTAGACAGCGCTTTGGCCAAAAGCGCTTTATAAGACCCTCTTATTTTAAATTTTTTAGGTATACCTTAGACAGCGCTTTTGAAAAGCGCTGTCTAAGCCCCACCCCCTTAGACAGCGCTTTGGCCAAAAGCGCTTTCTAAGACCCTCCTATTTTAATTCTTTTAGTAAAATAACATAGACAAAATTAAAAAGAAAATAACAAACAATAAAAATAAAAATAATATTTTTTTGAATTTTTTTAATTCCTTAGACAAAATTGGAATAATTCACATGGTCAAGCAAGAAGCATATACACAATAATTGCTAAGCAATTGGTTATTAGGTAGTCCTTTCACCTATACTCCAAGCCTAATTTGTTTCCCACCCCAGAAGACAAAAACAGATACAAAAGAGAAAGTTTAGTCCAGGAGGCTTCTCTATTAGAATACAGGACAACCATCCACCACAATTCCTGGTGCAGTAGGGCAAGTAGCCAATGGGCAATGATCCAATTCAGTTCCCCACCATCTCAGACTATGGCCTGCATTTTGCAGAGCAAAGAAAATCAAAACAGCCATAAGAGTCGTGTCTGCATCAAGTGCCACCGATAGAACATAATTGTATTTCTGCCACCAACGTTTGTGGAAGCGAAACACAAAGAAGTTGAAGAACATTCCGGTCAATAGCCAGGTTGCAATGTTGGTTGGAGTTGCAGGTGGCATTCCAGCAAAACCATTAAATATAATTGGTACATTTATCATAGCAATCCATTTTTTGTCAGGGTAGATTTTGCTAAACACCCAAACAGGAACCGGTAACACAGCTCCAATCAAGAATAACCATACCAGGTTCCGGTACAATCCACCCGGTCCAAATAGTCGTCTTGGTCCGATCAAACCCCATATAACCGATGCATCAAATGTCACTCGGTATTTTGGGCAAGTCCAAGGACTGTCACGGTGAGCATTATCATCCATGCAAATGTCCTTAATGCTATCCAACATCCACCAAGCCACTGAAACATTCATCACTTCAGCAACTAGAGTTCCCACCAGCTATTTAGGCATTTCAAAGTAAATAACTACATAAATAATGATTGATAAGAAAAAAAAAAGCTTAAACTAGGAGATTTTGAGATGAAAAAGACCTGTGCTATATACATGCATCGAGGAGGAATTTTCATGTAGTGCCCGAGTTTGATATCTGACAAGAAAGATAGCGCATGGGCGGTGGTGATTCTCCCATAAATCTTAAAGAGCAAATTTGCAATTGGTGTTCCAGGAAGGACATACCCAATCATGAACTGTGCTATAATGTCATATCCAAGTTGCTGCAAGGTAACCAACCACACTCATGTTAAAATCATAAACTCCTCCATGCATCAAAATAGTATGTTAAAATCGAGATTCGATAGAAAAGAAAAGTACTATACTAGAGATGGAAGAAATACCTGGTTGGTAGTTGCTTGGATGACACCAATTGGGAGGGTTACAACAGAAGCTAAGGCGAAAGCCAAGAGCATACCCCACCATGGAAGTTGCACATCCACTTTCCATACCAAAGACATTATTATGGATAGTGCCATGCTCCCAAATAATACAATGAGGAACCACCATTCTGGTACTGTATTATAAGCCTTCATGAGTCTACCATGCACATCCAATTTTACATTACTCATCGCTGTTCTGCTTTGTCTCAATATTTTTCTGCGAGCGAACATGAAACTATGTCAGTGAGGGTCACGATAAGTCGATAAGAAATAAATCTATTATACAGGCTTTGAGAACAGCCTACCTGCCCTTAAACAATGCTACATGAGTGAGGGTTGACGTAAACCTAGCGAAACCTGCTCCAATAGATAATGCGTAGAGAGGACTGAGGTATAACTTGCTATATTTGTTGTATGCATCTATGTTAAGATCATATTCTTCATTTAAAATCTTAGTAGTGTCATACTTTTGTCCATCGTGAGTGAACAACTGATTAGAGAATATAGGAAACTTTCTAGCATCGAAAGTGTTAAACTTCCAGTAACATATAGGTAGAATTATATAGACAAACATGATAAATCCAACTCCCATATTAACAATGGAAGTCCATGGTGCAACAAGAGGGCTGCCATGATAAGCTGAAATCCCAGCCCAATCAAATGTGAAGGCGCCGACTCCAAGTCCTCGGTAACCTGATCCAACTTGATGTGCTGTTACGTTATTCGGCCACACCTAGCAAACCCATGAGAAGAATGTTAATACTGTGAAAAGATATTCAGGGAATGCATAATACAGGAAGCTTAGAGCCATTGCAATGAGGAAAAACTGCATCCTTGTAAGTCCTTTTGATTTTTCATTTTTTTCATGGAGAGCCCTGTAGCATAAGGTTTATGATGTAATCAAAACTAGTACTAGAGTATAAAATAGTAGTAACAAACTAGCAAGTTTTCATCTTAAGGTATCCGTGTCAACATGTCAGTGTGACTTAATATAGAAGTAAGGGTAAAAGAATGAACCTAAAGAGAGAGACTTGTGCGAGGTTTGCTGGCCACCACATTTCAATTGGGTTCACCAGATACCTCCTCAGAATCCCAGCCCATCCAAACCCTATTAACTGCAAACTCAATTTACAACTATATAAAGCAAATTTATCACAGAATATTTTAACCATGGAAAGATATATATTCAACTCATCTTCTACACTTTTTTCATGATAAGATAATCGTAATAATAACCTGTGCGCTTATGACGATGAGGAGAGCGAGAAGAAAACTGAGAGATTCTTTATAATAAGCTTTCATAATAGTAATGGCACCAATGGAGTAAACATCACCACCACCGCCGGAGGAGGAAACACCACAGTTAGCGAAGATAGCGATGATAACATGCTCCTTCATGTTAAACGGTCCAGGATATAGAGTAAAACGCCATCCAACAAAACTGTACTCCTTCGTCGGAAGAGTTGCGGCCATGAACTTTCCGATTGGGAGAACAGCGATTTGCATGAGAATGGCTGAGATAGTGAGAGGCTGAGTTCGCTGTTAGGGTTCGCTGGAGGGGTTTAATCGCAGGAGGGAAAACAAAAAGAACTGAGAACGAAAATAGAAGTCTGAAATTTAATTTTAATTAGACCTTAGACAGCGCTTTTGTGGAAAGCGCTTTCTAAGATATGCCTTAGACAGCGCTTTCCAAAAGCGCTTTCTAAACCCCCACCTTAGACAGCGCTTTTGGTTTTAATTTTTTTTTTAATTGAAAGACTTTAAACAGCGCTTTCTCAAAAGCGCTGACTAAGGTCTATATTTAAAAGCGCTTTCTAAAAGCGCTGTCTAAGGGGGGGTCTTAGACAGCGCTTTCTAAAAGCGCTGTCTAAGACCCCCCCTTAGACAGCGCTTTCATTATTTTTTTAGAACATTTTCCGTGTTTTATTTTTATTTTAACCTTAGACAGCGCTTTCTTTTAAAAGCGTTGTCTAAGATGCGCTGTTAAAAAACCTTTTTGGCGTAGTGAGAAGATCAAGGTAATCCAAGAGAGATGAAAAAGGCACAAATTCGTCAAAAGAGTTATGTGGACTGGCAAAGATGACCGTTTTAATTTGAAAGAGACCATGTTTTCTTAAAAGACACCCCTAAGTTTCGGTTGAAAGGATCTTTCAATGCACGTAAGTTAAGTCTCTGATACATGAGACCATATCAAATCTTGATACAGAATAGTGAATTGGTATGCCAATCGGCATTACCACCTTCACTATCTGAGATTCTCGATGTGTTTCATGTATTGCTCAAAATTCCCAGCTCACTTCACCCTATCCTTTTGGATTATAAAGTCAACTTATACTTCTAACCTCAACCAAGCTGAATTGTGGAGTATGTAAACAAAACCCTTATACCCTTTGGTCACTATTATAAGCAACAACAAAAATTTTTAACTCATTAGATAATTGATGTATCTGATATATAACAATAACTAAATACATCATTTATTCAATAACCCTTTGGTCACTACTATAAACAACAACAAAAAATTTTAACTCATAAGATAATTGATGTATCTGATATATAACAATAACTAGATACATCATTTATTCAATAAATCTAAAAAAAAATATTTATAATAGTGACTAAAGAATGTAAATTACAATTAAAATAATATATGATATTGATGTTAACACGAGAAGAACTATATTCTTAATTCAAATAGGAGAAAAAATGTTGACTTATTAAAGTTTATATAATTAAAATAATAATTAAAAAGTATAAAATAACAGTATTATATTAATTGAAATCCAATTAAGTGGCATGGATGTGGGTGCAACGCTCGACCATTAACATTGACAAATACGTTTCCTCCACCTAGCTACTCACTTCACAATTTACATAAATAATTATATATATTTCTGACGCACGAGATGTGATTCAGATGCAAATCTATCATTACGAGATTAGGAGTATTGTCTTTCTATCCACACCGCCCTCATTCAATAAACTTCCCATCACATGGACCCATTTACTTATCAATCCATTCAAATTCAATTCTGTCAAACAAAATTTCCCAAAGAGATTAATACACATAACTGAAATAAAATTAAAACAAGATATATCAATTACCACCTACCTCTACTTTTAACATTATTTTGTGCATAATATTATATCAGGTAAAAGATACCATAACTAGCCTACTATCACCAAAACTTTAGGTCATATCCTTTCATTAAACTACATTTAAAAAAACATTCTGAAAAGAAAATGGACAATCATACCACACCAGTTGCTCCTGCTACCTTTGCTTCATGGAACTAACACTTTCTTTAACTTGAGCTTTTTGCTGTAATAGCTGTGAGAGGTAAACTTGGCACTGTATAACAGTTTTACCTATCTTAAAACCTGGAACCACAGTGAAACCAACTTGTGGCTCACATTCCACTGATATTGCTACTTCATCATCATTCACATTCACAACACTCTCCATGTAAACATCAGAGAATCTACATCCTTTCCCTACTTGAAAGGTTTCAGCTTCAGGTTCAAAAGAAAAGGCTAAGCAATGCAACAGCCATACCCTTTTCGCCATTTCAGCAAATGATGTGAACAAGTTGTTGTTATCGGGAAATTCTCCTCCGTTCACCATGTTGATTCTCAGCTTCGTGTCACCCAAAAACGATGCCTCCATTTGAGGGTGAACTAGTCTTAAGTATTTCGCCCTGCAAAACTTTGCAAAAGCTGATTTTGGTTTTGAACCGAGAAACTCTTCTGCTTTCGCGGATTTTAACTCGTTGAAATTCGAAAAGAAAAACTGTGTTTTCTTTCTATCGGGAAGAAACTCGGTAGGACGGAGATTGTAATTAGGAAAGTTGAAAGAATCGAACATCTCCCTACAAACAAAAGACTCGATTGCATAACACTTGTGATCTTCTTTCAAATAAATAACATTCTCTCCGACAATAGCATTCACTGATGCATCGATATCCCAACCGGCAGATCTCATTTCATTCACCAACAACTTGACAAAGCTTCTGATTGATTTAACCGTGTGGCGAAGAACGGATATAAAATGTGTAGGACTTAGTCCTGAGATGTGAAGATTATCAAGAGAAGATAATGAACTATTTTGATTTAACCTCTTCTCAATTGACTTGTTTTGTTTATTTGCCTCGTCTAACTTCTCTTTAAGAAACATGATCTCAGAGTCTTTAAGCCGTGTTTGCGATTCAAACTTCTTTCCCATTATCTTATAGGTTTTTATAACACTCTTAAGCTCTTTTGATTCGGCTGCAACAATCGCCCCCTCTGGCGAAGGATCAAAATGAAATTGTTTTCTGAACCAACATTGCTTTAGTTCAGATAAGGTTTTCAATTCCGAGACTAGTAGTTTATCAGCATCTTGAATTCCATCAGGGTCATAAGGCGATTGAGCATATTGTAGCTGAGCATATGAAGCTTTTATAGTCGAAATGCTAGCAAAAACTCTCGAAACCAAAGCTTCCACAACCAGTTTTTTCTCAAGCTCTTCATCCTCTTCACTATGTGTCATATTTCCTTCGTCAACTTTAACATTCTGCAGTCCCTCAACTTGTGCAATTCCAGTCATTGATTTTACACGAAGAACCTTTGAAAGAGTTCGAGACAATTTACTCTTCCGTGGCGTCACGGCTGAAGGCTTAACAGATTCCATCTACAAAAAACATATAACAAAGAATGAGAACAGTTTAAATGTAACTCTAAAGTGTATAAAAAGAATAACAAGGGCAATAAAGCAATCAAAAGATGATGAGGTTTCTTTTTTTTTTTCATCTAACAAGTTTTTGGCTTGACTAATAATGAAAACCTCAAAAGTCATCTAAACAAGCATGTTCAGAAGACAAAAGGTGCTAAAGAGTGCTAAAGAATACAAAAGAACACAATCAAAAGATGCATTAATTAAAAAGTGTGCAATGTACATACAAAATGAAAGTTTTATACAGTGAAAAGCAAAGCTTCAAAGTCAAATTTAACATCAACTTCAAGCCAAGACAAACAAGGTTCTTATTTCTACCTATTTTATTGTGGTTATACAAGTTTTTCAAGCTTTGTTTCAAAAAAGAGAATTGGCCCATCATTTAAAGTAATCACTACTTATTTGTAAAGTGGTCAACTTAATTAGTTTGCGTTGTTTAGGCAAAGGAAGAATGATTACAGAGTAGCATAAATATCATTTACTTTTCAGTTCCTTTCAAAGGGGAATCCACAACCTTAAAGGAATAGTAAAATCCATAAATAAATTCAACGAAACTACCTTTTGTAACATTTGATACACTGCCATTATAGGAACCTGTTGCATTCACGCATTCGGGACATCGGTGGTGACCATCCGATCTTTTGACCAGACAACCTAATGCAAGTTTTAATTTTTATATTATAATTTAAAACATCGAGCTTGAATTTGAACCGTCTGATCTTATTGGACGACCGTCAATATCCCAAATGCTTGAATGTGTAGAATCTCGACTGTGAGTTGGATTATCAGTAAAGTAGTCTTGTTTTTGTTACATATTGATGGATACACAGTCATTCATATTATGTATGTTTGTATATACATTTGTGTGATTCATGATCCTTAGGATTCCCTGAGCTCGTCCTTTATATTAAATTCAATCTGTAAATGAACTGGCCTAGCAGTAGCCTATATGTGTCTGCAATAGGACTCATCAAAGTGGGATCATTACACAGGACCCACAAAGAACTTTTAATTTCACCATTATACCAATGAGAACTTAATTAAAACAAACAAAAAAGACACTGAAATGACTATACTTACAAGAAGACACATTCATCTTTCAAACAAGGGTGTTAATTATTTCAGACCGCTTTTCCTATACACCGATTTCAATCTAGTGACTTTAGGGCTTCCACGCTGTACGCCCTAGGATAAGGAAAAGAAGTGTGGTTGTGATCATACTCGTATTGTGTCCGTGCATCATTGCCAATCGCAAAGGATTGTGTTCAAATCGGACACGAATCCTCCGCATTGATGGACACTTCCAACAGAAAAAAGATAGACACGGATTTTGACAGTAATAAAAAAATCAATATTAATTCATAATATTTCCGTTATGTCTATCTCTCTTTTATCAATTATCATAAGTATCTAATACAAGACACTGATAAAGGTAAACAAAAACAAACATCAAATTTTCACCTCCATTTATTGTTTTTTCTCCCACTTGAGTCATTTCAACATCCACTATCCACTAAAACAGACATTTACAGCCTTTAATATAAAAACATAAACAAAAGAGTCAGAAATCACACAAGATGAGAATCTTTGGCCTTTTTCAAAATCCACCAACACAAGAGTACATGCTACCTTAAGAAAGCACAACACAAGACCATGGGCCCTCCAAAACACTAACCCAATTCCTTATTTCATCCAAAAATACCAACCTATTAGGTATCACTATAATAATACAAATTACATGTACTCCCTTCCTCCACTTTACTGATGAGATCTTTTCACTCTTTCAAAAAATTGTGAAAGTATAATCTTTCAAACACGGATACCAAAAACATGACACTTGAAAAGGCGACGACAATAAATAATTGAAAAAATCAATAAATGAAATGTAATCAACCTTTTTTTTCAGAAGTGTATGTGCTACCGATGATATAATATAGTAATATAATATAATAATTAATGCGCACATAAATCTAGGGAGTAAAAGACTACTCCTACGTATTTAACTGCAACAAATCAACATAAACAAGAAACATAACTGCAAAAACAAATCATATTTATTTTTGTGTATTGATAGTCATAATAATCATCCATCAAAGCAAATAACATTAACTTGAAGTATCAATCATGAAAATTTAACATACCTCAAGAAAAATCTCCAAGAAATCAGGAATGGACAAAGACGTTTAAGTTTTCATAAATAAAGAACTAGAAATAGCCTGCATAACAAAGGGGAAAAAATCAAAGTAAGAGAAAAATGAAAATAGCTTCTTTTTCTTTATAAAAACAGAAGAAGAAGAAAACGCGTTAAAAAACACCGATTTTATTAGAGTATATAGAAGCTTGAAAAAAGAGCATCACGAAAACCGGAAAAGATCATGATTCTGTGTCCACCGACTTTTGCAGAATCATAATCACCAACCAATAAACATTGAGAATAAACGAAAGAACGATAATCATCAATAAAAAAATAGTTTTTGAGCTTAAAAAAGAGTTTCTTACGAAATTTCGTGCGATGAATTTGAATAATATGTTGAGAGAAAGTTTTTGGCGTTTGATCGGTATGAAGGTTTGTCTGTGGCTTGTTTGTGGTGTGAGAGTCGTTGTCGCCTCCTGAAGGAGAAAAAGAGACACTTGGGTTTAAGACTGGTTTTTTTTTTCACTTTATTTATTTTTGGTTTATTATTAACCTTTTCGCGATATCGAAAAATATGATATCTAAGGAGAGAGAAAATCTAGAGAGAGAGATATGAGGAAAAAGGACAGATATGTTCGGACCTCGGCATTGGGAGTTTAAAAACCCTTACATAATGTCATGTCGCTTTCGCTACTTCCCTGCTTGGTTACTCTTACACCCTTCCTTTTTTTTTTCTTATACTTTTGTTTTGAAATGAGTATTGTTTAAAAATTTACACAAAAATTAGAAAATACTGTACAATAAAGTGATTAAAAAAATTTGCAATTTTATTAAACTAACTTTATTAGTAATATTTTAAAAGTAGTGTAGATAAAAATATTTAAACAACACAATAAAAAGTTAGTATTAATTAAAAAATACAAATGAAAATAATATATTTTGTCAAGACGACACTCGTTTAAAAAGAAGAGAATAGTTGTAAACTTTAATATTGTGATTATGCTTATGCTATTCTAATAGGTTTTTAAACAAAAAAATTAAATTCAAATTATATCGAATTATATCTTAATTTAATATTTGACTGGACACAATGATAATATTTGATCTGACACCAGAAAATTATATTTTGTTATATATTATAATTGTTTCAGACTAACCAACAATCCATAAAAATCATTTTAACTCAGTCACTCAGAATTGTATTCATGAGCGCCATTCAAGAGCACATCTTTTCTTCCATCATAATCGATGATGTTCATCTAACGACTACATGTGTTTCACAACATAGATGGTTGCAATTGTCTCTTCATACTTGCAGAGTTCCATTTAATTCACATACTGACTTAACCGTCGATGTACTAACTTTTTTTGCATGTAACTACTCTGATCACCACATAACTATCACCAATGCACTTGAAGCCTTTTCACGGTGGTAGACATTAACATATCTTCAATACTTTATTCCATGACTTGGGATTTAAACATCATTTCACATCAATGAAGCACCCTCAAACTAAGATAGAGAGCGCCAATAGAGTCCAACTGAGATATCTAAGAAGAAGACTTGAGGGATCCAAAGTCAACTGAGAATAAGAACTTTCGCATGTCCTTTGGTTGTACGATACCATGACTCACTCCACCACCATGGGAGATGTAACACCATATTTCTCAACTCAAAATTTAATGAAATAATTCAATATAACTCAACAAATAGAGTGCCACTCATGCTTCATCATAGCATAAAAGAACCATATAAAGCTTTTAGAAATAAGCAGCGGAAAACCAATAAGTTTAACATATAAATCTCAACAACAATGAATGAGAAAGTGGTTCAACAATCCTCAAAAGAAATAAGACATGCAACAAAAGAAAATATATAACAACTTGTTCCCCATTGTTACATATCAGAGCGACTTCTCTAAGACCTGAATGATAAAATAATCAAAGAGACACAACGTCGTCCTCTAGCATCAAGCATCTACTTTTGCACCTGATCGTTTGTACCTCAGTGGAGCACACACATCAACAAACAGAAAAGGGTGAGAATACGTTCAAATAAATTAACAGTCAAAGCATAGCACATGTAACATCACATAAACACAATCACCAACACATAATCATCACACAACAACACGCATATTCCTCATTCGCACACATCACCAAACAATCACATGTTCATTTACAACATCAAACAATCATAATGATAACTTTATCACAAATGCAGGTATATATGCAAATGTATCCTCAACTCGACTCTAAATGCAAATGTGATACCGACTCTTTGGACATCAGAGCTATGTTACTGATATTCGTCCATAATTGCTCCTGATCCCACCACTAGACCAGAGCACGCCAAACCATTATTGATTCGTCACCATAGAATCAACAATGCTTCACTGATTCCCATTTACGGAATTTAATTACTTTCTCCTGATTCCACCATTGAACCAGAGCACACCAAAATTATTACTGATTACTCACCATTGAATCGACAACACTTCACTGTTCTTATCATACAGAAATCAACTACTCACTCCCGATCCCGCCAATGGACAAGAGCACATCATTGAACCGAAGTTCACACATAAATGATGCATGAGAAATGCACAATTACGCCAAATAAGGCCGCCAACGCAATATAAGATCTTCATGCTTACATTATGACTCGTCATTGCATAATTTACACAATCATGACAACAAGATACATATTTACATAGCATATTAATATTTATGCACAACAATAATTCACCAATCATAATTATGCAATTAATCATAATACTTCACATAATTATACATGCAATTCTCAATAATTATTCATATATCGGCATCAGCATCAACATCAACATCACTCTTCATGAGGTATTCATCAATTCAATCGATCACAACAATTAAAAGTTATTTCATCATCATTAACTGTCACATAATATTACACCTTAAGGGAAACAAGTTATTTGCATCTTTAAATACACATTTAGTCTCTTAGGGCATCACCATGAGATAGCGTTACACGTTAATTTTCTAACGCTTCAAACCGCTCCTCAAACGGATTCTCGAAGCTTAAGTTATGATTAAAAAAATAGTATTGAACCAAATGAGCCTTCTCGTGACGGGTGGACCGTCACAAAGCAGACAATCATCGACTCGCTGGACGCAATGACAGACAGTCCGTCACAAGGGTGACGGTCGCCACCGTTGCAGAATGCAGAATTCTGTGTTTTTTTCACCATTTGAGGCCTTTCGGACCTCTTATTTGATTCCATAAAAAGGAAAACGCTCAAAATTCGACACACAATAATTATATCATATTGAACATATTAATTTCACACCAATTAACATCTTAATTCGTCAACTACTCACATATTCAAAATTACGCTCATGGAATCAAAACTCATCACTTTCAACAACAACAATCATACTCATGACAAATTATCATGAACAACAATTAGCACATAATTCATATTGACATCATCAATCATAATAGATTCATCACCAATTCATATCGAGAACACACAATTATCAACAATAAAAAGTAAGAAAGAAAAACCCAGAGGAGGGTAAGGATCCTCACTATTCTTCATGCATTTGACACTCATTAATATATTAGTTTTCTCCTCTTGCCTTAGATTAAATAAGATCTCTTTGTGACTATGACTCTTCTTCTTCTTCAAAACTCTTGTTATTCTTCTCTCTCAAATGCTCTTTTCTTCAAAATTCTAATTTTTACGTGTTGTCGAACTAAAACCTAATATCCACTATTTCTCTTAAAAAATTTATTACACTTAGACCCAACATTTCCTTATTCATTATTCTAAATTTTTATCCAAACTCTCTAATTTCCTATTTTCTTCATTATTTTAATTATTTAAAATTAACTATGATTCTAATTAATTCTCACAATTCATCAAAAATCTCAAAAATCCCTAAACACACCAAATACACCAATAATCAAATAAAACTAATTTAATTTTATTAAAAAATAAATATCAGGGTGTTACACGAGATACCTTTCACGCTTACATAAAACATTGAGGTCATAATTTGTGTCAATGTTTGGAAGTTCAGTTGGAGATTAAAAGCACCCCCTCAACGACAATGATAACTCATAATTAACTAGGGAAGAGCTAGAGTTATAAGATAAAAAAAAAGATGTTTTGTTGCCCTCGCTTCAAGTTGGATAGCATAAGTTGATGAGGCCAAACTTATAAATAAAAATATGAAATGGAGTGGCATCAAGTGTCTTGGTAAAGATGTCTGCCAATTGCTAAGATGATGAAATAAGAAGGAGATGAAATAGATTTTACTGCATTTTTTCTCTTAGAAAGTATAAGTCTAACTCAATATGTTTGATCCTCTCATGTAAGGAAGAGTTGGTTGCAATGTGTCTTGCAGATTAGTTGTCACAATACAACAAGATAATTGAGTTATGTGTTATTTTTAAGTCTTTGTGCAGGTAGGTCAACCATTGAATTTCACAAGTAAAAGATGACATGGCTCTATACTCAGCATTATGGAGCTTCTAGAAATTATGGATTTTTTCTTTAATTTCTATGAGACGGGGGAGTTGCCAAAAAATACATATGCATGACACATACCTTCTAGTGTCGAGGCAAGATGTCTCACTATCACAGAATGATTTCAGCTAAATAAAGGATAATGATGGTATCAGAATGTCTCGATAAGATATAAACTTTAAGGTATTTAAGAACATGTGTGACTGTATAATGATGAGAATTAATTGGAATGTACTTCAACTTCAATTATTGATAAGGTATATGAGTTTTCCGATCTACATCATTGATATCTGATCTGGTATTGGTAAGGTATATGAGTTTTTCCATCAACTTCGAGCATAGAGTGGAATTTTGATAAATTTACTGTGTTTAATGCCCTTGATCATGGGTGTGTGACAAGATTTTGATATAATAATCATATTTTTAATAGGAAATCAATTATATATTTTCTTGGACACAAATGGATTCCTAAGTGTGATCTTGCAACTTTAAGATATTACAAATATTTGAGAAGACACAAATCCTTCATTTTGACTATAGAATTAAACTTATCGCTTTTTAAATATAGTTAAAATAAAAGCGAGAGCAATTGTATTACATTCACTATTTCTTTTCCAAATGTCAAGAAATTGTTGAAACGTATACTTAATATAATGAATAAATATTTATCATTAATCAATTTATCAAATTTAATATGAGAAAAATACAGTTGTTGAGTAAATATTAAAAATATGGAACAAATACTAGCACGTGTATTTAAAAATAATACTTAACACATTGTCATTTATATAAAAAAAAATAACTGAATACTTGTTGTTATTTATTAATACTAGTAAAGGACTCGTGCGTTCGCACGGGTCGCGTAAGTGCAATAATTTATTTTAAAAAAATTAAAATATAATATATTTTTTTGTTTATATATATATATATATATATATATATATATATATATATATATATATATATATATATATATATATATATATATATATATATATATATATATATATATATATATATATATATATATATATATATATATATATATAGTTGGATCAACATACACAAATTTATTGCATAAGAGTTTTTTTTAATGTAATGGATGTTAAATGATCAATAAATGGGTTCAAACAATTTCCACAAATAACTTTTTCCAATTTGGGACATAATAAAGTAAAACATTATTAATTTATAGTAATATAATTTGCTTAATTTTTTTTATACTATATTAAGAAAATAATCAAAAAATATAATACAAAAATATTTTTACAATTTATTGGTATATTGATATATGATAAACATTCCATTGTTAATGTTATGAATAAACATTCCATTTATCATTGAGATTTTGGACATAAGAAATAAAAATATATTTATTTAGTAATGGATGAAATTTTCCAATCTGTTACTAATTTGAGGTATAAAAGCGCAAATATTAACCTTCATAATAAATGATTATTTAACCAAAATACATAAACCATGTAAAAGAAATACCAGAACCTCATTTGTTTTAAAATATAGTAATGAATACTACCAAATATTGAAATTAATTGCAATTGATACAGTAAGGTTTAATGCAACAAAAGATATTGAAACAAAAGGTTCACAATTTTAGTTAAAATTGTGAGAAATAAGTCCAGCAACAAAAATGATTTAACTTCGTACAATTCTTTGGTCCTTAAAAAACTGGGTTTATACAAAACCTGCCCGCAACCTTTTAGGAAGTGATGATTCATTACCCTGTAAAAAACAATTACATCCATATAAACAAATGTTAAAACATAATGTATATTTTATACAACTCATTCAATAAAATTCTAATAATAAACAACGACATTTGTTGATATAATATAACTAATGAAAAACTTACGTTCTATAAGTTTTCAAAAACTTCTTTGAACACGACGTTTGTTGTAGAATTCAATGGATGGTTATCCTTGTCATGGATTAATATCTTAAGCCCTTTTTTGCTTTTGACCCTTGATATTGCAACATATAGTTGATCATGACTAAATACACTTCTAGGCAAATACAATCCAACATAATCCAATGACTGACCTTGAGATTTGTTAATTGTCATAGCATAACATATAGTTATGGGAAATTGCCTTCTAGTCATTTTGAATGGCCACGAAGATTGTGTTGGAGTCATATCCATTCTTGGAATATAGATAACCCCTCCAATATTCTTTCCAGATATAATCTTTGCCTCGATAACGTGGTTTGCCAATCTTGTAACTATAAGCCTTGTTCCATTGCAGAGACCTTTAGGTTTAGCAATGTTTCGAAGCAACATAATAGGGGTCCCAATCTTCAATTTAATCTTGTGGTTAGGTAGACCGGAAGTTGTAAGTGTATTCAAAAATTCTGGGGTCAAAACATCAAAAGCTTCATTTCCTTCAGCGTCAAAAGTGTCTACAGAATCTGAACTTAAATATTCCTTTTCTTCACCTTTGGGAAAATTTTTGAAATTTTATTATTATAAATATATGTTAGTACATATAAATATATGAGTGTATCTATAAATATGTTTATAATGGATAACGCATACCTGGTATGAATCCCAAAACGTATTGATTTATGATGTCAACCGTTTCAATTGTTCCTGCCAATATAGCTCTTGATTGCAAAAATTCTGGATTCTTGTAATTGTTAAGAAAATTCGGATATGTTTCACTAACAATGGCTTCTAGTGGATCATCATAGTTAGAAATTAAGAAATCATTTGGAATAGGAATATCCGTGTAACCATCGTTAGGTTCTTCCAATTTCCCATCGCCAACTTTTAATATCCAATTAGAAAACAATTCTAATTCAGATGTACTTGAAGTATTGCCGGCTTGTTGGAGTCGCATGTTATTTGTAAGCTTCAGCACAACACAATGATCCCAGATGTATGATGAATTTATTGTAGAATGTATTATATCTGAAGGGTTGCCCCTTGGTACAACCGGTAATATTTGCCGAAAATCTCCACCAAATACAATTACTTTCCCTTCGAATAATTTGTCAGAACAATTGGAACGCCCCATTATGTCTTTAAGGGTTTTATCAAACGCTTCAAAACAAAATCTGTGTGCCATTGGAGCTTCATCCCAAATTATCAACTTTGCCATTTTTAGTAGCTTTGCACGATCACTACCTTTGTCGATATTACATGTAGAAGACTCCATTGTAGGTATTGGAATCTTGAACATTGAATGAGCCGTTCGACCTCCTGGAAGTAGTAGTGAAGCTATGCCCGATGAAGCAACAGTTAAACAAATTTGTTTCTTTGATCTTATGTAGGAAGCTAGAGTTCTCCACATGTAGGTTTTCCCTGTGCCACCGTATCCATACAAAAAAAATACGCCTCCTTGTTGATTGTTTACTGCTTCCATTATTCGCTTGAATACACCTCTTTGCTCATCTAATTTTAAAAAAAATACATAACAAACATGCAGTGAATAAATTAATTATACATTAAAAAAATTGTAAGATAAAATCATACTTTAAAAGTTTACTTTATAAAATTATGACAAAACTTACAAACATTTAACATATTTACCTGTAAGATTTAAGAACAAATTATTGTATTCTTGCAATTGTTCGACTGGATTGTAACTCCGCTCTTCGTATATGAGCTTATTTCCCAACTGCTCAACCACATATCCACTTGGATAAGGCATTCCAGCAAATTCCTTTAGACTTCGGCTCTTCCTTTGAAGATTTCGTTCAATCTCAATTAATGTTAAATTCATTATCTCTTCATCCGACAACCTCAAACCTTTATACAATAGTAATTATAAGTGTAAACTATAAAAAAAAATTACTTTTAAGAATCAAACAAATAAATATAATAAAAATTCACAATATAGGAAAAATAATACCTCTATTGTTTGCAATTCGCTGTTGAGCATATAGTATTCCATCAGCTAAGAGATGACATGTTTTACTCCATACATGTCTTTGCCTGTTAATGCTGCCTGATAATAACATGTGAACAAATAGTAATCTCAAATATTGACTTGAACCCCAATGATTTGCCTCTTTAATTAATAGCTGCAATGAATTCTCTATCATCGCCGATAAAACCCATAGCAAAACAGGCATCCCGGAAAGTATCATATTTTACGTTATTCACTGTTTTTATATCATTATAACTGCGGGGGCCTTTGACATGTGTGAGCATCAATCTAAGATAGTACAATTCGCCAGTTGTTGGAGGAACCCATATAAGCCTACCAATTGTGTAACCTTTTTGACGGGGTTTCCATTCTCTTTTTTTCTTAACATAAACAAATTTTGAAACAAATTTGCTGTAAGTTAAATTTTGTGCTTCAGGATACTTGCAATTTTCTTCGAACCATGATGTAAACATCGATTCAGTTACACTTGGTTTTTCCAGAACTGTATTGATACGATCAAAATCAGTGTA
Source organism: Lathyrus oleraceus (assembly GCF_024323335.1). Taxonomy (NCBI): domain Eukaryota; kingdom Viridiplantae; phylum Streptophyta; class Magnoliopsida; order Fabales; family Fabaceae; genus Lathyrus; species Lathyrus oleraceus. Next base: position 323,016,283 of record NC_066582.1, on the reverse strand, counting down.
ATATACCGAATTTTGACCTTCACAATGAAAGTACAGTCTCTCAACAGCTGGTTTTCTACCATGGATTGGAAAGGAGAATATCCTCCAAGATGCTTCACTCGGAGAAACGTACCTACAAATAATATAATGAAAGGCAATGGATTTAAAATTAATAGAATGATTATTGTAGACAGAATATATAAATTTTATTATAACACATATAGTCAAAACAGTGTACATATAAAATTTTCTACACCATGCATGTAAAGAAAAATTGCACACTTTTAGTTGAAATAGATAAATTGCATGACATCATATTTCAAGTGATATATTAGAAATGTACCTACAATCAATATACTGTTTGATCTCATCAATATTCTGCGGCTGGTTGGAAGTTCCATCATCATTCGGTACAATGGCAGCGGTGATTTTGTCGTAACCTTTGTTGATGTACTTGAATAAGTACTTAATCGATGTACTTTGATTGCACCATTCCATGTTTATGTGAGCTTGGTACTTTGTCAACAACTTTGCATTGTATGGAACAACATTCCGGTTATCGACTTGAATTCCATTCTTAAGAACTGTATGTCCATTGTCCCTTCTTCTATATACCGGAAACCCATCTTGATCAACAATTGTTTCGGGCTGAAACTGTTTTGGAAAATATTTAGAACATTTTCCATCTTTCATGCACGGTGAAGATCGATTTGCAAATCCACACGGGCCATGAATCATGTGAGTTTTAACCAAATTATACAACTCTTCATTGGTATCTTGGTCAGGTATTTCAGCTAAAATAATGCGATCAATATCACTTGGAGTTGGATATTTGTTAGATGGATGGAGGAAAATTAAGATGTGAGCATGTGGTAATCCTCTCTTTTGAAACTCAATTGTATACATATCTATAAAAATAAATATATAAAATATATACAATAGTCAGCACATGAATGATAAATTTGAAAATAACAATACGATTAATTGAATATGGAATAAGTTACTCACATGCAAGAACTTTCCCCAATAGACTTTTCTTTGTGAGATCAGACAAAAGCTCATAAAATTTCATTTTAAAGACTCTTGAAATGATGTCAGGACAATCTGATGCTTTTAGATGAACAGAACCAAGCAAACGCTGAATTTCAGGTCAGTTGGGGTTACATGTGAATGTAATGAAAAGATCTGGAAATCCGACATAGCTGCATATTGCTATTCCGTCAAAGTATAGTTGATCCATATATCTACGACTACCAACGTATGAAGAAGGTAGCACAACCCTCTTACATGTGTTTGACCCGTGCGTTTCTCCATTTGAATTATATTCATTCAAATTGTGATACTTGCCAACCCTCAGTTTTGACTGATTCTTTCGAAGCCACCTAAGTCTTTCTGATTCCATCATTGTAAAACCATCTACCAAAAATTGTTGATAAAGTCTCCTTGATCGCAACAATGTTTGTGCTTCATTAGATCTTGATTGAATTCTAAAGGCCAACCACTCTCTTATTGTAAGTCGATTTCGCTTTGTTGCTTCTTCCCAAGGAATATCTTTATTGTTCTGTTCTGACTGTGTTATGTCTGTGAAGTGGCGAATATTTGTCCCTTTATCACGGTGCCTCACATTAGGTCTATATCCATCCTCACCATATGGAAATAATAATGGGTACTGATATCCTAAATAACTGGTATGATACTCATCTATCCTTTGAAGTTCGCCACATTGTTTTTGCACTATAATGTCTCTTTTTTCTGCAGTGTCGACATCTCCAACAATTAAAGCAGCTACTTCGGATACAGTTGGTTGATTATATATCCTTCCATCATTTCTTCGTTCAGATATTAAACGAAGTTTTAAATCAGAAACACCTTCTTCACAAAGTCTGTCCCTTGCCATGCGAAATGATTGTGCATGAACATTATGTTCATATAACATTTCAGATAGTTTTCTCACAATATTAACATCAACTCCACTTTTTGACCTATAATGAAAAGAGTTGAAACAGTTTATTGCAAGTTTCTTAAATAAATAAATTTAAAGTTTGGAAAATAATAGATATCTAACCTGAATCCATGCATTCTGTTTTCAATTTCATTCTCAGTGTCATAAACATATAGTTGTGCAAATCGTGGATTTTGACCTGGCATCGGTAACATGCTTCCTATTCGGTGACATGATTGACCTTGGATACGAAAATTGGGAGGGCATCTACCGTTGTTAAATCGATTATCCACTTTCGCACCGGGAGATGTAAATGCAAACATAACGTTGTACATTCGAATTTGTTGTTGGAAATTTTTTGATTCACATGATTCGTTGTCAAACAACAGATGTTGTAGAACTTTAGGAGCGGGTTTTAACAAAGGTAACTGAACTTTTCCTGATCCACAACACATGGAAAATTTAGGATTGGACGCATGACGACATTTGTTTTTCCTTTCCGAATACCACATATTTGCACCACAATATTGACATTCAATGACAGGATCCCCTATATCATAATACCCTTCTGATCATCAATAGTATTTAATTCATATGTTAAATGAGTTATATTTCATAATAATAAAATATTATTTATAGTAAATCATTTTAAAATACCTGATGTAATTTTAAAAGTTTCCATAGCATTTGTTCCATTAGACATTTCATCTTCATCAAAACTTGAATTTGTTGCTGAACTGTAACCTTTTGACATAACATTTATTGTGTTAAGAATATTGTAATATTCTATGACATATCATAAACAAATTAACTCAAATGAAAAATAATTAAGAATATACCGTCAGATTCATCATTCATATTATCGTCTCCACTATCAGATGCAAAAAGCTCATTGAGTTGCAATTCTGGTATTGGATCTTGGTTTGATGTTGTTGCAGCAAATGTATTGTCAAACCTCTTAGATAAGTTAACTCCTAATTTGGTAATGTTTCTGCTTGATATCCTTTTTGATCTGATATTATTATTGGTACTTGGCTTAGTCTTTAAGGACGAATGAAGTTGACGACTTACTTCAACGTTGGCTATACCACGACCGTCATTTAGTATGTTTGACGAAAGTTCTGATAGTGGTATCCTCAAAGCTGTTGAGTCATTGCCGCGTCTTTTATCAAATGTACCGTTTTCTTTTAGAGCAGTTTTCAACCTCTTAGATTTCTTGTCATCAATAACACCCTTTCTATAAATTCTGGCTTTTGCAGCATTCTTCCTCCTCAAAATAGTTTTAAAATGTAATTCTTCATCTACCATGTTGAATATTTTCTATTATAGTACTCACTCAGGCTCTATAATTCAAAATGATCATACTTGATCATACATCTGGAAAACTTACACATATATAACAGATATTATATATCTTCATCATTATAAATAAAACAAAAGATATATAATTTTATAGTGAATAAAAATATCAAATGTTCACATGATAAAAAACATAACTTACATTGCCATGACTTTATTTGAATAAAGTTTTCTTACAGCTTTTGCTCATTCAACATGATAAGTTCATTTCTTGAATTTGGAACAATACTTGAAATGCTAATATATAATATATAAGGTACATGTTAAGAATGGATCATTTCCATTATATATATATATATATATATATATATATATATATATATATATATATATATATATATATATATATATATATATATATATATATATATTTGGTACAAAAATTCGTCTGTTCCCTCGAAAATAATTGGCAATTACGTAACATGTGGATATGTGTAATATAGGGAAATGAAAAGTTTTTCATCAGCCTATGTATTAATATAGCCGTAAAACCTAAAGGGATTTCATTAGAGCATGTTTATCTATAGTTTTCCCAAGTTCCTACACATTTACCGATGTTGCTGTGTCAGAAGCATTTGGATATTTGAGATTTTCCAACGTTCTCTCATTTGCAATGTCCATAAAGAAACACACACTCCTACAATTTAAGTGGTTCATATTTATTGTTAAAAAAATTCAATTTGTCATTTAAAGAAAATCACCAACAATAAATATATATTTTTTAAATTAAGCCTACATTAGTCAAAAAAAATTCATCAGCCTGTTTTTAGTGAAACACCAAAACCAAATGAAAGATCAAAATTAAAATTCACATAAGTAGCTCTTATTTAAATCCACAAAATAGATACATAACTAATTTTAAAATAAATGAAAATAAAAAATCACCAAAGATGAAACATAAAATTCAAAACATAAAAGCGAAAAAACATTATACAAAATCACCAAAATCGATAATGCAAAATCGAAATAGATAGAAATCGAAATAAATCTAAATCCAGAACACAATAATTAGAACTTAACCGAAATAGATGAAATCAAAAGTCAAAATAAAAAATCTCCAAAATCAACAAAGTTGAAATATATGGAATCAAAATCGGGAACATTATAACTTGCCATTGTCACCATGCTCACTTTAAATTGAAATTTTAAATTGAGATAGAGGAAAAATAATGGGTTAGAACCAAAATTCGGGGATGAAAATAGTGTAAATAAAGAAGGAAAAAGAATTGAATAAAATTGATTTGGTTATTTGAGATGGATTTTGGAGTAAAATAGAGAATGCACAATATTTATGAAAATGGATTTTCTGGATTTGTTTAAGAAGATATAGAGAATGCATAGTATTTATGAAAATAGTTTTTTTTTGGATAAATCAATAATGATTTGTTTGTTTCCCGTTATTCAAACAAAATTGGCATAACTGTGAAGGGAAGAAAGTCGAGAAACTAAATTGAGTTGACTCAAAGCACCCATGAGAATAGAATGAGACCTTAAATCAAATAGAAATATTGTAATGTTACATAAATTATATTTGTAAAAAATATATATCTTCTAAAAAAGGAAGGTATTCATGTACGAACAAAATAATTGGAATTGAAAAGGAAGAAATTCCTATAATCTTAATCAATAGAAACTAAAAGCAACACGTTAATCAAAATCAGTTCGCAAATATATATATATATATATATATATATATATATATATATATATATATATATATATATATATATATATATATATATATATATATATATATATATATATATATATCATTTAATTTTCGACTTTGTAAAAAAGATGAGATCGATAGACAAAAAAATAAAAAATCTTACCTTTTCTCCTTTGTAACTCTGACACATAAATGCGCTGATGGATGAACAAATCAACTGAAATTGAAATTGAAACGAAAGGATTGTAATCAACCTAAAATGATTTGTAAAGCTATATACTATTCAATTTTTGATTTTGTAAAAGATGATGAGATAAGTGGATGAAGAAAATAAAACACATACATTTTTTTCCTTTTGAATTTGAAACTCCGCCACACCAATGCATTGGCAGATGAAAATTGATTATTATGGGAGAATCAAGGAGATTTAGGGTTAATGGAAATAGTGAAATACGTAAAAAAATGTCTTTGGAAAGATGAAATTGTGTTTATTGGTATTTGTAATTGAAAGGGATACAATTGTGTTTATTGGGTTCATAATAATTAATATATTTTTCTTTAAAATAGAGATACAATGTAATAATTATTAACATTGGATTAACAAATATCAATAATGCAAAAAGACAATTAGAGACTTGAATAACCATGTTTTATTAATTTTAATTAGGTTATGACGTAAATTTGGTAGTAATTAACTTTTATATATTAAAAGTAGATAACCATGTTTTATTAATTTTAATTAGGTTATGACGTAAATTTGGTAGTAATTAACTTTTATATATTAAAAGTAGATAATAAAAAAAATTAAGATAAATTTCTTATCAATAAATATATAAAAAATAAGGCAAATATTTATCTTTAATTTAATGCACATTTAAAATTAAAATAATGACCATAATTATTTTATTCAATTGTATTAAAAGTGTTTAATTATTAGATGATTTTTTTTTACTATTTGCTATATTTTGGAATCAGAAATAGTGAGAGATGCAGGAGATGCACTGGAGTAGAGCTTCTGATGCAGCGGAGCGGAGGTGCATTGCAATGTTAATGTTAGCATTCCGACCCTCAAGTCAGTATGTGAAAGAATATAGAGTATTTAAATTGTGTTTGAAACTTACTACCTGATTCGACGACATCCCCTATATATAGGGGAGAGAAATAACCACCTTGCTATCTTTCAGACGTGGAATACGGATGACCGTTGGATGCGTCTGAGGCTTAAATATCATGTAGCAAGGTGTAGGAAAGTCCTACGGAAAGGAGAAGATTCCAAATATGCAATCGTGTAGTATGTCAATAGGCTATGCCCGGAACATGCTATCTCAAAGTAGTCGGTCCAAGATAAGTATGGTTGGTCAAAACAACTGCCCCCAAGCCCTTACGCTTTGAGTGGCAAGGTGGGAGTTTGAAGAATTTCAATATTGGCGACGAATCATCCTTACTGTTTAGAATGTCAAACGTCTCTTCGAGGACGTCATTATTAGCATTCTTAAGGATTACAACATTTGAGTGTTAGGTGCGAGAGATTCAATCTTTAATAAGACCACCTTCTTTTCATTTTGTCAGAACATAAATCTAGGAAGAACTAGAGTCATTTTTATTTGGATCTTTCTTTTCTTCCACTTCTTGAGCGGTTATCTGTTTCTCTTTGGACATTTTTTCTTTCTGTTTTTGAGAAAGTTAATGCAATATGACAAAAAAAATCTCAAAAGAATGTGAAAGAAAACAAGAAGAACTTTTCATTTTCAAGTGAAGACTCTATATATTCTTTCACCGTGTCTTTTTTATCTTTTTATCAATAAGAGTAGTTAGGCATTCCCTTTTTACAAATATCTCTTCTCAATCATGAGTGTTTCGCTCACCCTTTAATACTTATGAGAACAAATAGAATACATTAACTATATGAGCTCAATACTTAGGTCTATATGAATTCTAATTACTCTTTCCATTTCTAATTTACTCATTCCAAAATTTTATATTTCTCTAAATTTAAGATCCTATTCAAACTTTTAGATATAATTACTCTACTCTTAATATTTCTTTTTATCAATAACATTCTATTTGTCATGGAAAAAGAAAATCAAATTAAATACATCTACTAATAAAGATTAATCTAATAGTAAGAATGAATGAAGTAATAAAAAAAAATATTTTAAAAATTATGAATTAAAGAGTTTGTCGTTAGTATTATTATTATTTTCTTTCGGTACATTGGACAACTGTCATTTAATACCAAGAATTATTACTAGCTCGGTCTCAAAATATAAAAAAGTTTAAGATTGTTTTATTAAGAAAAGTAGAAAATTAATGATTGATCGAACAATTTTACAAAAATATCTCTATTTATTATTGATTATTATAAATTTCCATAAATGAATAGTAGGATTTAATTACTTAAAATTGTGTAAAAAATATTAATTAAAAGTAAAGTTGAAATAAATTAATTAATATTAAATTGAAAAAACAAAATGACACTTAGTTTAAAATAAAATGACATTTATTTTCCTAAACAATTGAAAATAATTTTCTCTTTCCTAAACATATACTACATCCAAAATAAAATAGAATTTCTCATATAGTATTTCTATTTTCCTTTATTTTTCTCTTTTCTATTTCTTTGCGCATCCAAACAATGTGTAACCAGTGAAATAAATAATTTTCTCTTTCCTAGATACATTATTACATCCAAACAAAATAGAATTTCTCGTATATTTATATTTTACTTTATTGTTCTCTTTTCTATTTCTTTGCGGATCCAAACAATGTGCAACCGTAAAGCACAATGTGAAATGCCGCACATAAAATAACAGCATAATACAAGACACAAGAGAACTATAACTGAGCAAACGTAAAGCACATAGAAACATGAAAAACTTCATCTTGAATTGCAAGATATTTAACCCTCCTCCAGCTCTGCATGTCAAATAGATACCAATATTAGAACTATCCTTGTTCATTAACATGACAAAGTTCATCTCAAGCAGTTATCTTAATCATACCATGTATGGCTTCCATGTTATTGTCCTTGTAAACACCTAGGGGTGATCCATGGACAGAGAGAAGCATCTCGCCAGGCTTGGGAACCCTAAGTGTTTTGGGCGTCATCCCAACAGATATCCTCTGACTACTCACCTGTAAAACACATATAGAGTCATCACCATATTCACCTGTTAATTTTTCAATTCAAGGCCATCTCAGACATTCTTTTAACCTCATGTAGGAGAGATACTTACGCCGGGAGTCTGAAGACCTTCTTGCATTGCAAAACTCGGGGCTTCAGATGGCTCCTCCAAAACCTATATAATACTCGTTTAATTACTAAAAGAAGCAAAAAGTTTGCTTTTAAATTCGTGGGTAATTCAGACCATGTTACAAGAAAGACTGGATAAGCAAGAGTAATGTGTGTAGCAGCAAAGTGAAGAGAACATACAAAATCCTTCAAATATGGATTACCAGCATCAATAAAACTTGTTCTCCCTGTCAAGTGAAGTAACTATTGTCAGATATACAAAAATCATAGATATAGAAACTTAAATACTTTTTGAAATCGGTACCTATATGTATTCAATAATGCAATTATAGACACAATCTCATCAGAATGAGATAACATCTTTTTAAGAACTTAAAACATATACACACATATTTGTAAGTAAAAACACTGTCCAATTTTTACAGAGTAAGAATATGCAATTGGAGTAAGTGAATGAGAATTATTGGACATAGATTAACTTGTTCAAATTTTGAGGCAAGTAAATCGAACTCAAAACACACTATTAGGATCTAGAATATTGGATAATTAAAGTAGTTAGCAGAAGTTAGTAAGTTGATGAGCTCGTTAGTTAGCATTATTCAGTCAAGATGAATAAATTGGAATCTGCAGTTAATGAAATTAAGGAAACGCTGGAACAGATTCTGAAAAAGAAGAAACCACTATGATTAAGTTGGGAATGGAAGGATTGTAGAAGCCAAAAGTGCAAAGCATTAAGGAACAGATAAATTGATGCAAAATGATGAGAAGCAGACAGATTTTTGGGAGCAAAAACGCATAGGTGAAAATGACATTTTTGAAATCAAGAATCATCTGTTAACAGAAAATAATGAGGCAAAGGCAACACCAAACATGGCACGGGGGTTGTGATGGTCATGTTTTAGGTCAGAAGGCGGAGTGCAACCAACAATAAGCATGCTATATGGCCAAGACAGTAGAAATGCCTAGTAGAGATGGAAGTCATTCTAACACACACTTCTTACTCAGTAAAAAAATTATGCTACCACAAGATGGAACAATTCAGGTCAGTTACATTTCGAGTGCAACAGCCACAAATGCAAAAAGTCTATTTTTACTGATTTGCTGCAATAAACACAAATTCATAAAGGAAAAAGAAAAAACACTTATTTTTAAAAAAAAAATTGAGGCTAAAATAAAACCAATTTTAACCTAGACTAATTTAAAGAGGTCTACATAAAAAATAAAAATAAAAACATAGTTAAGAGGAGTGTTCACCTAGTGCATCGGAAGAATATTCAAAGACACCAGCAAAAGGAGGAATGGAAGAGGGGCAGTGAGGATAAGCCATGGACAACCTTTGAAGCAACGAAGCATGTATATCACCAAGGTTACTGTGTGTGGTCATAGACGCTTTATCTTTCCATGTCACTTCAAATTTGTTACTACCTTTATCATTCACAAGAGACAAATTTGGAAGAGTTTGTTCCAAAATCTCTAAGACAGGTTTCTGGAGCTGTTCCTCGCTGAAACATAAGCGAAGCAGTCGCAAATCTGTTAACAAGTGTTCGGTTTTAACCTCCTTAACGGCCCTAATCTCACCAATTTGTCGCTCCAATGCTTCACAAACAATTCAAATTCAGTTTAGACTGGCATGCATTTTGCGATATATTGAACTTCACAAAGAGAAATTAAAAAAAAAATCTGAAAGTAATACCTTGGATTTCGTGGTCCATGAAGTGAGGTTTCTTGGGTTTAGATACCGATTCCGATTCCGATTCCGTTGTTTTAAGGCTTTTCTTGGATCTACCCCTTGGCATTTTTGGTGGTGAGAAAGAGGAAATTGAACAAATGACGATGGAAAAGTAACCAACTACTACACCGTACCTATTTGAGCAAAACATACAGCACTATTGATTAGGCCAACCGTCTCAAAAATTCAATTTCAAAAGGTGTTAAAGAATACAGAAGGACACGATCAAAAGATGCATTGATTAAAAAGTGTAGAATGTACCTACAAAATGAAAGTTTTATACAATGAAAAGCAAGGCATCAAGGTCAAATTTAACATCAGCTTCAAGCCAAGGAAAAAAGGTCCTTATTTCTAAGGAAAAAAAGTTGAATCGTTTTCTTGCATCATTGCTGAACGTGCTGTGGGATAAGGAAAAACATGCGCGTTCTAAACGGATTTAAATCCGGCGTTGCTAGAAATTTCCAGTAGAAAAGAGATAGGCAGTCAGAGTTAAATAAGTCTATTCCCTTAGTTCCATCCATTCATCCTCTTATTCATCTATCTAAAGCTCAAGGGATCACATCATCCAACACGTTTGGAATAAACTTGAAATACAAAATTAGGGTTCAAAATTGTACCTTGTTGTAGGAGTTCAAAGATTTTGGCTGTTCAATAGCTGACAGAGAAGGAAATGAAGGGTGCAAGGCAGGGAGGTGAGATGGAGAAGGAGAGAGTAGAAGAGGGAATCAAATTCAAACCATAGAGAAGAGGATCTTTAAAAACGTGTACGGAAGAGAGAGAAAATGCAGCCTTCTAATATCAACCCATCAAAATAGTACTGCATGCTTTTACTATTTTATCCTTCCACTCAAAATTATTTACTACCTCTCGACAAATCGTTCATCAACAAATGTTACAACTAAAATTCTCTCAAATCTCTCTATTTTTGACAAGTGGCACATACCCGTTAGTTCACACTCTAAATTTTCTTTTCTCACTCCTCAATTATCACTTCTTTTATTACTCTCTCTCATATTTCATATACTTATCCATTCAAAATTCAAAATTAATTTTCCTCATTTATCACTCTTTAATATCACTTTATTTTTTATTTTTTTTCCATGCTCAATGTCTCAAAGAGTAACATAAAGAGTAACAAGAAAGATAATTAACATACTAAAATAACAAGAAAGATAATTAACATACTAAAACTCTTAGAGCATGAAGCAAGACAATATCGGGAAAAAAAATAGAAAAGATGAGATTCTAGTAAATAATTTGAACTCTCTTACCCAATTTTTGTTCTCCCTCCTTTCGTCAGTGTAAACAATCTGAACTCCTTCATCTCTTCAATGTAAATAATATGAAATCCTTTTTCTCTATCTACCGTTTAGTTTTTATTTCAGTAGTCCAGTTCATCATGGTTTTGATTTGGAATATGATGCTTTGAAATCCTTTGAATCAAATTGATTTTTCAATAATCCAATTTGTGCCTTTTATGCTGTGATCACATAAAGTGACTAAAGATGGAGTAACTGTTTCTAAGAGCTTTTAGTTCTAGGACAAAGTCAAGAATATTGATGGCAATCGTGTAAAGAAGGCTGCTAATACTACCAGTGATGTGGTTGGTGATGGTAAGTTATTATATTTGACATGTTGATGTTTTCCATTGTGAAAAGGTATGACTCCTCACTATATTCATTGCCAACAACAACAACTTGTCTTTGGCTATTTAAAAAAAATAGTTTGTCCTTTTAACGCATTTTCTCACCTCCAGAATATGATCGAAGCTGAAAAAGATTACAGAGATTGTATTCTCAAACAATGATTGTATTCTTAGTCAAGATTTATTTTGGTAACAAAACTTTTTATCACTTTTCGTTATCTTCTTTTACATTTTTCCGCTTCAAAATTTTTTATGCATGTTTTTGTTTTTGTTAATTTGAACTTTTGGAAATCAAATTATCTTATCTTAATGTTGTTTACCAGTGATTTCTGATAAACAACCGCTAGTCTTCCAAATTTGTATATCTTTGGTAACTCGCAGGATCGACTAGATTGATCCTAGGACATGTGTCTTAAGAATTGTTATTACTGTTATTTGACTCATAGTTACGTTTGTTTCTAATTTGTGAATGACAAAAAGTGTTTAGACAACAATTCTAAGTGAAACTTATGACTTTATGAACAAAGTAAATAATGACCACTTGGTGTTAAAAGGTTTAAAGATAGTGAAAAGGCTTAGGAAAGGTAAAGATAAATGACTTAGAATAAATGCTCTATGTTTTAAGAAAGTACTGGAAATGAAGATTCTGGCGGAATGTAAATGCAGAAATGAAAAGTAATGATAAACTACTGAAAAGTAAGGGCAATTCGACAGATAAAGGCAGTAAAAATACTTTGATTTAAACAATTGGTATGAAAAATATAACATGAACGAAACTTATGGTGTTCTTCATACATACATTTTCAGCGTAAAACTTTTTTCTCTCGCTCCGGTACTTCGAGTGTATTTTGTGAATTTCTGTAAACAGACATCCTGTTTGACATCTGTAAACAGAACAACATTCTGTTGTAGCACTTGTGCACTTCTTTCAATAATAGATGTCCTTTTGTCCAGCCACATACAACTTCCACAACAACTTCCATATCAAGCACTTCTCCCCCTTTTTAGTCAAAATTGACCAAAGGTGACCAATTAGACAAAATAAATGTCTATTAGCCTAGCAGAGAATGTTAGAACAGATGTTATAACATTAAGCATGTTAAAACAAAATATTCAGGAAGTACACACCACATTCATATTTCCTTATGACTGTAAGTTTCAGAAGGAAATAACAATATTGTCCAAGGCAATGTCATGACATCCGGTCAGACATTCTTCTGCTCACTCAGCCTTGACACACACCACAACATCTCACTAACTAACAAGGTGCCATACCTTGTTATCTGAGAACCCATAGACCCCAAGCTTGATGATTACTTGCAGTGCAAAGACAGAACTCCCCCTGTCATGAACAACCAACTCTCCTCTTGAAACTTGGAGATGAACATATCCAACACCTCAAAGTTGGACCTTCACATACTTCCTGATTCAAAGAGAACCCAGACAGCTTGATGAATGGAAAACATAAGACGCGTCTTCATGTCTTCAAGAGCGCACTCCCTGTTCAACCTTCTTGGCTGAACACATCCACACCCTGTGACAATCTCTCTTCTAACCAGAACAGAAAACAACATAACACCATCTGATATTCTTCAGATATCACTGAATCACAAGCTTGATCCAGACACAAATTGGGACATATACATTCTCATCCCATTACAAGAGATAATCTTCCATAGATAGCTCAGAGCTCCTTCCACAAGCTCCAAGAGATGAATAGAAAACACCTCCTTTTGTCTTCAACATACTACTTTTCTGCTCAAAAGTAACTTGTCTCAGACTATCCTCAAGAATAATCAGTTGCCATATGTAGATTATCTTGATTCTTCGAACTCACTTCTGAGATAGACCAAATGCCACTGGTTGACTACCTCCTTCATGAATCCTCATATGAAAAAGTCAAATGTCATTTTTTGACCTCTCCACGTTTATCAGACTTCTCCCAAAGATATTATGACCTTCCAAGTGAGACTTGAACTTCAAGCTACATGTTGAACACAACTTAGATTTTATAAGACATGAACATGTAACATCCTTTCTATCCAACAACTCCAAAGAACTGCAATGAGAACAACCTTTTTGAAGTATCCAATCTGCAACCCTGTAGACCCTTCTATCTCAAGTTGATGTGCCACTACACCAACTAAGATTCTGATGTTGAACCAAATGTCATAACATTGTGTTTTGACATCTAGATGTTGAATTCAGCTCCTTCTTCTGCCACTTGAAAGAACTTCCTCCCTTCTCAGAACAAGAGTTCAATGTTCTCATGGACTTGATTGTGGAACCAAGTTTGAGTAAACATCCTCCATCCTGCAGGTTTGCAGTTAAGTCATCCAAGCTCACACCTTGATGAATCCCTGCTTCTTCTCCAAAGACATCAGACACTCTGATGCATGAGTCTTCAGAAGGACCAGTTAGAAACTATCCCTTCAGCTATACCAAGGGTTCCACTTCCTAAAGCAAAGTTGTTTCCATGATGTCAAGACTGTTGCCACTTGTTCTTGACTCCATAGTGTGCATTAGCTAATGCACTTCCTTACCTAGATCAGAAGTAACCTGATCTAAGTAACCACCATCAGGACTATGATGTTTTCTTCTTCTTGTACACACCAAGGCTGAACATGTTTCTTGCCAGGAAACCTTTTCAGAGATCATATGCTTTTGCTGCCACCAAAGTGATAGATCATAAACCAATGTATTATCCTTCCTGTGATTTTGCACAGGATCTTGAAGATGAGATGTTCCAACATCTTTTAAAACATCATTTATCTTGAGCTCCAAGGATAATCAATTAAATACTTGTACTTGGCACAAGTAGACATTGATCTTAAATCCTTTCCCAATATTCCTTTCAGATACTTCCACCATAAGACTACTTTGAAAATACTCTTCTAGTGTCAACATCTTCTGCTTGCAAGCACCTCAACAGTTTTGAAAATCTTCCCAGATTAAATTCACCCTTAGGAATGAGAGAGATGAATTCTTCCTTGCAAATGTGTCACACAACCACCAGAACCCATGTGACACAGGTCAACAGCCAACCAGACCCTAGGCTGACCGAACGTGAAGAGGTTAACCAAAACTCCCCCTCAAATTAACAATCATGGAAACTCCACACCAATATCCATGCATTGTACAGACATGTATCAACATGACATACACCATCCCTACCAGTGGCAAATAACTCTATGAGTTATACCTATACATGCTCCAATCACACCAATCAGACTCCAGCTGACCATCAGTACTAGTGAAAGAAAACAACACCAGTCAATAGTAGATATGCATTTCCAGAGCATACTACCTCAACCAACCTCTGAATCTTCATATTCTCACTCCTTGAAAGAACTGCCACTTCTGAGCGTGGTGTTTGAATAACAAGATTCATGGTCCCAATCCTCTTAAATGAAATAGCAATCAGGTTACCCCCATTACTGACTTCTATCATCCAGGGAACTTGTCTTCCAACACAACATAGTACTTCAGGGAACAACTATCCAATCCTGATCAATCTATAGGAATAAGACAGACAGTAGGAAATTGCACCGTGTCACATCTTAACCAACCCCACTTCTAGAGATCAGACGTCTAAAAGTGACCTTCTTGAGCTCACAAACAGTTGACCCTACCCTTGTCAACTTAGCACCCATAGATGTCTCCTCTTCCAGGTCAGGAGTAGGTTCCAAACACACGTATCCCTTTGTTTGACACCTAAAACCATCTGCTCTTCAACCAGTAGCTGCATACTTGTTGAACAACATGTTCTAACATCGCGTAGAACATTAGTTCCACCTCCTTGGAACAAACCCTCCTTGAAAGTCTTCAAGGTCTTCATATACACTACCCAAGAGAGTAAAAGAATCAGTGATCAGGTGATTCTTACAATCCTGAAGTGAGAACGTCATGATGAGTGGACTTGAGGAGACTCAAGTATCTTTGACATCTTCAGTAGATTATGATGAAATCTTGAATACAGCAGCCTTTCATCCACATGAGGGGAACCTTCATCAGAGTTTGAGTTTAGCCAGGTATTATGCAGCGGAAATCATAATACAACTCAACCTATGACCACGCACTTCACCAGATCAGCCTCCAAGAACATACCAAGTTTGAATATGTTTCAATACTAGCACAATTGTTCCACACAAAGGCCAATTGCCAACCTCCAAAGACAGTCACACATAGTTCCTGTCATGAATAGTCCATCCACCTACTTCAAGGGACCATTCAAGGAAATCCCTGAACCTTCCACAGGTTCCAATCATCAGTACTGGCATAACTCCTTGCAAGATACCATAAAGTATCACCCATGGATCTCATCCAGAGACAGAACATGATGCCTGCTCTGATACCAATTGAAATTCTGGTATAGTCAGAGTTCAGATGTTCTACACGAAGTCATGACATCTGATCCAACATTGTTACTTATACAACAAGACAGTTAGAAAAAATTAAAACCCAGTACTCATATGCACACAGTCCCAGATGTCACGACATCTGCTACTCTACCACCATGGACAGAAGAACATCCCGTTTTGTCCATCTAGAACAAAGACACAGTAGAGATTAAACATGGCACTTATGTTTATTAATCTTGCCCGGTTATCAGCATGATGTCTCAACATTGATTTGAACATCACATGTTCCAACATTACAGAAGGATGAACTGTAACAGACCAACCAGTCTATCAGTAACAACAGTCAATAATGAATGTCATAACATTCTGTTTTGCAATCAGACTGCAGGCTATGTGTCAAGTCTGTTATTCTCTTCATAAATAGACTAGAAACATACTGAGTTATAACAGACAAAATATAGTGTGCAGAAGGTAAAAACACCTGTAATTGTTAACCCAGTTCGGTACAACATTACCTACTCTGGGGGCATACCAAGCCAGGAAGAAGATCCACTATTAGCAGTATTAATTCAGAGTTAAACTCCCCCGTTTACAACTCTTCACTTAATCCCTACCCAATGCAATCTATACCTATGCACTCCTAGATAGAAACCTCCAGTTTCCATTCCTATCATTACAAATACCATGTAATGCTTAGACAACTTGAACATGCTTCATAGCTTCGTTCAAGAACATAACAACTCTTGCCTACAGGCTTTAATTTACAAATAATCTCATGCTTTCAAGCACTGAGAAACACCTGGTAACCTTCCCACAGGTTGGGAGGTTTACCTCACACATACCCCTAATTTTTACATTGTTTGAGGCTTACAACCACAAATCAGTCCAATTCAATCATCAATGGATGACTTGAATGACCTACAAGTCTTACGACTAAACAGACACAAACCCTAGCTCTCTCTCTATATTTCGCTCAGTCTTCGTTGTGTGTTCAAACAGGTTTTCTGAGTCCCTTTTTATAGAAACAATGGACAGCTTGAAAACCCTAAATATATTTTCCAATCAAATCTTTTTATATCAGCTGTAAAGATCTTCTTGGAAAATAAACAAATCTGGTTGAAATCCCTGAAAGAATGCACCAGCTAGCCATATCTTCAATCAACCAATGATTGCCATTAATTGTGCAATCACAAAACACCAGACATTCATACTGAATGTTCTGTGTACAGGATGTCATGACATCGGGTTTGACATCTGGAAAAATCCTGCATAATCCAATTTCCTTTTATAGCAGGTACAGCCATATCAGATACCATGACATTGTGTATGTCATCTGAAACAATCCTGCATGAACATGTCTTCCAATTAAGCTCCAGCAGGTACATCCAATATCAGACGCCTTAGCATTGTAAGTGGCATTCTGAAACAATCCTGCTTGCACATCTTCTTTAACTCCAGCAGGTACATAGGATATCTTATGTTAAGATATCACACATGACATCTTGTGAACACTCTTTGTTTTACCAAAATTGCTGCCAACACTTAGAATCAACAAAAATGAATAGTATTCCTTGTCCACTTTTCTCAGAAAAAACTTCCACGTGGCCCACTATCCCAGTAAAGCGTAACCAGTCATCCTCACAGGTTCAGCATTATAAAAGCACATTTGTCATTTTTCTCTCTCTTTTCACGAAAATCTCCAGTTTTTTCTCTGAGTTCATCCTCTTCAACCTTTCTGAAAAACGCTTCTTCTTCCTTAAACCCTAATCCTTCAAAATCTCCAAAGTCTACTACAATGTCTTCTAACAAGCAACAAAAACAGTCAAAGAACATCAAAGGTGTTGGATCTTCAAAGAGTTTCATTTCTCAGAACATTCCAACCAGCACAACCATCACTGTTGGGGACCGAGAATACATCACTGCTCCAAAACTCTTGAAAGAACAGAAAGCAATCTTCGCTTCTCAGGTAATGGTTCCTTCTCTTCTTTCTGGAAATGCTTTAGGGTTTCTAGGTCCATTAGTATCTGACGAACATTTAGAGAAGTGTGCTCAATTTTTTCCTTGTCACCATACTACTAAACCCATAGCCAAAAAACTCTTTCTTCTAAAGACAATGAGGATCTAAACCAAATAGAAGCTTTTCAACTGGACTTTATTACTGATAGTTTCAGACCTTTTCGGTCTTGTCCAACCTTAGATAAATCTTATCTTGCTTGGTTAACAAAAGTTGAGAAGAAGAAAACCTCACTTTGGAAAGAATTGGGCATTTTTGACCTAATCCAGATGTCGAAGCTTGGATTTAGTTATTGTCAGCCTTTATTACTCTCCAGCCTGTATTTCTGGGATAGTACCTATAACACCTTTCACCTTCCTTGTGGAATGATGACTCCCACACTTTTTGACGTAGCTGCCATTGTTGGACTTCCTCCGACAGGAGAAACCTTCGACCCCTACCAAGACTGTGAAAACTTGATTGATTTCAACGTTAAGAACGCTTCATTCAGTACTTACATTAATCTATATCATGCTGATGGTGAAGAAGTTTCTGATATAGAACACATAGCATTCTTAGGTCTATGGTTGTCCAAATTCTTCTTTTGCTGCAAATCTCTACAAGTTGCTAAGAGATTTCTAACGCTCACTAACCAATTGCATGCTGGTCGAAGAGTGTGCTTGAGTGAACTCTTGTTGGCTAGTTTGTACGAAAGTCTAGGATCAACTAGTGCTAAGCTAAAGGAATACGAAGCTGGCACCAATCTATTACTATCTGGGCCTTATTGGCTTCTTCAATTGTGGCTCAATGCCACTTTCGAATCCTTTTTGCCAACACGAGGGAACGTTGAAGAAGATGCCCCAGAGATAATGGATCGAAGTATTGAAGGCACCAGACTCCTTCAACTGACTCCAGCTGATGACGTTGATAATTTACAAACTTCCCTCACCAAGTACACTTTGATGTTCTCGAAACATCATCATTTCCTTCCTTCGATGGCTCCTTTTGCCAGTCGAACGCATGGTCCTTCCTGGTTTACCGCCTCGCTCGAAGACACTGTAAAAAATGCCAACACAGAGATCGAAGAGATATGGCGTGCCTTCCTCCTTCCAAGGCTACTTGTTTCTAGGATTCTGCCAGTGAAGAGTCATGTGTGTCTGTTGGCTTATCAGCCTAATTTTGTCTCTCGACAATTTGGGTTATGTCAACTTATCCCTTTCTCTTTATTCAAACGAAAGCGTGAGATCTGCTGCGCAGGAACTGAATGGAGCGCTAGAGACATTGCCGTCCACAAAGAATTCCACGCCAATTTTGCCGAATTTCAATTAATAGCCTTCCAACCTTCGTTCTATTCCACCAATGGTTTCGCCACTTGGTGGACAGATTTCTATTCCAAGAACATGTTTTCGACTACTGAAATCAAAGAACGTCTAACAAAGGCTTTTTCATCTTTGCAGGAAAATGTCCCTAAGGATAAGCTTACTCATTCTGCAGAAATCCAAGCATTCCAAAAGTACTTTGAAACTGTCTATAACCCAACGAACATCGTTGGCACTGTTTGTTATGCAGCCCCAATTTTAAAAGAAAAATTTGAAAAGCAGATTGCCAAAAGAAAATCTCTCAAAACTTCAAAACCTGAATTGAAATATGACTTGGCTTTTGAGTGCGAACCACCCAAATTCCCAAAGTTACCCAGTGCAGATTTTGCTTTGTCATTTTTTCCCCCTTACCCTTACTGGTTCACGTGTGGGAACATTTTTAACGAACTAAAAAATGACCAACAAAAGCCTGCAAAAAGAGTAGTTGCTACCAAACATACCTTAGACAGTTTCAAAGGCTTCCTTCACTTTGATTTATCTGCAGTGAGAATTACTTCTCCGACATGTGAAGGTGTGGAATGTTTGGATTTCTTGGTTTTACAACTTCTTTTCGTTTCTTACCAATCTTTTAACCATTTGCATGTTTCAACTAACTTACATCCTTCTTTAGCTGTCGAAAGGAAGGTGGTGAAGAAAGAAAAACCTGTGGCGAAGGCTAATTCGACTACTGATTCTAAGCCAACTACCTCTTCGAGCCAGGGAGTGCCTTCTGGTGCCGCTCCAGAAAAAACGAAGAAGGGTTCAAAGTTATTACATCAAATAACTTCTCTATCTCTTTCGAATTTCTTGCTAATTATTTATGATTTTCTCTCTTCGGAGTAGTGGCAAGCCTCCCTTGACACCCAAGAAAAGAAAAACTCCTCTTGCTACTGTCATTCTTGTCAAAGATGATGAAGAGGATACTCCTCCTACTCCACTCAAGAAGAAATAGAAGAAGAATAAGGCCACAGTTACCCCTTTCCAACCAAATCAACAACAGGGTGTCGAAACCACCACTCTCCCTCCTCTTCCAAAGAAAACTCCATCCCAACCTTCTAGTGTTGTAGAACTGGAGTGTATTGGGAGCAATGCCTCCGATCGAGAGGTTCAACAGGTATACTTCGACCTTGAGTATTCTTTCGCTCGACAAATTTCACATTTCCAATCTAACATTTCAGTTTCAGGACGAAACCACCACTCCTCTCATTTCTACTGCCAATCAAAGCGATCCTTCGAGCGGCATGAATCCATCTCCTCCTCCGACAGTCAGCGGTGCTGTCCGAAACAAAGGCTCTTCGACTGGGGCTCACAATCTTAAAGAAGATAACGCTCAGAACGAAGAAGAAACCTCTTCCCCTGGTGAAGATGGTAAAAGGGATTCGAAGCACGTTGACGAGAAGAAACCTCATGTAGGAGAGATACTTACGCCGGGAGTCTGAAGACCTTCTTGCATTGCAAAACTCGGGGCTTCAGATGGCTCCTCCAAAACCTATATAATACTCGTTTAATTACTAAAAGAAGCAAAAAGTTTGCTTTTAAATTCGTGGCTAATTCAGACCATGTTACAAGAAAGACTGGATAAGCAAGAGTAATGTGTGTAGCAGCAAAGTGAAGAGAACATACAAAATCCTTCAAATATGGATTACCACCATCAATAAAACTTGTTCTCCCTGTCAAGTGAAGTAACTATTGTCAGATATACAAAAATCATAGATATAGAAACTTAAATACTTTTTGAAATCGGTACCTATATGTATTCAATAATGCAATTATAGACACAATCTCATTAGAATGAGATAACATCTTTTTAAGAACTTAAAACATATACACACATATTTGTAAGTAAAAACACTGTCCAATTTTTACAGAGTAAGAATATGCAATTGGAGTAAGTGAATGAGAATTATTGGACATAGATTAACTTGTTCAAATTTTGAGGCATGTAAATCGAACTCAAAACACACTATTAGGATCTAGAATATTGGATAATTAAAGTAGTTAGCAGAAGTTAGTACGTTGATGAGCTCGTTACTTAGCATTATTCAGTCAAGATGAATAAATTGGAATCTGCAGTTAACGAAATTAAGGAAACGCTGGAACAGATTCTGAAAAAGAAGAAACCACTATGATTAAGTTGGGAATGGAAGGATTGTAGAAGCCAAAAGTGCAAAGCATTAAGGAACAAATAAATTGATGCAAAATGATGAGAAGCAGACAGATTTTTGGGAGCAAAAACGCATAGGTGAAAATGACATTTTTGAAATCAAGAATCATCTGTTAACAGAAAATAATGAGGCAAGGCAACACCAAACATGGCACGAGGGTTGTGATGGTCATGTTTTAGGTCAGAAGGCGGAGTGCAACCAACAATAAGCATGCTATATGGCCAAGACAAGAAATGCCTAGTAGAGATGGAAGTCATTCTAACACACACTTCTTACTCAGTAAAAAAATTATGCTACCACAAGATGGAACAATTCAGGTCAGTTACATTTCGAGTGCAACAGCCACAAATACAAAAAGTCTATTTTTACTGATTTCCTGCAATAAACACAAATTCATTAAGGAAAAAGAAAAAACACTTATTTTAAATAAAAAATTGAGGCTAAAATAAAACCAATTTTAACCTAGACTAATTTAAAGAGGTCTACATAAAAAATAAAAATAAAAACATAGTTAAGAGGAATGTTCACCTAGTGCATCGGAAGAATATTCAAAGACACCAGCAAAAGGAGGAATGGAAGAGGGGCAGTGAGGATAAGCCATGGACAACCTTTGAAGCAACGAAGCATGTATATCACCAAAGTTACTGTGTGTGGTCATAGACGCTTTATCTTTCCATGTCACTTCAAATTTGTTACTATCTTTATCATTCACAACAGACAAATTTGGAAGAGTTTGTTCCAAAATCTCTAAGACAGGTTTCTGGAGCTGTTCCTCACTGAAACATAAGCGAAGCAGTTGCAAATCTGTCAACAAGTGTTCGGTTTTAACCTCCTTAACGACCCTAATTTCACCAATTTGTCGCTCCAATGCTTCACAAATAATTCAAATTCAGTTTAGACTGGCATGCATTTTGCGATATATTGAACTTCACAAAGAGAAATTAAAAAAAACTGAAAGTAATACCTTGGATTTCGTGGTCCATGAAGTGAGGTTTCTTGGGTTTAGATACCGATTCCGATTCCGTTGTTTTAAGGTTTTTCTTGGATCTACCCCTTGGCATTTTTTGGGGTGAGAAAGAGGAAATTGAACAAATGACGATGGAAAAGTAACCAACTACTACACCGTACCTATTTGAGCAGAACATACAACACTATTGATTAGGCCAACCGTCTCAAAAATTCAATTACCAGTCACACACATAAATTTCAAAAGGTGTTAAAGAATACAAAAGGACACGATCAAAAGATGCATTGATTAAAAAGTGTAGAATGTACCTACAAAATGAAAGTTTTATACAATGAAAAGCAAGGCATCAAGGTCAAATTTAACATCAGCTTCAAGCCAAGGAAAAAAGGTCCTTATTTCTAAGGAAAAAAAGTCGAATCGTTTTCTTGCATCATTGCTGAACGTGCTATGGGATAAGGAAAAACATGCTCGTTCTAAACAGATTTAAATCCGGCGTTGCTAGAAATTTCCAGTAGAAAAGAGATAGGCAGTCAGAGTTAAATAAGTCTATTCCCTTAGTTCCATCCATTCATCCTCTTATTAATTATCAATTATTCATCTATCTAAAGCTCAAGCGATCACATCATCCAACACGTTTGGAATAAACTTGAAATACAAAATTAGGGTTCAATATTGTACCTTGTTGTAGGAGTTCAAAGTTTTTGGCTGTTCAATAGCTGACAAAGAAGGAAATGAAGGGTGCAAGGCAGAGAGGTGAGATGGAGAAGGAGAGAGTAGAGGAGGGAATCAAATTCAAACCATAGAGAAAAGTATCTTTAAAAACGTGTACGGAAGAGAGAGAAAATGCAACCTTCTAATATCAACCCATCAAAATAGTACTGCATGCTTTTACTATTTTATCCTTCCACTCAAAATTATTTACTACCTCTCCACAAATCGTTCATCAACAAATGTTACAACTAAAATTCTCTCAAATCTCTCTATTTTTGACAAGTGGCACATACCCATTAGTTCACACTCTAAAATTTCTTTTCTCACTCCTCAATTATCACTTCTTTTATTACTCTCTCTCATATTTCACATACTTATCCATTCAAAATTCAAAATTAATTTTCCTCATTTATCACTCTTTAATATCACTTTCTTTTTCATTTTTTTTCCATGCTCAATGTCTCAAAGAGTAACATAAAGAGTAATAAGAAAGATAATTAACATACTAAAATAACAAGAAAGATAATTAACATACTAAAACTCTTAGAGCATGAAGCAAGACAATATCGGGAAGAAAAAGTAGAAAAGATGAGATTCTAGTAAATAATTTGAACTCTCTTACCCAATTTTTGTTCTCCCTCCTTTCGTCAGTGTAAACAATCTGAACTTCTTCACCTCTTCACTGTAAATAATATGAAATCCTTTCTCTCTATCTACCGTTTAGTTTTTATTTCAGTAATCCAATTCATCATGGTTTTGATTTGGAATATGATGCTTTGAAATCCTTTGAATCGAATTGATTTTTCAATAATTCAATTTGTGTCTTTTATGTTGTGATCACATAAAGTGACTAAAGATGGAGTAACTGTTTCTAAGAGCATTTAGTTCTAGGACAAAGTCAAGAATATTGATGGCAATCGTGTAAAGAAGGCTGCTAATACTACCAGTGATGTGGTTGGTGATGGTAAGTTATTATATTTGACATGTTGATGTTTTCCATTGTGAAAATGTATGACTCCTCACTATTTTCATTGCCAACAACAACAACTTGTCTTTGGCTATTTAAAAAAAACTGTTTGTCCTTTTAGCTGCATTTTCTCACCTCCAGAGTATGATCGAAGCTGAAAAAGATTACAGAGATTGTATTCTCAGTCAAGATTTATTTTGGTAACAAAACTTTTTATCACTTTTCGTTATCTTCTTTTACATTTTTTCGCTTCAAAATTTTTTATGCATGTTTTTGTTTTTGTTAATTTGAACTTTTGAAAATCAAATTATCTTATCTTAATGTATGATATGTATGCAGACCATGGCATGTATACTAGATGAATATTCCAAATTTCACGGATACTCATTGTCGTTGTGACAGGAAAATCTAGAGTAAGTAGTTGTTTGTTTGTGACTCTAGCTTCATTCCCGTGGAAACTGTGGTAACCGAGCTTAGAGAAAACCATGTTTAATAAACCATTCAATTTTCCAATTTAATTTTCTTTTTCGAACTAGGATCTTGGTGGATCTATAGGTAAAGATTCAACTATATGTTAAGGAGTCCTCTATGCAGTAGTGGTTTTGATGAATGAATATGGAAAAAGTAATGCGTAAAGTTTTTCTTTTGTTTTAGCTTTTTATTATATTTATTTTATATTTTTCTTTTAACAAATTCTTTTAACATTTTAACACATTAACAAAAAAGACTTCTTAATAACATAGTTAATTAGGTTTATTAGTTTTAACTAACACGAATTTTAGGGTTGGATTGAGATTCCTAATTAATATTAGTTTATAATTAATACAAATTAGGGTTGGCATTTTATCACTAATTTCATTCTTCTTTTCTTTGACTATTTCTTCATAATGCCAGGACCATGATATATGTAGCTTGACTTAATCCATGGCTTGATCTATTTTGCGGATTTGATTAGTTGATCAAACACACTTTGATCAATTAATTAGATTAATGGCTTTATGACTTCTTATTTGAACTTTCAATACACATTGCATGCTCCCTTAAGGATTGTTATTCAATTAAGAGATCACAAGTCCCTTGATCACTTGATTTAAATTAGATCTTAAGACTTGTACATCACTTGGTCCCTTAACTCAATCATAATCCCATTCATATTTCAAACCCTAGAAATAGGTGAACATCAAGACATAACCACATTAGACTTCCTCATATTCTTTGGTACCTCATCCTTTCCTTCAAATTGTGTCCCTTAACTTATACAACATAAAATTTCTCAAACAACTTCAAAAAACTTAATAATTATGATGTGAGTTGTTTGCCACGAGCCTTAAGTAGTGGAGAAGGAATAAGAGGGGAAATTCGTATCCTTATTCTGAATATATTTGGATACAAGACGAATGATCCTTACTGCATTTTCTCTCTTAGAAAGTATAAGTCTAACTCAACATGTTTGGTTCTCTCATGTAAGGAAGAGTTGGTTGCAATGTGTCTTGCAGATTGGTTGTCACAATACAACAAGATAATTGAGTTATGTGTTATTTTTAAGTCTTTGTGCACGTAGGTCAACCATTGAATTTCACAAGTAAAAGATGACATGGCTCTATACTCAGCATTATGGAGCTTCTAGAAATTATGGGTTTTTTCTTTAATTTCTATGAGACGGGGGAGTTGCCCAAAAAATACATATGCATGGCACATACCTTCTAGTGTCGAGGCAAGATGCCTAGTCACTGTCACAGAATGATTTCAGCTAAATAAAGGATGATGATGGTATCGGGATGTCCTGATAAGATATAAACTTTAAGGTATTTAAGAACATGTGTGACTGCATAATGATGAGAATTAATTGGAATGTACATCAACTTCAATTATTAATAAAGGTATATGAGTTTTCTGATCTACATAATTGATGTCTGATCTAGTAAATAATATGAAATCCTTTCTCTCTATCTACTGTTTAGTTTTTATTTCAGTAGTTCAGTTCATCATGGTTTTGATTTGGAATATGGTGCTTTGAAATCCTTTGAATCAAATTGATTTTTCAATAATCCAATTTGTGTCTTTTATGTTGTGATCACATAAAGTGACTAAAGATGGAGTAACTGTTTCTACGAGCATTTAGTTCTAGGACAAAGTCAAGAATATTGATGGCAATCGTGTAAAGAAGGCTGCTAATACTACCAATGATGTGGTTGGTGATGGTAAGTTATTATATTTGACATGTTGATGTTTTCCATTGTGAAAAGGTATGACTCCTCACTATTTTCATTGCGAACAACAACAACTTGTCTTTGGCTATTTAAAAAAAAAACAGTTTGTCCTTTTAACGCATTTTCTCACCTCCAGAGTATGATCGAAGCTGAAAAAGATTATAGAGATTGTATTCTCAGTCAAGATTTATTTTGGTAACAAAACTTTTTATCACTTTTCGTTATCTTCTTTTACATTTTACCGCTTCAAAATTTTTTACGCATGTTTTTTGTTTTTGTTAATTTGAACTTTTGGAAATCAAATTATCTTATCTTAATGTATGATATGCATGCATACCATGGCATGTATACTAGATGAATATTCCAAATTTCACGGATACTCGTTGTCGTTGTGACAGGAAAATCTAGAGTAAGTAGTTGTTTGTTTGTGACTTTAGCTTCATTCCCATGGTAACTGTGGTAACTGAGCTTAGAGAAAACCATGCTTAATAAACAATTCAATTTTCCAATGTAATTTTCTTTTTCAAACTAGGATCTTGGTGGATCTCTAGGTAAAGATTCAACTACATGTTAAGGAGTCCTCTATGCAGTAGTGGTTTTGATGAATGAATATGGGAAAAGTAATGCATAAAGTTTTTCTTTTGTTTTAAATTTTTATTATATTTATTTTATGTTTTTATTTTAACAAATTCTTTTAACATTTTAATACATTAAACAAAAAAGACTTTTTAATAGCATAATTAATTAGGTTTATTAGTTCTAACTAGAACTAATTTTAGGGTTGGATTGAGATTCCTAATTAATATTAGTTTAGAATTAATACAAATTAGGGTTGCCATTTTATCATTAATTTCATTCTTTTTTTCTTTGACTCTTTCTTCATAATGCCAGGACCATGATATATGTAGCTTGACTTAATCCATGGCTTGCTCCACTTTGTGGATTTGATTAGTTGATCAAACACACTTTGATCAATTAATTAGATTAATGGCTTTAGGACTTCTTATTTGAACTTTCAATAGAAATTGCATGCTCCCTTAAGGATTGTTATTCAATTAAGAGATCATAAGTCCATTGATCACTTGATTTAAATTAGATCTTAAGACTTGTACATCACTTGGTCCCTTAACTCAATCATAATCTCATTCATATTTAAAACCCTAGAAATAGGTAAACATCAAGACATAACCACATTAGACTTCCACATATTCTTTGGTACCTCATCATTTCCTTCAAATTGTGTCCATTAACTTATCCAACATAGAGCATTCGAACCAGGGTCAAACAACTAACGTCAAAACACTTCTAGGATACGATTATAACATTGTTCCTTAAAATCTGCCAACAAACGCTCATTCTCTACCACGAACTATGGAACTCTGGTTTTCTCATTGCACCATAAGAATACGCAGGCACAAGGTTTCGAAATCTTGCTGAGTACATTAATTAAAAACTTATTTTCCCCTTAATTAAAACCAATCGCGAGTAACTTTTATATGATAACACCCATCCGCGCAAAGAACAATAAAAATGGTTCTCGTTGAGTACAACAAATGTGAGGGGTTCTTATACCTTCCCCTCACATAACCAAATTCCTTACCATTTTCCCTCCCCTTTGGATTTTATTGATATTTCCCTTTCTCTTAGAATAAATAAAATTCAGTGGCGACTCTGTTGTATTTCGAGCATGCGATGCGCTTAGGTATTTTTTACGGTGCGACAACTATGAGTACTAAAGTAACAATAGAAGTTACTATCATCATGGTCAGCGACCCTTAGGATTGGTCGACTCTTCCAATCAGCCTAGAGAAAAGGATATGCATCACTTTCGACGGTCGTGCAATCCCATTTTATGAGTGCATGTTCACAATGATAGGACCGCGAATTCCTTTCTCTGACTTTAAGGTGGTTGTACTGAAGGATTTAAAGGTTGCCCTTTCACAGCTTCATCTGAGGTCTTGGGCTTACAAGAGGGTATTTCAGTTATATGTGTCGCATCTCTAAGAAATGCGCACACAAAACAGAGGCATCATCAATGTTATTTATCCCAAGAGAGAGAAAGAAAACATTGAGTAAACCTACAAAGGGATGGATCTAATGGCCTCGCGACCAAGAGATGGGTAAGGGAGTCGATTACGCAAGGAGAAGGTATTAGCACCCCTCATGTCTGTATTACTCTATAGGATCCACTCTTGTTGTTCTAATTAAAGGCCGTGTCAAGTCTAAATCTAGGTTGCGAAGGGAATGCTTGATAATAAATTATTAACAGAGAAAAAAAGAAAATATTTTTATTATTGCACTCATTTAGGCTTTGCAACCCAATGCCTACGTATCCCAAAAGAATCAGAGCACCGTAGTTCTCCTATTTTTTTTTGATTTGTTGGTATTTTTTATGAGTAACTACCCTTATTAAAAAAATTCAAAAGAAAAGTCAACTGGCAAAAGGAGTTTTGGTTGGTTGAGTGTTTTTGTTGAAAGAATACATCAGATGGTCCCTCAGAAGGTGGGGGTTGAAGCTAGCGGAAATATACCTGAACGTATCGCACGCCCAAACATACAACAGAGTCGCCATCAAACTTTATTTATTCCCGAAGGAAAGGGAAAACATCGATAAAACCCGGGGGAAAGAGATATGCTAGGTAAGGAAGTCGGTTATGCAATGGGAAGATATTAGCACCCCAAACATCCATGGTACTCCATGGGAACCGTTTTGATTGTTCTTGCTCGAAAAGGTGTAATATCTAAAGATTACTCGCAAAATAATGGGAAAAAGGAAAGGAAATAGATAAAGTGCTCGGTGAGGATTAGGGCCTTCATGCCTACGTATCCTCATAATGCAATGAGGAATTCAGAGCTCCGTAGTTCAAAGAACTAGTGGTGGGAGATGAAAAGAAGTGTGATCAAGGTATGGTTTAAACCAAAGAATAGTGTTTCGAACTCCAACAAGGGTGAAAACATGAACTCAAGAGTAAGGTGGCTATTACCAGTACATGGGCTAGCATGGCTGCCACTATAGAGTAATGCCGAAAAGACGAAGAAATAAGTGTTTGGGCACAGTCCCAAACATCTCTTGATTCACAAGGTGACGCAAGAAGGAGCACAAATAGGCAGTGTATTTGGCTCAAAGAATAGGTATATCACGTGAAGTGAATGAAGGTAGAATATGAGTGCATCATGGAGATGAACGGAGTGAGGTGACCAAAGTTACAGAATTGAATATTTGGAAATAAGTGACTTAAGGAAGTGTTGTTTGAAACCGGAAGGTGAAAGTGTATTGGAGTCCATAAGAGAAATGAGATTTGTACCATAGAAGGAAATAACTTTAACTGATACGTGGACTAGCATGGCTGCCACTATAGGGTATTTATCCAAAAAAGAAGGAATTAAATGTATGGGTACAAGCCAAACAACTCTAGGTAGAAATGCTAACTTTTTGTTAGGTGTCCTAAAAGGGTGTATATGGATATCTAAAGAAAGATGTATTTCGATGTCAAAGAAATAATATATCCTGGGTGAATGATTTATGATCGAAGGTAGATACTGGATAGTGAAAGGTATGAATGGTGCCCTAAGGCGGAAAGAATAATAATTAGAAGTATGCTCGCCAGGGATTCGCATCCTCGTGCCTACGTATTCTCATCATGCAATGAGAAAATCAGAGCAATCATAGTTTGTGGAACCACGAGAATAGAGAGAGAGATAAGTGATGAAAAGTATAACTTGTACCAACAGAATGGTGTCAAGGGAACCCACAAATTGATGGAACTTGGAATCAAAGAGTAAACATGCATTTACGAGTATGTGGGCTAACATGGTTGCCGCTATAAGGTAAAGCCAAAAACAAATGATAGATTAAGTGTTTGGGCATAGTCCCAAACAACTCTTGATTTGCAAGATGAGCTGCCGATATATCGTCCTAAAAGGGTATAGGCGGAGCCCAAGAGAAAGTATTGTTGTATACAAGGAACAATGTATCACTGGACGAGGAACAAACGGGTCGAGATCAAAGAAGAATGGTATATTTGATCCAAGAAGGAGATAGACTCTAAATCGAAGAGCCAGGTAGGTGTTTACCAGTACGTGGGCTAGCATGGCTGCCGCTATAGGGTAAAACACAAAACAAAGTCTGAATTAAGTGATTGGGCATAGTCCTAAACAACTCTCGATTGATGAGGTGGACTGCCGTTAAATCGTCCTAAAAGGATAGACAAGGAGTCCAAGGAGAAGTATGGTTGATCTCAAAAAGATGGTATTGATCGAATGAATGAAGAATGTTTAATTGATAAATAGGGTAACTCGCGAAGAATCTGGGTTCTCCTGCCTACGTATCCTTATAGTGCAATAAGAAAATCAGAACTTTCGTAGTTCATCCCACTAGGGTTGAAAACAAAATGATTAAGAAGGCAAGAAAAGATGATAGAATGATTGAAAGAGTGGAATAAACTTGATAGTTATTTGATAAGAATCACACTGAAGTCTATGAGTAAAGGTGAATACGATAAGCAACGGGTCAAACGTTCTGCACCCAAAGATATCCAGAATGAGTGTAGGAAAGCTCCAGTCTCGTTCCTTCTTTACTACTTAAGGCTCGTGGCATGTAATTCTCATCTTAACTTTCAAGTTGCTTGAGAGGAAAAACTTTATTTTTTCTTGTAATTGAAGACCTTATCAACCGTTCGATTCAAACTATACTAAAGTATATGAATGAAGGTGAATATAATGAGCAATTGGGTCATTCGTCCTATACCCAAAGATATTCAGAACGGGGGTAGGAATTCTCCAGTCCTATTCCTTCTCCATTGCTTAAGGCTCCTATCGTACAACTTGAATTATGATAGATAAGTTATTGATGTAGTCCTTGCTTGTTGCGTTGCTTTGTGAAGAGAGAGACTTGTCAATTGTATGCTTAGAATTGTGCTAAAGTCTATGAATAGAGGTGAATACGATGAGCACTGGGTCATTCGTCCCATACCCAAAAATATTCAGAATGGGGGTAGGAATTCTCCAGTCCCATTCCTTCTCTATTACCTAAGACTCATGCCACACACTTCTAACTTTGATTTAACAAGCTTTTGAAGATGCTACCTTTGATGTGCTTGCATGATCCACTGCTTGGTATGACTAAGGATGCCTTGAGAATCTGACTTTAGGCTTCGAGTTCCACAGCTTAGAAGGAAAAGTCTCATTAAGTGACCAAGGGTCTTTTGGTCACTAAAATTAGACTATGGGATTATACAAGCTCAAAGGATTTAATTGATCAAAAATAATTTTCATCAATTTGAACCATGGGTTTGATTTGATTGGGAAACTAGGTTTGGATCTATTCTAATGGTTGGAATTAATCAAACTAATCTAAGGGATCATGTTAATATGTGGTTCATACTTGATTAAAATTCTAAGGGAACATGCAATCGTTAGTAAAAAAAACTTGATTAGAATTCTAAGTTAAAACTTCTAAGGGAACATGCAATTGAAAATTTGATTAAAAGTTCTAAGTCAAAATTCCTAAGGGAACATGTCAAGTAATTATGTGGTTGAAGTACCAAAATAACCCCTCAAGGGTAAAATGGTCATTCTACATGGAGTATCAATTAAGAACCAAAAGATTAAATTTTAATCAAGTTCTAACAAGAGCCTCAAAATTGCTTAAGCCATATGATTGATTTCAACCTAATGTTTAGAAGCTAACTAAATTCTAAAATCAATTAAAATCTCAATGTCCCTAATTTTTATCTGATTAAAACTATATTAAAATCCATGAAAAATTATACAAAATTCAATTAATCCCTAAATTCTAATTAAACCTAATTAACCATAAATTCTAATATGTCTAATTAAAACCTAAGGGATTAATCAAGTTTAAAACTACTCTAATCAATTAAAAACCTAATTATTTAGAAATTCATCTAAGTTCTAAAAAACAACTATAGTTCTAATTAATACAAATTTCTATTATTAACCTAAATCTAGTTAATCACCCCAAATTAAACCTAATTAATTTAAAAAAATTAGAACTAAGTGTAATTAAAAAAAGGGGTGTCAACCTGGATTGGGGTGTGCAGAAAGAAGAAACCATGGGCTTCATAAGAGGAGCCCTGCATGAATTTTTGTGTGGGAAACAAACAATTCGCTGGGCCAAAGGGATAAGGCCCAAAACTAAATCCTTAGTACAAGGGGGATGTAGGATGGAAAATGAGTGTGTGTGAAAAGCGTGGGCCTCAAGGACCTAAAGCCCATACCTAAACGCGCGCAAGGAGAAGATTCAAACTGATGGCCTTGAGCGCTCAGTTCAAATTTTGGCCGACGATAGCCTTCCACCGCGCCGGTCATCGCCTTCGGCGGCGGAGGAGGTTCAAAACAAACAAACCAAAAACCTACAGAATCGTCTCATCTTGCAGAAACCCAAACTAGACCAAGCTAAAGCTAATTTCTCACGAATCAAGAGAATTGAGGGGAGTTACGGACGAATCCTAAATTCTAGATCCCAAATTAAACTTCGAAGCGTAACGAAACAGAGTCCAAAACCATGGGGGTTTGGCTCCTCACATCATGCTTTATATCGTAGCAACAATAAATGTGCTTCGGCGTTGTTGAACCGAGGAAGATGAAATCCAAGAAAATACCAGAGGAAGTGCAATTGTCCAGGTACTGCAATTCGAATCTCCACTTTGTCTTTCTTCTCCCACTTCTTCATCTTCTTCGAATATCTTCTGAATTGATGTGTTATACCGCGAGAGAGGTCAAATTTTGACTGATTAGAACTTCTGATGTTGAAGTTCTAGCAGCCATAAACGTGATGAGTGTGTGATGAGGGATTGGAAATTTGTAGAATGAGAGTGAGAATATGAATTTTTGAGGGGATCAAAAAATGGTTGAATGATGATGATGATTGGTTTAAATAGGGATTAGGCTTGGGTTGGGATATGTTTGGAGTTGGTTACTTAGGTTTGGAAGTTAGTTAGATTTAGGTTTGGAAGTTAGTTGGATCTCAGTTAGTTAGTGAGTCTAATTCCAATTTTCTTTTTGACTGACTATTGCAGGTTGCAGTTTTAAGATCTTTTGTTGGCTTAGTTGCAAAGTAACAAATGGCTTCAACATGACCTGCAAATGCAGGTGACAATTCTAGTGGTTATGTTTGGTTAAGTGTGAGTTTATATTCTGTTATCCTTTGCTTAGGTGGTTAGGGAAGTTAATCTGTTAGTTAGATGGGATGAGCTAGCTCAACTGTATTGAGTTGGAAACTCGAGTTAGCCTAATGTGATGGGAATTTGGAAAACTCTTTTGCTTGCAGCTAAGTCAACAACTGAGTTGTTACTCTCTCTATTAGACATGTTATTTAGTGGAGATGTTAAGTTGAATGGTGAGTTGAGAAATTGTTTATATGCACTTCCGTGTTAATGTGAATATGACAGTTGATGTGTGGCCTACTATGAATTAACCTTATGTTATTTTGGATGAATGCAATTCAATGCCCTACTGCTTGTTATGCCAGAATGTATATGTACTGGAAGTGTTTCCATTTGCTTTGGTTGTTGCTATATGATACTACTAACTTTGTTGTGCATTGTTGATGCAGAATGGTGTTAGGGAAATGCAGGTTTAGGATGGTCATGGCTACAGTTGTGCAATTCCCATTGAAGTGAAGGTAATTGATGGTTGCTGCTGAAAGAAGGTTAGGCCATGATCCTTTCTTGCATATTGTATTAATTATGAATTTGAGTGCTACAATGATGAAATCATGTTGAAAACCTTTAATTGTTATTGTATTCAAAGTTGTCATTGTGTTAGAAGTGAGGCTTGAATTAGACTTGCATTGGCTTGATGGTTTTGTATGCTTGCTGGCCATTTATCATTTGCAGGGTTGGTGTTTAAATGGTGATGCAAGAATAGTTCAGGTTTATTGAACCTTAACTAAATGGTTCAGGTGATGCCTGATTTTATTTGATGTGCTAACTGTCATTCTTGTGGCACTGTCAAGGCAGTAGTCCTGCAATGATTGCTATTGCCTATATATTGGAGGTTGTGTCCTTGTATCTTCCCAAATGATGCCTCATGTACCCAGCACAATAGGCAGTGTGACAATGCTCTTACAACTTCTATTCCTGCTATGAAAGCCCAATGTTGCTATGTGTGGATGATTGTGTTGCAACGCTGCAAGACTTGATGTGCTTTAAATCTGGTTTACAACATATGGTTCAATTGGTAGGCACTATTGAGACTTTGTGTATTGCTCCTGTTATATCCCTGTTATGACTTGACTCCATGGCATGTTTTTTTGGTCTACAACAAGGTTTTGCTAGTGTGCATTGCAATGCTGACTTGGTTAGGTTCTTTGGTTGCATTGCATCTTGGTTACATGCATTATTTTGCTGTTGGATTAATTATGCTCTTGGCTTGATGCATGTTGGTTTTGCTAGCAGGTCCATGATGATTGCAGCCTGTGTTCAGTTTATGTTGTGATGTTTTGTAGCTTTATTCAGTTTTATTACACTGGTTTGTAGTTCATGTCTTTACTGCATCTTGAAATGGCTTTTGTCTTATGTAGCATATGCATTCTTTTGACCTTGTATTGCATTGTCTTGCTAGATTTATAAAGTGTTCTAATGGACTACAGTAGGCTAGGTGAATGGTCTTATTGGTTCTGCAATGCACTGCATGGTTTGCATCATGATGTAGCTTGGCTTGTGTTATTGATTCTGACCTTGAGATGAGTTTAAGCAACATGTATGTTCACTTGGCTTGTGGTTGGTTGGTTGAACAAAGGTTTGCAACATGATGGCCAAGGTTGGAATTTGAAGCATTATGCCCACATGACAAGGACTCAAGAATCAAGGGTTGACATTTGACCTTAGCATTGGAATTCGAAATTGGACTTAGGGTTTTGGGATGAAAAGGGATTGAGTTGACTTTGGTCAATGTTGACCCAAAAAGTCAATTGTTGACCAAAGTCAACAATTGGTCAACATGTAATTTTTTTGCATTTTTGTATGTAGTGAAACATTTTATTATGGAACTTGATGTATATGAGGTTGACACTTTTTTTTATGCTTGTAATGATTTTGTATGAACATGATTTGAAATTAATTAAAATGAACTATGAACATGACTTTGGATGAACATGAATGACTTGAATAACCATGAATCAATTTGACTTGAATGGATAATGATAAACATGAACCAAGATCCCTAGGCCAAACACTAAGCATTGAATGTCATGAAGTGGATTTGGATGGACTTAACCAGATGAAACCAAGCAAATCAAGGGCTAAACACTTGAAATGTACAAATGCAATGCCATGGTGTAGCGGTTAGTTCATGACCATTAAGCTATGGATAAACTTAACATCAATAAAACCAGAGTCGCCAGCACGCTTTTATTGTTTCTAAAGGAAAAGGGAAAAGTACGAACAAAACCCAAAGATAAGAAGTTTTCAAATCAAAACTAATAAAATGCCAGAGATTACATGTAATGGGGTTGGTTACACAGAGGGAAGGTGTTAGCACCCAAAGTGTCCTAGGTACTCCTAGGGAGCCCTTTTTTATATGTGTATGTTTTTTTGGTATAAAAGATGTTTGAAACAAATAGAGTGTGGGGGTGAGAAAAGAATTTATTGATTATATTTTTTTGTTTTTGACAATACCTTCGGACTTGTGCCTACGTACCAACATAAAAATGAGGGATAAAAACCTCGTAGTTCGTGGTAAAAATTTCAAAGTGAGTGGATTGCTTTTAATCAAAATTTAAGTTTAAAAGAGGCACAAAGGGCCCAAAAGTTTGAATGTGTGTGAGTTCTTTTTGTCTTTTGAAATTTTAAGTCAAATATGGTTAAGTTCATTTGTAAGTTTGATTTGAGAAAAGAGTTTGAAAATTCAATGGCATAAGGCCAACGTTTCTATTTGAAATAAGGTCTTAGTTTGAAATCACAAGTAAAGAAACTTTTTGAAAAGGGGGAGAGATTTTGAAATTTAATAAGTGGAGGAGATAAAGAGACTAATCCTAAGCATAAAGTTAAAAGTTAAGAGTTGGAAAAGATCTGACCAATAGGATGCAATCCAACAGACAAGAATATCATATAGAAAACCCATTTTCCCTTTGGACTTTGAATCAAGCACATACCCACAAGCAATTAGCAATATTAAGATCAAGGAATCAAATAAAGATAGCCATATCCAAGCAAGCAATCCCATAGCTAGCAATCTTCTTTGTCTTCTCATGTATCAGATGAAATACTCGTTGATTGACTCAGAATAAAACATTAGACACAAGATCAAAATAACAGTTGCATCAAGACCATGTAGAAGATGAATTCAAGTGGATCCAAATACTTGCATCAGATGAAAACTTAAATCACAATAACTTGGTCTCAGAAATGTTGGCATTGGCCAAGTCCTTTTGCATATGTGATGTTGCCTAATTCTAAGTCCAGAAATTCAGATCAAACCCAACAGTCCACACAAATATTTTTTTAGGATTTTTGTTGTTTATTAAGTATTTTAAGGTCCTAAGACCACAAACATAAACAAAATACACAAACAAATATATACAATCACAATATATGGCTCAAATGAGCAAAGTGAAAATGACATAAACATAAACAAGTTAAATGATATGAAAATGACAATGAATGGTAAATGACTTAAAATTAAATTGCATAAAGTAAATTATTTGAAAGTAAAGCAAAGTTAATAATAGTTAGTGTAAGTCAAAGTTAATTAGATGTTAGTGGAGTTTTGCTTTTCAATTGATTAAGTCATTCTTTGGAGAACACTTAACCATCTGTTCACAAGCATGGATCCTTGAACTAAGACATCTTCCAAAGGAAGGAAAAAAGCCAAGTTTCCACACAATACCATGAAAGATGGGAGACTTACAATCTCACTTACTAGAATGTTATGCCTTTAGGGTCAAATTTAGCTCTATGTTAAGCAATCGTAATTGGACTTATGTAGAAATCACAACTATCTGAGGTCAGAAAGTAAAAATTTAAGTGCTAATGCATGTTAGAGATTTGGTATAATGAACCAAACTCCTAAAACATACCACACACTAAAAGAAAAAGATCAAAGGGTGGACCTATCTCATCCATACTTGTATTGGTTCATCTAATACAAGGTTATTGATGAACCAATTAGCCTTAGGATTTGGAGATTTCATTGGTCAATGGTGTTGGTGTAAGCCCTAAAGGCCAATACTTTTGGTATTTGTATCGAATTATTTATTAATTATAAAAGAATTTTTCTTTATTACGTTTGTTTAATAAAGTCCCTAGGATAGCTAGTCCGTTTAATGTATCAAGTGTGACTTGATCATGAGATCACATTAAACATAAGGACACTATTCTTAAAGTATCTATAGTCGAGCTTTATTGTGAATTGGATAACATTAAAGCATTAAGACTATTATGTATATAGACTGATGATCACATATCATGGATCATGGATAAGAAGATATCAAGTCTTAAACATAGGTATGAATATTAAGAGTAATATTTATACCGGATTGACCCGCTATGAGAATACTATATAGAATGTTATGCAAAGTGTCATAAGTCATTCTCATGGTGATAATGGTGTATACCACCCTTCGACCTGAAACCACTATGGACCCTAGATGTAGAGTCGAGTGCTTTATTGCTGATCAAACATTGTCCATAACTGGATAACCATAAAGACAGTTGATGGGTACTCCACGAAGCATGCTGAGGGACATGAGTGACCTAGATGGAATTTGCCCATCCTACATAACAAGATAAATGTCTATGGGCCCAATATTGAACTGGACAAGGATGACACGGTCTATGCCTTGTATTCAATATAGACATAAGGACAAAAGGGTAATTATACACATAAGTATTATCACAGAAGGTTTTGTCAGATCACATGACATTTTCGTGTCTTGGGTAACAGTGATGTGTTGCTAGATACCGCTCACCGTTTATCATGTTAAATACGTGATTTAATATAATTGCCAATGCCGCGAAAACCTACAGGGTCACACACAAAGGACGGATTGATAAGAGATAGAGTAACTAAGGAACACCGTAAGGTACGGTGCCCTTAAGTGAATTGTAGAACATCGTAAGGTACGATGTACTTAAGTAGAATACAAAATATGGTAAGGTACCATGTGCTTAAGTGATTTTGGGCATATTATAAGATATGGGCCAAATACACTTAAGTGGGCTTTTTAGCTTGAAGCCCACACAAGTGGTTCTATAAATACAACCCTTGTGCAGAAGTATTCATTGCAGTTGCATTTTTCTTTTTCTTTCTCTCTCTCTCTCTCTCTCTCTCTCTCTCTCTCTCTCTCTCACTCAAAGCCTTCATTCATAACAGCTAGCACTGAGATTGAAGAAATCCGTTTGTGTGGACTGAGTAAAGGTGTTGTCATGGTTCAACGTTCGTGATCGCTCCGTAGATCTGCATCAAAGGTTTCACTCATCACAAGAGATCTGCACCAAAGGTTTCAATCGTCACAAGAGGTAAATATTCTATCACTGATCATGCCCATTCGTAAGGATCTCTAAAGGAGAAAATTTTAATTTCCGCGGTATTTTGGATCGCAATTCTCCTTCAGTGGTATCAGAGCCACTTACGAAACGATGCATCGGATAGATGTTTATTTTTTGTATTAATATGATTAAAAGACAGAGTGAATCAATTAATTAAACGAGTAATTAAATTTGGCATCATGAGTGTACGAATTTGATGGTTGATGTTGACTATGCTTCGGAACCGAGATTAGTATGGTGAAGCAGCGATACATCGATCGTCCATAGGTTACGCAATTGAGACCGATCAACTTATATATGATATAAGTAATCCTAATGCAAAGTACGGTATATATGATATACTGTTTATGTTTCGCTCATTCAAACACTAAATGGTGAAGCAATGACCTATTGATCAATCATACTGAATTAACAATCGAGATGTGTTTGACGGTATGAAATTGGTGCATTAGGGTTAGTGACGGCGCAAGGGAAGTGCCGTCAAGGAGTTGTGAGTTGAGGGCTTGTTGGAACACGTCTGTTGACTGTTTCAAGGCGCTGTTTTTTTTGCCGCGTGACGATCGTCATGGACCTGTGACAATCGTAACAAGCTGGACGTGACGGTCGTCACATTCACAGATCCAGAATTCTAGGCGTTTCTGTTATTTTGGCCGCGTGACGTTCGTCATGGGCCTGTGACGGTCGTAACAAGCTGGACGTGACGGTCGTAACATGCTTGTGACGGTCGTCACATTCACAGAATCAGAATTCTCGGGGTTTCTGTTTTGTGACTGTGCAAGAGTTGTGTTGATGCAAAACAACGTCGATTTAAAATGAATTGCTCATTAAAATTTCGGACAGAGGCGCTGCCCCCTTGACCCCCCCCCTCCCCCCCGCCCCCCCGTCCGCTGATTGGTCAGCGAAACCATCGACCGCTGACCGGGCAGCGGAAACCCCGTTCCCACTGACCGGGAAGCGGACCCCTAGCTAACTCTGCGTAGTGTGATCGATCGCCGAAATTTAATTTGGTTTTAATTAATTAAAAGAATTAAAATTAATAATAATAATGTGTTTATTATTATTGTCTTGTGGTGATCAATTATGGCCTTAGTTATCCTTTATTTTGTTTTGGGTTTTTTAAATACGACCTGCGTGTCGTGCCTCTCCTTTTAGTCTCTTAATGTAACTTCTTTTCTCATCTCAATCCCTCGTATGTAAAACGAGTTTCTTCTGTAATGTAATGTTATGAAGAAAGAGAAGAATTCAATATCAAAGGAGGACAATGTTATGAAGAAAGAGAAGAATTCAATATCAAAGGAGGACAACCTTGAAGATCTTGCTTGGAGAAGCTTAGATCGTTAT
Organism: Lathyrus oleraceus; assembly: GCF_024323335.1. Lineage (NCBI taxonomy): Eukaryota > Viridiplantae > Streptophyta > Magnoliopsida > Fabales > Fabaceae > Lathyrus > Lathyrus oleraceus. The sequence continues at coordinate 322,976,122 of NC_066582.1, read as the reverse complement.
TAGGTTAGCTTAGGTTCTCTCATTAGCTTGGGAGAACAATTGCGTTAGGGGCCATAACTGTTTCATTATGTATGTTGACGCATGTGTATGTATGTTGATGTATGTGAATATATGTTGATGTATGTGAGAGACGATTTATATGATAAATAAGCTGGTGAGATCAGAACAATTGCAATTCCCTAAAATTAAATATTAAGTTTATGCTTTCCAAGTTTTAGCACTCATCAAGACTAGTATCGGATAATGTAGGTTTCACCTACGCGAGGTGCATGTTCTATATTAGTAAGGTGCGATGGGATAATTGTAATATCCAACTGCTAAAACAATGGGTCAAACTTAACTAAACAAATTATAATAAGATTATATTTGTTTTGAAGTAAGAGTTGGGAATGATCCATATGATGGATTGGAATAAGGAGTTATTCACCAAACTGAAATTTTCGAGAGTTGTATGAGAAACAATTGGAAGGAGTTTCTACCTAAATAACCTAGTTTTGTGTAATCCGCCTATGCGGACTTAGAACAAAGTGAAATATGGATCTCGACCCACTAGAAAATCTTCCAACGGGATTTTCCGAATCAAATGATGAGGGTCATTTGTTTTGAGTAAAATAGTGGGAGCATATTTAATTAAAGGCCTAATTAAATATGTTAATGATACTTATATTTTCATTAATTTCATGTAGATTACCATGACAACCAACACCTGTAACAACATTTTACGATCAATCCTTGACAAGGAAAAATTGTCTGGGACAAATTTTCTGGATTGGCACAGAAACCTGAGGATTATCCTCAAACATGATAGAAAGCTGTATGTCTTGGAGAAACTTGTTCCTGAAGAAGAACCTCCTAGTTCTGCACCTAAGGCAGAAAGAGATGCTTATAAGAAGTGTTGGTGTAAGCCCTAGAGGCCAATACTTTTGGTACTTGTATCGAATTATTTATTAATAATAAAAGGCATTTTCTTTATTATGGTTGTTTAATAAAGTCCCTAGAATAGATAGTTCGTTTAATGTATTAAGTGTGACTTAATCATGAGAACACATTAAACATAAGGACACTATTCTTAAAGTATCCGTAGTCGAGCTTTAGTGTGAAGTGGGATAACATTAAAGCATTAAGACTATTATGTTTGTAGACTGATGATCACATCTCATGGATCATGGATAAAGAGTTATCAAGTCTTAAACATAGGTATGAATATTAGGAGTAATATTTGTACCGGATTGACCCGCTATGAGAATACTATATAGAACGTTATGCAAAGTGTCATAAGTTATTCTCATGGTGATAATAGTGTATTCCACTCTTCGACCTGAAACCACTATGGACCCTAGATGTAGAGTCGAGTGCTTTATTGCTGATCCAACGTTGTCCGTAACTGGATAACCATAAAGACAGTTGATGGGTACTCCACGAAGCATGCTGAGGGACATGAATGACCTAGATGGAATTTGCCCATCCTGCATAACAGGATAAATGTCTACGGGCCCAATATTGAACTGGACAAGGATGACACGGTCTATACCTTGTGTTCAATATAGACATAAGGGCAAAAGGGTAATTATACACATAAGTATTATCACAGAAGGTTTTGTCAGATCACATGACATTTTCGTGTCTTGGGTAGCAGTGATGTGTTGCTAGATACCTCTCACTGTTTATTATGTTAAATACGTGATTTAATATAATTGCCAACGTCACGAAAACCTACAGGGTCACACACAAAGGACGGATTAATGAGAGATAGAGTAACTAAGGAATACCGTAAGGTACGGTGCCCTTAAGTGAGTTATGGAACATCGTAAGGTACGGTGTACTTGAGTAGAATACGAAATATGGTAAGATACCATGGGCTTAAGTGATTTTGGGCATATTATAAGATATGGGCCAAAATACACTTAAGTGGGCTTTTAGCTTGAAGTCTACACAAGTGGTTCTATAAATAGAACCCTTGTGCAGAAGCAAAAATTTGCGGTTGCATTATTTTCGTTTTCTATCACTCTCTCTCTCTCACTCAAAGCCTTCATTCGTACCAGCTAGCACTGAGATTGAAGGAACCCGTTCGTGTGGACTGAGTAGAGACGTTGTCATCGTTCAACGTTCGTGATCGCTTCGTGGATTTGCATCAAAGGTTTTGATCGTCACAAGAGATCTGCACCAAAGGTTTCAACCGTCACAAGAGGTAAATATTCTATCACTGATCATGACCATTCGTAAGGATCTCTAAAGGAGAAATTTTTTAATTTCCGCTGCGCTTTGGGTCGCAATTCTCCTTCAGTGGTATCAGAGCCACTTACGAAACCATGAATCAGATAGGTGTTTAATTTCTGTATTAATATGATTAAAAGACAGAATGAATCAATTAATTAAACGGGCAATTAAATTTGGCATCATGAGTGTACGAGTTGGATGACTGATGTTGACTATGCTTCGGAATCCGACATTAGTATGGTGAAGCAGCGATACATCGATCGTCCATAGGTTACACAATTGAGACCGATCAACTTATATATGATATAAGTAATCCTAATGCAAAGTACGGTATATGTGATATACTGTTTCTGTTTCATTCACTCGAACACTAAATGATTGTTTTCCTTTGAGCGATCAATGGTCATTTGCTTCGGAATCCGACATTAGTATGGTGAAGCAATGACCTGTTGATCAATCATACTGAATCAACAATCGAGGTGTGTTTGACGGTATGAAATTGGCGCATTAGGGTTGGTGACGGCGCAAGGGTTGTGCCGTCAAAGAGTTGTGAGTTTAGGGTTTTGGAACACGTCTGTTGACTGTTTCAAAGTTTGTTATTTTGGCTGCGTGAAGCTCGTGTGACGAGCGTGTTGACTGTTTCAAAGTTTGTTACTTTGGCTGCGTGAAGCTCGTGTGACGAGCGTTACAGGCGTAACAAACTGGATGTGTGACGGTCGTAACACACCCATGACGGTCGTCACACTCACATTGCTTGTGACGGTCGTCACACGCCTGTGACGGTCGTCACACTCCCAGAGTCAAAATTTTGGGGTTCCTGTTTTGTGACTACGCAAGGGTTGTGTTCATGCAAAACAATGTCCATTTCAAATGAATTGTTCATTAAAATTTTGGACAGGGGCGCTGCCCCTCCAACCCCGCAAGGGCGCTGCCCCTTGACCCCGTCCGCTGACCGGTCAGCGGAACCCTCGGCTAACTCTGCGTAGAGTGATCGGTCGCCGAAATTTAATTTGGTTTTAATTAATTAAAGGAATTAAAATTTAATAATAACAATGTGTTTATTATTATTGCCTTGTTCTGATCAGTTATGGCCTTAGTCTTTCTTTATTTTGTTTTGGGTTTTTAAATACGACCTGCGTGTCGTGCCTCTCCTTTTGATCTCTTAATGTAACTTCTTTTCTCATCTCAAACCCTCGTATGTAAAACGAGTTTCTTCTGGAATGTAATGTTATGAATAAAGAGAAGAAGACAATATTATGGAGAAAGAGAAGATTTCAATATCAAAAGAGGACAATCTTGAAGATCTTGCTTGGAGAAGCTTAGAGAAGAATTCAATATTAAAGGAGGACAACCTTGAAGATCTTGCTTGGAGAAGCTTAGATCGTTATTAGGTTAGCTTAGGTTCTCTCATTGGCTTGGGAGAACAATTGCGCTAGGGGCCATAACTGTTTCATTGTGTATGTATGTTGATGCATGTGAATGTATGTGAATGTATGTTGATGCATGTGAGAGACGATTTATATGATAAATAAGCCGGTGAGATCATAACAATTACAATTCCCTCAAATTAAATATTAAGTTTATGCTTTCCAAGTTTTAACACTCATCAAAACTAGTAATGGATAATGTAGGTTTCGCCTACGCGAGGTGCATGATCTATATATTAGTAAGGTGCGATGGGATAATTGTAATATCCAACTGTTAAAACAATGGGTCAAACTTAACTAAACAAATTATAATAAGATTATATATATGTTTAGAAGCAAGAGTTGGGAATGATCCATATGATGGATTGGAATAAGGAGTTATTCAACCAACTGAAATTTTTCGAGAGTTGTATGAGATACAATTGGAAGGAGTTCCTACCTAAATAACCTAGTTTTGTGTAATCCGCCTACGCGGACTTAGAACGAAGTGAAATATGGATCTCGACCCACTAGAAAATCTTCCAACGGGATTTTTCGAATCAAATGATGAGGGTCATTTGTTTTGAGTAAAATAGTGGGAGCATATTTAATTAAAGGCCTAATTAAATATGTCAATGATACTTATATTTTCATTAATCCTTGTGTAGATTACCATGACAACAAACACCTCTAACAACATATTGTGATCAAACCTGAGGAAAGGCAAGGAAGTTGTCAAACCCAAACTCACTAGGACTATTTTAAAGCCTAGTGGAGACATAGAAAAGAAAGGCACCTGCTTCCATTGCGGTAAGACCGGACACTGGAAGAGGAACTGCCCAAAGTACTTGGAAGATAGGAAGTATGGAGTAGAGACTCCAACTTTAGGTATTTTTGTTATTGAAATTAATTTATCTACTTCTGCATCATGGGTATTAGATACTGGATGCGGTTCTCACATTTGTACAAATGTACAAGAACTAAAAGGGAGTAGAAAATTGGCAAAAGGTGAAGTCGACCTGCGAGTTGGTAATGGAGCAAAGGTTGCTGCCTTAGCCGTAGGAACTTATGAATTGACTTTACCTAGTGGTTTAATAATTCAGTTAGAGAACTGTTATTATGTACCAGCAATTAGCAGGAATATTATTTCCGTTTCTTGTTTGGACAAGATTGGATTTTCATTCATAATAAAGAACAATTGTTGTTCAATTTATTTGAATGATATATTCTATGCTACTGCACAAATGAACAATGGACTATATGTCCTTGATCTTGAAATGCCTGTTTATAACATTAATACAAAAAGGATGAAACCTAATGAGTTAAATCCAACTTACCTTTGGCATTGTCGATTAGGCCACATAAATGAGAAACGCATTTCCAAACTCCATAAAGATGGACTGTTGGACTCTTTTGATTATGAATCATATGAGACATGCAGATCTTGTTTAATTGGAAAGATGACAAAGTCTCCATTCACAGGAAAAGGTGAAAGAGCTAATGATCTTTTGGCCCTCATACATACTGATGTATGTGGTCCATTGAACATACCAGCCAGAGGAGGTTTTCAGTACTTCATCACATTCACTGATGATTTCAGTAGATATGGTTATGTATATTTAATGAAACACAAATCAGAGTCCTTTGAAAAATTCAAAGAATTCAAGAATGAAGTACAAAACCAACTAGGTAAGAATATCAAAGCTCTTCGATCAGATCGAGGTGGTGAATATTTAAGCCTAGAGTTTGATGACCATCTGAAAGAGTGTGGGATTCTATCCCAACTCACTCCTCCTGGAACACCCCAATGGAATGGTGTGTCTGAGAGAAGAAATCGAACCCTGTTGGACATGGTCCGATCCATGATGAGTCACGCCGATCTTCCAAACTCCTTTTGGGGACATGCGCTGTTGACAGCAACTTACACACTTAACCGTGTTCCATCCAAAAAGGTTGATAAGACACCATATGAGATATGGAGTGGTAAGAGACCACATATGTCTTACATGAAGATTTGGGGTTGCGAAGTTTATGTGAAACGACAAATTTCAACTAAGCTTGAGCCCAAATCTGACAAATGCTTATTTGTGGGGTATCCTAAAGAAACAAGAGGGTATTACTTCTACAATCCTTCTGAGGGCAAAGTGTTTGTCGCTCGAACTGGAGTTTTCCTAGAAAAGGATTTTATTTCCAAAGGAACCAGTGGGAGGAAAGTAGAGCTTGAAGAAATTCAAGAATCACAAAGCATAGATACACCTATGGAGGAATTAGAGCAGGAAACACAAGAAGTTGTGGAAGAGCAACCTGCTCAAGTAGAACAAGACCAGCGTAGGTCTAGCAGGATACGTCAACTGCCTGAGAGATATGGATATCTCATAACTGATCAAGGTGATGTATTACTCATGGATCAAGATGAGCCTGTGACCTACCAAGAGGCCATAACTGGTCCCGAGTCTGAGAAGTGGCTAGAAGCCATGAAATCCGAAATAGATTCCATGTACACAAACCAAGTTTGGACCTTGGTAGAGCCTCCTGTAGGAGTTAACCCTATAGGATGCAAGTGGGTCTTCAAAAAGAAGACTGACATGGATGGTAAGGTACATACCTATAAGGCAAGACTGGTTGCAAAAGGATATAAACAAATTCATGGGATTGACTATGATGAAACCTTTTCACCAGTTGCAATGCTTAAATCTGTCCGGATTTTACTTGCTATCGCTGCATATCATGATTATGAAATATGGCAGATGGATGTCAAAACTGCTTTCCTTAATGGAAATCTTCTTGAGGATGTGCACATGACACAGCCTGAAGGATTTGACATACCAGAGGAAGCCCAAAAGATATGTAAGTTACAAAGATCAATCTATGGATTGAAGCAAGCTTCCAGAAGCTGGAATCTTCGTTTTGATGAAACAATAAAACAATATGGATTCATCAAGAACGAAGATGAACCTTGTGTCTACAAGAAGGTTAGTGGGAGCATGATCGTTTTCCTGGTATTATATGTAGATGACATATTACTCATTGGAAACGATATCCCTACCCTACAACAAGTAAAGTCTTGGTTGGGGAAATGCTTTTCTATGAAGGACCTAGGTGAAGCAGCCTATATATTAGGAATCAGAATCTATAGAGATAGATCACAAAAACTGCTTGGCCTAAGTCAGAGTACATACATAGACAAAGTGTTGAGACGCCTTAATATGCATGATTCCAAGAAAGGATTCACACCTATGCAACATGGCTTGTGTCTATCAAAAACACAATCCCCTTTAACTAAGGAAGAAAGGGATCGCATGAATAAGATTCCATATGCATCTGCAATAGGATCTATCATGTATGCCATGTTATGTACTCGACCAGATGTCTCGTATGCATTAAGTGCAACGAGTAGGTACCAATCTGATCCTGGTGATGCTCACTGGGTAGTTGTCAAGAATATCCTTAAGTATTTGAGAAGGACTAAGGACTCATTCTTGATATATGGAGGTCAAGAAGAATTGGCTGTAATTGGATACACCGATGCTAGCTTCCAGACAGATAAGGATGACTTTAGATCGCAATCTGGTTATGTGTTTTGCTTAAACGGTGGCGCTGTGAGCTGGAAAAGTTCAAAGCAAGATACAGTTGCTGACTCTACAACCGAGGCCGAGTATATTGCTGCCTCAGGTGCAGCAAAGGAAGCTGTTTGGATCAAAAAGTTCATTAGTGAACTTGGCATAGTTCCTAGCATTGTGGATCCCATTGGTCTCTACTGTGATAACAATGGTGCTATCGCACAAGCCAAGGAGCCTAGATCTCACCAACGATCCAAACACATACTTAGGCGTTATCATCTCATTCGAGAGATAATAGATAGAGGAGATGTGAAAATATGTAAAGTACCTACACTTGACAATATAGCTGACCCACTGACAAAGCCTCTTGTGCAGCAGAAGCATGATGGCCATACTAGATCTATGGGTATTAAGGGTATGCCTGATTGGCTCTAGTGCTAGTGGGAGATTGTTGGTGTAAGCCCTAGAGGCCAATACTTTTGGTACTTGTATCGAATTATTTATTAATAATAAAAGGCATTTTCTTTATTATGGTTGTTTAATAAAGTCCCTAGAATAGATAGTTCGTTTAATGTATTAAGTGTGACTTAATCATGAGAACACATTAAACATAAGGACACTATTCTTAAAGTATCCGTAGTCGAGCTTTAGTGTGAAGTGGGATAACATTAAAGCATTAAGACTATTATGTTTGTAGACTGATGATCACATCTCATGGATCATGGATAAAGAGTTATCAAGTCTTAAACATAGGTATGAATATTAGGAGTAATATTTGTACCGGATTGACCCGCTATGAGAATACTATATATAACGTTATGCAAAGTGTCATAAGTTATTCTCATGGTGATAATAGTGTATTCCACTCTTCGACCTGAAACCACTATGGACCCTAGATGTAGAGTCGAGTGCTTTATTGCTGATCCAACGTTGTCCGTAACTGGATAACCATAAAGACAGTTGATGGGTACTCCACGAAGCATGCTGAGGGACATGAGTGACCTAGATGGAATTTGCCCATCCTGCATAACAGGATAAATGTCTACGGGCCCAATATTGAACTGGACAAGGATGACACGGTCTATACCTTGTGTTCAATATAGACATAAGGGCAAAAGGGTAATTATACACATAAGTATTATCACAGAAGGTTTTGTCAGATCACATGACATTTTCGTGTCTTGGGTAGCAGTGATGTGTTGCTAGATACCTCTCACTGTTTATTATGTTAAATACGTGATTTAATATAATTGCCAACGTCACGAAAACCTACAGGGTCACACACAAAGGACGGATTAATGAGAGATAGAGTAACTAAGGAATACCGTAAGGTACGGTGCCCTTAAGTGAGTTATGGAACATCGTAAGGTACGGTGTACTTGAGTAGAATACGAAATATGGTAAGATACCATGGGCTTAAGTGATTTTGGGCATATTATAAGATATGGGCCAAAATACACTTAAGTGGGCTTTTAGCTTGAAGTCCACACAAGTGGTTCTATAAATAGAACCCTTGTGCAGAAGCAAAAATTTGCGGTTGCATTATTTTCGTTTTCTATCACTCTCTCTCTCTCACTCAAAGCCTTCATTCGTACCAGCTAGCACTGAGATTGAAGGAACCCGTTCGTGTGGACTGAGTAGAGACGTTGTCATCGTTCAACGTTCGTGATCGCTTCGTGGATTTGCATCAAAGGTTTTGATCGTCACAAGAGATCTGCACCAAAGGTTTCAACCGTCACAAGAGGTAAATATTCTATCACTGATCATGACCATTCGTAAGGATCTCTAAAGGAGAAATTTTTTAATTTCCGCTGCGCTTTGGGTCGCAATTCTCCTTCAAGAAGCATGTCGATGATGCCAATGAAACTGCTTGTCTCATTCTAGCTACCATGAACTCAGAATTGCAAAAGCAACATGAGAACATGACAGTGTTCAATATGATCGAACACCTGAAGATGCTCTATCAAGAGTAAGCAAGGCATGTGATGTTTGAAGTTTCAAAAGCCCTTTTTCAAGGCAAGTTAGCTGAGGGAGCCCCTGTAAGTCCCCATGTGCTCAAGATGATTGGGTATGTGGAAAACCTTGAAAGGTTGGGTTTTCCCCTCGGAAAGGAACTTGCGACTGATGTGATCTTGCAATCGTTGCTAGATGGATTCAGTCAATTTGTCCTAAATTTCAATATGAATGATATGGACAAATCTCTTCCTGAACTGCTAGCCATGTTAAGAACAGCTGAGCAGAATCTGAAGACAAAAGGGAAGTCCATTTTGATGATCGGGAATGGAAAGAGACAGAACAAAAGGCCCACCAAGCAGGGTGATAAAGGGAAAGGCAAGGAAGTTGCCAAACCCAGATCCACTGTTGCTGCTTTGAAGCCTAGTGGAGGCATAGCAAAGGCAGGCACCTGCTTCCATTGCGGTAAGACCGGACACTGGAAGAGAAACTCCCCAAAGTACCTGGAAGATACGAAGAATGGAGTAGAGACTTCAACTTCAGGTATTTTTGTTATTAAAATAAATTTATCTACTTCTGCATCATGGGTATTAGATACTAGATGTGGTTCTCACATTTGTACAAATGTGCAGGGGCTGAAAAGGAGTAGAGATTTGGCAAAAGGTGAAGTTGACCTACGAGTTGGCAATGGAGCAAAGGTTGCTGCTTTAGCCGTAGGAACTTATGTATTGACTTTACCTAGTGGTTTAATAATTCAGTTAGAGAACTGTTATTATGTACCTGCAATTAGCAGGAATATTATTTCCATTTCTAGTTTGGCCAAGTTTGGTTTTTCATTTATAATAAAGAACAATTGTTGCTCAATTTATTTGAATGATATATTCTATGCTACTGCACAAATGAGAAATGGACTATATGTCCTTGATCTCGAAATGCCTATTTATAACATTAATGCTATAAGGGTGAAACCTAACGAGTTAAAACCAACTAGGTAAGAATATTAAAACTCTTCGATCAGATCGAGGTGGTGAGTATATAAGCCTAGAGTTTGATGATCATCTTAAAGAGTGTGGGATCATATCCCAACTTACTCCTCCTGGAACACCTCAATGGAATGGTGTATCTAAGAGAAGAAATCGAACCCTGTTAGACATGGTCCGATCCATGATGAGTCACGCCGATCTTCCAGACTCCTTTTGAGGACATGCACTTATGACAACAGCTTACACACTTAACCGTGTTCCATCCAAAAAGGTAGAGAAGACACCATATGAGATATTGAGTGGGAAGAAACCACATATGTCTTACATGAAGATTTGGGGTTGCGAAGTTTATGTGAAACGACAAGTTTCAACTAAGCTTGAGCCCAAATATGACAAATGCTTATTTGTGGGGTATCCTAAAGAAACAAGAAGGTATTACTTCTACAATCCTTCTGAGGGCAAAGTGTTTGTCCTCGAACTGGAATTTTCCTAGAAAAGGATTTTATTTCCAAAGGAATCAGTGGGAGGAAAGTAGAGCTTGAAGAAATTCAAGAATCACATAGCATTGATACACCTATAAAAGAATTAGAGCAGGAAGCACAAGTAGTTGTGGAAGAGCAACCTACTCAAGTAGAACAAGACCAGCGTAGGTCAGGCAGGATACGTCACCTACCTGAGAGATATGGATATCTCATAATTGATCAAGGTGATGTATTACTCATGGATCAAGAACGAAGATGAGCCTTGTGTCTACAAGAAGGTTAGTGGGAGCATGATCATTTTCCTGGTATTATATGTAGATGACATATTACTCATTGGAAACAATGTACCTACCCTGCAACAAGTAAAGTCTTGGTTGGGAAAATGCTTTTGTATGAAGGACCTAGGTGAAGCAGCCTATATATTAGGAATCAGAATCTATAGAGATAGATCACAAAAACTGCTTGGCCTAAGTCAGAGTACATACATAGACAAAGTACTAAGACGCTTTAATATGCATGATTCCAATGGTTATATGTTTTGCTTAAACGGTGGCGCTGTGATCTGGAAAAGTTCAAAGCAAGATACAGTTGCTGATTCAACAACCGAGGTCGAGTATATTGCTGCCTCAAGTGCAGCAAAGGAAGCTGTTTGGATCAAAACGTTCATTAGTGAACTTGGCATAGTTCCTAGCATTGTGGATCCCATTGATCTCTATTTTGATAACAATGGTGCTACCGCACAAGCTAAGGAGCCTAGATCTCACCAACGATCCAAACACATGCTTAGGCATTATCATCACTTGACAATATTGCTAACCCACTGACAAAGCCTCTTGCGCAGCAGAAGCATGATGGCCATACTAGATCTATGGGCATTAAAGGTATGCCTGATTGGCTCTAGTGCTAGTGGGAGATTGTTGGTGTAAGCCCTAGAGGCCAATACTTTTGGTTCTTGTATCGAATTATTTATTAATTATAAAAGGCTTTTTCTTTATTACGTTTGTTTAATAAAGTCCCTAGGATAGCTAGTCCGTTTAATGTATCAAGTGTGACTTGATCATGAGATCACATTAAACATAAGGACACTATTCTTAAAGTATCCGTAGTCGAGCTTTATTGTGAAGTGGGATAACATTAAAGCATTAAGACTATTATGTATATAGACTGATGATCACATATCATGGATCATGGATAAGGAGTTATCAAGTCTTAAACATAGGTATGAATATTAAGAGTAATATTTATAATGGATTGACCCGCTATGAGAATACTATATAGAATGTTATGCAAAGTGTCATAAGTCATTCTCATGGTGATAATGGTGTATACCACCCTTCGACCTGAAACCACTATGGACCCTAGATGTAGAGTCGAGTGCTTTATTGCTGATCAAACATTGTCCGTAACTGGATAACCATAAAGACAGTTGATGGGTACTCCACGAAGCATGCTGAGGGACATGAGTGACCTAGATGGAATTTGCCCATCCTACATAACAGGATAAATGTCTATGGGCCATATATTGAATTGGACAAGGATGACACGGTCTATGCCTTGTGTTCAATATAGACATAAGGGCAAAAGGGTAATTATACACATAAGTATTATCACAGAAGGTTTTGTCAGATCACATGACATTTTCGTGTCTTGGGTAGCAGTGATGTGTTGCTAGATACCGCTCACCGTTTATTATGTTAAATACGTGATTTAATATAATTGCCAATGCCGCGAAAACCTACAGGGTCACACACAAAGGACGGATTGATGAGAGATAGAGTAACTAAGGAACACCGTAAGGTACGATGCCCTTAAGTGAATTGTAGAACATCGTAAGGTACAATGTACTTAAGTAGAATACGAAATATGGTAAGGTACCATGTGCTTAAGTGATTTTGGGCATATTATAAGATATGTGCCAAATACACTTAAGTGGGCTTTTTAGCTTGAAGCCCACACAAGTGGTTCTATAAATAGAACCCTTGTGCATAAGCATTCATTGCAGTTGCATTTTTCGTTTTCTTTCTCTCTCTCTCTCTCTCTCTCTCTCACTCACTCAAAGCCTTCATTCATAACAGCTAGCACTGAGATTGAAGGAATCCGTTCGTGTGGGCTGAGTATAGGTGTTGTCATCGTTCAACGTTAGTGATCGCTCCGTAGATCTGCATCAAAGGTTTCACTCATCACAAGAGATATGCACCAAAGGTTTCTATTGTCACAAGAGGTAAATATTCTATCACTGATCATGCCCATTCGTAAGGATCTCTAAAGGAGAAAATTTTAATTTCCGCTGCGTTTTGGATCGCAATTCTCCTTCAAATGGAAGGGATGGGAAAGAATGGGATTGAAGATGAAGAGGGATGGGAGATGAGAGAAACACAAATTGGTCATGGGAGGAATTTTATAAAATTAAAATCATTCATTCATTTTGGGAGATGAAATGTACATTTCATCAATCCCTTAAATCTAATGATTTTAACTCAACAAAAGTCAAATCAACCTTGACCAAGGCCCAAACACATAGTCAAACATCAGAAGTCAATAAAAATTGCCCAACATAATTTTTACACAATTAATCAATTAAAAGTCAAATTAAAAATGCATTTAAATTCAATTTAATTTGGTCAAAACCTAAAATCTCTTCAAAACACCAAATAAATGGCCAAGAGAGTTATCCTAGGTCAAACAAGATCAAAGGACCTTAGACAATTTTTTTAATGATTTTTGAAAAGTCAGAAGTATTTTTAAACAATTAAAAATATACACAAAAATAATTAATTTATGAAAAATATCAAAATTAATCCCAAAAATAATTTTAATTCAGAAACAGAAAGAGGAAAATATTTAAAGTTATTTGGTGAAAGTCCCATATTTTTTGGATTAAAAATTAAATTAATATGAATTAATCAAAATAAGTGGATTAAATAAAAAATCAGAATACAAAAAAACAAGGGCCATCGCATTTCACTCATTAATTGATGTGGCAGATCTGATAGCCAAGCGCGTGCATTCCATGATGCACTACAGTCAACGCGTTGCAAACTTGGTATTTGAAACCAAAGGCTAAGATTAAAGCAATTTGAATAGATCCGATGGCTAAGAGGCGTGACAACACACTGTAGCGGTAAATTCATGATCATCAAACTATGGGTTAGCAAGACATCAAATAACAAGAGTCGTCACCGCGCTTTTATTGTTTCCAAGGGAAAAGGGAAAAGTACGAACAAAACCCAAAAATAAGAAGTTTTCAAATCAAAACTACTAAAATGCCAGATATTACATGTAAGGGGGTTGGTTACATAGAGGAAAGGTGTTATCACCCAAAGTGTCCTAGGTACTCCTAGGGAGCCCTTTTTTGTGTGCATATGTATTTTGTACAAATGATGTTTGCAAGCAAATAGAATGGGGGGATGAGAAAATAATTCATTAACTATATTTTTGAGTTTGACAAGACCTTCAGACTTGTGCCTACATACCAACATAAAAATGAGGGATCAAAACCTCGTAGCCGTGATACAAATTTCAAAGTGGATGCATTGATTTTAACAAAAATTAGATTTGAACGGCACAAAGGCCTAGAAAATGGTTTGAATGAGTTAGTTCTTTTTGGCTTTTGAAAATTTTAAGTCAAGTATAATTAAGTTTATTTACAAGTTTGATTTAAGAAAAGAAGTTTGAAATTCAATGGCATAAGACCAAAGTTTCTAGTTTGCAAAATGGTCTAAGTTTAGAAGAAAAAAACAAGTACAAACAAAGAAGTTTTTAAAAGGAGGGAGAGATTTTAAAATTAAAGAGATGGGGAGGAGATGAAGAGACTAATCCTAAGCATAAATTTAAAAGTTAAGAGTTGAAAAGGTCTGACCAATGGGCTCAATCCAATAGACAAGAATGTCATATAGAAACCCAAATTCCCTTGGACATTAGAATAAAGTAACAAACAAGGCACACAATATTAACTTGAAGAGCAAGGCATCAAATAAATATAGCCACATCCAAGCTTAGCCATTCCATGATCTTCTTCAAATTTTCCCATGTAGCAGATGAGTTTCATAATGCCATGGGTCACAGGTTCAAAATAACAGCTTCATAATGATCATGTTGTAGTTTCAAGGATGTAGGCTCAAATGGATCTTTCAAGGATGTATCAGATGAAGTTTCAGATTACAAGTACTTGGTTACATGAAAGTTGGCATTTTCCAAGTCCTTTGCATAAGGAGTGTTGCCTAAATTCTAAGTCCACAAAGTCTCAGATCAAACCAACAGTCCACACAAGATGTTTTTTAGGGTTTTTGTTCTTATTATGTGTATTAATGGCCAAAGACCACACAAGCAAACACAATATACACAAGCAAACACAATATACACAAGCAAAATATATCACAAAATATGGTTCAAATGGACAAAGTGAAAATGACATTAACATAAACAATTAGAATGGTATGAATAATTGAAAATGAACAGGGCTTAAAAATAAAGTGCATTAAAGTAAATAACTTGAAAGTAAATGTTAGTTGTTAATGAGTTAGAAGTTAGTATTGCTTTTGCTTTTTGTTTTAAGTCATTCTTTGGAGAACACTCAACCCACTTATCACAAGCATGGATCCTTGAACCAAGACATCTTCCAAAGGAGGGAAAAAAGGCCAAGTTTCCACACAATACCATGAAAGAGGGGAGACTTACAATCTCACTAACTAGAATGTTATGCCTTTTGTGTCAAAAATTTAGCGCTATGTTAAGCAATCGTAATTGGACTTATGTAGAAGTCACAACTATTTGAGGTTGGGCAATAGAATTTTGGTGTTAATGCATGTTAGAGACATAATATAATGGACTATGCTCATGAAACATACCATACACAAAAAATAATATGAAAAAGAGGTGGCCTAATCTCATCCATACTTATGTTGATTTTCAATCAACTAGCCTTAGGACATTGAAATATCATAGGACCATGATATGAATGCGTAAAGAAAGGGAATCAGATGAAGAGGGAGGGGAAATGGATAAAACTCAAATTGGACAAAGGAGGACTTTTACCAAATTAAGATCATTCATTCATTTTGGAAGATGGAATGTACATTCCATCAATCCCCTAAATCTAATGATCTTAACCTAGCAAAGTCAAATCAACCTTAACCAAGGCCCAACAACACAAGTCAAACTCATACAAACAATCAAAATGGCTCAACACAATTATTTGACATTTATTCAATTTAAAAATACTAAAAATAATGCATTAAATTAAATATGGTTTGTAAAATTCCTAATACCTCATCAAAACATCAAAGAAATTTCAGAATTTTTAGAGACTTAAAAGTATTTTTAAACAATTAAAAATATTCACAAAATCAATTAAATCATGAAAAATATTAATAATGATCAAAAAAATAATTTTACTTCAAAATATGAAATAGGATTTTATTTAAATTTTTTTGATGAAACTCTCACATTTTTTGGATCAATATTAAAATTAGTATGAATTAATGAAAATAAAACAAATAAAATGAAATTCAAATATTCAGAAAAAACATGGATCACTTGATCTCCCTCATTAATTGAGGTGGCAGATCAAGTGGCCATCAACACGCTTTCCACCATAGTCACTAGTCAACGCGTAACACAAGTGGTAATTACAAGCAACCCGTGAGAATTAAAACATTTTGAACAAGATCAATGGCTCTGAACCTATCCAGTACATCACTGGCATTAAACCTCCGGTCACCTTCTCAGACGAGCTTCACCGGACTAGTTCAGCCATCACCATCACATAAATGAAAAATGAGGACATGATCTGAAAGAAAAAATGGTCTAGAGCACGAATCTGACCTTAATTTTAACTAACTATACATATATATATATATAAAAAAATGAGGAGTTGAATTTTTAGGTGTGTCAACTGAGTTGCTTCGATTTGACCTCAAAGCAACTCAATCTTCTTGCCTACATTGGTAGGACTTCACACAACCAAAGATCCAAGAGAATTGATGAGAATTGAGTGAGAATCGAAGAGAAGAAAATTTCTGGAAAATACCTTCAATATTGTGCAGAACTTGATCTTGCTTACTTCAATCCTTGCTTGATCACACTCAGGGAGCTTGCAGAAGTGGTTTGGGAATGGAACAAAGCTTTGGACCCTAGAGTTTTTGAATCTCCAAATAGTGAGAATCAAACTCAATTTTCAAAATGAAAATTCTCAAGTTTTCCTTTGAATTGTGAGGGTTTGAGAGGGGGCAAAGCTGGCGCGCAAGGATCCTTTCAAATGAGCTCAGAGGGCTTGTATTTATAGCAATTGGGAATGTTATTTGCACACTTCAAGTTTCTTCCAAATTTGGCAATGTCATGCACATGCTTGCATAGGCGTGTACAGGCCCATGCAGCAATCCAATTAGGTCTAAATGCATCTGAAGTGAGATTGAAATGAAGCTTGAATGGCAAGGCAATGTGAAATGGTCATTTGCACTTTTGATTTTTCCACTTGATGTAGGCCTGTTAAAACCATGCGCATCCCTAGCAAACCTTGTCCAAAATGAATGACATATGACTCTTTGGAAATCTTATATCAAGAGGAACAACTCTTATGTTGAACACTTTTCCATTTGGAATTTGGATCAAGGTGAATTTTGAGGTGGAAGTTTGGAAATTTCAACATGTTGAAATTTTTTCTAAGTGTCAAGCCATATACCTCAATGTTCCACCTTACTAAACTTTTTATGTGAGCTCCAAATGAGAAAGGTGTCTTCATCAAAGTTTTATATCTTTCAAACACCTTCAAAATTGTCACCAATTTGACATCATTTGGGTTTAGAATGATAGAGTTATACATTTTTGAAGTTGAGGAAAATCACTTGTTCAATGGTATTAGACCAAAATGACCTATAATGTATCCTCATATCACATGCTCATAAAAGTTGATTTAGCTCTCACTCCAAACATAAAAGTTGAAGTATACATATTGAATTTTATTATGAAACTTGGAAATCTTTCATCTCATAAAAATTGAGCAAGTTATGGCCTTGGGAAGTTGACTTTCAAATTAGGGTTTAGATAAAATGACCTATAATGTTTCAACATAGAAAATGACTTTCCAAGCAAAAATAGATCTAGACTTAAACATGAAACTTGTTTGGAATGTCATTTAGAGTAACGTTTATCTTGGAATCATTTTCATATGGTGAAAATTGTAGGATATAGGGTCTAGGGGGACCTAGTTTTGATCAGTTGAATTCATCTGGCCAACCACCATCAACCAACTTGCTAACTTGCAATTCTATTGACTTTTTAGGCTCATGGTAGATCATATATGCATAATATGATGAATTTTGAAGTGCCCCTTGATAAATTTGATCAATTGATGAGGAAGCTTGTTGAAGAAGTTACTCAAGATACCCAGACAAACTAGGGTTTCCAAGGCAAACCAACTCCAAATTCTTGAAGAAATCTTTATCAAAATAACATGCAAAGATCATTGGGACTCATATATGATGCTTAGAGACATTGTGGATCATTCCTTGGTTGTGCTCTTAGTTATGAGGATCTCAAACCCTAGATGTGAACTTGATAGATCAATGGTGATCATGCCCTTCCTACAGAAGAGTTAGGAAAATACAAAGACATATTTTTGGTATTTTGATTAGTAAAATAATAAATATACAAGTATGATACAATCACATGGTGCTTGATGATCTTTCCCAAAACAAACCTAATGAAAGAGGGGTAAGGAGGATGCCAAGGTATGATCCTAATGCTAATGCATACAATGAGATTGCATGAGGGATATTAGGGTCAAAATTGGGGTCTTACACACACCACCGGAGCTAGGGATCCGATCTTCTTCTCCGGTGGACCTCACTGGACCGGTCCACCATCAACCATCACCAAAATGAAAAATAATGACATGGATTTAAAGAAAAAATGCTCAGGAGCTCGAATCTGGCCTCAATTTTCTCCAATTCCAAGTATATAAAAAGATACATGGATTTGAATTTTGAGGATCATGAACTAAGTTGCTTCGATTTGACCTCAAGGCAACTCAATCTTCTTGCATACATTGGTAGGACATCAGCCAACAAAAAATCACAAAGAATAGTGAAGAATTGAGGGAGAATCGAAGAAATAAAAATTCTGGAAAATTAGCTTCGAGGGAGCTTGACCCTTGCTTGATCTTGATTCCAATTGTGCTTGGCTATGTTTCAGAAGCTTGTAGGAAGTGATTAAGATCAGAAAATGGCCTGGACTCTTGGAGTTTCAATATCAAAATAGAATGAGATTTGAAGCTCGATTTTCAAATGAAAACCTTCAAGATTATCCTTTAATGGTGAGGGTTTGGATTGCAGGTTTAAAGCTTTGGTATGAGGTCCTTAATTCTAAGCAATGAGGGTCTTATTTATAGTCCATGAGATTCATTTCCACACACTTCCAAAAATTGTCAATTTTAGCAATTCACCTTGCATGCTTGCATGGGCGTGTGATAGACCCATCAAGTGATGTATTCAGGTCCAAAAATGAGTGAGAATCATGCTGAAATCATGTCATGTGTCCATGCATTTGTGTTTGAAATATGAAAGTGAAAATCATCCAAATGGTACCTCATATTGCACCCATGCGCAAGTCCTTCATTCTTTGGCCAAATGAGATGATCTTAGACTTTTTGGAAAGGTGAGATCAAGGGGAACAACTTTCATGTTGAATAATTTTTAATTTGAATCTTGGATCATGATTAATTGTGAGGTGGAAGTTTGGAAAATCAAACATGTTTGAAAATTTTCTAAGTACCAAGTCAAATGTTCACTTCTTCCACCTTGAGTAACTTTTGCTATGGACTTCAAATGAAAGAAGTTACTTCATCAAAGTTGTAGATATTTAAAACCTATTAAATTTGGTCATACATTTGACCTAATTTGGATTTGGCATGAAGGAGTTATGCATTTTAGAAGTTGAGGAAAATCACTTGTTCAATGGTAATGGTCCAAAGTGACCTATAATGTTTTCTCTTGGCACATGCATTTGAAAGTTGAATTTGAACTTCCTCAAAACATAAAGGTTAAAGTAGACGTCTTGAATTCTATCATGGGATTTGAATGGCTTTAATATCATAAAAATTGAGCAAGTTATGGTCTTGGGAAGTTGATCTCCAAACTAGGGTTCAGACAAAATGACCTATAATCTTTCACCATAAAAAATGACCTTCCAAGCAAAATTAGCTCTTGAAGTCATCATGAAAGTTATTTGGAATTTCATTTTGAGTAACATGTATCTTGGAATCATTTTCATATGACAAAATTTGTAGGAGATAGGTTCTAGGGAACCCCAGTTTTGACCAATTGACTTTCTCTGGTCAACCACCATGAACCATCTTGCTAGCTTGATATTCTCTTGAATTTTGGGACTCATGGAGGATCATATATGTGTAAGATGATGTAATATGAAGTATCCCTTGAAATATTTGATCAAATTTTGAAGAAACTTGTTGAGGAAGTCACACATGATACCTAGATGAATTAGGGTTTCCAAGGCAAACAAGATTCAAACTCTTGATAATTTCTTGATCAAAATGACATGTGAAGATCATGGGGATCCATATATGATGAATAGAGCCAATGTGAACCATTTCTTGATTGAACTCCTTGCCTTGAGGGTCTCAGACCCTAGATGTGAGCTTGATATAGCATGGGTGAGCACACACACTACCTACAAAAGTAACAAACTATACATTGACATATTTTTGGTATTTTAGTTAGTAAATAATAAAAAACAAAGTATGATACAATCAAAAGTGCTTGGTGATCTCTCCCAATGCAAACCCTATAAATGAGGGGCAAGAAAAATGCCAAGGTGTGATCCCAATGCTAATGCATTTTGAGGAGATAACATGAGGGATCTTAAGGTCAAAATTGGGGTCTTACAGCTGCCCCTTTTTAAGGACATTCTAATTGAGGATGTGAAGGTTAAAATCTTCGTATCAAATCAGTAGAATGGACTTAAATAACAATAATAGAAATGAATTTTGGTCCCTAAGAGACCTCATGATGCATATGATATGAATGTTAAAAATAATCTTTGTGGGGAAAATGTTGCCACAAAGGAAAAGAATCCGGAGAGATTGAAAGTCCACAGGAGCATAATGCATTCCATAAAGAAAACTCACTGGGGAGACAAAGAATCTGGGGATAAAAACTTGTGCGCAGGCCAGGCTACAAGTGGATTCCATGAAAATAAATCAATGGAAGGACTCGGTCGGGGATAAAAAAATCTGCAGGGGAAACGGGTAGATCAGAACAAAATTGAAATACCTGAATCAAACTCAACTGGGGAAGAATGAACTTCGACACAGGAGTACCAGAAATATATTATCTATTACCGATCACTAGATAGGAAGATAACATAATCTGACAGAGAGGCATCCGTTACTGGTTAGGGTAAACATATCAAGGATGACTCGCTGAGGAAAAAGAGGTGTGTTCGTTATCAGTCACTGGGTAGGAAACAACCTGCTAGGGAAACATATCAAATAGGATTTACAACTACCGGTTACTAGGTAGAAGACTAAAGAAAGAGAATATTTGTCACTGGTTAAAGTGAACATATCAAGGATAGACTCAAGGGAAGAATATCTGTCATCCGTTAAGATGAACATATCAAGGATAGACCACCGGGGAGAAAATAAGACTTATATCTATCAATTACTGGATAAAATACCAAAGAGAGAATATCCGCCACCGGTTAGGATGAACATATCAAGGATAGACTCAAAGGAAAAGTAGGATTTACAACTACCGGTTACTAGGCAGAAGACCGTAAAGAGAAGAAAACTTGTCATCGGTTAGGATGAGCATATCAAGGATTAACTCTCTGGGGAATGAACTAGGGATTACAACTACCTTTTTACTAGGTAGAAAACCACAAAGAGGAGAATATCCTTCATTGGTTAAGATGAACATATCAAGGATAGACTTAAGGGAAGAATATTCGTCATCGGTTAGGATGAACATATCAAGGAAACGTAAAACGAATCCACTGGGGAAAATTAAGAGGAAGTAGATTGCTATTACTGGGTATTGGGTAAAAGTAAGGTACTCGCAAACTGAAAATAATATTACCAGTTACTGGGTAATAAACTTTCGGGGGTTAAAAGCATCTATCTAGGTAAGAGCTAGAAAGAAACGGCCAAACAAAGACTCAACCCAATGAGGATATAACTCAGGGGGAGTGGTTCCATCCAGACAATTAACTCAGTGGGGAATGAGAAAGGTTAAATTCTTTCTTCTTAAGGGTCTGACACTCTACAATTGAGGGAGGACAGACGCACCAAATCTTTATGGAGAAATAATATCACCATAGCAGAGGATTGGAAAATAAGGAGTCAAATGCAATAATAATGCATAATGAAATATATGATGTATAAATGTATATGTATATATGATTGATGATAATACTGACAAAATAATTACAGAGGATACAAATGTCACTGATCTGAATCATTGCTACAACACTCGGCTAATCCCGACAAGATGGAAGCACCAACTGGAGAAAAAGCTGGGGTTGAACGTAAATCATCCAACTCTGAATATTTCAAACCTTGCTTGAGAAAAGATCTGCTAAGGACCTGAATTATCAACTTTGCAGGGAATTTTAGGTTAACACCATACCAAATGGGAGACAACCTTGCAGAGGACCACAAATACTGCTCAAGAATCAAAGCTGGTGGGAATCATGAGTGAACTCCGCTAGGGACTTGCGGGGAACAAAACTCTTTGTTGGATATGTGCAAACTGTTGAGAATGTGAGCCTACAACTCAACTGAGGAGGCAACTACAAACTCAGTTGGGGAAACCGATTTGCTGTTGGGAAGGAAAAGTGACCAAACCAAACGCTTGGGGAAGACCAACAATTCTTCGCACTTTAGGACTCATCTGTTCTCAGACTGCTGTTGATATTCCTTACCAAACTTGATTTCTTTTTAAAGTAATTGCTTTTATAATTTTAAGAAAAATGATTTTTATTTTATTATTTCAAAATTATCATCATAAAAATTCAATTCAATTTAGCTGAAAAATAAATAAGAGTAGAAACAATTTGATTAAAAGCTCAACTTTATTTAATAGAATGGTAGTCTGTAAATGACAAGACTCCACAGATCTTTTACAAAAGTTGGAAAATGGTAATTTACATGAAAAAGGGCTACATTGAATACAATGGTCACTAATCCTTCTACCAACTTCAA
Source organism: Lathyrus oleraceus (assembly GCF_024323335.1). Classification (NCBI taxonomy): domain Eukaryota; kingdom Viridiplantae; phylum Streptophyta; class Magnoliopsida; order Fabales; family Fabaceae; genus Lathyrus; species Lathyrus oleraceus. The sequence continues at coordinate 322,953,304 of NC_066582.1, read as the reverse complement.
TATCCACTGTGCTCTTGGCTTGGTTGAGGATGATGAATCAGAGTTGACTGACTTGCTCAAAAGTGCTCTCATGAATGGAAATCAACTAAATGCAGTTGCTTCCCATGATCCCTAATTTTGCCTAGATTGCCCCAAGATGGGGTACTCAATTTACCGGGATAAATTTTATGTTTTATGTCTCTAATTTTTGCCTGGATCGCCCTTTCGGGTTCTCAATCCACCAAGACGCTCATTTTTGCCTAAGTCGCCCTTTCGGGTTTTCAACTTAGTGAGCTATTCTTTTCTTTTTAGGTGAAGTATTCCTTGACTGCATTGGCATTCACAGGACGCGTGAACTCTTCACCATCCATAGTTGCAAGAATCAAAACACCGCCTGAGAAAGCTCTCTTAATAACATACGGTCCTTCATAATTAGGAGTCCATTTGCCCCTAGCATCTGGTTTGAAAGATAGAATCTTCTTGAGCACAAGGTCACCTTCTCGAAACATACGAGGCCTGGCCTTCTTATTGTAAGAACAAAAATTGTTCTACAACAGATTCCATGATTTTGATGATAACAAAGGATGAAACCAAAAATGGCACCCTAACGAAAAGTTTCTAAGTGTGCAGGGTTCTAAGGAAAGAAGGAAGAAATCATCAGATACAGAATCATATCAGATACAAATTATCAGAAGACCAGAAGCATCTGAAGTAGAAACACGTTCAAGAAAGTCTAACTCTGAGCAAAACAGCAAAATATCAGAAGCATCTGAACAAGAAGTACGCTCTAGAAGTTCTGACTCTGAACAACGGTATGTCAAACTCCAGAAACTCTCAGCGCTATCTGAAGAAACCATCAGAACTCAAAAGAGATCAACATCAGAAGTTAGATAGCAAGATTCCAAGATTTCCAGAAACACGAAGACTCTGATCATGGATTTCCAAATAAAGGAAGAGTAACGTTAACTTCAAATAAAGGCTTGGAAATGGAATTCCTAAATACAGAAAGAGACGTTAACTCCAAATTCAAATGAAAAGGAACTATATTTGGAAAGTAGTCATTCGAGGAGAGAAAGTTGTCTTGGCAAGAAGCTATATAAGTTATGGCATTAATTCAAAGCATTGACCATCAGTTTCTACGACTACTTCAATCCTATATATAAAGGACTGCAAAATCAACATTGAGAATACAAGTACAACAACAAAACAAGAACATACTGAAACATCAACACACAAAAACGTTTTATTCTCTCAATCTTCACAAAGCTTTTGCTTAAAACGTGAAACCTTTTTGTTCTTACTGTTGTAATATTTGCTTATCTTAGAAGCACTCTAGATTACATAAGTTTTTATCTTTGTTGTATTTCCTCAAGTGACTCTGTGCAGTCTGTATACTTGAGAGGACTAAGAGATCTTTCTCTTAGACGTTGTTTGTAATCAATCTTTCAAGATTAGTGGATTAAGTCCTTGTTGAAGGCGAAATCACCTTGGCCGGGTGGACTGGAGTAGCTTTGTGTTATAAGCGAACCAGTATAAAATCCTTGTGTGTTTTTCATTTTGAAAAAGCGCTTATTTTCCAAACAATTCAAACCCCCCCTTTCTTGTTTTTCTCACCTTCAATTGGTATCAGAGCTCCGGCTCTGTTATTGATTTTCTAATCAAACACTTAACAGTGTAGAGAGATCCAGAACGAGAAAAACTATGGCCCACACAAATGAAAAGGATAGTTACAATGCTAAGCCTCCTGTCTTTGATGGAGAGAAATTTGATTACTGGAAAGATAGAATTGAAAGTTTCTTTCTAGGCTATGACGCTGATCTCTGGGACATTGTCACAGATGGATACAAAACTCCTGTCACAGAGGATGGAGCTGAAGTTCCCAGAAGTAAGATGTCAGATGATCAGAAGCGAGTTTTCAAGAATCATCACAAGGCCAGAACCATACTCCTCAATGCTATATCTTACAACGAGTATGAAAAGATCACCAACAGAGAAACAACCAAAGACATACTTGACTCTCTGAAGATGACTCATGAAGGAAACTCTCAGGTCAAAGAGACAAAGGCTCTGGCGCTTATCCAGAAATATGAAGCTTTCAAAATGGAAGATGACGAAGCCATAGAGGCAATGTTCTCTAGATTCCAAACTCTGATTGCAGGTCTCAAGGTTCTAGACAAAGGATACACAACTGCAGACCACGTCAAAAAGATAGTCAGAAGTCTGCCAAAGAAATGGAGACCCATGGTTACTGCTCTGAAGCTGTCAAAGGATCTAAACAATATCAGTCTTGAAGAACTTGTCAGTTCCCTCAGAAGCCATGAGATAGAACTAGAGGAAGATGAGCCTCAGAAAAGGAACAAGTCCGTAGCATTAAAATCCAGATATGAAAGACGCAAACCTGACAGAACCAAAGCTCTCCAGGCAGAAACTGAAGATACTGATGACTCTGAACCAGAAGATTCTGATGATGAAGAAGAATTGTCCCTCCTGACCAGAAGAGTTAAACAACTCTGGAAAAAGAGGAACAACAACTTCAGAAGACCAAGACCCAGAGGGGATCGATCAGAATCAACCTCAAAAGGTAAAACTAACAAAGATATTACTTGTTATGAATGTAAAGAAACAGGTCACTACAGGAATGAATGCCCCAAGCTAAAGAAAGACAATTCTAGAAAAGAAAGCTTCAAGAAAAATACCTTCAGGACAAAGAAAGGATTAATGGCTACCTGGGATGATAGTGAATCCGGGTCATCAGAATCTGACTCTGATGAACAGGCCAACGTGGCACTTATGGCTACCACATCCAGGAGCAGCTCAGATGAAGAATCTGAAGAGGTATTTTTTGAACTCTCTCGATCTGATCTAGAATTATGCTTGTCAGAAACTCTTAGCTCATATCAGAAATTAAAACAAAAGCTTAAAAACATAAAAGGCTGTCTTAAAGCAAAATTCGAAGAATGTGGCAAGCTTGAGATGACAATTCTAGCACGAGAAGATACAATCAGATCTTTAACATTAGAAAGAGATGGAGCAAAAAGAAAAAGCTTAGAATTAGAAGAAGCGTTGTCTCAAGCACCACAAACTTCAAATAAATTAATTTATGAATACGAAGAAGCCTTTCAAGAATTTCTGAAAAATGGAATAGGTAGGAGTATTATGGCATCCATGATTTATGGAGTCAGTCAGAATAATAAAAAGGGAATTGGGTATGATCCTAAGGAAGATAAAACTTCTACTAGTGACCAACTTAAATCTCCATTTTCATATCACTATACACACACACAAGAACAAAAATTTGAAAATGCTAGAAAACCCAAAGTTATAAGAAACTCTGGGAAAACTAATCAGAAAGGACCCAAGAGATTCTGGGTACCGAAAGATAAGATTGTTTATGTTGCAGATATCCTATGCAGCAAAGTTCAGACACCAGTCATGGTACCTGGACTCTGGATGCTCGCGACACATGACGGGAAGAAAGTCTATGTTCCAAAGTCTGGAACTTAAAGACGCTGGATTTGTAGGCTTCGGAGGAGATCAAAAAGGAAGGATCAGAGGCTCCGGAACTATTGGTAATGGTACTCTTCCCTCTATATCTGATGTCCTTTACGTAGAAGGATTAATGCATAACTTGTTATCCATAAGTCAATTAAGTGACAACGGTTATGATGTAATCTTTAATCAAAAAACATGTAAAGCCATTAATCAGAACGATGGCTCTGTCCTTTTCACAGGCAAGAGGAAAAACAACATTTATAAAATTAATCTTTCTGATTTAAAAGAACAAAATGTTAAATGTCTGATGTCTGTTCATAAAGAGCAATGGGTATGGCATAGACGCTTGGGCCACATTAGCATGAGGAAACTTTCTCAGCTAAATAAACTCGAGTTAGTCAGAGGCTTACCTAAACTGAAGTTTTCTTCAGATGCTCTGTGTGAAGCATGTCAGAAAGGAAAATTTTCAAAAACATCCTTTAAAAAGAAAAATGTTGTTTCTACCTCTAAGCCTCTGGAACTTCTCCACATTGACTTATTTGGTCCTGTGAAAACAGCATCAGTCAATGGAAAGAAGTATGGACTAGTCATTGTTGATGATTACAGTCGCTGGACATGGGTGAAATTCCTAAAGCACAAGAGTGAGTCTCACTCTGTATTCACTAGTTTCTGCTCCAAAGTGCAAAAAGAATTTGACTCTAAAATTATTAGAGTCAGAAGTGATCATGGTGGAGAATTTGAAAACAAAGATTTTGAGGAATTATTTGACTCTAATGGAATATCCCATGATTTCTCCTGCCCTAGAACTCCACAACAAAATGGAGTTGTAGAGAGGAAGAATAGGACACTCCAAGAGATGGCCAGAACCATGATCAATGAAACTAATGTGGCAAAGCACTTTTGGGCAGAAGCTGTAAATACAGCGTGTTACATTCAGAATAGAATCTCTATAAGACCTATTCTGGAAAAGACTCCCTATGAACTGTGTAAAGGAAGAAAACCAAACATTTCATATTTTCATCCTTTTGGGTGTTCTTGTTTTATCTTAAACACTAAAGAACATCTGAACAAGTTCGATTCCAAAGCACAGAAAGGTATTATGTTAGGATACTCAGAACGCTCTAAAGGCTACAGAGTATACAACACAGAAACCAAAATTGTGGAAGAATCAATTCATGTCAGATTTGATGATAAGCTTGACCCTGAAAAGTCAAAGCTAGTTGAAAATTTTGCAGATTTAGAAATCACTCTTGCAGGATCTGATAAAACTCCAGATGCAACTGTCACTCAGAACTCTGAAGAAATTAAATCCCCAGAAATCCCAAAGAAAGTTAAAAGTCGTATCAACGTATCTGAAGATTTGATTCTGGGAAACAAGGACGAACCTGTCAGAACCAGATCTACCTTTAGGACCTCTGAAGATACTCCTCTGGGACTAGTGTCTCTGATTGAGCCTACGTCCTGTGATGAAGCACTTCAAGATAACGACTGGGTTTCAGCCATGCAAGAAGAATTAGATCAATTCACAAAGAATGATGTCTGGGATCTTGTTCCAAAGCCCAGAGGCACTCACGTTATTGGAACCAGATGGGTATTCAGAAACAAGCTGAATGAGAAAGGAGAAGTCGTCAGAAACAAAGCTCGACTGGTAGTTCAGGGTTTCAGTCAACAAGAAGGTATTGACTATAATGAAACCTTTGCTCCAGTCGCAAGGTTAGAATCTATTCGTCTTCTTGTATCTTTTGCTATTAACCATTCTATTAAATTATATCAAATGGATGTCAAGAGCGCATTTCTTAATGGTTATATTTCAGAAGAAGTGTATGTCAACCAACCTCCAGGTTTTGAAAATCCAAATTTTCCAGAACATGTTTTTAAACTTAAAAAATCTTTATATGGACTTAAACAAGCTCCCAGAGCTTGGTATGAACGTTTAAGCAATTTTCTTCTGGAACAAAATTTTATCAGAGGGAAAGTTGACTCCACACTCTTCTGTAAGAACCTTAACAATGATCTCATGATATGCCAGATATACGTTGATGATATTATTTTTGGTTCAGTTAACGCCTCTGTTTGTCAAGAATTCTCTGAGTTAATGCAGGCAGAATTTGAAATGAGCTTAATGCAAGAACTAAAGTTCTTTCTGGGAATTCAAATTAACCAAACTTCAGAAGTTACATATGTTCATCAAAGCAAATATATTAAAGATGTTCTGAAGAAATTTGATATGGCTGACTACAACTCTGCAAAAACTCTCATGCATCCAACATGCATTCTTGAAAAGGAAGAAGTAAGCAAAAAGGTTTGTCAGAAGCTCTATCGAGGTATGATAGGCTCTCTTCTCTATCTGACTGCTACTCGTCCTGATATTCTCTTTAGTGTCTGTCTCTGTGCCAGATTCCAATCAGATCCTAGAGAATCTCATTTAACAGCAGTTAAGAGAATTCTCAAGTATCTGAAAGGAACTCCTAACCTGGGCCTGATGTATGAGAAAACATCAGAGTATAGACTCTCGGGTTACTGTGATGCAGATTATGCAGGAGATAGACTAGAACGAAAAAGCACATCTGGAAATTGCCAGCTTCTGGGAAACAACCTGATATCCTGGGCTAGCAAGAGACAGTCAACTATTGCTCTATCTACTGCAGAAGCAGAATATATCTCAGTATCATTGTGCACAACTCAGATGCTCTGGATGAAGAATTAGTTAGAAGATCTGCAAATCTTCGAGAGTAACATTCCTATCTTCTGTGATAATACTGCTGCCATTTGTCTAAGTAAGAATCCCATTCTACATTCCAGAGCTAAACACATTGAAATAAAACATCATTTTATCAGAGACTATGTTCAGAAAGGGATAGTAACATTGAAGTTCATTGATACAGATCATCAATGGGCAAATATCTTTACTAAACCTCTAGCTGAAGATAGATTTCTTTTTATCTTAGAAAATCTGAACATTCAAAATTGCCCCGAATGAAGTGTGGCTCTGAAGATGTAAAATGAGACTCTGACATAAACAAATGTGCTTCTGCCTCTGACTCTGATACTTCTACCAGTTAAGAAGATATCTGAGTTAGAAATCTCCAGGAACCAATCCTTTGGTATTCCTGAAGATCAGATACATCAAAACACATGGAGCACTTAGCGTCTAACCCTAGAACTTCTAGACAGCTGTCCAGAAGAAAATCAAAGGGCAAACGTTTAAGATCTCCTCGAGCAGTGTGCATACTGTGGGATTAGACATTCATTAATGAGCCTTAATCATTTTTCCCCAAGCGTGCTAACTTGTGTTTTGTGCCAACGCTGAATTGTGTGTCGTTTTGCATGTGTTTTCCTTTAGGGTATTTAAACACTCCTCTCACATTTCACACACTTATCACTCTCACTCACTCTCAAACCCTCTCTGAAGCATTTCTACAAACTCTTCATCTTCATCTCCTTCTTCATCAACTATGGATGCTCAACAACAACAAGTTTTCAACTTTTCTCAACAAATGGAATCCAACGCCACAGCTCAAAGTTCAAGCACTCCAACTCCAACAGTTACAGGCGTTTCCATTACTCCAGTGTACAAGGAACCCCATGTTCTTGATCGTGAACCCCACATAAACCTAGCAACTCCCTTTGAGGGACTGGAAGTTTTATGTGAAACTCTAGTGGACTTCGACAACATGAAGAGAAATGGAGTAGATCTTACTGAAGAACTCCGTCTACAAGGGTGGGGAAACTACTTCCAAAGGCTTTATGGCCCTGTTTACCCAAATCTCATCAAAGAATTCTGGAGATTTGCTGATGCAGATGACCATTTCATCGTCTCCTATGTATTGGGGGTAAAGATAGTAATTACTGAAAAGTCAATTGCTTCTTTACTGAACATGGAGAAAGATGGAGGAATAAGGATCTACAACATCAACCCTAGGTCAAGGCGCGTTGCTCAGGAAATAAACCCAACCATCTTCAAACTCAACACTGAAGGCAATCCTTCAAAGAACAAAGAACTTCATCAGAACCTCAGAGTATGGCTCAAGATCATTCTGGGAACCATTCATCATCGCCCAACATCAAACTCCTCTGACTACATCAATACATATCAGAAGTGCATTCTGTATTGCATTCACAAGGGGTTGAAGCTCTGCCTTCCTGCACTACTCTTCAGATATCTCAGAGACTCTGTAAGGGAGACAAGAAACAACATGAAACCCAGAGCCTACATCCCTCTGGGAAGGCTTTTATCTGATGTTTTCATCGAGAATGGGCTGGTAGATCATCTGGAGAAGAACAAACTGATGCAAGATCTGGCGATAGATACTGGAAGACCTCTGAACGCCAGAAATCTGAAAAGCATGGGAATATTGAAGAAGATTCAAGTCAGACCCACGATGGACACCTCCTGGGACGCCTTGAAAGATCAGAGGAAGCTGCCCCATGGTCTTGCAAGGTTCTTCAAGAATGAACCCAGAGACGCTATCCTCTTCTATATGCAGCGTCTGAAGGATGAAGGAGTCGACATCTCTGACTTCAGACTGGATGATTGTCTAGATTCAGAAGAAGATTTTGTTAGGTTCAAAAGAGGTCCCTCTTCAAAGAAGTCTTTAAAGGCAAAGAGAGCAAGGATAGGAGAAACCTCAGAAATAAGATCTCCAGCACCTCTGCAAGTATCTACTGGTAAGTCTGCTCCCTCTATTCCCTCTGAACAACTTATGGCTTCTTCTAATCCTCTCCCAACACCACCTATATACACATCCTCTGAAACCCCACCTTCTACAACCAGAACCTCACAACCTCTACCCAAATTTAATCTTGCCCATACATCACTTCCTCTATCTGAAGCTGAAGAAATGAACCAAACCAGTTCCTCTTCATCTTCAGCCCCAGAATCACCTCCATACCTTATCCTCTCCTCTGACCCAGAATACTCTGACCCTCACTCTCCAACCCTAACCCAAATTCAGGCTCAAAACCTCGCTTCACAACAACCAACACAATCTGAGGCAACTTCACCTCCCCCAAAACAAACAACCAACATCCCTTCTGAAGACCAACCTTCTGAAACTCAACCCTCTGACCTCCACACCTCTGATATCACCCCTCCAAACACCTCAACTGAATCTGAACCTGAAGCTGAACCTGGACCTGAACCTCTAACATTAAACCTCAGCCCCCCAACCTCTTCACCTCAAACCTCTGAACCTAACCTTTCCGTACCTACCCTTGAGGAAGCCATAATGCTGGTCGCAGGGGCTTCAGTATAAAAGGTCAAGTCTCTGACCATTAACTCTGAAGTCAGGGATGATCCTGACTCTGTAAGGACACACTGGAACAGAGTCATTGGCTGGATGACCTCTGAGGCTTTTAAACTGAAGAACATCTCTGAGCAAGTCAGAAATGGCTACATCAGAGATGCTGAGGCAAGACTACAGGAGAGACTTGCAAGAGAAGCTGAAGAAAAAGCCAGAAGGCTGGAGGAAGAGAGACTAGCAAGAGAAGCTGAAGAAGAAGCCAGAAGGCTAGAGGAAGAAAGGGCAAAGGAAGCTGAAGCTAAAGCTCTGGCTGATGCTGCTGCTGCTGCCGAAGCTGAAGCACAAGCTACTGCTGAAGCTGAAGCAAAGGCCGCTGCTGAAGCACAGCAGACTCTGACTCAGGGGGAGTCCTCATCTGTTATCCCTATGGTTCTCCAGACGCTGGAAGAACTTAAGCAAGATCAGAAGGAACTCCGTGCCAGAATGGATAAACAAGACACTGTCAACGACAACATTCAGAGCATGCTGGCTCAATTGCTTCAGAGAATGCCTCCGCCTCCCAACCCTTAGGCACTTAGGATTTTGTTTGCCTGTTGTTTTGCTTTCCTTGTTTCTGATGTTTACTTGTTCTTTTTGCCTCTGTTGCTTTTTATCTGAAATACAATGCCTTTTCTTGTTTATTTTGCTATGTCTTTTTGATTCTGACAAAAAGGGGGAGAAATCATTAATAGCTCTGATGAAAATACTGTCTAAATACCTTAAGCACTCTGCAACATATTTTTCTTAAAAATAAATTTATCTAACTCTAGACTTAAGAAATTGCAGAAGGTATCAAGAAACCTCATTGCTTGGAAGCTCTGGTAAGGACTTCTGAACTCCCTAGCCTATCTCAGGGGGAGCTCTTGTCTATCTGATATGATATTTTTCATGTTTCATCTACTAATTAAGTTTGTTTTGTCATCATCAAAAAGGGGGAGATTGTAAGAACAAAAATTGTTCTACAACAGATTCCATGATTTTGATGATAACAAAGGATGAAACCAAAAATGGCACCTTAACGAAAAGTTTCTAAGTGTGCAGGGTTCTAAGGAAAGAAGGAAGAAATCATCAGATACAGAATCATATCAGATACAAATTATCAGAAGACCAGAAGCATCTGAAGTAGAAACACGTTCAAGAAAGTCTAACTCTGAGCAAAACAGCAAAATATCAGAAGCATCTGAACAAGAAGTACGCTCTAGAAGTTCTGACTCTGAACAACGGTATGTCAAACTCCAGAAACTCTCAGCGCTATCTGAAGAAACCATCAGAACTCAAAAGAGATCAACATCAGAAGTTAGATAGCAAGATTCCAAGATTTCCAGAAACACGAAGACTCTGATCATGGATTTCGAAATAAAGGAAGAGTAACGTTAACTTCAAATAAAGGCTTGGAAATGGAATTCCTAAATACAGAAAGAGACGTTAACTCCAAATTCAAATGAAAAGGAACTATATTTGGAAAGTAGTCATTCGAGGAGAGAAAGTTGTCTTGGCAAGAAGCTATATAAGTTATGGCATTAATTCAAAGCATTGACCATCAGTTTCTACGACTACTTCAATCCTATATATAAAGGACTGCAAAATCAACATTGAGAATACAAGTACAACAACAAAACAAGAACATACTGAAACATCAACACACAAAAACGTTTTATTCTCTCAATCTTCACAAAGCTTTTGCTTAAAACGTGAAACCTTTTTGTTCTTACTGTTGTAATATTTGCTTATCTTAGAAGCACTCTAGATTACATAAGTTTTTATCTTTGTTGTATTTCCTCAAGTGACTCTGTGCAGTCTGTATACTTGAGAGGACTAAGAGATCTTTCTCTTAGACGTTGTTTGTAATCAATCTTTCAAGATTAGTGGATTAAGTCCTTGTTGAAGGCGAAATCACCTTGGCCGGGTGGACTGGAGTAGCTTTGTGTTATAAGCGAACCAGTATAAAATCCTTGTGTGTTTTTCATTTTGAAAAAGCGCTTATTTTCCAAACAATTCAAACCCCCCCTTTCTTGTTTTTCTCACCTTCACTTATCAAATGCCTTCTTCATTCTTTATTGATACAACTGACCATGACACATGGCAGACAACTTCTTTTCTTCAATCAAATTCAGTTGATCATATCTGGTCTGGCACTATTCAGCTTCTGCCAACTTGGCTTCCATCAAGACACACAATGATGGGATCTCAACCTCCACGGGGAGCACAACTTCCATACCATAAACAAGTGAGAAATGGGTTTCCCCTGTTGAAGTGCGGATGGATGTACGATACCCGTGTAAAGCAAATGGGAGCATCTCATGCCAATCTTTGTAGGTTACAACCATCTTCTGGATGATTCTCTTGATGTTCTTGTTCGCAACTTCAACAACCCTATTCATCTTAGGTTTGTAGGGAGAAGAATTATGGTGTGCAATCTTGAAGTCTTTACAAAGAGCTTCCACCATATTATTGTTCAAGTTAGATCCATGATCGGTAATGATCTTACTCGGCACACCATAACGACATATAATCTGATTCTTGATAAACCTCACAATAACTTGCTTGGTTACATTTGCATATGATGATGCTTCAACCCACTTTGTGAAGTAATCGATAGCCACCAAAATGAAACGATGTCCGTTCGAAGCTTTGGGCTCAATCATACCAATCATATCAATTCCCCACATGGAGAAGGGCCATGGGGAGGAAATGACATTCAGCAGTGTCGGAGGAACATGAATCTTATTTGCATAAATTTGACACTTGTGGCATTTCTTCATAAACTTGCAACAGTCAGATTCCACTTTCAGCCAATAGTAACCTGCTCTCAACATCTTCTTCGCCATTGCATGTCCATTGGAATGAGTACCAAAGGAACCTTCATGGACTTCAGTCACCAATAAGTCTGCTTCGTGTCTATCTATGCATCTGAGCAAAACCATATCAAAATTTCTCTTGTAAAGCAAATCACCATTCAGATAGAAGTTGCTAACTAATCTTCTCAAAGTCTTCCTATCTTTCAAAGATGTCCCAGGTGGGTAAATCTGACTTTGGAGGAAACACTTGATATCAAAATACCACAACTTCTCATCTTTGACCTCTTCAACAGCAAACACATGAGTTGGCCTATCAAGACGCATCACAGTCAGATTAGGAACTTCATTCCAAAATTTCACCATAATCATTGAAGCTAATGTTGTAAGAGCTTCTGCCATCCGGTTTTCATCTCGAGGGATATGATAAAACTCAACCTTTGTAAAGAAAGTTGAAATCCTCCTCGCGCAATCTCTATATGGTATCAAACCGGGTTGATTCGTCTCCCATTCACCTTTGATCTGATTCACAACCAAAGTTGAATCTCCATAGACGTCAAGATACTTGATTCTGAGATCGATGGCCTCTTCAAGCCCCATAATGCAAGTTTCATACTCAGCCATGTTATTCGTATATTTGAAAGTCGACCTAGCTGTAAACGGAAAATAAGTGCCTTGAGGAGTGATGTTTACTGCCTCAATGCCATTACCATACTGATTAGCAACTCCATTAAATACCATGCCCCAATGAGAGCTAGACTTTGGCCCTTCTTCAAGCAATGGTTCATCACAATCTTTCATCTTCATGTACAAGATCTCTTCATTAGGAAAATCACACTGCACTGACTGATAGTCTTCAATTGGTTGGTGAGCCAAATGGTCAGCCAAGACACTACCTTTAATAGCTTTTTGAGATCGGTATTCGATATCATACTCAGATAACAACATCTACCAACGGGAAAATCTCCCAGTTAAAGCAGGCTTCTCAAAAATGTACTTGGTCGGATCCATTTTGGATATCAACCAAGTAGTATGATTCAACATGTATTGACGCAGATGCTTAGCAGCCCAAGCCAACGCGTAACAAGTTTTTTTAAGCATAGAATACCGAGTCTCACAGTCGGTGAATTTCTTGTTGAGGTAGTAAATTTCATATTCTTTCTTTCCAATTTCATCTTGCTGACCAAGAACACAACCTATACTTTCATCTAGTACAGTCAAATACATGATCAATGGTCTTCCTTCAACAGGCGGAGACAGAATCGGAGGCTCAAGCAGATACTTTTTGATACTATCAAAAGCTTTCTGGTAATCTTCAGTCCAATCACAAGACTGGTCTTTTCGAAGAAGCTTGAATATAGGCGCACATGTGGCAGTCATATGCGATATAAATCTTGATATATAGTTTAAGCGGCCGAGAAAACCTTTGACTTGCTTCTCAGTTTTGGGTGCAGGCATTTCTTGTATTGCTCTGATCTTGGCAGGATCAACTTTAATAACCTTCTCACTGACAATAAAGCCCAACAACTTCCCAGAATGAACAGCAAAAGTACACTTATTGGGTTTCAAGCGGAGTTTGTACTTCCTCAAAGGCTGGAATAGCTTAAACAAATGCTCAACATGTTCTTCTTCATCACTTGATTTGACAATCATATCATCAACATAGAATTCGATCTCTTTATGCATCATATCATGAAAAAGAGTAGTCATAGCTCTATGGTATGTCGCACCAGCATTCTTTAAACCGAAGGGCATCACTCTATAACAGAATGTTCCCCAGGGCGTAATGAATATGGTCTTTTCCATATCTTCGGATGCTATTTTGATCTGATTATAACCGGAAAATCCGTCCATAAACGAAAAGACTTTGAATTTAGTTGTATTGTCTACCAGCATGTCAATGTGTGGCAAAGGGAAATCATCTTTCAGACTAGCTTTGTTCAAATCTCTATAATCAACACACATACAGACTTTTCCGTCCTTCTTCAAAACAAGCACAATATTGGCCACCCACTACAGATACGCAACGGTAACAAGAAAACCAACATCAATTTGTTTCTACACTTCCTCTTTGATCTTCACTGCCATATCAAGATGAGTTCTCCTCAACTTCTGCTTGACCGGCGGGCATTCTGGCTTCAACGGCAATCTATGCTCCACAATCTCAAAATCCAAACCAGGCATGTCTTGATAGGACCAAGCAAAAACACTTGAATATTCTCGAAGAAGATCAATCATCCCCTTCTTAACTTCTGGACACAATTGAGACCCAATCTTGACTTCATTCACATCATCTTCGGAACCCAAGTTGACTAACTCAATCTGCTCTTCAAACGGCTGAATGGCTTTTTCGTTATGCTCAAGTAGACGAGACAATTCATCAGATACTTCTTCATCATCAGTCTCTTCCTCAGCCTCAAACACAGGGAAATCAAAGTTTGGAGAGGGAGTAGGATCATTGTATTTAATGGGTTTGGGAACCAACCTGCATAATGATTTGATATTTTGATTTTAGAGAAGTGAATTGTGACTAAATATTATGCAGATGGACAATTATTATTTATTTATGTTTTTTTTGTGATTACCATTTTCAGAAAAGCAAAAAGTAAAAATAAAACATCATAGATGTGGATGAATAAAATTGCATTTTATTGATGATAATTGAAATGCCAAACAATGTTCACTTCTCTCTTAGGCATATGAGAAGGATTTATCTTAAAAAATGAAAACAAATTACTTAGAGTGATGAACAATAACAGGAATATCAACAGCAATGCAATTTTTGCAAGTCTGGCCATGCGTCACAAAGTTGGCGCAATCTTCGTCTTCATCATCCTTGATCACAGCAGCTGAGTGTTGCTCATTACCATGAATGAACCCTCCACTGGGGAAACTTGGTTGCACATCTTCAACTTTGATGTTGAGCGGCCCTTGTTGAAATCCCAATCCGGCCCTATTCTTGTTCTCAGCAACCTCTATCATGCGACGCAACTGATCAGTGCAACCAACCTCAATAGCTTTCTGAGCATCTTTGAAAGAAGACATGGGTGCCCCAACTTTCTTCACTTCGGAAACAATAGACAAAGCTTGGAACGGAGTTCCAACTTCCTCTTCAGCATCTACATAAGTAAAGGATGACAAATGGCTTACTAAGAGTGCCTTCTCTCCACCAACAACGACGAGCTTGCCGTTCTTCACATATTTAAGATTTTGGTGCAGAGTAGATATCACTGCTCTAGCCTCATGAATCCATGGCCTTCCTAATAAACAGCTATAGGTCGGGTGGATGTCCATTACTTGAAACATGATCTAGAAATCATTCGGACCTATGTTGACTAGAAGGTCCACTTCACCAATGACAGTTTTATGAGAACCGTCGAACGCTTTGACAATCACGACACTATACCTCATCGGGGCGCCTTGGTAGGAAAGTCTGGACATAGTTGATTTCGGAAGCACGTTCAGAGATGAACCAATATCGACTAATACGTTATAAATCGCATCCTCCTTGCAATTCATCGAAATATGTAGCTCCAAATTATGATTTCTACCTTTCTCAGGAAGCTCTTAATCACAAAAGCTTAGATTATTGCAAGAAGTGATGTTAGCAACAATATGGTCAAACTGATCCACAGTAACATCGTGCTCGACAGAGGCTTGCTCTAGTACTTTTGTGCTTCAGAATTCATCAGCAGAGATAACACTGAAATCTTGGACGGAGTTTGGAGCAACTGCTCCACCACATTAAACTCGCTCCTTTTAATCAACCTTAACACTTCATCATCATCGTTAGGCTTCAGTTTGCTGGATTCACTGGATGACACACGGGAGCACTAACTGGATTCATCGCACGCACATCCACATTCTTACTAGCCGAAACATCCTCTAATTCCTTCGAAAAGATCGAACCAAACACACGACCACTACGGGTCACCTTTGTTATATCAGCTATATTCACCACAAAACTTGCTCCAGGAAACGAAACCTCTTGACCATTCTCCACCATTGTGGCATTATACTGATAAGGCATAGCTTTATCGGATGCATACGGGATAGGGCCCGCTAACCGTATAACCAACAGCGATACTGATCTATTGGTGATGTTGTTACTGCTGTTGTTATATTGAATTACTACCCGCTCAGGGGTCATAAACACCGAAACAATCACATCGACATCATTTATATCCCTCGACTGTTGAATTTGGATTAGCCCTTCATCCACCAACCTCTGAATATCCATCTTGACAATGACACATCCTCAAGGGTTCACGCTGCATATCACACAACCATCATGGTCATGCTCACAATCACTGACCAAACAGATATCTCTATGAATTGCAACCAAAGACTGTCTGATATGGAGGACATCATAAACCTTATATTCTCCAGGACAACCATCTACCATATTGACAAAAGCATTACCATGAGGGGGTAACAAATTAGCTTTCACATTAGGCGCACGGTCCTCAAAGGGCACCACCCCACTCTTCACAAGCTTTTGTACTTCGTACTTCAACGGGTAGCAATTCTCAATGTCGTGGCCAGGGGCTCCCTGGTGAAAGGCACAACGAAGTTCAGGTTTGAACCACCATGGAAGTGGCTCGGGAATTTGAGGTGGATTTCTGGGTTGAAGTAGGTTCTTGAGAACCAAAGATGAGTACAATTATGCATATGACATAGGAATAGGGTCAAAAGAGACCTTCTTCCTCTCAAAGTTCTGTTGTTGATTATTGTTGTTATCGTAGTTGGTTCTTTGTTGCGATTGTTGTTGATGCTGTTGTTGTTGAATTGGAACTGATTGATTGTTGGAATTGTTGGAGAACACGGGAATTACTGATGAAACTTGATGTTGATGCTGACGTGGTTGAGGATTCCTTCTGACAATGAGGCCTTCTCTGCCTCCCTACAGATACTGAATTGGTCTCCCCTTCCTTCCTTTTGGAAAAACCACTTCCATATTTCTTAATGGATGACGCTTCTTTCTTAGACAGACGTCCTTCACGGACTCCCTCCTCTAACCTCATCTCCATTTTTACCATTTCTATAAAGTCACTAGGGGCACTGTCAATCATTCGCTCATAATAAAATGAACTCAGGGTCTTCAGGAAAATCTTCGTCATCTCCTTCTCTTCTAATGGAGGATTAATCTGAGCAGCAAGTTCGCTCCATCTTTGAGCATAATCCTTGAATGTCTCCTTATTCTTCTGAGACATAAACCTCAAATGGTCTCTATCATGCGCCATATCCACATTATACTTGTACTTCTTAACAAAAGCTTCACCCAAATCGTTGAAAGTACGAACACTTGCACTGTCTAGCCTCATATACCATCTAAGAGCAGCACCAGTCAAATTGTCTTGAAAGTAGTGAATCATTAGCTAATCATTATCAGTTTGAGTTAACATCTTTCTGGCGTACATAACAAGGTGACTAAGTGGACAAGTATTTCCCTTATACTTTTCAAAGTCAGGGACTTTGAACTTCATCGAGATCTTCACATTTGGCACTAAGCAAAGTCCATCAGCACTTTTACCAAACAAGTCTTTTCCTCTCAACGTTTTCAATTCCTTTCGCAGCTCAAGGAACTGATCCTTCATTTCACCCATCTTTTCATAAACATCTGGGCCCTCAGATGGCTCAGAATGGTAGATGGTGTCCTCGACACGAGGCAAAGTATGAACAACCAGAGGAGGCACAGACATGACCGGGCTAGATGCCGGCATAGAAGCAAAGGTAGGTGCAAACCCTTCAGGCATGAAGTTTGGTGGCATTCCCCACGGGAATCCAGCAGGCATAGACGAACCAGATTGAGTAGTAGCAACATGAATGGTTGAGGTAGCAACCTCGGAGATAACAGTCCTATGGGGAAGAGTTGCGGGAGTTGGTGAAAACTGATTTTGCACAGCAAGAACATACTCCATCATGGAAGTCAATCGGGAAAGCTCATCCTTCAACTCTCTGTTCTCTTGTTCCAAATGTTCCATGATTCTAGGTTGATTGGCTCGAGTGTTGTATCGGTGAGTCAGCTTGGCTGAAGCAGAGAAGAATAAATGATAAGACATCTGGCAGAAGAAACCTATTATGCAAATGATGCATGAAATGCAATGTTTTTGTTTATTTAATTTCAAGGAACATGTTCTTTTATTTGCAAACATATAATAATGATAATAACAATTTGATCGACCATAAAAATCTCTTTTATTCATAAAATTTGGAAGGATTATACTGAGTACAATTTCAGAAACCAAAATACAAATACAAGAGAAAAAGAAACTAATCATCCTAAGGATCCCCTAGCAATAGTGTCAGATGATCTGGCTGTTGGCGCATACTTCCTTCGGATGCGTCAGATCTCGGTCTCAAAAGATGTCTTCATCTGAGCTTTCTCAAGGACAAGCTGATCAACAATCTTCTTCCAAGCACCGGAAGGTTGAGGCATACTTGAGGAAGGTGGAACCTCTGGCTCTCTTTGTCTCTTCACTGCTCGGTCTTCAAGAAGTTCAATAAGCGCATCTTTGTCCTTTAACTCAAGCTGTAACTCCTCACGCTTTCAGCTCAAAGCATGGAACCACTCTTCCCACATATCTCTTTCTTGCTTCATCTTGGCGAGTGCGTCTTCCAACTCCTCTACATCTTGGTTACGGAGAGTTGATGGCTCAGCCACAACCAAAGACATAGGTCTCTCATAAGCATACGACATCTTCAACTCCAAAGCTTTCTTCTTCACCCAAGTGGTGTAAACTTCCAAGGCTACACAGTTGTGCAGACCAAGCTCAGATCTTCCTTTCCTATGCACATTATGCAAAGCACGTATCATCTTCTACTTCAAATGCTGGGGATATTTACCCTCTTGATAGAAAAGACCTTCTAACTGAGTGTTATTAGGCTTATCTCTCAAGGGGAACCCAAGTTGACGACGAGGCAACGCAGGGTTGTAGTTGATTCCTCCTTGTGTATCAATGAGGGGCACATTAGAGAATTCACCACAATTATCAATAATATCCAAGCTACTCTATGTAGAATCATACCAAACGATATCATCATTAGTGAGAGACATAAGTCTCTGAGACCACCATAGACATTGTTTGTTCTCCATAAAAGCAGGCGTCTGAGGCAAGTGCGAAATAAACCACTTGTACAGAAGAGGAACACAACACACAATAGTCCCACCACCTTTAGAATTCCTCAAATGCAAAGAGAAATACACATCACCCAATAGAGTAGGCACATGATTCCCAATCAAGAAGATTTTAATGGTGTTAACATCGACAAAACCGTCAATGTTAGGGAATAAAACCAAACCATAGATGAGCAACACAAAGATGGCTTCAAAAGCGTCCACACTACCAGCTTGAGCAAAGACAATAGCTTTACCTATGAGAAACTCAGAACTCAACCCAAATATTCCTCCTTTCTTCACCCAATAAGCCTCAATGTAAGACTTCTTCAGATGAAGAGCTTCAACTATAATATGGGATATGTGAATCTCCTCAAATCCACTAAAAGGCACCTTGTCAAAAATAGGTATTCCCAAGAGATGGGCATACTCCTCTAACGTAGGCATAAGTTGATAATCAAGAAAAGTGAAGCAACGGTAGAGAGGGTCATAAAACTGAACCAACACACTCAAGAGTCCTTCAACCACATCAGTAGACAACACAAGTAAAAGCTTCCTATGATGTTGCTTGAAGTCCAAGGGATCTAATACAAAGGATGACAACTTCCTTAGCTCTTTCAAATCAGGAGATCTGAAACTATACTTCTTAGTGTTCCTTCGTCCATAATCCATGGTCTGAAAATATTTGCAAACAAGACCTTAGTTCCTTGTAATTATTTTTGTGTGATGAATGTCATGATGCGCATGAATGCATGGATGCAACAATCATAAAAAGGGATGACACACAAGGTAAACACAAATAAAGGTCAAGGGATGGATCAAGTCATCATCAAGATCAATCATCCATTTTGGTGGATTATGGTTTTTCACCTTATCAACACCCAAGTTCCATTGATATTGACAAGACTTGATCGGATCAACCAAGAATCAAAGGGTCTGTTATGAGTCACGAGCATGGAGTCAGGTTAAGAACCATCCCAAAGGAGTGCACTAAGGATAAAAACCTATAGATCATGTTCTAAAAAGTTCCCAGAGACTTAATTTCATCTATCCGATATTATAGGTTAGGATGACTGACTCATCAACCCATAATATTCTCAAGAGAAACTCGTCTGAGTGTAGTATCACGTAACAACTGTTATATGGTCTACATCTGGACAGTCTCCGCACTACGTCCTAAATAGGCCAATTTAGGTTAAATGTTCTATGATCCTCAGCTTCTCGGACCCCAAATCAGAGAAAGTAATGCCTAACCACAAATAACTTGTGTGACATCAATAGCTCCAAAAGGGTCTCCACTGAGTAGATGGGTCTCAAGCCAACTTGTTAAGGACTACTCCACATAATTTGAACAGGAATATACCATCCTCCTATCTTAATTGCACTCAAGTTTGGGTTAGGACTTATCTCACCATTCAGAGATCACCAGGCACAACAAGCAGATTATATCACACAAAACAAGTATACAAACAATCAAATATGCAATTATATACACATAAAAAGTAGGCTAAACCAACTGAGGACTACTCCCCAGCAGAGTCGCCATTTAATTTACGTAGAGGTAAATTCATGACCATTAAGTTATGGATAAACTTAACGTCTATAAAACCAGAGTCGTCACCGTGCTTTTATTGTTTCCAAAGGAAAAGGGAAAAGTACGAACAAAACCCAAAGATAAGAAGTTTTCAAATCAAAACTAATGAAATGCCAGAGATTACAGGTAAGGGGGTTGGTTACACATAGGAAAGGTGTTAGCACCCAAAGTGTCCTAGGTACTCCTAGGGAGCCCTTTTTTTATGTGTGTGTGTGTGTGTGTGTGTGTGTGTGTGTGTGTTTGGTATAAAAGATGTTTGAAACAAATAGAGTGTGGGGGTGAGAAAAGAATTTATTGATTATATTTTTGTGTTTGATAAGACCTTCGGACTTGTGCCTACGTACCAACATAAAAATGAGGGATAAAAACCTCGTAGTTCGTAGTAAAAATTTCAAAGTGAGTGAATTGCTTTTAATCAAAATTTGAGTTTAAAAGAGGCAAAAAGGGCCCAAAAGTTTGAATGAGTGTTAGTTGCTTTTGTCTTTTGAAATTTTAAGTCAAATATGGTTAAGTTCATTTGCAAGTTTGATTTGAGAAAAGAGTTTGAAAATTCAATGGCATAGGGCCAAAGTTTCTATTTGAAATAAGGTCTTAGTTTGAAATCACAAGCAAAGAAAGTTTTTGAAAAGGGGGAGAGATTTTGAAATTTAATAAGTGGGAGGAGATGAAGAGACTAATCCTAAGTATAAAATTAAAAGTTAAGAGTTGGAAAAGATCTGACCAATGGGATGCAATTCATCATACAAGAATGTCATATAGAAAACCCACTTTCCCTTTGGACTTTGAATCAAGCACATACCCACAATCAATTAGCAATATGAAGATCAAGGCATCAAATAAAGATATCCACATCCAAGCAAACAATCCCATAACTAGCAGTCTTCTTTGTCTTCTCATGTATTAGATGAAATACTCCTTGATTGACTCAGAATAAAGCATCAAACACAAGATCAAAATAACAGTTGCATCAAGACCATGTAGCAGATGAATTCAAGTGGATCCAAATACTTGCATCATATGAAAACCCAAATCACAATAACTTGTTCTCAGAAATGTTGGCATTGACCAAGTCCTTTTGTATATGGAATATTGCTTAATTCTAAGTCTAGAAATTCAGATCAAACCCAACAGTCCACACATATATTTTTTAGGGTTTTTGTTGTTTATTAAGTATTTTAAGGTCCTAAGACCACAAACACAAACAAAATACACAAACAAATATATACAATCACAATATATGGCTCAAATGAGCAAAGTGAAAATGACATAAACATAAACAAGTTAAATGATATGAAAATGGCAATGAATAGTAAATGACTTGAAATTAAATTGCATAAAGTAAATGACTTGTAAGTAAAGCAAAGTTAATAATAGTTAGTGTTAGTCAAAGTTAATTAGATGTTAGTGGAGTTTTGCTTTTCAATTGATTAAGTCATTCTTTGGAGAACACTCGACCATTTGTTCACAAGCATGTATCCTTGAACCAAGACATCTTCCAAAGGAAGGAAAAAAGGCTAATTTTCCATACAATACCATGAAAGATGGGAGACTTACAAGCTCACTTACTAGAATTCTATGCCTTTAGGGTCAAATTTAGCTCTATGTTAAGCAATCGTAATTGGACTTATGTAGAAGTCACGACTATCTGAGACCGGGCAATAAAAATTTAGGTGCCAATGCATGTTAGAGATTTGGTATAATGAACCAAACTCCTAAAACATACCACACACTAAAAGAAAAAGATCAAAGGGTGTACCTATCTCATCCATACTTGTATTGATTCATCTAACACAAGGTTATTGATGAACCAATTAGCCTTAGGATTTGGAGATTTCATTGGTCAATGGAAGGGATGAGAAAGAATGGGATTGGAGATGAAGAGGGAGGGGAGATGAGAGAAACACAAATTGATCATGGGAGTAATTTTATCAAATTAAAATCATTCATTCATTTTGGGAGATGAAATGTACATTTCATCAATCCCCTAAATCCAATAATTTTAACTCAACAAAAGTCAAATCAACCTTGACCAAGGCCCAAACACATAGTCAAACATCACAGTCAATAAAAATGGCTCAACATAATTTTTACACAATTAATCAATTAAAAATCAAATTAAAAATGCATTTAAATTCAATTTAATTTGGTCAAAACCTAAAATCTCTTTAAAACACCAAATAAATGGTCAAGAGATTTATCCTAGGTCAAACAAGGTCAAAGGACCTTAGACAAAAAATTTCATGATTTTTGAAAAGTCAGAAGTATTTTTAAACAATTAAAAATATGCACAAAAACAATTAATTCATGAAAAATATCAAAATTAATCCAAAATAATAATTTTAATTCAGAAAACAGAAGAGGAAAATATTTAAAGTTTTTTGGTGAAAGTCCCATATTTTTTGGATTAAAATAAAATTAATATGAATTAATCAAAATAAGTGGATTAAATAAAAAAAATCAGAAAATACAAAAAAACAAGGGCCATCAAATCTCCCTCATTAATTGAAGTGGAAGATCTGATGGCCAAGCGCGCATGTTCCATGATGCACTGCAGTCAACACGTTGTAAACTTGGTATTTGAAACCAAATGCTAAGATTAAAACAATTTGAATTGATCTGATGGCTGAGAGGCGTGATAACACACCACGGAAGCTAGGGCTCCGGTCTTCTTCTCCGATGGACCTCACCGGACTGGTCCACCATCAACCATCACCAAAATGAAATACAAAGACATGGATTTAAAGAAATAAATGCTCAGAAGCTCGAATTTGGCTTCAATTTTCTCCAATTCCAAGTATATAAAAAGATACAGGGATTTGAATTTTGAGGATCATGAACTGAGTTGCTTCGATTTAACCTCAAAGCAACTCAATCTTCTTGCCTACATTGGTAGGACATCAACCAACCAAAAATCACAAAGAATAATGAAGAATTGAGGGAGAATCAAAGAGATGAAAATTCTGGAAAATTACCTTCGAGGGAGCTTCAACCTTGCTTGATCTTGATTCTAATTGTGCTTGGCTTTGTTTCAAAAGCTTGTAGGAAGTGATTAAGATCAGAAAATGGCTTGGACTCTTGAAGTTTCAATCTCAAAACAGAATGAGATTTGAAGCTCGATTTTCAAATGAAAACATTCAAGATTATCCTTTAATGGTGAGGGTTTGGATTGCAGGTTCAAAGCTTGGGCATTAGGTCCTTAATTCTGAGCAATGAGGGTCTTATTTATAGGCCATGAGATTCATTTCCACACACTTCCAAAAATTGCCAATTTTAGCAATTCACCTTGCATGCTTGCATGGGCGTGTGATAGGCCCATCAAATGATGTATTCAGGTCCAAAAATGAGTGAGAATCATGCTGAAATCATGTCATGTGGCCATGCATTTGTGTTTGAAATGTGGAAGTGAAAATCATCCAAATGGTACCTCGCATTGCACCCATACGCAAGTCCTTCATTCTTCGGCCAAATGAGATGATCTTGGACTTTTTGGAAATATAAGATCAAGGGGAACAACTTTCATGTTGAATACTTTTTTATTTGAAGCTTGGATCATGATGAACTTTAAGGTGGAAGTTTGGAAAATCAAACATGTTTGAAAATTTTCTAAGTACCAAGTCAAATGTTCACTTCTTCCACCTTGAATAACTTTTGCTATGGAGTTCAAATGAAAAAAGTTCATTCGTAAAAGTTGTATATCTTTTAAACGTCTTCAATTTGGTCACAAAGTTTACCTGATTTGGGTTTGGCATGAAGGAGTTATGCATTTTAGAAGTTGAGGAAAATCACCTGTTCAATGGTAATGGTCCAAAGTGACCTATAATGTTTCCTCTTGGCACATGCATTTTCAAGTTGAGTTTTAAATTACTCCAAAGATAAATTTGAAGTAGAAATATCTAATTTGATCATGGGATTTGAATGGCTTTCATCTCATAAAAATTGAGCAAGTTATGATCTTGGGAAGTTGATCTCCAAACTAGGGTTCAGACAAAATGACCTATAATCTTTCACCATAAAAAATGACATTACAAGAAAAACTATCTCTTGACTTAAACATGAAAGTTGTTTGGAATGTCATTTTGAGTAACTGTGATCTTGGAATTATTTTCATATGACAAAAATTATAGGAGATAAGGTCTAGGGAACCCCAGTTTTGACCAGTTGACTTTCTCTGGTCAACCACCATAAACCATCTTGCTAGCTTGATATTATCTTGACTTTTGGGACTCATGGAGGATCATATATGTTTAATATGAATTATCCCTTGAAATATTTGATCAAATGTTGAATAAACTTGTCGGGGAAGTCACACAAGATACCCAGATGAATTAGGGTTTCCAAGGCAAACAAGCTTCAAACTCTTGATGATTTCTTGATCAAGATGACATGTGAAGATCATGGAGATCCATATATGATGCCTAGAGCCAATGTGAACCATTTCTTGATTGAACGCCTTACCTTGAGGGCCTTAGACCCTAGATGTGAGCATGATATAACATGGGTGAGCACACACACTACCTACAAAAGTAACAAACTATACATTGTCATATTTTTGGTATTTGGGTTAGTAAATAAATAAAAAAAGTAATATACAATTAAAAGTGCTTGGTGACCTCTCCCAATGCAAACCCTATGAATTAGGGGTAAGGAAAATGCCAAGGTGTGATCCCAATGTTAATGCATATGATGAGATAACATGAGGGATATTAAGGTCAAAATTGGGGTCTTACACATGGGATATAAGCAAAGGATGGTAGTTTATAGGGCCAAAGACTTGGGCTAGGACCACTGGCCAAGACTCCACATGAATGAACCAAGAATAAGAGGTTATCGGGGACTTGATCAAGTTAGGGTGTCAGACACACAATTGGTGAAGAATGCGGTGAAACTAGGATTTGAAGACCATCTAGATGAAAATTCAAGCCATAAGGCACCTTAGGACCAAATACTCCTTGATTAGGGTTACATTAGGCATACCCTTAAACCAAGGTTTTTCAATCAATCATGATTCTTCACAAGAAAATCTTCAATGGATGAACCTTCCCAATTAGGGTTTTGGTGGCCAAGATAAAAACCATAGAAAGTCCCATAAAGCTTCAATACCATGTCACCAAGAATTAGGGTTGGCAAGCTTTGAGGATTGCCTTGATGGTACCTTATTGAATCTACACCTCCAAGGTCAAGCCATCAAGGTTTTACATCCTCCATGATCAGATGAATAACCAAGTAATACTTTTGGAGCTTGACCCATACCCAAACCCTAGCTTTGTAAGCCAAGAGATTTGAATCTATAATGATCAACCATTGGAAGAATGATGCATATAAATGAAGCATGAATGTATACATATGATTCTCAAGTCAGGGGTTGAGTGAAAAGATGAAAAAGGGATGGCAAATTTTTAGGGTACAACAGCTACCCCTTGTAGCGGGGTATTCGTTACCATTAGAGATATTGACTAAATCCAAGGTAAATCATACAAGTCGAGTCGTCACCGCACTTCTATTTATCCAAAGGAATGGTTAGAAAGCGAACAAAAACCTAAAAGTTTTATCGAATCAAAAACTAGTAAAAATATCAGAGATCTGGGTAAGGGGGTTGGTTATGCAATGGGAAGGTGTTAGGCACCCAAAGCATCCTAGGTACTCCTAGGGAGCCCTTTTCACATTTGTTGTAAGGTTGTTGTTTTTTTTATTTTTTGTGAAAATTTATTTGTGCAAACATGATTGAAGGGATGAGAAAAGAATATACAAATTTATTTACATTTTGTGTTTGAATGGATGAATCCATTGCCTACGTACCATCTTAAAAAAGATTAGGATCAAAACCTCGTAGTTCGGGGTAAAAAAATTCAAAAAAAAAGTTGGTGAATTGATTGGTCCAAAAACCTTAAGGTCTTTTTTTATCAAAGGGAGAAAACTCAACCTAAAACCACAAATCCACCATGTGAGGATAGCTTCAACATGTTAGTGAGGGGTTAACCCTATAATGAGCATGGAAGACTCATTGTCCATCACTAAGGATAAAGGTGAGTATTATATCTACCTCAAGGATAACTCAAACCTAATAGCTAATCGTTATAAAAAAAAGTTTTGATTAAGAAGGTGGCCATTGAAACCACAAAAAGTATTTGAATGGGTTATATTTACCAATTAAAAGTATTTACAAAAATATGGTTAAAGTGGATTAAAAGGTTCAATTCAGAATAAGTGTTATGAAAAATAAGTTTGAAAATCAAAAGCATAAGGCTTAGGTTTCTAATGTTGAAAACAAAAGTTATTGTTTGCACAAAAAGTTTTGGCTTGGGTTAGAATGGGGAAAAAAAAGAAGGGTTAAATTCCTAAACATACAAGAGATAAGGGAAAAGAAAATAAAACCATATTAGAAGTTCCCCTCTTGAGATCATATTGATGATCCAAGTAGCTCCCATCCTTTGGAATAAGCAGTCAAAAACAAATATCTCAAGCCATTAAGCACAGGTAATCGGAATAAACCTCCAGGGGGTATCCCACAAATAAAGTGGAACACCAGGCCATCTCTGCAAGAGTCATGTGAGCCCTCACAAAAAACTCAACAAACAGGTTAGAGAAACAAGATAGGGTAATCAAGAGTTGCCCCCAAATCAAAATGTAACCACATGAATCATGCCATTAAAATTCACAAAAAAGCTCACAAAAAGCAACCAAGGGCAGGAGGCCTAAACCTATTGTCAAACACATACATTAAAAGGGTATCAAAAAATTTCAGGTTGAAAGTATAAAGTAGTGGAAATAGGGCGTACCTGATTGGGGAGGATCGATTGAAATTGAGTTGCACCCGTGAGGTTTGCAGAGCAATCTGAGGGTTTATATGAGAGGGAATTGGTTCTTTGCCGATGAGTTCCCTTCAGCCTCTGGAGATTGCTCCGAACTCTGTTAGCTCTTCTCTCACTTTCTTTTTCCTGCCAGGGTAATAGGAATGACCTCTCTCACTTTCTTTTTCCTGCCAGAGTAATAGGAATAGAATCCCTCTCACTTTCTTTTTCCGGCCAGAGTAATAGGAATGACCTCCCCTTTTATTTCACTGAAACTCTGAATTTATAACCTGGTTTTTGTGGACCTGTGGGCTCAAATGAGAGAGGCCCAAGTCCAATTTTTTTTTGTTATATATATATATATATATATATATATATATATATATATATATATATATATATATATATATATATATATATATATATATATATATATATATATATATATATATATATATATTCCTTTTTTTCTTTTTTTCTTTTTTTTTAGTAAACAAAAGTAAGAGAAACAATGATGTATAATTCAAGCATGCTTGGTGATCTCAAACCAATCACAAGGAGTCTCACCCAAAGGCAAAGGGAACCAAGATGCTCATGATGCTTGAGGCTATGCAAATGCAATGTTATGATGCCATGAGGGATCTTAGGGTCAAAATTGGGGTCTTATAGATGCCCCTATTTAAGGTCATTCTAGCCGGAGAAGTGAAGGTTAAAATCTTCGTCTCGACGAGGTAGAATGGGCTTAAATAATAACAAAGAGACAAATTTTGGTCCCTAAGAGACCTCATGATGCAGATGTATGTATGCAAATAGTATGAACTTTGTGGGGATATGTGTCCACAAAGAAGAAAAGACATCCGGAGAAACTGACAATCCATATGAGAAATACACTCAATGGGACAGAGACTCTGGGGACTCTTATGGGGATAGGAGAGGGAATAAAATGCGCGAGAGGTCACGACTCAAAGCGTGGGGAACAGAATTCCAAAGGGAAAAGATCCAATGGAAAGACTCGAGTTGACTCGAAGATGCATGTATTGGGGAATATGCCAATACAGCAAAAACTATCCACAACGGATACTTCAGATAAAAATCCGGATGAAAACAATCCACTAAGGGACTTCGCTGGGGATGCCTAAAAGGACACTCCTGGGGAAGCAGCGGGACGAGGTATTACCGGTTACTGGGTAATAAGCTCAAGGAGACATGTGATCTGATCGCCGATATGAGGGTGAGATACAACATGCTCGGGAAGAATGAATATCTAAGACCGATATAAGGGTGAGAGATATCAATCAACCAAATCATCTGAGGAAGACCTAAAAAGGTATATCTCAACTCAGGAAAATCTGACTCCACAGAGGACAAAAAGTCATAATAGGGAGCAGAGAGGAGGGAACACCAGGGATACCGGTTACTGGGCATATAATAGGTGACCAACTAAGGCGTGAATTGGGGAATATTCCCAAAACACTCATCATCCAAAAGAGGGCTAAAAGCAAACTCGATGATAGGATGGATATTCGACTCCGTAAAGGGGGTACGAATCTTACTCGACTAGGGAAGAACAAAAGCTTCGACCAAAGAGTGCATGAGATATACTATCTATTACCGTCAGAACGTAGATAATATACTCGCATGGACGATTATCCACAACTGGTTACTGGGTTAATAAAGGATAAATCGACCGAAAAGAAAAGGCATCGGGATACCGAAACTAGGTATATAATGATGACCAATCAAGGCGTGAATTGGGGAATATTCCCAAAACACTCATCATCCAAAAAGAGGGCAAAAAGCAAACTCGATTATGGGATGGACATTCGACTCCGAAAAGGGGGTACGAATCTTACTCAACTAGGGAAGAACAAAAGCTTCGACCAAAGAGTGCATGAGATATACTATCTATTACCGTCAGAACGTAGATAATATACACGCATGGACGATTATCCACAACCGGTTACTGGGTTAATAAAGGATAAATCGACCGAAAAGAAAAGGCATCGGGATACCGAAACTAGGTATATAATGATGACCAATTCAGGGGAGGAACAATCGTTATTAACAACAACAAGATAGACGAGAGATGACCTGCTGGGGATAAATTGCATAATTAGAGCAATTATCCAAGAGATATATCACCGGTTACTGGGTGGTATACTAAAAAATTAAGGAATGTCAATATCGAATTTTGTATAAAGATAACCAACAAGGAGGGAATTACATCTACCGGTATGAGGGTAGAGAACCACAAAAGAGAGTACCCGTCATCGGTTAGGATGAACAACAATCAAGGTTTAACTCTGCACGGAGACAAAATGGGGTTTACAACTACCGGTTATTGAGTAGTAGACCACATAAATATGACTTACAACTACCGGTATGAGGGTAGAGAACCACAGACTCTGTCGGGATAATAATTACTAATTATTGAGCGATTATTCATTTACCACGGGGAAACAGGAAAAGAGTCTCAAGAGACCAATCTAGGATCAAACTAGATAGGCACACCAAATCAAGACTTGTCCCGGTGAGGATATAACTTAATGGGGAAAACCATCCCAGTATATGTGTTGGGAAGGAATAAAAACAATCAACATCCACGGGGATATAACCCGTGGGGAATATGGAAGAAAGGATAGACGCTTTCTGCTTATGGAGCTGACTCTATATGGAGAGATCAGACACACGCGTCTGCTTGGGGAAGTATATCACCAAATAGCAGGAGACAACAAACAACGATATATGGCAAAGAATGCAACATGAATACCTGAATGTTATAATTATGCATGAATATGCATGGTTTATGTATGATGTATGCTGACAGACAGACACATATAACACAACCAGGTCCAGGAATTAACCACCCGGTACTACATCTCAAGAGAGAAAGCCAAGTTCACCGGAGAGTATCCAATCTGCTGGGGATCAGAGATACCAGGAAGCAAAGAACTCTGCAAGGGATGAATCATCAATCATTCCAGCTGGGGACGAGAGTTATCACAGACAAGGTCCACCACACCAATAACTCTACTGGGGAATCTATCCGAGGAGATAAAGGATTTATCGGGATCAACCACCAAATACCTCTCTTGCCCAAAGAGATCCAAGCTGCTGAGGAAGAAAGATTGCTACTCTGCTGAAGGGAAGAGAGGTGACTCTCAACAAGCAATCCACTTGGTCGGATAAACCACAAGGGGTTCCGGAGGGAGGAGATACAGTCATGCCAGGAATATGGACAAAAATCTTACCCTGTTGGGGATCGTACCACCCTTGGGAGAGCACTGAGGATCTCCTAAGTATCCTTTCGTCATTGTGAATGTTCACTTTGTTTTAAAAACAAATTATAAAAAATTTGATCGTTTAAAACAATGATATTTTCTTAATCAAAACATGCAAAACATTTGTTGAATAGAAACAGATAAGAGTGCCAATAATTGGATAAAAGGCTCAAATTTATTTGATAGAATGGTAGTCTGCGAATGACAAGACTCCATAGATCTTTACAAATTTGAAATTGGTGATATATATTGGAAAAGGGCTACATTGAACATAATGACCATTTCTCCACCAATTCTGAATCCGATGTATTTGAAGCTTTGGTTGATAATGAGCAAGAATCTCTGACGGACGACAGTTGTAGAACAAAGTCTTGTCAGGATGCAGTTACTTGCCAAATCCCTAATTTTTGCCTAGATTGCCCCAGGATGAGGTACTCAATCTAGCGGGATACATATATCATTATTATATATTTTTTGTGTCTCTAACTTTTGCCTGGACCCCCCTTCCGGGTTTTCAATCCACCGAGACGCTCATTTTTGCCTAAGCCGCCCTTTCGGGTTTTCAACTTAGCGAGCTATTCAGTTTTTATTTTTTTAGGCGAATTATTTCTTGACTGCATCTGAATTCACAGGACGAGTGAAATCCTCCCCATCCATAGTTGTAAGTATCAAAGCACCGCCTGAAAAGGCTCTCTTAACAACATACGGACCCTCATAGTTCGGAGTCCACTTGCCCCTGGAATCGGGCGCAAAAGACAAAACTTTCTTGAGCACAAGGTCACCTTCTCGGAACACACGAGGCTTGACCTTCTTATCAAAAGCTTTCTTCATCCTCTACTGATATAACTGACCGTGGCACATGGCAGTCAATCTCTTTTCTTCTATCAAGTTCAGCTAGTCATAACGACTCTGAACCCATTCAGCATCAGTCAACTTGGCCTCAACCTCCGATCTTGACTTAGCGATCATATCGTCAACGTATACCTCAATCTCTTATGCATCATGTCATGGAGCAAGGTAGTCATATCTCGTTGATACGTGGCTCTGGCGTTCTTCAAACCGAAGGGCATCACTCGATAATAGAATGTTCCCTAAGGTGTGATGAATGTTGTCTTCTCCATATCCTCGGGTGTCATCTTAATCTGATTATATCCGGAAAATTCGTCCATAAACGAGGAGACATTGAATTTAGCTGTATTATCTACCAACATGTCAATATGTGGTAGAGGGAAATCATCTTTCGGACTAGCTTTATTCAAGTCTCTATAGTCCACACACATCCGGACTTTTCCATCTTTCTTAGGCACGGGCACAATATTGGCCACCCATTGAGGATATGTAGAAGTCACACGGAACCCCGCATCAATTTTCTTATGAACTTCCTCTTTGATCTTCACTGCCATATCAGGATGAGTTCTTCTGAGCTTCTGCTTCACAGGCACGCACTCAGGTTTCAAAGGTAGGAAATGTTGCACAATATCAGTATCTAGACCAGGCATGTTTTCATATGACCAAGCAAAGACGTCAACATATTCTCGTAGCAACTTAATCAACCCCTTCTTAACAGATTCTTCCAGAAGTGCCCCAATCTTTACCTCTCGCACAAAATCTTCAGACCCCAAGTTGACTGTTTCCAGATTCTCAAGATGCGGCTGAATGATCTTCTCTTCATGCTCAAGTAGCTAGGTGATCTCATCAGGAATCTCTTCAACATCATCTTCCTCTGCCTCAAATACAGGGAATTCAAAATTGGGAGATGGTGTTGGGTCATTATGTTCAATGGGTTTAGAAATCAACTTGCATAATGATTTTTGGATATGAAAAGCTTTTTAGAAATCAAACAAGGCAAATCATTATGCATATGAAAAGATCGATTTTATTCCATTTTTTAGGGTTTTATGTGATCACCAATTTCATGCAAAAAGCAAAAAGGGAAAATAATTGGAAAAACAAACATTTAACATGAATTTTTTGAATGAAAATATCATTGTACTTATGCGCCATCACTCCTCCTTTTGGCATGAGAGAAGGGTTTTTAAACAAAGTGATCATTACGTTGACTTATGGACAACTGTTGGAATATCCACAGCGACCCAATTGTCGCAGACCCCTCCAGGGATGACGAAATTGCCAGAATCCTTTGTATCTTCTTCTAAGACGGCAGCAGCCTCCTCATCTAGACCAGTGTGGATAAAACCTCCACTCTTGAATAAACCTTGCTTGTTGAAAGTACCAGAAGAAAAACCTATGCCAGCCCGGGATTCGTTGTCTTCTAACTCAATCATTTTTCCTAAATCAGTGGTTGCACCACGCTCAATGGCCAACTTTGCATCTTTGTAGGAAGCAAATGAAGGAGTTCTCTTCTCAATAGGCTCAGCTATAAATAAAGCTTGGAAAGGAGTTCCAATGTCAACCTCAACATCTATATAAGAGAAGGAAGACAAATGGCTAACCAGGAGAGCCCTTTCTCCCCCTACCACCACCAGCTTCTTGTT
The DNA here is from genome assembly GCF_024323335.1 of Lathyrus oleraceus. Taxonomy (NCBI): domain Eukaryota; kingdom Viridiplantae; phylum Streptophyta; class Magnoliopsida; order Fabales; family Fabaceae; genus Lathyrus; species Lathyrus oleraceus. The sequence goes on along the minus strand of NC_066582.1, from coordinate 322,920,481 downwards.
CTTCACAAATTTCAGTTTCTGGTGTAGGGTGGACGTCACGGCGCCTGCCTCATGAATCCATGGCCTGCCTAAGAGACAACTATACGATGGGTGAATGTCCATAACCTGGAAGGTAATCTGAAAATCACTTGGTCCAATCTTGATTGGGAGATCAACTTCCCCAATCACAGCTCGCGGTTCTCTTGCTCTAAGTGATCCATTAGTCTTGAAATGTTGGCTCTAGTGTAGTACCGGTGAGTCAGCTTGTCTTCAAAATAAATGAAGGACACAGAGTTAGACCACAGGGCAAGGGACCGGAAACAAAACCTGCTTATGCATATGATGCATGTAATACTTGTGCATATGATTTGTTTTTTATTTCAAAGGAACTTTAGAGTTTTATTTGCAAATTTTGGAAATATTAAGCATTTTATCACATATGGAAATATCTCATCAAATAATATCAGGGAAAAGAAGTGAAGTGTTGTTAATCATATACAAGAGAAAAGGAAAATAATCATCCTATGGATCCCTAGAAACAATCATCTAAAGCTCGGGACACAGGAAGATAAGATGCGCGAAGCCTCTTCACCTCCCTCTAGTAGGCTGCCTCCATATCGGCCTTCTCTTTGGCGAGTCGATCATACTTCCTCTTCCAGAACTTAGAAGACCGAGGAAGTAGAGAAGTCCATACATCATCAGGGTCATCAATAACCTGATGCTCAAGAAACTCAATCAACGCATCCTTCTCCTTAATCTGCTGAAGCAACTCTTCACGTTCACGGATCCAGGCACGTGAACAGTCTTCATCTCTCAACTCCTCTACTCATTGATTAGGGAGGGTTGAAGGCCCAACCATAATCATAGGTGTAGGTCTCGGATACTCGTAAGGCATGAGATACTCAGACGCCCTCTTCCTAACCCAAACAGTGTAAGGCTCCAAAGCGATGCAATTCTTAGGACCCAACTCTTTCCTTCCTTTCTTATGAATCTTGCGCCAAGCGCGGACCATCCTAGCTTTCAAGCCTTGGGGATATTTACCATCCTGAAAGAATACACCCTCTAACAGAATATTATTGGGTTTATCCTTTAGGGGGAACCTAAGCTGCCGACGTGCCAAAACAGGATTGTAGTTAATCCCACCACATGTACCAAGAAGAGGTACATTGGGGAATTCGCCACAAGAGTCAATAATTTGCACACCATCATACACACGATTATACCAAGAGATATCATCATTAGTGAGAGACATGAGTCTCGTGGACCACCGTAGACATCCCTTATTCTCCTTGAAGACGACCGTCTGCGGTAAGTGAGAAATAAACCACTTATACAACAGAGGCAAACAACACACAATGGCGCCACCACCCTTTGCATTCCTCATATGCAAAGAGAAATAGGTATCGCCCAACAGAGTTGGAACGGGATTAAGAGTAGAGAAAATCCTAAGAGCGTTCACATCCACAAACTTGTCGATGTTGGTGAATAACACTAGCCCATAGATGAGAAGTACAAATATGGCCTCAAAGGCGTCCTCACTCATGGCCTTCCCATACATAGTAGCTTGAGCAATGAGGAACTCAGAAGGGAGACCTTGAATTCCACCTTTGGTAGTCATATGAGCACCAACCAGAGATTCATTTATGTGCAACATGTCTGCTATCTCTTGTGAAGTAGGAATACTCTCCAAGCCACTGAACGGCAACTGATCCAGAACAAGTATACCCACAAGATAAGCAGACTCCTCAAGTGTAGGAAAAAGCTGAAAATCCGGAAACGTGAAGCAACGGTACAAGGGATCATAAAACTGCACCAATACACTCATCAATCCTTCATCCACCTGAGTGGTCAGAAGAGGAAGAAGCTTCCCGAAACAAGCCTTGAAACCCAAGGGATCTAGTACATAGGATGTCAAATTCCTTAGCTCTTTCAAGTCTGGTTGTCTGAAACTGTACTTCTTTGTATTCCTTCTTTATCTTTCCATGTCTGAAAATTTTGCAAATAGACCTCTTAAGTTCCTTGAAAATTTTCTTATTTATTGATGATATGGATGTAAATGGGTGCATGAATGCATGAATGCAACAATCACACTAAAGGATCAAGCAAAGCACACCAAAAAAAGGTCATGGGATAGATCATGTTATCCTTAATATCAACCATCCATTTTGGTGGATTATGGTTTACACCTTATCAACACCCAAGTTCCATTGATATTAAGGATACCTGAACGGATCAACCATGAATCAAGGGTTTGTTGCAAGTCACGAGCATGGAGTTTAGGTTAAGAACCACCCAAAAGGGAGTGTACTAAGGTTTAAACTTGCCAAACATGTTCTACAAGAGGTTCCCATAGTCATCATCCCATCTTTTGGATATCATCGGAGAAACGACTACTCGTATTCCAAAAATATTCTCAAGAGAGACTCTTATGAGTGTAGTATCGCGTAACAATCGTATCAAATCTTACACTTGAACGACCTTCGCACTACATCCTAAGCATAGGTCAAGATGGGTTTGGTAAACTAAGGTCCTTGGCTTCTAAGGTCTATATTGGAAAAGTAATGTCTAACCACAACTTATTTGTGTGACATTATTGATCCCAACATAACCTCCACCAAGTGAATGGACTTGCAAGTCAACTTGCTAAGGAATAACTCCACACAAGTCGACAAGACTATGCCATTCTCCTATCCTAAGTGCACTCGAGTTCGAGTATAGAACTCATCTCACGAAGATCACCAAGCATACAAGGAATTAAAATTCAATCATTACATACAATACAGTAATCCCAAATTGCACAAAAATATGTCACAAAAAAATATACAATACAATACAACAAATATGAAAAGTAGGCAAAATCCACTAGGCAAATTATTTTTCCCCAGCAGATTCGCCTTTTTTCTGTAGCGGGGTATTCGTTACCATTAGAGATATTGACTAAATCCAAGGTAAATCATACAAGTCGAGTCGCCACCGCACTTCTATTTATCCAAAGGAATGGTTATAAAGCGAACAAAAACCTAAAAGTTTTATCGAATCAAAAACTAGTAAAAATGTCAGAGATCTGGGTAAGGGGGTTGGTTATGCAATGGGAAGGTGTTAGGCACCCAAAGCATCCTAGGTACTCCTAGGGAGCCCTTTTCACATTTGTTGTAAGGTTGTTGTTTTTTTTATTTTTTGTGAAAATTTATTTGTGCAAACATGATTGAAGGGATGAGAAAAGAATATACAAATTTATTTACATTTTGTGTTTGAATGGATGAATCCATTGCCTACGTACCATCTTAAAAAAGATTAGGATCAAAACCTCGTAGTTCGGGGTAAAAAAATTCAAAAAAAAAGTTGGTGAATTGATTGGTCCAAAAACCTTAAGGTCTTTTTTTATCAAAGGGAGAAAACTCAACCTAAAACCACAAATCCACCATGTGAGGATAGCTTCAACATGTTAGTGAGGGGTTAACCCTATAATGAGCATGGAAGACTCATTGTCCATCACTAAGGATAAAGGTGAGTATTATATCTACCTCAAGGATAACTCAAACCTAATAGCTAATCGTTATAAAAAAAAGTTTTGATTAAGAAGGTGGCCATTGAAACCACAAAAAGTATTTGAATGGGTTATATTTACCAATTAAAAGTATTTACAAAAATATGGTTAAAGTGGATTAAAAGGTTCAATTCAGAATAAGTGTTATGAAAAATAAGTTTGAAAATCAAAAGCATAAGGCTTAGGTTTCTAATGTTGAAAACAAAAGTTATTGTTTGCACAAAAAGTTTTGGCTTGGGTTAGAATGGGGAAAAAAAAGAAGGGTTAAATTCCTAAACATACAAGAGATAAGGGAAAAGAAAATAAAACCATATTAGAAGTTCCCCTCTTGAGATCATATTGATGATCCAAGTAGCTCCCATCCTTTGGAATAAGCAGTCAAAAACAAATATCTCAAGCCATTAAGCACAGGTAATCGGAATAAACCTCCAGGGGGTATCCCACAAATAAAGTGGAACACCAGGCCATCTCTGCAAGAGTCATGTGAGCCCTCACAAAAAACTCAACAAACAGGTTAGAGAAACAAGATAGGGTAATCAAGAGTTGCCCCCAAATCAAAATGTAACCACATGAATCATGCCATTAAAATTCACAAAAAAGCTCACAAAAAGCAACCAATGGCAGGAGGCCTAAACCTCTTGTCAAACACATACATTAAAAGGGTATCAAAAAATTTCAGGTTGAAAGTATAAAGTAGTGGAAATAGGGCGTACCTGATTGGGGAGGATCGATTGAAATTGAGTTGCACCCGTGAGGTTTGCAGAGCAATCTGAGGGTTTATATGAGAGGGAATTGGTTCTTTGCCGATGAGTTCCCTTCAGCCTCTGGAGGTTGCTCCGAACTCTGTTAGCTCTTCTCTCACTTTCTTTTTCCTGCCAGGGTAATAGGAATGACCTCTCTCACTTTCTTTTTCCTGCCAGAGTAATAGGAATAGAATCCCTCTCACTTTCTTTTTCCGGCCAGAGTAATAGGAATGACCTCCCCTTTTGTTTCACTGAAACTCTGAATTTATAATCTGGTTTTTGTGGACCTGTGGGCTCAAATGAGAGAGGCCCAAGTCCAAAAAATATTTTTGTTATATTTTATTTATTTATTTATTTATTTTAAATCTTTTTTTCATTTTTTTTTTAGTAAACTAAAGTAAGAGAAACAATGATGTATAATTCAAGCATGCTTGGTGATCTCAAACCAATCACAAGGAGTCCCACCCAAAGGCAAAGGGAACCAAGACGCTCATGATCCTTGAGGCTATGCAAATGCAATGTTATGATGCCATGAGGGATCTTAGGGTCAAAATTGGGGTCTTACACCCCTATTTAATCTTCTTGGACCTGAATCGAAGAATTACAAAAGCTTTTCAGGTATTCACGGTATAAGAGGATTAAATACGAATGTATAAAAAAATCATGTTGAGGATGGTCATACATGTCTTTTGATATCGTGGATGAAGAGCATGATGTGCATGTTGCATGATGTATGTTTTATTTTCATGAGGCATGAGTGTTTATTTGGTTAGACAAATATTATTCACGTGGTATGGTTCTTTGGTATAGAGGGAACTCCGACTCGTCATCTATTATCAAAAGGCTAACATTGTGAAGTCAAGGTGTTAACACTAATGTCAAGGATCCATCTACCTGCTGAAGAATACCGGGATACATGACCCAACAGGGAAGTCATTTAGATATCGCAGGTATTTAAGCAAAACTTTCAAACTACCGGTCATCTTTTTAAGTTTATCGGGGTTTTATAGTAACGTAGAAAGTTTCCTTTAGTGTAGCTTTTATTATTCTCCGAGATTTTAAATCATTATATGAATAAGATAAATCAACTACTTTGCAAACAAAATGCAGAAGAAGAAGAACAACTGATAAAAGAAACTGAATTTTATTGATTATGAATAGAACTGTACATATGGTATGTACAAAGATGCAAACATCCTTAAGGAGGATGTCGCATAAATTGAAAACATAAATGAAATGGTAATGGGAAATATTTCTTTGTATTTTCCATTGATTACAACATTGGCCGTTATCCATCGTAAAATCTGAATTCCAAGACCTTGCTTTGATTGACGATGATTGGATCGATCTTTGACCGCCTGATATCTAGCTTGTAGCGTAAGGGGGCCCTAGAATCATAGTAAATGCCTTTATCCCTAACTTTTACCTAGACATTTTTCATTCTTTTCGTCCACCGGGATGCTCATTTTTGCCTAAGTTGCCCTTTTAGGTTTTCGACTTAGCGAGCTTTAGTTTTATGTGATCCCTAACTTTTGCATGGACAATTCATATTTTGGTAGATCGGGATAGCCATTTTTGCCTAGATTAATTTTGTAAGGATTAATCTGGCGGCTTCTATTATCATTTCTTTTTAGGCATAATATTTTTTGACTATGTTTGCATTCACTGACGATGGCAAATCTTCCCCATCAATTATTGTGAGGATTAGAGCTCCACCTGAGAAGGCCTTCCCCGAGGGTCTGAGTGAATAGCAAAATACGTTTTGAGCACGAGTTCTCCTGTGCGGTACTCACGAGGAAGAACTTTCTTGTCAAAAGCTCGTTTGAGGCATCTTTGGTATAACTGACCATGGTGTTGTACCCAAAAAATTTCCCTCCCTTTTTACTTTTTCATCCAACTTATAACCTAAGATTCACTCATGACTCATCCATGTACATCGTTCATGCATAATCAACACACGCTAACAGGCATCATTAGACTCAAGGTTGTCAGTCAGTGAAAATCAGGCTCTTACTTAGAGATTATGGTTTTCCTCATCATATGGGTTGAAACCCTATTTGATTGATTATTTGGGACCTGGACTCTTGAAGCCTACATCATGATGTTCATAGGGGCATCTCAACCCTAATTCCTGACTATACTCCTATGGGATTTTGTTGCTTGACCTTCTGTGTATCTAACTTGACTTCTAAACCTTGATTGTGGGCCCATAATCTGAAGGGTAGCTTGTGGAGCTTTGTGTAGTGTTTGAAGCCCTAATCAGAGGGTAGTTAATACTTAGGTGTTTTTTCTGGTTGACCTTTTGGACTTGGAACTAATCAAAACCCTAGCTATTGATCTTGGAGGTTTATGAATCATGTGGTTTACTTTGAGGGAGTGGAAACCCTAGATGATGGTTGTGGCACTATCATCCGTTGTATGTGCACTCAAGATTAAGGTTTCAGCTAATTCACTTGGTCCATTATGGATGGTTCACGGGCTTAGAAGATTCATGGTCCTAATTCATTGATTGGAATTCATTCAAAGCTTTGCATGGTCATGATATGTTGCTTGGTTGGCATTCATCTGGTTTGATTCATAACATGTGATATTTAAGAGGCATTGTGGTACATATTCAACTGTCCATAAGAAAATACACCTCTCTTACAACCGTTGACTTTTTGGTCAACTAGTTGACCAAAGTCAACCATCCAAATTGTGATCATTCTAAACCTACTGTGCATTGTGTTCACATCATTATCACTTTATTTCAATGATTTGGTGATTAGAATTTACTTTAGAAAATGGCATTAACCATGTTTATTTCACTTGATTTTGTTTCATGAAACATCTCATAGATATAATAAAAAGTGATCATAAAGTCATATTGAAATCATAAGTGGATTTTCAAGCCTTTTTCATAAGCATTACATGTTTCAAGATTCCATATATCATGCTACAATAGTCCTGCAAATCCATCACCATCTGATTCTAATGTTTCTCAATTCAAGTCACTTTTAAGTGCATACAAACCAACACAATTCAAATGGTCAATCCATATAACTTTCCATATTCTAATTAAACCATATTCCATTAATAGTTCATTTCAAATCAAGATAGTACATACACTCATTTCATAACATTCAATAATATTTAACTTCCAAACACTTCCAAACTCATTTTCATACATACATTTTCATGTCCAATTATATCCATTTTCAATTCACATATTTCATTTCATGTTACAACAAAGATTACAATAATGACATGTCTAAACAAGATTTTACAAGCAATCTAATCTACACTTCATAGCCTTGCATCCAATTCCACATGATCAACATGTCCAACACGACTCAATACCTATAAAACAAAGAAAACATAAGAAAGTCATGAATCCTATTTAATGCGCACATTCAAGACACCAAAGCCATACATCTAGCATACCATAAATCAATCCAAATTGTTTTGACCATGTTACCACTTCCCATATTCATACCAAATTGGAAAACCCTATCAAAAGCAAAAGGAATTAACAATTAAGGATGGTCATTTCAACTAACATTACTTGAAAAAATCTCACTGAACCTGTAACTGCTCTTAACCATTTGAAACTCTCTAATAGTACCTAATAGAATCCTTCAGAACCTATAAAAACATACCTGCAAAAAAAATTGAAATGGAAGGGGCATATTCAAGTCATGATAACAACCTAAGCATAACCCTCCATATAAGAGAAATAACAACAATCCCTACTAACTAAATTTGAACCTTCCTAAAATACCTTCATAAGAAAATCTACAAGAACCTGCATAATGGATTCCAATAATTAAAAACCAAAACTGAGAATTTCACTTCATTTCATCAAAGCTTCCAACTAACTATTTCCTAGAACTCGACTAACTTTTAATATAAAAATAATAAGCTTTCCCAATTCAGTTACTGTAGCGGCAAATTCATGATCATCGAGTTATGGATAAGCTAGACATCAAATAACAAGAGTCGCCACCGCGCTTTTATTGTTTCCAAGGGAAAAGGGAAAAAGTACGAACAAAACCCAAAAGTAAGAAGTTTTCAAATCAAAACAAGTAAAATGTCAGAGATTACAGGTAAGGGGGTTGGTTACACAGAGGAAAGGTGTTAGCACCCAAAGTGTCATAGGTACTCATAGGGAGCCCTTTTTGTATGCATATGTATTTGGTACAAAAATGATGTTTACAAATAAATAGAATGGGGGGATGAGAAAAGAATTCATTAATTATATTTTTGTGTTTGACAAGACCTTCGGAGTTGTGCCTACGTACCAACATAAAAATGAGGGATCAAAACCTCGTAGTTCGTGATACAAATTTCAAAGTGGATGCATTGCTTTTAACAAAAATTAAGTTTGAAAGGCACAAAAGGCCTGAAAATGGTTTGAATGAGTTAGTTCTTTTTGGCTTTTCTGAAAGTTGAAGTCAAGTATAGTTAAGTTTACTTACACATTTGATTTAAGAAAAGAAGTTTGAAAATGCAATGGCATAAGGCCAAAGTTTCTATCTTTTTGCAAAGTGGTCAAAGTTTAGAACAAAATAAGTTCAATCAGAGAAGATATTGAAAAGGGAGGGAGTGATTTTGAAATTAAAGAAATTAGGAGAAGATGAAAAGACTAATCCCATGCACAAAATTAAAAGTTAAGAGTTGAAAAGATCTGACCCATGGGTAGCAATCCAATAGACAAGAATGTCAATAGAAACCCAGAATTCTCTTGGACATTTAGAATCAAGCAACACACAAATGCACAATTATATTATCTTGAAGAGCAAGGCATCAAATAAAGATAGCCACATCCAGGCTTTAGCCACTCCATGATCTTCTTCAGACTAGCCCATGTAAGAGATGAATTCCACAAGTCACAGGTTCAAAATAACAGCTTCACAATGATCATGTTGCAGATAAACTCAAAGGGATGTTGAATGATGTATCAGATGAAGTTTCAAATTGCAAGCACTTGGTTTCACAGAAAGTTGGCATTGGCCAAGTCCTTTAGCATAGGAATGTGGCCTAAGTTCTAAGTCCATTTGTCCAAGATCAAGCCATCAGTCCACACAAAAGTTTTTTAGAGTTTTTGTTGTTATTATGTATATTAATGGTCAAAGACCACACAAACAAGCAAAGTATACACAAACAAGATATATCACACAATATGGTCCAAGTGGACAAAGTGAAAATTGCATTAACATAAACAATTAGAATGGTATGAATAATGGCAAATGAATAAGGACTAAAATTAAATGACTTTAAAGTAAATGGCTTGAAATTAAAAGTTAGTTGTTAATGAGTTAGAAGTCAGTATTGTTTTGCTTTTGCTTTTGCTTTTCATTTTTAAGTCATTCTTTGGAGAACACTCAACCCACTTATCACAAGCATGAATCCTTGAGCCAAGACATCTTCCAAAGGAAGGAAAAAAGGCCAAGTTTCCATACAATACCATGAAAGAGGGGAGACTTACAATCTCACTAACTAGAATGCTACGCCTTTTGTGTCACCAATTTAGCGCTATGTTAAGCAATCGTAATTGGACTTATGTAAACGTTACAACTATTTGAGGTCGGGTAATAGAATTTTGGTGTTAATGCATGTTTGAGACATAGTATAATGAACTATGCTCATGAAACATACCACACACAAAAAGAATATACAAAAGAGGTGGCCTAATCTCATCCATACTTATGTTAATTTTTCAATCAACTAGCCTTAGGACTTTGAGATATCATAGGCCAAATGAAATGGAGGTATAAAGAAGGGGAATGAGATGAAGAGGGAGGGGAATGGATCAAAACTCAAATTGGTCAAAGGAGGACTTTTACCAAATTAATATCATTCATTCATTTTGGGAGATGGAATGTACATTCCATCAATCCCCTAAATCCAATGATATTAACTTGACAAAGTCAAATCAACCTTGACCAAGGCCCATCAACAAGAGTCAAACTCAAACAAGTCATCACAATTGGTCAACAAAATTATTTGGCATTTATTCAAATTAAGAAGACTAAAATAATACATTAAAATTAAATATGGTTTGTCAAATTCCTAAAACCTCATCAAAACACCAAAGAAATGACCATGAGATTTATCATAGGTCAATCAAGGTAAAAGGACCTTGGAGAAAAAATTTCAGAATTTTTAAAGACTTAAAAGTATTTTTAAACAATTAAAAATAATATCAAAATCAATTAAATCATGAAAAATATTAATAATGATCTAAAAAATAATTTTAATTCAGAATATGAAAGAGGAAATTATTTGAATTTTTTTGGTGAAACTCTCATATTTTTTGGATCAATATTAAAATTAATATGAATTAATGAAAATAAAAGGAATAAAACAAAAATCAGAAAATGTGAAAAAACGTGAGCCACTTGATCTCCCTCATTAATTGAGGTGGCATATCAAGTGGACTACAACGCACGTTCCATGATGGAACCTAGTCAGCGCGCCACACGCGTGGTAATCAAAACAAACGCTTCAGATTAAAACAAAATTGCAAGATCATATGGTTGGGAGACGTGCCAACGCACGACTCCGGTCTTCTTCTCTGGTGGACCTCACCGGACTGGTCCACCCTCAACCATCACTAAAATAAAAAAGGAGGACATGATCTGAAAGAAAAAATGGCGTAGAGCACGAATCTGACCTCAATTTCAACTAACTCCAAATATATATAAAGATACGAGGAGTTGAATTTTGAGGTGTGTCAACTGAGTTGCTTCGATTTGACCTCTAAGCAACTCAATCTTCTTGCCTATATTGGTAGGACTTCAGACAACCAAAGATCCAAGAGAATTGAGTAGAATTGAGAGAGAATCAAAGAGATGAAGTTTTTTGAAAATTACCTTCAATGCTATGCAGTTCTTGATGTGGCTTGCTCTAAACACGGCCTGATCACACTTGAGAAGCTAGCAGGAAGTGATTAGAGAGGTTTCAAGGCTTTGGATCCTGGAGTTCTTGAATCTCCAACAGTTGAGATTCAAAGTCAAATTTGAACTTTAAATTTCTCAGGTTTTCCTTTAGAATGTGAGGGTTTCAATGGGGGGCAAAGCTAGCGCGTAAGGTGTGATTCAAATGAGCACAGAGGCCATGTATTTATAGCATGAATGAATGATATTTGCACACTTCAAATTTTGTCCAATTTTAGCAATGTTGATGGCACGAGTGCATGGGCATGTGCAGGCCCATGATGCAATGCAAAAAGGTCCAGAATGATTCCAAATGAAGTTTGAATGGAAGCTTGATTGGCAAGGCAAAGTGAACTGTAGTTTTTGAAGTTTAATTCTTTCCAATTATGTAGCCCTGTTAAAGCCATGCACAGACCTAGCAAACCTCATCCAAAATGCATGAAATTGGGTTCTTTGGAAAGCTTGGATCAAGGGGAACAAGTTTGATGTTCAACACTTTTTCATTTGGAGCTTGGAAAATGGATAACTTTGAGGTGTAAGTTTGGAAATTTCAACATGTTGAAATTTTTTCTAAGTGTCAAGCCATATATCTCAATATTCCACCTTGATTAACTTTTTATGTGAGCTTCAAATGAGAAAAGTGTATTCATTAAAGTTATAGCTATTTCAAATACCTTCAAAATGGTAACCAATTTCATGTAATTTGGATTTGGAATGATAGAGTTATGCATTTTTGAAGTTTGGAAAAATCACTTGTTCAATGGTATATGTCAAAAATGACCTATAATGTAACCTCATATCACATGCTCATAAAAGTTGAATTAGCTCTCACTCCAAACATCAAAGTTGAAGTAGACATCTTGAATTTGATTGTGCAACTTGTAAATATTTCATCTCATATCAAAAAGTTTTTAAGTGTCAAGCCATATGTCTCAATATTCCACCTTGCTTAACTTTTTATATGAGCTTCAAATGAGAAATGTGTCTTTATCAAAGTTGTAGCTCTTTCAAATAACTTCAAAATGGTCACAAATTTCATTTCATTTGGATTTGAAATGATAGAGTTATACATTTTTTAAGTTTGGAAAAATCACTTGATCAATGGTATAGGTCAAAAGTGACCTATAAAGTAGCCTCATATCACATGCTCAAAAAAGTTGAATTAGCTCCCACTCCAAACATAAAAGTTGAATTAGACACTGTGAATTTGATTTTGAAACTTGGAAATATTTCATATCATAAAAATTGAGTAAGTTATGGCCTTGGGAAGTTAACTTTCAAATCAGGGTTTAGACAAAATGACCTATAATGTTTCAACATAGAAACTAATTTTCCAAGCAAAACTAGCTCTAGGTATTAACAGGAAAGTTGTTTGGAATGTCATTTAGAGTAAGTTTTATCTTGGAATCATTTTCATATGGTGAAAATTGTAGGTGATAGGGTTTAGGGAGACCCAGTTTTAATTAGATGAATTCATCTGGCCAACCACCATCAACCAACTTGCTAACCTTCAATTCTTTGGACTTTCTTGGCTCATGGTAGATCATATATGCATAATATTATTAAATTTGAAGTGTACCTTGAGAAATTTGATCAATTGGTGAGCTAGCTTGTTGGAGAAATTACTCAAGATACCCAGTCAAACTAGGGTTTCCAAGGCAAATCACCTCCAAACTCTTGAAGAAAACTTGATCAATATAACATGTAGGAATCAATGAAACTCATATATGATGCTCATAACCATTCTTGGATAAATTCATGGTTGTGCTCTTTGTCACGAGGGCCTCAAACCCTAGATATGAACTTGATAAATCAACGAGATCATGCCTTACCTACAAAAGAGTTAGGAAAATGCAAAGACATATTTTTGGTATTTTGGTTACTAAAATGATAATATAAAAGTATGATACAATCACATAGTTCTTGGTGATCTCTCCCAAATAAAACCCAATGAAAGAGGGGTAAGGAGGATGCCAAGGTATGATCCCAATGCTAATGCTTATGATGAAATTGCATGAGGGATCTTAGGGTCAAAATTGGGGTCTTACAGCTACAAATTCTCAACCACTAAAATCTTCCTAACAAACTTCAAACTGATAGCCATTCAACCAAACTCCTCTTCCCAACTAATAACAAAAGCAACTCTAACTTCTTCAAGAACCCTCTTCTAACTCCTCCCTCCATTGCTGTCAACTGGGAATTTTTCATATAAGCATCCTCCAACAATCACATTGGCAAAACCGTAACCAACTCTTCAATCACCTCTTAACATGGCCAACTGTCAACAATTCCAACAGAAACTCTAACAACTTCTAACCTCTCGCTTCAAAAACCATAACAGAACTGATCACTTTAAACTCTTCAATCGACATACTCAACTTCTTCGTTCCAAAACCAATAAAAAACAACTCTCACAACGGGTCCACAAAGAAGCATGAACAACAAATTAGAAGGAGAAGAAGAAATCAGAGACGGAAACGCGTAACAGAAGAAGGAGGGGATTTGATTCTCACCTGTTTCGTTTTTTGGAGGCACGAATCAGAGTATCGCTGCGATCATTCACTCAACATAATGACGCAATGCACGAATCCGAAAGGAACATCTTCATCTTTGTTCTTCAACATAACAAATCAACAATGTTTCACTCTTCATATCGATTCACTGGACGCACAATAAGATGGAAACATAGATAAAACGAGAGAATTGAGAAGCTTATCACAATATAACAGAAAACAAAAACGCAAGGCTAATGGGGAATTGAGGACCTTCACCTTCATCACGTTGGATTCACCTGAAGAGTAAAAAATAATTCTCTTCATTCTTCGGAGCAAGGACGATCATCACCACGAATCAACAACAACAAGGCACGAATTAAAGAGCTTCATTCTTCACTCGCTTCATCTCAGGACAACAAAAATCGCTTGCAATGCATAACCACGATACAGACGACACCGGTAAAATGACAACAACGGAGAATCTGATCGCTCGCGTGACCATCATGGACGATTTTACGACGCCGATGGTGAGTCTTTCTTTCCACGATTGACCTGAGTTATTTTCTTTTTTGGTTGAATTTGAGGCTAGGTTCAGTGATATTGTTGAGTATGGGTATTGGACCGTTTGTGAACCCGATTTTGAATTTTGGGGGGGGGGGGGGGGGAGGCTTGGCCCATAGGCCCTAACAAGCTTTTCTTGCCATGATTCATACCTTCAACCCATTTTCATACCCCCCTTGGCGCATCATTCATGCTAATTTTATTAAATTATATTAATCAGTATTTTAATCTTGTTTTCTTTTGATTAGCTTTAATTATGACTTTGCTCATAAATCTTGGAATTAGAAAATTTCGATTGTCGATTTTTGATAATTAGGAGCTATTTTGATTCATAAGATTTAGTTATAATTAATTATGTAATTAGAATATGATTAGGTTTAATCAATTTTTTAATTACATTTTGATTCTTGACTTTTGTGGATTAGGTTTGGAGTTAGGTTAATTAGGTTCAATTAGGAATTGTAGTTTAATTAGATCGATTAAATTTAATCATATTTTTTCTCAATTTGATTTTGATCATGTGGTTAGAAATTAGATATTTTGATTGAATCTTGCCATGCCTCGTTTCTAATTTTAGTTCTTTGTGGATCTTGTTTTCATTTTATTCATGATTTGGATTGATTTGGTTAAGTGTAGATTCTTCCATGGTTTAATATTAGGTTAATTTTTTTATGCTTGAATTATAATTGACCATTAGATTTGTGAATTGAATATTTTACCCCTAGGTTCAGGAATAGATTGATTTGCATGCTCCCTCAGGAATAACCTCTGATTAATTCTAATCATTAGATTAGGTTGACCACAAATCTTCAAGCTAATTTAAACCCTCTGATTCAAGTTGATCAAAAGAAATTTTGATCAATTAAACCCTTTGATTATGTATAAACCCACACTCCATTCAAGTGATCAAAAGTCACTTGATCACTTGATAGGATTAACTCTAAAGCTATAGAGCTCGAAGCCTCAAGTCAAGATCTTCAATCAAGGCATCCTCAGTCATACCAAGCAGCGGATTATACAAGATAAATCAAATGTCAACACTTGGTAAATACGACTCATATTGTACGAAATGAGCCTTAAGTAATAAGGAATGATGATAAGGAGTTTCTCCTTGAAGGTAGAGAAAAATAAGAAAGGGGGTTTGAATTGTTTCTCCAGATAATAAAAACTTTTGCAAATAAAACACACGCGAAAATACTGCTATCAACACAAAAGTTTATCCTGGTTCGCTTGAAATTCAAAGCTACTCCAGCCCACCCAGCCAAGGTGATTTCTCCTTTATCAAGGACTTAATCCACTAATCTTGAAAGATTACAACATAGAGCGTCTAAGTAGATAAAGATCTCTTAGCCTTGTCAAGTTTATAGACTTCACAAGTCACTTGAGGAATATTCAGCAAGTAATGAAAAATACAGTTATGTGCTTAGTTCTTCTAGGTAAGCAGAAGTTATACAATATGAGAATAGAAGTATTTCAAACTTAGAGCAAAAACTCGTGTGAAAAAGAATGAATAAGAATAAAAGAGATTTGTGATTTCTTTGCAGTATTCTCGTGTGCTTCGTTATCTTGTTATGAAGATGATCCATCCTTTATATAGAGATTTGATGAAGAGACCATTGGATGAGGAAATCTTGGCAATGATGGACTTTTAATGTCATTAATCTTTTTGTCCTTTCCATAGCAATTTTGGAGCGTGTTAACTTTTCTTCCAAAAATATATTCTTGCTAAAAGCGGAAGACTTCACAGCTAAGTCTTGGTGATCGTTCTGAATCAGAGTACACAGAGCTCAAAGTTTATGTTCAGTGTGTGTATCTTCAGATAGTTGCTGAGAGTTGATTGACTTCATAGGTACTTGATGTCTATCTGATAGTGATTTCTTCAGAGTGAACAAAATCAGATCCTGGAGTGCACTGTTCAGAGTCAGAGCTTCTGATACTTCTTTCTATGTAGATCTTGTGCGCTTTCTTTTTGTTCAGCGTCAGAACCTCTACTTGAATAACTTTTAAATGGTCATTCTGGACATTCATGTATATCAGATATATGTCTATTTGGCCTTTTTTTATTAGAGTCCTGCACACTTAGATAAATTATGTTAGGGTACCAATTTGTTTCATCCTTTGTTATCATCAAAACGTTAGAGATGAATTATAGACACATAATCTTGTTCTTACAATCTCCCCCTTTTTTATGATGACAAAAGCCTCAGAGTTATGATGAAACACTGATACTTCAACAAGGATTTAAAAGAATTATCTCAGAGCCAAATGAGTGATGACTCCCCCTGAGATAGATCATAATAAATTTTAGATGTTCTTACCAGATCTCCTTGCGTAGCAGCCAATTTTTACCTTAGATATTTCCTGCATAACTTAGAATTTTCATAAGAGATTTTAAATGTGTGCAGTAAAGCCAGAGGCTTAGATATTATTTCATCAGAGCTATTTTTATTCTCCCCCTTTTTGTCAGACTCAAAAAGACTTAACACAAAAATAGAGAAGTCAAAATATAATTCATATATGAGATAGAGAATTACAGATAAGTAGCTATTCAAAGTAGAGAGAAAACACAGATAATACATAATAGATAAGCAAGTAAGGAAAACAACAAACAAATCCAAAGTGCCTAAGGGTTCGGAGGCGGAGGCAGCCTCTGGAGCAGCTGATTCAGCAGGTTCTGAATGTTGTTGTTGACAGAGTCCTGTTGGTTCAGTCTTGCTCTGACTATCTGTTGCTCCTTCTATAGCTCTTCCAGAGTCTTTAGGACGAGAGGAGAGAAATTAGAATGAGATTGCTCCCCCTGAGTCAGAGCATCATCCCTTTCCTTTGCAGCTTCTTCTGCAGATATGCGTGTTGCTGCTTCAACATCAGATTTTGCTTTTGCTTCAGCTTCAGCAACAGCCTCCTCTGCAGCTTTTCTTGCTCTTTTATCTTATTCCTAACAAGCCTTCTCTTCTGCTTCTCTTCTATCCTTCTCTTCTGCCTCTCTGGCCAGACGTGCCTGCAGCCTCTCTCCAGCTTCTCTAATGAAGTCATTTCGGACTTGTTTAGAGAGGCCTTTCAGCTTGAAAGCCTCAAAGGTCATCCATCTGATCACTCTGTTCCAGTGAATCCTCACTGCAGAGGGATCGCCACTGATACCAGAGTTCTCAGATAATGATATGATATTCTCCATTAAAGACTCAACAAATAAGGTTATTGCTTCTTCTAGGGTGAGAAAGGTAGGTTCTGGTTTAGAGATAGGAGATGTAGGTGCTGATGGTGAAGGGGTTGTTTCAATGGGAGGTTTAGAGTTATGAATGATGGGGTTTTCAGAGGGAGTTTCGGTGGGTGGTTCAGATGGAGGTGTTGGTGGTTGTTCAGAGGGTGATGGAATGTTAGTTTCTGGTTTAGCTTGGTTGTGTATGGAGAGGGCACAAGCCTGAAGTTGAGCCAGAGTGGGAGATTGGGGGTCGGATGGCTCTGAGTCAGAGGATATGGTGTAGTAAGGTGGGGATGAAGGTGTTGAAGAAGGTGGTGATATAGGTTCATTGAATATTTCAGCTTCAGACATGGGCAAGGTTATGGTGGTGAGGTTAAATTTTTGTAGAAGGGGTGATGGTGGGTTAGAGGTATGTGTTTCAGAGGGTTTGGTGGTGGAGGGTGAGGGTTCAGAGTGTGTGTATATTAGTGAGGTTTGAGGAAGGGAAGAAGCAAGTTGCCTTAATTGAAAAGACGGAGAGTTAGGAGGCAGAGACTTACTTGGAGATGCGGAGGAAGAGACCCGAGGGACAGGAGGTCTGGATATAGAAGGTTCCCCCAGATTTGCTTTCTTAGACTTCTTCGACTTCTCAGAGGGCTCCCATTGTCTCTTCATAAAATTTGGTGGATGCTCAGGTAGCCAGTCTATATTATAGAGAAATATGAGATGTCAACTCCTTGGTTGGCCAGATCCTGCAGATAATGCGTAATAACCTCTGGAGGATCAATCTTTGAGAAGAGGTAAAGGCCATTGGGTATCTTCCTCTGATCTTTAAAGGCTTCCCAGGAGGTGTCCAACGAAGGCTTGACCAGAATCTTCTCAATTACCCCCCATGCTCTTCAGATTTCTTGAATTCAGAGGCCTCCCGATGTCAACAGTTACATCCTCCATCAGATTGTGGCGAATCAGATGATCCACCAAGCCAATCTCTATCAAAACGTCAGATATCAGCCTTCCCAGAGGAGTGTAAGTTCTTGGCTTCATGTTATTCCTGGTGTCCCTTACAGAATCCCTCAAGTACTTGAAAAGCAGCGCTGACAGATTCAGCTTGAGCCATTTGTGGAGGCAGTAGAGGATACACTTCTGGTCAGTGTTGATATAGTCTGAAGAGTTGGACGCAGGGCGGTGATGAATAGTCCCCAGAATGATCTTCAGCCAGACTCTGAGGCTCTGGTGAAGTTCCTTGTTCTTGGACAAATTACCCTCGGTGTTCTGCTTGAAAATTGTTGGGGCAATTTCCTTGGACATGTATTTTGCCCTAGGGTTAATATTGTAGATACATCTTCCCATATCTTCTCCATGTTTAGAAGGGTAGCGATTGATTTCTCGGTGATGACTAACTTCACCCCAAAACGTAGGACACAATATAATGGTCGTCTGAATCTGCAAAACGCCAGAATTCCTTGACCAGATATGTGTAAATGGGACCATAAAGCCTTTGAAAGTAGTTTTACCACCCTTGCTTTCTACGTTCTTCAGTGAGGTCTATCCCATTTCTTTTCATATTCTCGAAATCAACCAAAGATTCGCACAGTACTTCAAGCTTGTCAAACAGAGTGGTAAGGTTGATGTGGGGTTCACGATCCAAAATATGGGGTTCTTTGTAGATGGGAGTGGAGATAACACCAGTTGTTGCAGTGGTTTGTTGGGAAGAATTTGGAGGTTGTTCCGTTGATTCCATTTGTTGTGAGTAGTTGTACACTGATTGTTGCTGGGAATCCATGAAGAAGATGAAGTTGTTGAAGACATTTGAAGATGCTGAGAATGTTTGAGAGAGAGAGGCTTGTGTAGGATGTGAGTGAAAAGTGTGAAGTGTGGTAACTATAAATACATAAGAAGGGCATGCAAAACGACAATGTTAGATGGAAAAGGAACAATTAAATTTAATGATGGCACAGAAAAAGAGTTGACACGCTAGGGGAGAAATTGATTACAGCTAATGATGGAGGTCTAATCCATAAATCAACACATTACTCGAGGAGATCTCAAGGGTCTGTCTCTTGATCTATGCTAGACAGGTGTCTAGAAGATCCAAAGTCAGATGCAAGAGAAACCACATGTTGATCTATCTGATCTTTAGGAATACCAAGAGATTGGATCCTGAGGATATCTGATTCAGATGACTTCTAACTTGTAGAAATATCAGAGTCAGATCCAGACACCAGTTGTTATGTTCAGATCCTTATTTTTCCATTTCAGAGAAGCACACGTTTGATTCATTCTGGGCAATTTTCAATTTTTAAATGTTTCAGAATGAATGAGAATCTATCTTCTACAAGGGGTTTTGTGAAGATATCAACCCATTGGTGGTCTATATCTATGAATTTTAAAGAAATTACCCCTTTCTGAACATAGTCTCTGATAAAATGATGTTTTCTTTCTATGTGCTTTGCTCTGGAATGTAGAACATGGTTCTTACTTAAACAAATGGCAACAGTATTATCACAGAAGATAGGAACGTTACTCTCATATGTCTGAAGATCTTCTAGTTGATTCTTCATTCAGAGCATCTGAGGAGTGCATAATGAAGCTGATATATATTCTACTTTTGCAGTGGAAAGTGCAATGGCTGACTGTCTTTTGTTGGCCCAGGATATAAGATTATTCCCCAAGAACTGACAGTTTGGAATTCTAGTTATCAGACTTTGGATGTCACACTGGTTGTTATGACATCCAATTCTGCACAGACAGGGATTATGCAGAACTTAACAGTAAGTGCAGTAAATAACACAAGTAATTGTTCACCCAGTTCAGTCCAACATGACCTACGTCTGGGGGCTACCAAGCCAGGGAGGAAATCCACTATTAGTAGTATCAATTCAAAGCTAAACTCACCCGTTTACAACTTATCACTTAATCCCTACCCAATGCAATTTCAATCTTAACCTAAGATCAGAGTTCCTACTCACTCCCCCTCAATCACCTCAGTGATTACTATCTTTAAACAATATTAAAGACAAGTTGAAGTCACACTTCAAACAACTCTTGATTGTGCTTCACAGCTTTAATCAAGATACACAGCACTCACGCTTAAAAGCTTTGAGTGACACAACACTTACAACTCAATGAACACCCTATGCCAAAGCTATCATCTACTTGATAATGACTTGGCTTACAAGATACGTCTAATACAAGACTCACAAAAATACAGCAGTGAAGTATGATGGACACACAAAATCTTCACGCCTCAAAATCCCTGAAACTGAATGAAGGAACGCCTTCCTTTTATATTGCAGTATCCTGGGCTTTTGCACCTGTATTCTCCTGAATTTAAGGTCACACAAGTTCCCATAAATTCAACATTTAGGTTACTAACAAATAGGCTATTTGTTAGGTTCATTGAATGTAGATTGGTTGTTGATTTCCTGGTTTTTCTCTAAGCTGTTGACTTCCTGAAGAATAGCCTGAGAAAAAGCTGAAACAGAAAACTGAACAACCTACAATATAGCATATGCTGTCAGGCATGAATGTCACGACATTCAGCTTGACATCAAGGTCCATATGCTGAGTCTGTTTTTCCAGAAAACAGACTGTACAATTTTGCTGACCTGTACATGATCAAAATGACCATACTACAGTGAAAGCTTACATTAATAAATGTCAAAGTGTCCAGCTTAACATTTACACAATTGGCCTTAAGTTAGTTCTGTTATTCTTTTGAAGAACAAACTAAGTTACATGCTGAAGTATAGCAGAACACCACTCTGTCTAATCTTCAGCAGCTGCTATCAATGATGAATGTCATAACATCCAGTTTGACATTCAGTCAGTAGGCCTTATGCCAGGTCTGGTCTTTCCTTGATAACCAGACTGGAAATAGATACTAAGTTCTAACAGAACACCTGCTGTTCTATTCCTTAGTATCTGTTGACAGGTATGAATGTCACATCATCCAGTTTGACATTCAATAAATCCTGTGTTAGCTAGTCCTGCAGTAACTACACTGTAGTCACACATACATGTCATGACATCAGTCAAGACATTAGTAACCATCTAGTGTTTTACCATATAATGCAGCCAATTAAACACCTACAGTTTCCAAATGTGCTTTTACATTCCATTCTGTCTTCTGCATAATCTGCATCACAATATCTAGAGAGTCTATACTCTAATGTTTTCTCATACATCAGGGCAAGGTTAGGTGTTCCCTTCAGATACCTTAGGATTCTCTTAACTACTGTTAAATGAGATTCCTTTGGATCTGATTGGAATATGGCACAGTGACATACATTAAAAAGAATATCTGGCCGTGTATCCATCAGATAGAGAAGAGAGCCTATCATACCACGATAGAGCTTCTGATAAACCTTTTGACTTACTTCTTCTTTCTCCAGAATGCAGGTTGGATGCATGGGTGTCTTTGTTGGTTTGCACTATGACATTTCAAATTTCTTCAGAATGTCTTTTATGTATTTGCTTTGGTATACGTATGTGGCTTCTAAAGTTTGGTTAATTTGAATTCCCAAAAAGAATTTTAGTTCTTGCATCAAACTCATTTCAAATTCAGCCTGCATTAACTCAGAGAATTCTTGACACACAAAGGGGTTAGCTCAACCAAAAATTATATCATCAACGTATATCTGACATATCATGAGATCATTTCTAATGTTTTTACAGAAAAATGTAGAATCAACCTTTTCTCTAATAAAGTCATGTTCCAGAAGAAAGGTGCTTAGTCTTTCATACCAAGCTCTAGGAGCTTGCTTTAGACCATACAAAGATTTTTTCAGTTTAAAAACATGTTCTAGACATTTAGGGTTTTCAAAACCTGGAGGTTGGTGAACATAAACTTCTTATGAGATATAACCATTTAGAAATGCGCTCTTGACATCCATTTGATATAATTTGATGGAATGATTTACAACGAATGATATAAGTAAGCGAATAGATTCTAACCTGGCGACTGGAGAAAAGGTTTCATTGTAGTCAATTCCTTCTTGTTGACTGTAACCTTGTGATACCAGTAATGCTTTGTTTCTGACTATTTCTCCCTTTTCATTTAGTTTGTTTCTGAATACCCTTCTTGTTCCAATAATGCGGGTTCCTTTTGGCTTTGGAACCAAATCCCAGACATCATTCTTAGTGAATTGATCAAGTTCTTCTTTCATTTCCAGAATCCAATCATTGTCTTGAAGTGCCTCATCACAGGAAGTAGGCTCAATTAGAGACACTAATCCTAGAGGAGTTTCTTCAGATACTTTGAATGTAGACCTTGTTCTGACAGGTTCGTCCTTGTTTCCTAGAATCAAATCTTCATAGATGTTTGGACGATTTCTTGATCTTTTCTGAATAGTTGAAATTTCAGTTATTTCTAGATTTTGCTTTTCAGCTTCTTCAGATTTTGTAGTCTTTTCATCAGAACCTGCAAGAGTTATCTCCAGATCTGCAAGTTTTTCAACTAGCTTTGACTTTTCAGAGTCAAGCTTATCATCAAATCTGACATCTATTGATTCTTCCACAATTTTGGTTTATGTGTTGTATACTCTATAGCCCTTAGAGCGCTCTGAGTATCCTAACATAACACCTTTTTGTGCTTTTGAATCAAACTTGTTCAGATGTTCTTTAGTATTAAGAATAAAACAGGAGCATCCAAAAAGATGAAAGTAAGAAATGTTGGGTTTTCTTCCCTTACACAGTTCATAAGGAGTCTTCTCCAGACTAGGTCTTATAAAGATTCTATTCTAAATATAGCATGTTGTATTTACTGCTTCAGCCCAAAAGTGCTTAACCATATTTGTTTCGTTAATCATGGTTCTAGCCATTTCTTGGAGTGTCCTATTCTTCCTTTCTACAACCCCATTTTGTTGTGGAGTTCTAGGACATGAGAAATCATGGGATATTCCATTTGTATCAAAGAGTTCCTCAAAGAACTTATTTTCAAATTCGCCACCATGATCACTTCAGACTCTGATGATTTTAGAGTCAAATTCGTTTTGCACTTTAGAACAGAAGCTAGTGAATACAGAGTGTGACTCATTCTTGTGCTTTAGAAATTTTACCCATGTCCAGCGACTAAAATCATCAATAGTGATCACTCCATACTTCTTTCCATTTATTGAAGTTGTCTTAACAGGTCCAAATAGGTCAATGTGAATAAGTTTTAGAGGCTTAAAGGTAGAAACAACATATTTCTTTTTAAAAGAAGTTTTTGAAAATTTTCCTTTCTGACATGCTTCACATAGAGCATCTGAAGAGAACTTCAGTTTAGGTAGACCTCTGACTAACTCGAGTTTATTTAGCTGAGAAATCCTTCTCATGCTAATGTGGCCCAAGCGTCTATGCCATACCCATTGCTCTTCGTTTACAGACATCAACCATTTTACATTTTGATCTTTTAGATTTGAAAGATTAATTTTGTAGATGTTGTTTTTCCTCTTGCCAGTGAATAGAACTGTTCCATTATTCTGATTAATTGCTTTACATGTTTTTTGATTGAAGATTATATCATAACCGTTATCACTTAATTGACTTATTGATAACAGGTTATGCATTAATCCTTCTACATAGAGAACATCAGATATAGAGGGAAGAGATCCATTACCAATAGTTCCGGAGCCTCTGATTCTTCCTTTCTGATTTCCTCATAAACCTATGAAGCCAGCATCTTTAAGTTCTAGGCTTTAGAACATATGCTTTCTTCCCATCATGTGTCGCGAGCATCCAGAGTCCACGTACCATGATTGGTGTCTTAACTTTGCTTCATAGGATATCTGCAACATAAGCTATTTTATCCTTTGGTACATAGAATCTTTTGAGTCCTTTGTGATTAGTTCTCCTAGAGTTTCTTGAAACTTTGGGTTTTCTAGCATTAATAAAATTTTGTTTTTTGTGCATGTGTGTAATGATAAGAAAATGGGGATTTAGGATTATCATCTGCAGAAGATATGTGTTTGTCTTCATTAGAATCATATACTATTCCTCTTTTCTTATTCTGACTGACTCCATAAATCATAGAGGCCATTTTGCTTCTTTTTATCCCATTTTTCATAAAATTTTGAAAAGCCTTTTCATATTCATATATAATTGTGTTAAAAGTCTGTGGGGCTTAAGATAAAGTTTCTTTAAGTTTTATACATTGTTTATTTGTAGATTCTTTTTATTTTTCCAAATTCAGAATGTTATCTTTTAATTCAGAAACCTTTATCTCAAGCTCATCACATTCTTCAATGGTTCCTTCAAGAACCCTTTTTAAAGCTTTAAATTTTTGTCGAAGTTTCTGATATGAGTTTAGAGATTCAGATAGGCAAGATTCAAGGTCAGAGCGAGATATATCAGAAAATACCTCTCCAGGATCGAATTCTCTTTCTGATGAGCTTCCAGATATGGTAGCCATGAATGCAACATTTGCTTGTTCTACTTCAGAGTCTGATTCTGGGGCATCAGATTCAGAGTCATCCCAGGTGGCCATGAGTCCCTTTTTAGTTTTAAAGGAATTTTTCGTGAATCCTTCTCTTCTAGAGCTTTCTTTTTTAAGCTTTGGGCATTCGTTTCTATAGTGACCTGGTTCTTTACATTCATAGCATGCTACCTCTTTGTTTGATTTTCCTCTGGAAGTTAATTCTGAGCGATCTCCCTTGGGTCTTGGTCTTCTGAAGTTGTTATTCCTTTTTCTCCAGAGTTGTTTTACTCTTCTGGTTAGAAGGGATAACTCTTCCTCATCATCAGAATCATCCTTTTCAGAGTCCTTATTATCTTCTTCAGCTTGAAGGGCTTTGTTCCTTTCTGGTTTACGTCTCTCATATCTGGACTTCAGAGCTACAAATTTGATTTTCTTTTGGGGCTCATCTTCCTCAAGTTCTATCTAGTGACTCCTGAGGGAGATGACGAGTTCTTCCAGGCTTATGTTGTTCAAAACCTTTGATAGTTTCAATGCAGTGACCATATGTCTCCACTTCTTTGGCAAGCTTCTAACAATCTTCTTGACATGATCTGCAGTTGTGTAGCCTTTATCCAGAACCTTGAGTCCTGCAATTAAAGTTTGAAATCTAGAAAACATTACCTATATAGCTTCATCGTCCTCCATCTTGAAGGCTTCATATTTCTGAATTAGAGCCAGAGCCTTTGTCTCTTTAACTTGTGAATTGCCTTCGTGGGTCATCTTTAGGGAGTCAAGTATTTCTTTAGCAGTTTCCCTATTGGTGATCTTTTCATATTCATTGTAGGAAATGGCATTCAACAATATTGTTCTGGCTTTGTGGTGATTTTTGAAATCACGCATCTGGTAATCTGCCATCTTGTTTCTGGCAATAGCAATACCGGTATCAGATATAGGAGGTACATAGACAATAATAATTATGTCCCATAGGTCAGCGTCATGACCCAGAAAGAAATTTTCGATTCTCTCTTTCCAATAATCAAACTTTTCTCCATCAAAAGCGGGAGGTTTGGCATTGTAACTGTCTCTTTCATTGGTGTTAGCCATAGTGTTTTTCTCACGCTGGATCTCTCTACACTGTTAAGTGTTTGATTAGAAAATCAATAACAGAGCCGAAGCTTTGATACTAATTGAAGGTAGAGAAAAACAAGAAAGGGGGGTTTGAATTGTTTCTCCAGATAACAAAACTTTTGCAAAAAAAACACACGCGAATAATAATGCTATCAACACAGAAGTTTATCCTGGTTCGCTTGAAATTCAAAGCTACTCCAGCCCACCCGACCAAGGTGTTTTCTCCTTTATCAAGGACTTAATCCACTAATCTTGAAAGATTATAACACAGAGCGTCTAAATAGATAAAGATCTCTTAGCCCTCTCAAGTTTACAGATTTCACAAGTCACTTGAGGAATATTCAGCAAGTAATGAAAAATACAGTTATGTGCTTAGTGCTTCTAGGTAAGCAGAAATTACATAATATGAGAACAGAAGTATTTCACACTTAGAGCAATAACTCGTGTGAAAAATAATGAATAAGAATAAAAGAGATTTGTGATTTCTTTGCAGTATTCTCGTGTGCTTCGTTATCTTGCTATGAAGATGATCCATCCTTTATATAGAGATTTGATGAAGAGACTATTGGATGAGGAAATCTTGGCAATGATGGACTTTTAATGTAATTAATATTTTTATCCTTTCCATAGCAATTTTGGAGAGCGTTAACTTTTCTTCTAAAAATAGATTCTTGCCAAAAGCGGAAGACTTCGCAGCTAAGTCTTGGTGATCGTTCTAAATCAGAGTACGCAGAGCTTAGGGTTTCTGTTCAGCGTGTGTGTCTTCAGATAGTTGTTGAGAGTTGATTGACTTCAGAGGTTCTTAATGTCTATCTGATAGTGATTTCTTCAGAGTGAACAACATCAGATCATGGAGTGCACTGTTCAGAGTCAGAGCTTCTGATACTTCTTTCTATGTAGATCTTGTGCGTTTCCTTTTTGTTCAGCGTTAGAACCTCTACTTGAATAACTTCTAAGTGGTCATTCTGGACATTTTGTATATCAGATATATGTCTATCTGGCCCTTTTTCTATTAGAGTCCTACACACTTAGATAAATTATGTTAGGGTACCAATTTGTTTCATCCTTTGTTATCATCAAAACCTTAGAGATGAATTATAGACACAAAATCTTGTTCTTACACTCTTATCCTTGTCTAGAGCGACTTTGTGTATGGGGTGTAGGCCCCAAATATTCAAAGCGTTCGCCCTTATTCATAGACTTTAGTACAATTCGAATCGATTAAACTACCAAGTCTTCTTCATACAAGGCAAAATTAATACAAGGATTAACAATGAAGATTCTTCACAAACAACTTGTCAGTTAAGAGGAGTATCATGCGCTACGAGCCTTAAGTAGTAAGGAATGATGAGACTGGGTTTCTCCTATCCTTGTCTAGAGCGACTTTGCTTATGGGGCGTAGGCCCTAAATATTCAAAGCGTTTTCCCTTATTCATAGACTTTAGTGTGATTCCTATCAATCAACTGTCAAGTCTCTTATCAATTCATCTCTCCATTCTAATCATTTATATTCAATCATTCAATCATATCCTTTTTCCTTGAATCACCTTGTTTTCAGCCCTAGTGGGCTGAACTACGAATACTCTGATTTCCTTATTGCACTATAAGGATACGTAGGCAGGAGAACCCAGTTTCTCCGCGAGCTACCCTATTTATCAATAAATCATTCTCCATTCATTCAATCAATACCATCTCTTTGAGATCAAATATCATTTCTCCTTGGTTTCCATGTTTATCCTTTTAGGACGCCTAATGAATAGTCCACCTTGTGAACCAAGAGCTGTTTGGATTGTCCCCAAACATTTAATTTGCTGTGACATGAGTGGGTATACCTAGTTTCCTCTACGTCCTAGTCAATACCTCTTTCGATCTTTGATTCAGAGTTTATCCCTTCATGGATCCAAGATATTATTCTCCTTTGATCTCGAATTGTTTGTACCCCAACAAGTGATACATTCTCCCTTGCATCCAACGATATTTTCTTGTGGGTCTCATACTTATCCTTTTAGGACGCCTAATAAATAATCATCCTTGTGAATCAAGAGCTATTTGTGCTATGAAACCAAACACTTAATTCAATATTTTTTTGGTTGTTCCAATGAAGTGTTGTAGGCCCTCACTCGTTGGTTCATACCAGTTTTACTCTTGGGTTCGAAGCCAGTTATCTTTGTGAGTTCCCTTGATACTATTCTGTTGGTGTAAGTTATAATTTTCATCACTCTCAATCTCTTTCTTTGTTCTCGTAGTCACGAACTACGATTGCTCTAACTTTCTCATTGCATAATGAGAATATGTAGGCACGAGGATGCGAATCCTTGGCGAGCATACTTCTAAGTATTCCCTCTTCCTCCTTAGGGCACCATTCATATCTTTCACGATCCATTACCTACCTTCAATCATAAACCGTTCACTCTAGTGATATATTATCCCTTTGAAATCAGATACACTTTCTTTGGATACCCATATACATCCTTTTAGGACGCCTAATGAGAAGTCTGCATTTGTACCTAGAGTTGTTTGGCTTATTGCTAGACATTTAATTCCTTCTTTTTGGCTAATATGATTGTTTCCCTTTACGGTACGAATCCCATTTCTCCTATGGATTCCAATATACCTTGATCTTTGGTTTCAAACTATACCTTTTCAATCACTCGTTACCAAATACTTCATTTCTGTGACTTTGGTCACTTCCTTCCATTCATCTCCATGATGCATTCATATTCTACCTTCATTCGCTTCACGTTATATACCTATTCTTTTAGCCAAATACACTATCTCTTTGTGCTCCATCTTGTACCTCTTTGTGAACCAAGATTTGTTTGTACTATATAATCAAACACTTAATTCAATCTTTTTCGGTTATTCCAATACAGTGTTGTAGGCCCTCACATGTTGGTTCATAATTTTACTCTTGGGTTCACGTTTTCACCCCTTGTTGGAGCTCAAATCATATAATTCTTTGGTTCATACCATACTGTTATCATATTTCTTTTCATCTCCCACCATTAGTTCTTTGAACTACGGAGCTCTGAATTCCTCAATTGTACTATGAGGATACGTAGGCATGAGGGCCCTAATCCTCACCGAGCACTTTATCTATTCTCTTTCCTTTCCCTCATTCTTTTGCGAGTAATCTTTAGATATAACACCTATTCGAGCGAGAACAATCAAAATGGTTCCCATGGAGTACCATGGATGTTTGGGGTGCATATACCTTTCCCTTGCATAACCCACTTCCTTACCCAGCATATCTCTTTTCCCCCGGGTTTTATCAATGTTTTCTCTTTCCTTCTGGAATAAATAAAGTTTGATGGCGACTCTATTGCATGTTCGAGCGTGTGATACGTTCGGGTATATTTCCGCTAGCTTCACATGGCAAACGACCATTAAGTGCTTTTCTTCGATCAGATTAAACTGGTCATACCATGACTCAACCCATTCAACTTCGTCGAGATCAGCCTCCATTATGACCCTGAGTGAAGGAATCTCAACTTCAATTGGTAGGACGACCTCCATCCCATACACCAATGAGTATAGAGTTGCCCAAGTGGATGTACGAACTGAGGTTCTGTAACCATGCAGGGCAAAAGGTAGCATCTCGTGCTAGTCTTTATATGTCTTAACCATTTTCTGGATGATTCTTTTGATGTTCTTATTAGCTGCTTCCACAGAGCCGTTCATCTTGGGCCGGTATGGTGAGGAGTTGTGGTGCTCGATCTTAAATTCTTCGCATAACTCTTTCATCATGTTGTTGTTAAGATTACTGGCATTGTCAGTGACAATCTTGCTAGGAATTCTGTAGCGGCAAATTATCTCTTTCTTGATAAACCGAGTAACCACATGTTGAGTGACATTGGCGTATGAAGCAGCTTCGACCCATTTTGTGAAGTAATCAATGGCAACTAGGATGAATCGATGACCACTGGAAGCTTTAGGCTCTATCATCCCAATCATATCGATACCCCACATAGAAAAAGGCCAAGGAGAGGTCAACACATTCAACGGGGTCATTGGTACAAAGATCTTGTCACCATATATCTGAGGTTGTGAGGACCTTTCGTATGTACACCCTCACAACCTTCGTGTATGGATTTTATGATCGTACTAGCTTCGTGTCTATTCATGCATCTGAGCAGTACTGAATCATAATTTAGCTTGTATAACACATCACCATTTAGGAAAAACTTGGAAGAGAGTCTTCTTAGAGCCTTTTATCAATAATGGATATACCCTCGATATATTGTTGTTTCTCCATAAATGTCTTTATGTCATAGAACCAGGGCTTATCATCAGGATCGCCCTCGATTGCTAGACAATATGTTGGTTCATCTAAGTGGTCAATATGGATAGCTGGCGCTTCATTCTTACATTTGACTTTGAACATAGATGTCAATGTAGCTAGAGCATCTGCTAAATGATTTTCTTCCTTGGGAATTGTCATACCCCAAAATTTGCCCGTTAATCTTTCAAGACATTCTTCAAGGCACTCCAACTCATTGCTCAAGACATTGATCTTAAAGGAACAAAGACCCAGCTCACAGGTGGCCAAGTCCAGAAAATGACTCAAACTGGCATGCTCGCTAGGCGAGCAAATCCTTCGCCTAGCGAACTCTTCGCTGCACCACTCGCCTAGCGAAGCTTGCGAATACCATAAATTTTGGGCTTCATTCTGAGCCCATTAGGTCACAAAAACTATTATAAATACCAAGACCTCATTCAGAAAAGGGAGGACGAAAAACGGAGGAGAAAAGGAGAAACACAAACACGCACAGAGAGCAAACCCTGGAGGCTAACTAAAAGAATTCATAGCAACCCTAAAGGAAACCCTGAAGGAAACTCACCTGCACAAAGGTTACCTCCGCCCACTCGATCCGGTACAAACCCTAAGAGTGATCTGCCAATTCACTGGTGCAATTCAATCGCAAACAGGTTTGCACCATCACTACCGTTTTATACTTCCAATTTGTAATCTCTAAATACATGATGCATTATGATTGAATTTTGGATATGTAGTTAGATTTTGCATGTGGGTTTAAGTATGCATGAATATCCTGAATGTTTAACCGTGTAATTTCTGTAATGGATGCCATAGGGTTCGGAGTTCCGGAAATCGTACTGTTATCAAACTCTAAACCCGCAACCGTTCGCTAGCACATCGCTAAGCGAACCTGTAGCGAGTGTTCACCAAGCCTTCGCTAGGCGAGGCAGTAGCGAACATGACAGTCGCTGATTTTTTCTGTTCTGTTCTGTGTTTATCTGACATGTCCTATCATAGCTGTGTATTATTTGCCTGACATTATTTCTGTTGCGATTCCTTTGTTCGGTGCAACTATTGATCGCACCCCATTTGGTATTCTGACCTGTTTGCTGAATTTTGTGAGGACTCACATACTCCCGAAGAAGGTAGCTTGCTAGGTATTCCACTTTATTTGTGGGATACCCTTGTGGAGATTCATCCTAATTACCTAACTGATTACAAATGTTGCCTTTGAATATATGATCTTGGCCCTCTCTTTGTTGCCTTACGGTATTACGGTCATGTCCCGTGAATGTGGGGATACACTTAGCAAAGACCCTTCGATTAAATCATCATGTCACTATAAGATAAATCATAGTCCCTCGGACCTTGCCTGCAAATATATGATTTTGTCCCTCGATGGCCCGTCGTTGTAGCCTACGGTTAAATGATGATCGTCCCTTCGAATGCTAAGGTATCCTTACAAATGTTGCCTTCAATGACCAATCGATGACCCTACGATGTACCTTACATCCAAAGGACAAGACTACTTACTTCTCAATAGTAAGGACAGTTTTACCTTCATAAGGAAAGGAAATACCCATAAAGACCTTGGGTAGGTACAACTCTTAAATGCTGACTCACAACTTAAAATACTTTTCACACCTCACACTTCACAAAACATCTATTAGAAAATCACCACTTGGTATACATTCGTACTAGAATCATTGCCAAGTTATATTTTTCTAAACAGCTTTCAAAATTAAACGAGATAAATACTTTGTATACATTCGTACAAGAATCATTACAAAGTTAAACTCTCTTTTCAAAACATTTTCTAAACAGTTCTCAAACACTTTTTCGGACAAGAAAAACATAAGTGATTAAGCAATTAAGAGCCCATGGATAACCATGGATACAAAGGGTGCTAACACCTTCCCTTTTGTATAATGTACCTCCCGAACCCAAAATCTAATCAAGGTCTTTCCTGTTCTTTTCCACCTTTCCTTATTGGATAAAAGAAAAGTCGGTGGCGACTCTT
The DNA here is from genome assembly GCF_024323335.1 of Lathyrus oleraceus. Lineage (NCBI taxonomy): Eukaryota > Viridiplantae > Streptophyta > Magnoliopsida > Fabales > Fabaceae > Lathyrus > Lathyrus oleraceus. Next base: position 322,888,277 of record NC_066582.1, on the reverse strand, counting down.
GCTATCCGCGACATTTTCTTTCCAAAGCAAAAACACACCAAGTCAGTTCACCGTATGACAGAACTGGCGACTCTGCTGGGGATCCTTAAAAAGAGAGGTTACCTTAAAAAACAAGATCACTTATGTATTTGAATTGTCTGATTTACTTTTAAGGGATTGCTTGGGTATTTTATGCTTGAGTGAAAGATCCTACACCCGGACCTAGTGTACCTTAGGTAAGTAGCAAGAGATCATCGCAACTATTCGGCGTATACTAGAATGGTTAAAATGATGGCTACGGTTAATGTGACACTTTGGATGTCCTGATGTTCCTCATGTTTACTTGAGGAAAAATTTGGCGTCTGCGTGGTGTCATCAAAGCATTAACTAGACCTTTAGAACCCTAATTGACTCATCCTAGCCATTAGAAAGTAGTGAGATAACTGACTTCGGTTCCGACTGGGGTTGGTTGAGACTCGATACTACACTCTTTGAGATTGGACTTTAGGGAAGCTTTGGTCAACCACTTGGTGTTGCACTGAAGTGGACTTAAGGAAAGGTCAATGATTTGAGATCCTTCTAGAACCCGGTTACTATTCTAGGACAGGTTGAACCAACCAAACTTCAGTGGGGAGGGTACTTACCTATGGAACTCATGCAAGCCTTAAAACCTAGGAATGATTGCTGTGCGACTTGTTTGTGCTTGTTATTTGTTTAACATCATAACATCATAACATCATAACATCATAACATCATGGCATTGTACTAACCATTTCAAGGACTTAGGGATTTAACTTTGCTCTGTTTTGTAAGGCTATGGCTCCCAGGAAGACCATCCGGATCAATTTTGTAGCGACCTCTCCTCAACTCAAGAATTTAGTGTCAGAACTGCCCGATCAGGCTCAGTTTATCAAGAAACATGGTTCTCTCCTCAATTTGGTTACCACTGGTTTCAAAGAAGATATGATGAGAGTCCTATTCCAGTTCTTCGATCCTAAACATCATTGCTTCACATTCCCAGATTATCAGTTGGTACCCACATTAGAAGAATTTTCCAGGCTGCTTGGGATACCTATCCTTGATCAAACACCTTTCAGTGGTTTAGAAAAGATTCCGAAGTCTGAAGAAGTTGCCGCGGCTTTACACATGACAAAGTCCGACATTGAAACTAATTGGGTAACAAGAAGTGGAGTTAAGGGTTTACTTGCCAAATTTCTGATAAATAAGGCCCAAGAATTCCTAAAAGTTATGAACGTCCATGCCTTCGAAGATGTTCTAGCCCTACTAATCTATGGTTTGGTGCTATTTCCTAATCCGGATCAATTCATAGACATGAATGCTGTTAGGATATTTCTCACTCATAACCCTGTGCCCACCTTGCTTGGAGACATTTTGCATTCCCTTCACACTCGTACTATGAAAAGGCAAGGGACTCTCATGTGTTGCGTACCTTTATTATCTAGGTGGTTTATTTCGCACCTTCCTCAACCAGTCTTGAAGAATGAGCAAAAATTGAAATGGTCTCAACGGATAATGTCGCTCTCCCATTCAGACATCCATTGGTGTCCTCAACCCAAAGAAAATGTTATCATCATTGACCGTTGCGGAGAATTCTCTAACGTACCACTCCTGGGGATAAGATGAGGTATTACTTATAATCCTGCTTTAGCCCTACGTCAGTTTGGTTATGCTCGAAGAGACGGTCCACATGAAATAATTATTCAAGGCACTGTGTTTGACTATGACAACGATCCCCAAGGTCTCCGTCAAAGATTTGTACGAGCTTGGGGCATGGTGAAAAGAAGTACCTTAGGACAGAAAAACTCTATTCCTATGGAACCTTATCTCAGATGGGTTCGCGCCAGAGCTCGTGAGCTTACCATGCCATATCTTGCAGTCGGACCACTGATTGTTGAACCAGGAGTTGAAGGAGGTACTCCTCAGATCATTCCTTATCCAGATATGCCTACCAATGTTGAAGAATTGAAGAGATCCTGGATCCAGTTGAGAGAGGAAAGGGATACTTTTGAAGCCCAGTTCTGTGCTGAAAGGAAGAAAGTGTTAGAACTTACCAGCCAGCTTAATGAGGAACGAAGACTCAATGCATATCTTCGCCCAAAAAGAAGCCGTCCCTGGGAGACTTGAGCTTTCATTGTATTTTATTATTTTTGTAACGAACATTGATTAAAGAAATTATTAATACAAGTTCCCCTTTTTGGTGGTTTACGCAAAGTTAAAATCCAAAAGTCCTTGAAAACATTTCATACATTGCATAGCATAACATAACATCGCATAACAGGTATTCTAAAGGATCAATGTTCTCACGGTCTTCCTTCTAAACAGAAAGATGGCTCTCGAACAAACTGTCAAAGATCTCCAGGCTCAAAATGCTCAATTCCAGGAGATGATCTTGAACTTATCCAAGGGGCGGGATGAGCTGAAGGCTCTCTTGCTCGAGAAGAAGAAAGACAAGAAAGCTGTGAGTTACATTAACCCGGGAAGAAGGCTTAAAGGACAGGCCGCAGGGGTCAAGATTAGAATTCCGAAGGATCAAGAAGAGGAGACAGAAAATGATTCGGAAGAGGAAAATGTTGATCCCTTCAACCCTGAGGACGACGATGAAGATTATGAAAATGAACAGTACTCTCCAAAAGACGATAAGTATAAGTTGCTGGAAGAACGTATGCTAGCTATGGAGGGTCAGAAGGCGCCCGGTCTGGATTTCGAAGGCTTAGGTCTGGTTTCTGATGTGGTCATTCCCCGCAAATTCAAGGTCCCCGCTTTCACCAAGTATGATGGTGTGTCTTGTCCTCAGATGCATCTGAGAGCTTATGTGAGAAAGATTCAGCCATATACCACTGATAGGAAGCTATGGATCCATTTCTTCCAAGAGAGTCTGTCTGGCACACAGTTAGAGTGGTATTATCAGCTCGAGAGCTCTAACATCCGCACCTGGACTGATTTAGCGACAGCTTTCTACAAGCACTAATAGTATAATTCTGAATTGGCGCCTACTCGGCTACAATTGCAGAATATGACTATGGGATCTAAAGAAAGCTTCAAAGAATATGCTCAAAAATGGAGAGATTTGGCGGGCAGAGTCAAACCCCCTATGACTGATCGAGAATTAGTGGACCTGTTCATGGGTACACTGATTGGCCCATTCTACAGCCATCTATTGGGAAGTTCCTCATCAGGTTTCACTGAACTTATATTGACGGGTGAACGTGTTGAAAGTTGCATTCGAAGTGGAAAGATACAAGTGGCTACCTCTGCAAGCACCAAAAAGTCCTATCAGGGGAATAATGAATCAAATGTTGTGTACAATCAAAGGGGTCATAACAAGAAAAACCGTGACCATACCATTGGAGCAGTTACGATTGCAGCACCGCCATCTCAAAACTTCCAGCACAGACAAGACAGGCCAAGAAGACAGTTTACGAATATCAATATGACTTTAGCATAAGCACTGCAGGGTATGCTAAAAGCAAATTTAATTGCCCTCAGAGATCCTCCTACAAATCCCAACACTACTTCTCCTCGTTATAATCCCAATACCAGGTGTGCATACCACTCTGATAGCCCCGGGCATGATACAAACGATTGTTGGTTGTTGAAGAATAAGATTCAGGATAAGATCGACGCTGGAGAAATTGAATTTGATCCTCCGGAGACTCCTAATGTCATCACTGCTCCTCTGCCTAATCATGACAAGACTGTTAATGTTGTAGAAGATGCTGATAGAGATTACGACTTGGATAATTGGATTTTCCCAATGATTGGTGACAGACTCAATAATTGGAAGGTTGAAGACACTATCCCGATTTCCTTTAGTCAGGAGTAATTGTTATTGCTATTTTAGTGTTTCAAATTTTGTAATTTTTTTAAAGCATTGTGTCTATACCCAGGGCACAATAGCTAATTTTTCAAGGGTTTTGTCATTTTCATAAGCATATTCACATTTAATAAATCAATGGACCTTTTTGCATTCAAATATTGAGCTCTTTATCTTTCCTGTCATCTTTTAAACAAGCTATGCTTTCTTACACACACTCACGTAACAAATTGCAGATCCATATCCACTATGGATCCTGTTGATAATAATTCTGCTACTGTTCATTATGACTTCAAAAATCCGATCTACCAAGCCGAGGATAGAAGTGAGGAAGATTGCGAAGTACCTGGAGAGCTTTCCAGACTGTTACTGCAAGAAGAAAATACCATACAGCCGCATGAGGAATCAATCGAAGTTGTAAATCCGGGTACTGAAGTAGACAAGAAAGAAGTCAGAGGTTTCTTGGGATGCTTGAATTACATTGCCCGATTTATCTCCCATTTGACTGCTACTTGCAAACCCATCTTCAAATTACTGAGAAAAAATAAAGAGATAATATGGAATGATGAATGTCAAGAAGCTTTTGACAAAATCAAGAAGTATCTCCAAGAACCTCCAATTCTGATGCCACCAGTTGAAGAAAGACCTCTAATCATGTATTTGACCGTGTTATAAAATTCAATGGGGTGTGTGCTGGGGCAACATGACGAGTCTGGTCGAAAAGAGCATGCAATATACCACCTTAGTAAAAGTTTACCGACTGTGAAACAAGATACTCATTGCTCGAGAAAACTTATTGTGCTTTGGCTTGGGCTGCTCGCCGACTAAGACAGTATATGTTGAATCACACCACTTTATTGATTTCTAATATGGATACTATCAAATATATAATGGTACTAATCTGAACAACAAGATGATGACGGAACTCTGCACGCAGTTCAAAATAAAACACCATAACTCTTCTCCGTACCGGCCAAAGATGAATGGCGCCGTAGAAGCTGCCAATAAGAATATTAAGAAGATCATACAAAATATGACAGTAACATACAAAGACTGGCATGAGATGTTACCCTTTGCTCTTCATGGCTATCGCACTTCAGTACGCACTTCGACAGGGGCAACGCCTTTCTCTTTAGTCTACGGAATGGAAGTCGTTTTACCAGTGGAAGTTCAGATTCCCGCTCTAAGAATTATGAAAGATGCAGGCTTAGAGGAAGATGAATGGATTCAGACTCGACTCGATCAGATAAATTTGATTGATGAAAAGAGACTCGCGGCTGTCTGTCATGGACAGATATATCAGAAGCGCATGACCCAGGCGTTTAATAAGAAAGTCAAGAGACAGGTATATCAAATTGGCGACTTGGTAATAAAGCGTATCATTCTACCACAAGGTGATTCTAGAGGCAAATGGACTCCCACATACGAAGGGCCGTTTGTAGTTAAGAAAGTATTCTCTAGTGGAGCCTTGATGCTTGCTACAATGGATGGCGAAGACTTCCCACATCCTGTGAACGTAGACATAGTTAAAAAATACTACGCATAAAAGAGACCCGCTAGGTCGACGTATCTAGGCAAAAGTAAGGGCATCCCGGCGAACCAAAAGGGTTCGGGCAAAAACTAGGGATAAACATATAAAAATGTACACCCGGCAAGTCGAAAACCTGAAAAGGCGGCTTGGGCAAGAAAGGGTATCCTGGTGGACTGAAAACCTGAAAAGGCGGTCCAGGTAAAAATTAGGGATTAAAGCGTATGACTATGTCCCGTTCTAGGTCAGCTTCACCCAAGTCAAAGGGACTGAACAAGCCAATCACTTCTATCCGACAGCAGGAGATGAGAGGCTTGAAGACATAATGACAATAGTGAAATTAAAATCAATAGGACTTTTTCTTCATAGCTTTTTCTTTGTTTTCTTGACAATTTCCTCTTACTAGGATCTCTGTCTCCTCGTACTCAAATTGCCTGTTTATAGGCCCTCTTTCAAAATCGATACAATTTTATTTCCAAAAAGATGCTTTTGTTTTACTTTCTCTGTTTTGTTTGCATAAACGTCCATTGATTTAATTCGAATTAATATATGCGTTTGAACATGATTGATGTTTACCGAAAATACATGCATAAAATAGGAATAGCAATTACTAAAAGACTTTAGGGTCGAGGATAAAGTCTAACCATGCTTTCCGATGAATCCAGTTGCTAATCCTATTCCCCAGCAAAACCAGTTATTTCCCAGAAGAAATTGGCATTACTAGACAGACTAGTCATCTCTTTTATCCCCCAGCCAGGTCCTGGTAAATATTTCTACCATCAGACAAGAAATCAAATACCCCCAGCTAAGAAAGGGTCATCAATACAAATATCTTCAACCAGAATATGGGGATTTATTTTCCCCTGGCAAAAATTTTCAGACGCATAATCCATTCATGCATCATTTCGCATCATATACATGCCTGCAATGTTCACATTTATTTTCACAAGCATAAAACATCTCATGCATCATGACATGGCATGAGGCTAACCTTTTTCAGGTTAATTATCCTCCTGATACAGTCAAAATAAAGGTCATTCAGACGGACACCCTCATCGGTTACATTTTAGATTCAGATGCATCTTTCAGATATAATCCATATGAATGTTCATTCTGATGAGCATTCTGACATCCTCCTAATGATGGCATCTTTAAGCCCATCCCAGACATTTATTGCAAATACAACATATACAAATATTATCAGATATAGCCTAACGTACGGTTCATTCTGATTCAGCCTAACGTATGGTTCCTTCAACTGTTCCAATACGGTCTAGCGTACGACCCATTTGGATGTTCATCCCCTCAGATACTACCTAGCGTACGGTACATTCTGAAGTGTAGTCTAGTGTATGACTACCCCCTTTTATCATCAGATACAGCCTAACGGACGGCTCATTCTGCTACTCAGATACGATCTAGCGTACAATCCATTCTGATCTTTATTCCTCAGATACTACCTAGCGTACGGTACATTCTGAAGTGTAGTCTAGCGTACGACTACCTTTTATCATCAGATACAACCAAACGGACGGCTCATTCTGCTACTCAGATACGATCTAGCGTACGATCCATTCTGACCTTTATTTCTCCAGATACAGCCTAACGGACGGTTCATTCTGCTACTCAGATACGATCTAGCGTATGATCCGGTCTGATATTCCATCCCCAGTGAAGTCACCAGCCTAACGGACGGCTCATTCTGCTACTCAGATACGATCTAGCGTATGATCCATTCTGATCTTTATTCCTCAGATACGATCTAGCGTACGATCCATTCTGACCTTTATTTCTCCAGATACAGCCTAACGGATAGTTGATTCTGCAATTCAGATACGATCTAGCGTATGATCCATTCTGATCCTTTATCCCCAGCAGTGTATGACTCATTTGGATCCTTATCTTATCAGGATGACTCATTATACGGTCTAGCGTAAGGCCCAGTATGACACCCATGTCTTCAGATATGGTCTAATGTACGACGCACTCTGAAGCCTCCATCCTCATACTTTCTGGATGGCATCTTTAAGCCCATCTCCATCAAGACTAACTTTTAATTAACAAGCGCAAATTTTTGGGGCATTCTAAGTGTTCAATAATCTTCCACCTCCAGATCACGAATGGCATACATACCATTCTAACTCTCTCGGTTTAAGAATATTGAACAGGGGCAGCTGTCATACCCCAAAATTTGCTCGTTAATCTTTCAAGACATTCTTCAAGGCACTCCAACTCATTGTTCAAGACATTGATCTTAAAGGAACAAAGACCCAGCTCACAGGTGGCCAAGTCCAGAAAATGACTCAAACTGGCATGCTCGCTAGGCGAGCAAATCCTTCGCCTAGCGAACTCTTCGCTGCACCACTCGCCTAGCGAAGCTTGCGAATACCAGAAATTTTGGGCTTCATTCTGAGCCCATTAGGTCACAAAAACTATTATAAATACCAAGACCTCATTCAGAAAAGGGAGGACGAAAAACGGAGGAGAAAAGGAGAAACACAAACACGCACAGAGAGCAAACCCTGGAGGCTAACCAAAAGAATTCATAGCAACCCTAAAGGAAACCCTGAAGGAAACTCACCTGCACAAAGGTTACCTCCGCCCACTCGATCCGGTACAAACCCTAAGAGTGATCTGCCAATTCACTGGTGCAATTCAATCGCAAACAGGTTTGCACCATCACTACCGTTTTATACTTCCAATTTGTAATCTCTAAATACATGATGCATTATGATTGAATTTTGGATATGTAGTTAGATTTTGCATGTGGGTTTAAGTATGCATGAATATCCTGAATGTTTAACCGTGTAATTTCTGTAATGGATGCCATAGGGTTCAGAGTTCCGGAAATCGTACTGTTATCAAACTCTAAACCCGCAGCCGTTCGCTAGCACATCGTTAAGCGAACCTGTAGTGAGTGTTCGCCAAGCCTTCGCTAGGCGAGGCAGTAGCGAACATGACAGTCGCTGATTTTTTCTGTTCTGTTCTGTGTTTATCTGACATGTCCTATCATAGCTGTGTATTATTTGCCTGACATTATTTCTGTTGCGATTCCTTTGTTCGGTGCAACTATTGATCGCACCCCATTTGGTATTCTGACCTGTTTGCTGAATTTTGTGAGGACTCACATACTCCCGAAGAAGGTAGCTTGCTAGGTATTCCACTTTATTTGTGGGATACCCTTGTGGAGATTCATCCTAATTACCTAACTGATTACAAATGTTGCCTTTGAATATATGATCTTGGCCCTCTCTTTGTTGCCTTACGGTATTACGGTCATGTCCCGTGAATGTGGGGATACACTTAGCAAAGACCCTTCGATTAAATCATCATGTCACTATAAGATAAATCATAGTCCCTCAGATGTTGCCTGCGAATATATGATTTTGTCCCTCGATGGCCCGTCGTTGTAGCCTACGGTTAAATGATGATCGTCCCTTCGAATGCTAAGGTATCCTTACAAATGTTGCCTTCAATGACCAATCGATGACCCTACGATGTCCCTTACATCCAAAGGACAAGACTACTTATTTCTCAATAGTAAGGACAGTTTTACCTTCATAAGGAAAGGAAATACCCATAAAGACCTTGGGTAGGTACAACTCTTAAATGCTGACTCACAATTTAAAATACTTTTCACACCTCACACTTTACAAAACATCTATTAGAAAATCACCACTTGGTATACATTCGTACTAGAATCATTGCCAAGTTATATTTTTCTAAACAGCTTTCAAAATTAAACGAGATAAATACTTTGTATACATTCGTACAAGAATCATTACAAAGTTAAACTCTCTTTTCAAAACATTTTCTAAACAATTCTCAAACACTTTTTCGGACAAGAAAAACATAAGTGATTAAGCAATTAAGAGCCCATGGATAACCATGGATACAAAGGGTGCTAACACCTTCCCTTTGTATAATGTACCTCCCGAACCCAAAATCTAATCAAGGTCTTTCCTGTTCTTTTCCGCCTTTCCTTATTGGATAAAAGAAAAGTCGGTGGCGACTCTTGCTATCGGCGACATTTGCTTTCCAAAGCAAAAACACACCAAGTCAGTTCACCGTATGACAGGAATATGATGAAAATAGATTTCATCAAAGTAGGGTACCGGTTTTCTGATATGCTCTTTATAGGGTATCAACTTGCTATCCCTAGTTTCTCAATCACCTTTTACCTAACTTATTACCAGAGCTGAATCACCATACACCTCAAGAATCTTGATCCTTAAGTCGATGGCCGCCTCCAAACCTTAGATACATTCTTTATATTATGCCATATTGTTGGTGCAGTTGAAACATAATCTGCTGGTAAATGGAAGGTGGAAACTGGTTGGAGAAGTGATAACTGCACCTATGCCATGACCACGAGCATTGGAAGCACTGTCAAACATGAGCGTCCATCACGATCCTGGTTCGAGGCCTTCCTTAGGGCTTATATAGGAGTGTAGCATATTGAAGTCTTTGATAAACATGATGTCTTCGTCTGGAAATTCGAACCTCAACGGTTAATAACCTTCCACGGGTATGTGAGCAAGGTAGTCAGACAGAACACTCCTCTTTATTGCTTTCTGGGTCACATACTGGGTATCATATTCGGTTAATAACATTTTCCATCGAGCAATTCTACCAGTAACAACAGGCTTTTCGAAGATGTACTTTATCGGGTCCATTTTGGATATCAATAAAGTAGTATGGCAAACCATATATTGTCTCACGCGTCGAGCAGCCCAAGCCAAGGCACAATAAGTCTTCTCTAAGAGTGAGTATATGGTCTGACATTCAGTGAATTTATTGTTGAGGTAGTAAATGGCATGTTGTTTCTTGCTTGTGTCATTGTGCTGACCCAAAACGAAGCCCATAGATTTATCGAGTACTGTGAGGTACATAATGAGTGGCCTACCAGGAAATGCTGGTATAAGGATTGCTGGTTCTTATAAGTACTTTTTAATTTTGTCGAATGCCGCTTGGAAATCGTCGTTCCACACAATCAATTGATTCTTTCTCAATAGTTTGAATATCGGTTCGCAAGCAGCTGCTAAATGTGATATGAATCTGGAGATGTAATTGAGTCGACCGAGGAAACCTCAGACTTATTTTTCTGTTCGGGGAGATGGAATTTCTTGGATGGCTCGAACTTTATCGGGATCAATCTCAATACCTTTCTAACTGGCTATGAAACCCAGGAGCTTACTAGATCGGACCCAAAAAGTGCAATTAGCTGGATTCAGACGCAACTTGAACTTTCAGAGTCTGGCAAACAATTTCCTCAGGTTCCCTAAGTGATATTCCTCAGTTCTGGATTTGGCAATCATGTCGTCCACGTAAACCTGAATCTCCTCATGAATCATATCATGAAAGAGGGTTACCGTGGCACGTTGATATGTTGCCCATGCATTCTTCAAGCCGAACGACATTGCTTTGTAGCAGTAAGTTCCCCAAGGTGTCATAAAAGTTGTCTTCTCCATATCTTCTAGAGACATCTTTATCTGATTATATCCGTAGAACCCATCCATGAAGGAAAAGACATAAAATTGAGTTGTATTATTAACCAAAACATCAATATGAGGCAAATGGAAGTCATCCTTTGGGCCCACTCTATTGAGGTATCGATAATCTACACACATTCTGACTTTACCGTCCTTCTTTAGAACTGGAACGATGTTAGCAACCCACTATGGATACTCAGAAATAGCCAAAAAGCCAGCATCAAACTTCTTCTTAACCTCTTCTCTGATCTTGAGTGCCATGTCGGGACTGGTCCTTCTAAGTTTTTGCTTGACGGGAGGACATTCAAGCTTGAGTGGCAAGTGATGTTCAACGATGCTGGTGTCTAACCCTGGCATATCTTGATATGACCAAGCAAAGACGTCAACATACTCGTGCAATAACTCAACCAACTCAGAGTGTACATGTTTAGCAAGAGATGCCCTAACTTTTACTTCTTTTTTATCGATTTCAGAACCCAAATTAATGACAATCACTGGTTCTTTGTAAGGCTGAATCTCTTTTTCTTCGTGCTCAAGAAGCCGTGCTAGTCCATCAGGTATTCACAATCTTCCTCACTGTCATCTTCAGCTTGGTTGATTGGAAGTCCATATTTACAGTTGATTCTTGCCATATTGTAATCAATAGTTTTATTTGCTCTGCATGTGATGAGCTTATTTTTAGTATGCTTTTTAATAAAGTGGAAAGAAGAAAAAGAAATCTTTTGCCATTTCATTTTTTTTTGGGTGAAAAAGTAAAAATAACTGAAAGAAAAGGAACACAAATTTGGCATGCAAAAAGTACTTTCTTTATTTATTCACATAATAATTTTAAACATGGAGGCCCTTACAAGGTATCCTCTTGTCTCGGGCGGGGACACGGGATTGAGAAAACAAAATGCATTATATTTTCTCCGAGTACACGATAGGAATCACGGAAGCTGTCCAGTTGGAGAGCTTGAACCCTGGAGGACATCTGCGTACAAGGCTGGGAGTCTTTGGTTTGCTGCCACTGGATTCTCCGATGACCCCCACAGTGTGATCATTTTGAAAGTCGGTGTTGCTGAATTTGACCAGGTTGAACTGCTTCTTCTTTGGGCTTTCCTTGCTTGCTGACGGACGATAACCGGTGCCAAATCTGTCACGCTTCTCTGCCACATTGACAACTCTACCCCCAACCAGAAAGTGGGCCTTTCTCGAGAGTCTGCTTGGCGCTTCTGACTGAAGATAGGATGGTGGCGGATGATTGAACATGATTGGTGGTAGTATAACTGACTTCTCCAAATTCTAAACGGTGGAGCGGAATCTCAACAATTCCTTCATCTATCTCGACATATCTGAACGACGAGAGTTCACTAACCAATATGTCTTCTTCACCACACACAATTACCAGCTTGTCATCAATCAAGAATTTCATCCTTTGGTGTAGCGTAGAGGTGACTGCCCCTGCAACATGGATCCACGGTCTACCTAACAGACAACTGTAAGCTAGGTTGATATCCATAACTTGGAAGGTAATGCTGAAGTTGTGAGGTCCGACACAAATAGGCAGATCTACTTCCCAAATAACCTGTCTTCGGGAACCATCAAAAGCCCGAACAATCAGTGTGTTGGTCCTTATCTCGGGCCCTTTAAACTGCAATTGACTTAATGTAGTTTTTGGAATTATATTTAGCGAAGAACCAGTGTCGACGAGGACTCGAGATAGAAGAGAGTTTGTGCACATGACTGAAATGTGTAGTGCTTTATTATCGGTGTTTCCCTCGGGAGGTAATTCTGCTTCATTAAATCCTAAATACCTATTGGTTATGATATTCGCAACCACGTCGTCAAATTGATCGACCGTGATATCCTGCATCACATGAGCGGTATTCAAGACTTTCAACAACGCTTTATGGTGAGCCTAAGAACTCAGCAGTAAAGATAAAATAGAGATTTTGGAAGGAGTTTATTTCAATTGATCGACGATCTTGAAATCACTCTTTTTGATTAATTTGAGGAATTCTTGGCCTTCCTCAAAAGTGATGCTCTTTTTGTGATCTTCAACTTGCTCGTCTTCAACCATCGACCCTTTACCTTTAGACATTTCTGATTCTGCAACTTTGTTAGCAATAGCATTCGTCGGTGCTGGAACAGTTGTCATGTTCAGAGTGGTCGGTACAGTTGCCCCTGCATGCGGAGGAGTAGTAGGAAGAACCTTTTCTTTATGAGGGATAATTGTGGGTGATGGAGACACCCTAAGAGTGTATTTTGGAGTGAATACACGACCACTGCGATTCATGCCTCTCGTTCCAGTTATATTGGCGATCTCAATGACAGGAATGCAAATTTCTTTTCCTCCCACATATGTTATTGTCTCATAATTCCAAGGCATCGCCTTGGTATTCTGATATGGAAACGGACTAGGAACACGAAAATGGATTGGCTGAATCCTCTTGGGAGGAGCTTCAACCTTCTTCTTCCTATACACAATAGTTATCGATTCGATTACTGCAACTTCTTCTATTGCCTTAGACTTGGAGAACTATATCAGCCTTGATCCATCAGCTCTTGCACACAACCCCTTAACTCGTCACAATTGTCCAGATCACATTCACATACTGCACAATCTTCATGTATACCTGCTAGAAACCCAAACTGTTCAAGTCTCTTCAACACAACTGACGACGGAGTCTTCACATCGTCGGTCGGTAGTACAAATTCTGCTGTTTCCTCTTCAATAATGGCATTGACTGCTGAACCGCCATGATTAGGAAAGGGGTTCGTTTTCATGTTAGGCTTTTCCTCGGAGAAAAACAAAATCTCTTGATTAATCAAGTCTTGCATTTTGTATTTGAGGGTCCAACAGTCCTTTGTAGAATGCCCTATATACCCGACATGGAAAGTGCACGAGGCATTAGGATTATGCTTAGGATGAAAAAGAGGAGAGGTCGTAGGGATTTCTTTTGGTACAATATCCCCTACGTGAATCAAGTACGATACCAATTCAGCATATGGCACCGGGATTTTTATCAATTTGACGGTGATTACCAAAGTTATTCATGTTATTCTGACCTCGGCCTTGGCCTTTGTTGTCGCTGTTGTACTGTTGATTTTGATTTTTCTGAGTAGGTGCTGGTTGTTGATTGCTTTTCTACAGTTGATACTGACATGGCGGTTGTTGATACTGAGCATCAGCGACATAAGGATATGGATAGTACGGTATGGGAGCCCTTGGAAACTGATATTGGGGGTGGACACTTGGTGTCACAACATTTGTCTCCCCCTCCTTCTTTTTCGTGAAGCCCCCGTGTGACTTCTTACTCGTAGCTTGCGGAGCAGTGGTATCTGTGATCTTCCCCGATTACAGCCCATTCTCTACACACTCATCGATAGTTACCATATTTATAAAATTTGTAGAAGAACTCCCAATCATCTTCTCAAAATATAGCCCTTGAAGCGTACCCATGAAGATGTCAACAAGTTCGTTATCTTACAAAGCTAGTCTGACCCTGGAATCCATCTCACGCCAGCACTAAGCGTACTCCTTAAAGGTCTCATTGGATTTTTGTTCCTGATTCTAAAATTGCAACCGTGTCGGTGCCATATCGAGATTATACTTGTATTGTTTTAGAAACGCTTCGGATAGATCTCTCTAGGATATGATCTTAGTACGTTCTAATCCCATATACCAATCCATAGAAGCTCTAGACAGACTATCTTGGAAGTAGTGGATTAGCAAGTTGTCATTGTCAATACACGATGCCATCTTCGTGCAGTACATCGTGATGTGATTCTGAGGACAACTTAGACCTATGTACTTCAGTAGGTCTGGCACCTTGAACTTCTGTGGGAGCACCATGTTCGGAACCAAGCAAAGATCTCGGGCATCAATGTCAAAGGCCGAGAAACCCTCAATAGCCCTTATTATGTCGTCTAACAACTGATAATCCGCCGGCCTGGCCAGATTAGTGTAAGACCCTAATTTTGACCCTAAGATCCCTCATGAAATTTCATCATAAGCATTAGCATTGGGATCATACATTGGCATTCTCCTTACCCCTCTTTCATTGGGTTTGTTTTGGGAGAGATCACCAAGCACTATGTGATTGTATCATACTTGTATATTATCATTTTACTAACCAAAATACCAAAAATATGTCTTTGCATCTGCCTAACTCTTTTGTAGGTAAGGCATGATCCCATTGATTTATCAAGTTCATATCTAGGGTTTGAGACCCTCATGACAAAGAGCACAACCATGAATTGATCCAATAATGTTTATGAGCATCATATATGAGTTCCATTTATTCCTACATGATATATTGATCAAGTATTCTTCAAGAGTTTGAAAGTGATTTGCCTTGGAAACCCTAGTTTGACTGGGTATCTTGAGTAACTTCTCCAACAAGCTATCTCACCAATTGATCAAATTTCTCAAGTTACACTTCAAAATTAATCATCTTATGCATATATGATCTACCATAAGCCAAGAAAGTCAATAGAATTGAAGGTTAGCAAGTTGGTTGATGGTGTTTGGCCAAATGAATTCATCTGATCAAAACTGGGTCTCCTTAGAACCTATCTCCTACACTTTTCACCATATTAAAATTATTCCAAGAGAAAATTTACTCTAAATGACATTCCAAACAACTTTCATGTTGAGACCTAGATCTATTTTGGCTTGGAAAATCATTTTCTATGTTGAAACATTATAGGTCATTTTGTCTAAACCCTAATTTGAAAGTCGACTTCCCAAGGCCATAACTTGCTCAACATTTATGAGATGAAAGATTTCCATGTTTCAAAATCAAATTGAAGATGTATACTTCAACTTTTATGTTTGGAGTGAGAGCTAAGTCAACTTTTATGAGCATGTGATATGAGGATATATTATAGGTCATCTTTGACCTATACCATTGAACAAGTGATTTTTCCAAATTTCAAAAATTCATAACTCTATCATTATAAATCCAAATGACATTAAATTTGTGACTATTTTGAATTTCTTTGAAATATCTACAACTTTGATGAATACACTTTTCTCATTTGAAGCTCACATAAAAAGTTAAGCAAGGTGGAATATTGAAGTATATGGCTTAACACTTAGAAATTTCTTAAACATGTTGAAATTCCAAACTTCCACCTCAAAATTATCCATGTTCCAAGCTCCAAACGAAAAAGTGTTGAACATAAAACTTGTTCCCCTTGATCCAATATTTCCAAAGAACCCAAGTTCATGCGTTTTGGATGAAGATTGCTAGGTCTGCGTGTGGCTTTGACAGGGCTGCATCATTGGTAAGAATTAAATGTACAAACTTCATTTCAACTTGCCTTGTCATTCAAGCTTCATTCAGACTTCAACATGAATCATTTTAGACCTTATTGCATTGCATCATGGGCTTGTACATGCCCATGCACTCGTGCCATTCACATTGCCAATTTTGGACAGATTTTGAAGTGTGCAAATATCATTCCCTTTCGCTATAAATAGAAGGCTTATGAGCTCATTTGAAGCACACCTTGCGCGCCAGCTTTGCTCCCCCATTGAAACCCTCTCATTCTAAAGGAAAACCTGAGAAATTTCAATTTGAAATTTGAATTTGAATCTTAATTGTTGGAGATTCAAGAACTCCATGATCCACAACCTTGCAACCTCTCCAATCACTTCCTGTTAGCTTCTCAAGTGTGATCAGATCGTGTTTGAAGCAAGCAACATCAAGTTCTGCATATCATTGAAGGTAATTTTCAGAAAACTTCATCTCTTTATTTCTGACTCAATTCTACTCAATTCTCTTGGATCTTTGGTTTTCTGAAGTCCTACCAATGTAGGCAAGAAGATTGAGTTGCTTAGAGGTCAAATCGAAGCAACTCAGTTGACACACCTCAAAACTCAACTCCTCATTTTTTTTATATATTTGGAGTTAGTTGAAATTGAGGTCAAATTCGTGCTCTACGCCATTTTTTCTTTCAGATCATGTCCTCCTTTTTTATTTTGGTGATGGTTGAGGGTGGACCAGTCCGTTGAGGTTCCCCCGAGAAGAAGACCGGAGTTACAGCTCCGGTGGTGCGTTAGCACGCCTCCCACCCATAGGATCCAGTTGATTTGTTTTAATCCTGAGCGTACATGTTGATTACCACGTGTGTGATCAGTTGACTCAAGTGCATGGTAGATTGCACGCGCTCAGCCACTTGATCTGCCACCTCAATTAATGAGGGAGATCAAGTGGCTCACCTTTTTTTTGATATTTTATGATTTTCTTTTATTCCTTTTATTTTCATTAATTCATATTAATTTTAATATTCATCCAAAAATATGAGAGTTTCACCAAATAATTTCAAATAATTTTCTCTTTCATATTTTGAATTAAAATTATTTTTTGGATCATTATTAATAGTTTTCATTATATAATTGATTTTGTGTTTGTTTTTAATTGTTTAAAAATACTTTTAAGTCTTTAAAAATTCTGAATTTTTTTCTCCAAGGTCCTTTGACCTTGTTTGACCTATGATAAATCTTATGGTCATTTCTTTGGTGTTTTGATGAGTTTTTAGGAATTTGACAAACCATATTTAATTTAAATGTGTTATTTTAGTCTTTTTAATTTGAATAAATGGCAATTAATTATGTTGACCAATTGTGATGAATTGTATAAGTTTGACTCTTGTTGTTGGGCCTTGGTCAAGGTTGATTTGACTTTGTCAAGTTAATCTCATTGGATTTAGGGGATTGATGGAATGTACATTCCATATCCCAAAATGAATGGATGATATTAATTTGGTAAAAGTCCTCCTTTGACCAATTTGAGTTTTGATCCATTCCCCACCTTCTTCATCTCATTCCCATTCTTTATGCATTCATCTCATTTGGCCTATGATATCTCAAAGTCCTAAGGCTAATTGATTGAAAAATCAACATACGTATGAATAAGATTAGACCACCTCTTTTGCATATTCTTTTTGTGTGTGGTATGTCTCATGAGCATAGTCCATTATACTACGTCTTTAACATGCATTAACACCAAAATTCTATTGCCCGACCTCAAATACTTGTGACTTCTACATAAGTCCAATTACGATTGCTTAACATAGCGCTAAATTTGTGACACAAAAAAGGCATAGCATTCTAGTTAGTGAGATTGTAAGTCTCCCCTCTTTCATGGTATTGTGTGGAAACTTGGCCTTTTTTACTTCCTTTTGGAAGATGTCTTGGTTCAAGGATCCATGCTTGTGATAAGTGGGTTGAGTGTTCTCCAAAGAATGACTTAAAAATGAAAAGCAAAAGCAAAACAATACTAACTTCTAACTCATTAACAACTAACTTTTAATTTCAAGCCATTTACTTTAATGTCATTTAATTTTAGTCTTTATTCATTTGCCATTATTCATACCATTCTAATTGTTTATGTTAATGCAATTTTCACTTTGTCGACTTGGACCATATTGTGTCATATATTCCATTTTGCGTATACTTTGTTTGTTTGTGTGGTCTTTGACCATTAATGTACATAATAACAACAAAAGTCCTTAAAAAAATTGTGTGGACTATTGACTTGATCTTAGACAAATGGACTTAGAATTTAGGCAACATTCCTATGCTAAAGGACTTGGCCAATGCCAACTTTCTATGAAACCAAGTGCTTGCAATTTGAAACTTCATCTGATACATCATTGAAGATCCATTTGAGTTCATCTGCAACATGATCATTGTGAAGCTGTTATTTTGAATCTATGACTTGTGAATTCATCTGTTACATGGGATATCTTGAAGAAGATCATGGAGTGGCTAAAGCTTGGATGTGGATATCTTTATTTGATGTCTTGCTCTTCAAGATTGATATAATTGTGCATTTGTGTGTTTCTCGATTCTAAATGTCCAAGGGAATTTGGGTTTCTATTGTCATTCTTGTGTATTGGATTGCTTCCCATTTGTCAGATCTTTTCAACCCTTAACTTTTAATTTTGTGCATAAGATTAGTCTCTTCATCCCCTCCCCCTTTCTTTAATTTCAAAATATCTCCCTCATTTTTTTAAAATTTTCTTTGTTTGAACTAGTTTTGTTCTAAACTTTGACCACTTTGCAAAAAGATAGAAACTTTGGCCTTATGCCATTGAATTTTCAAACTTCCTTTTCTTAATCAACTTGTAAATAGATCTAATTATAATTGACTTAAACTTTCAAAAAGCCAAAAAAGAACTAACTCATTCAAACCATTTTTTGGGCCTTTGTGCCTTTCAAACTTAATTTTTGTTAAAAGCAATGCATCCACTTTGACATTTGTATCACGAACTACGAGGTTTTGATCCCTCATTTTTATGTTGGTACGTAGGCACAAGTCCGAAGGTCTTGTCAAACACAAAAATATAATTAATGGATTCTTTTCTCATCCCCTCATTCTATTTGTTTGTAAACATCATTTTGTACCAAATACATATGCACATAAAAAGGGCTCCCTATGAGTACCTAGGACACTTTGGGTGTTAATACCTTCCCTCTGTGTAACCAACCCCCTTACCTGTAATCTCTGACATTTTATTAGTTTTGATTTGAAAACTTCTTACTTTTGGGTTTTGTTCGTACTTTTGCCCTTTTCCCTTGGAAACAATAAAAGCGCGGTGGCGACTTTTGTTATTTGATGTCTTGCTTATCCATAGCTTGATGATCATGAATTTACCGCTACAGAAATTAAGTGGCGACTCCACTAGGGACTAGTCTCCAGTGGGTTTAGCCTACTTTTGTGTGTATATATTTGTATATATGTGATGTTTGTAAATATGTATGTGTGATATAATCTGCTTGTTATGCTTGGTGATATCTGAGAGGTGAGATAAGTTCTAACCCGAACTTGAGTGAAATTAAGATATGAGGATGGTATAATCATGTTCGACTTGTGTGGAGTAGTCCTTAACAAGTTGGCTTGAGATCCATCTGCTCAGTGGAGACTCTTTTGGATTTGGAAATGTCACACAAGTATTTGTGGTTAGGCATTACTATCTCTAATTTGGGTCCGAGAAGCTGAGGACCGTAGAATATTTACCCCCTCTTGGCCTATTTAGGACGTAATGCGGAGACTGTTCAAGTGTAGACTTGATAACAGTTGTTACGCGATACTACACTCAGACGAGTTTCTCTTAAGAATATTATGGGTCGATGAGTCAGCCATCTTAACCTATAATATCCTATAGATGGAATTAAGACTTTGGGAACTTTTTAGAACATGATCTATAGGTTTTATCCTTAGTTAACTCCTTTGGGATGGTTCTTACCCAGACTCTATGCTCGTGACTCACAACAAACCCTTGATTCTTGGTTGATCCAATTAAGTCTTGTCAATATTGTAGCGGGGTATTCATTACCTTTAGATTTATTGACTAAATCAAAAGTAAATCATACAATTCGAGTCGCCACCGCACTTCTATTTATCCAAAGGAAAGGTTAGAAAGTGAACAAAAACCGAGAAGTTTTATCAAATCAAAAACTAATAAAAATGTCAGAGATATGGGTAAGGGGGTTGGTTATGCAATGGGAAGGTTTTAAGCACCCAAAACATCCTTAGTACTCTAAGGGAGCCCTTTTTGCAAAGTTGTATGGTAGGTTGGTATTTTTGAAAATATTTGTGCAAACATGATTGGGGAGATGAGAAAAGAATATACAAATTATTTACAATTTTGTTGTTTGAATGGATAAACCCATTGCCTACGTACCATCACAAAGGTAGGATCAAAACCTCGTAGTTCGGGGTAAAAATCTCAAAAAGATTGGTGAATTGATTTGACCAAAAGCCTTAAGGTCTTTTGTTATAAAAGGGAGAAAACTCAACCAAAACCAACAATCCACCATGTGAGGAGAGCTTCAACATACTAGTGAGGGATCCACCCTATAATAATTATGGAAGACTTTTAGTCCAATCACTGAGGATAAGGTGAGGTTTACATCAACCACTTATGATAACTCAAACCTATGGCTAATGTTTATGAAAAGGTTTTAACAAAGGTGGTCATTGGAACCACAAAAAAATCACTTGAAGTGAGTTGTATTTATAAGTTAGAAGTATTCACAAAATGAAGTCAAAGTTGACTTAAGATTCAATTCAAAATAAGTATTAATGAAAAGAGTTGGAAAAAATCAAAGGCATATGGCCTAGGTTTCTAGTTTTGAAAACAATGTTAATGTTTGCACAAAAATGAGTTTGGCTTGGGTTAGAATGGAGAGAAGAAGAGAAGGGCTAGTCCTAAACATGCAAAGATAAGGGAAGATATAAAACCCTTGGAGTTCCTTTCTTGAGATTATAAAGATGATTCAAGATGCTCCTTTCCTTTGGACATAGCAAGCAACAAGCAATCAAAACAATTAAACATTCAAGCTCTTAGGATCTCCATTTGGCTTGTCTTTCTCTTAGCTTGGCTATTCATGACAATGGTCCTTCTTACTATCTCAAGTTTGAAATCCCTATCACACAAGAACAAACAATAAAAAAGTTCACAATGCAATAAGAGGAATGGACAAAGAGAGAGTTTAGATTAGGGGTCCTTTGAAGACAACTTCAAGATTAAGCATTCTAAAGGCATGATGCCTAGTTGCTCTTCAATAAAATTAGCATTCTAAAGGCATGAGGCCTAGTTGCTCTTGAACTCCATTAAGCATAGGTGAGGTCCTAATTCTAAGTCCTTTCTCCTTTTTGCATTGGGTTCACACAAACAAAGACAAAACAAACACAAAGCCACAATATATTTATATACAATAGTAAGCTCAAATGAGCAAAGGGAAAATGGCATAAACATAAGCATGAGCTCAAATGAGCAAAGGGAAAAGACCATATGAATAAATGAGCAAGAAATTAAATTGCAAGAATTAAATGCTTGAATTAAAAGTTAGTAATTAGTAGTTAGTGTTAGTGTGCCATAAGGCAATTTAGCGATATGTTAAGCAATCGTAAGTGGACTAATGTAGTAGTCACACCTATCTGAGGCCGGTCAATAAAACTATAGGCAAATAAACACAAGTTAGAGATCATGACTAGTAAGCCAAGCTCCTACAACTTGCCATGCCAAAAGAAAAGAGGGATGACCTTGTATGGATTTTAGGTTTTTTGCTTGACCAAGAAGCAACCTATCTTGGACACAAAGCAATTCACTTGATCTTTGATCAAGTTGAATTTGATTTGGATCAAAGAAGGTTAAGCCTCTCATATGTCAAGGCTAACCACAAATCATTAACTCATTGGTCAAAAGAAAAAAGAAAAGAGATGAAGATGAAATGTACAAAATGAAAATTCAAATGAAATAACCAAAATACAATGACCAAATGTGAATGGAATCAACATCAATCAATGGTAAACAGAAGTGAAATGAAGATTAGAAGTCAAGAAAGGTCAAACATATTTTTGGTATTTTTTTAGAATTAAAATAATACATCAAATAAATTGAACATAGTAAGGTCAAACTTCAAATCCAATTCAAATCAACTTGGATAAGTCCAATTGGATCATCATAAGTCTAACATGGTCAAACTAGGTTTGACAAATTTTCTCAACATTTTTTGAAAACAGAAGCTATTTTAAAATCAATTAAAAGCATTAAAATATAACACAAATGAATTAAAATCTCAAATCAATTAAGAAATTGATGAGAATATTTTCATAGACTTATCATGATCTAAATATGTTAAGAAAATATTTTTGGAATTTTTGAATATAAAAAAGTATTTAAAATGAATTAAAAACCATTAAAAACAAAATAATTCACAAAAAATATTAAATGGAATCACAAAAATAATTAAAAATCAGATTATGAAACTAGATTTTAAAAGAAATTTTTTGCAATTGGTCCCATATTATTGTGATTCCAAATAAAAGAGTTATGAATTTTTGAAAATAAATGGAATAAAAGAAAAATAAAACAGAAATTAGAAAAAGAGAAAAATCCAGAAGCGTCTGATCCATTTCATTAAATGATGTGGACATGATCAATGGATCAGAAGCGCGCGTGCACCAAGTACTTGAGTCAAGCGCGAAACATGATGGATTTAAAAGAGTCAAAACAATGCATGGCCATGATTAGAACGGAGAGGTGAGATCCAAATGCCAGAACTCATCCACGTGGGGATGGTGGTGGAAACCACCGTCTTCTCCGGCGAGCAAACAGAAATCGGCCACCAGTTGCAGGTTTTGCAACCTCAACCAAATTGCATGATCTTTATACCAAATTAACATCACCCCTGTAACCTTGGATTTCTCTCAAGATCCATATGGAAGGAGAAATCTGAGATGGAAAATCCAGGTGTTCAATCTGAAATGCATCAATTCATGAAATTAAAGCCACCATTGGCTTGCCTCTCACACGAGGACTTCAGAAAACCAAGAAAACACAAGCAAAGCACAATATATGATGAGATTCGAATCAAAACAGTTGAGATGTAAACCTTTGAAGTGCAGCTTTGATGAGCACGATCCAACCAAACTCTTGCTTGCAGCTTGTTCTTGAGGTATGGTATGAGTGCAAGGCTAAGGAATAAGTGTTGAAGATCAACTAATTTTGTTGAAATTCAAACTTGAAAAGAGAAATGAAAATTCAAAATTCCTTTAGTGTGGTTGGGATTCAATTTCTTCAGAGCTTCAGGTTGATTCAAGGATGAGAAATGAATGAAGCATGGCATGTATTTATAGTTGAAACTGCAAGGAATGTGTGTGGAATCCGTGTGGATGAAGCTTTGGGTCCTCCATGCATGGGCTTGTACAGGCGCATGTGAGGCCCAAAAGCTGAAGGAAATGAATGTTGAGCACATACCAAATGGAAATGGACGTGTGATTTGAATGGCATTTGCTTGTGTAAGAAGATTTCATGTGAAATGCATAAATGATCACAAATGTTCCTCTCTTTGAAAGTCCCATATGGAAAATCCAAACATAGGCATGTGACAAATGGTTGGAAAGGTCTTGACATGAGGAACAAAATCTATGTTGAACAAAAATCCATTTGGAGTTTGGAAAATTGTGAAAACTGGCCATGAAGTTTGATGTACAAAACATGTCTTTGAATTTTTTTCCAAAAATGACCAACTTCAAGTCCTTCTGTTTCAATGATGCAAGTCTCACATGAAAAATCCTCCAACATCAAAGTTGTATATATTTTCAAGATAATCAATTTAGACTTAAATTTTGCATCATTTGGATTTTTTATGAGAAAGTTATGGGCATTTGAAGTTGGACTTTTTCAAGATTCAATGGCTTTGGTCCAAAGTGACCTATAATGTTTTGTATTATCACATGTGTTTCTTTTAGGATTATGAATTTTTGTCCAACATAACAATTGAATTAGACATCTCAAAATTTCCAATGCAATTAGTCTAACCTCAAAATCATAAAAAATGAGTGAGTTAGGTCCTTGGGAAGTTGACTCAAAATTAGGGTTTCAGTCAAAATGACCTATAATGTTTTGAAATTAATGATGACCTTCAAAGTTTCAAATGGATGAATTTCAGAATAGTTAGTGTAACACCTCAAAATTTGCCCTCCTCTCTTGGGACTAGCTGAGCATATTGCATATCATTTTTTAGGTCATTAGGCATTGCATATTGCATATCATGTGGAAACATTGTGCAAATCATCCTCCTAAGTCTTGATCAGAAGATAAAGAGGTTAAGATTCAAGCCTGAGGGTTTATGGACTGATCACTACCCATCTGAGGGTGGTGATTCAAACTAGGGTTTCATGATTTCTCAAGGAGGTTGAGCTTTATTTTAGGTGCAATGATACATCATCATCATTATGGTTTCATCATCACCAAGGGATTCATCCTGCTTGATCAGATACCTTGAGATTGGGGTTTTGACCTCTGGTCAACCCTAATCATCTGCATGGTGGCAATCAGGGCTTGGCAAGGAGAAGGGGTCTGCAATGTATATGGGGATTATTTTATCATTATATTGAGCTCATGGAAGCTAGGGTTTCATCATTGAGCCATTTCATCAGGAGTTTGAAGCTCAAGTTCACCAGTCAAGCTGAATTTCATCTATTAGTTAGAAAAGTCAACTGTGGTCAACTGTGCCTGAAATGATGGATTTGGAGGTGGGAGAGGGTTAGAGGCACTTCATTCATGTCTAAACAAGTTTCATTTGGCATTTCAAACATCAAGAATGAAGAAAATAAAGTCAGATGGAAACTTTCCAAAAATAGCAGGTGACCTGTAATTGGAAACTGCCAAAAATGGAAAGTTTTTCACCTCAAGATTATATGTCCAAAAATGCTTCAAATGAAATTTTGTTCAACATGAAAGTTGTAGATCTTGCTCTCACCTTTACAAAAAGTCCAAGAACACTCATTTCTCATGTGTGGTTGGCAACTTATGATCAAATCATTTTCAGAAAAAGTTGAATATCAAGGTGCTATAACTTTTGAATGGAAAGGCCAAATTGGGTGATTTTTCTTTGAGCAAACCACATTTGATGTGTACTATCCAAATCCATTATCACATTTCATTGAAAACCTTCACATAAAAAGGTCATTTTTCAAGTGAACCATTTAAAAATTGGTGGGAAAAAAGGTCAATTTTCAAAATACAAGGCATTTGCATACAAAACCTTTTCCAACACATCATAAACATCAAATATGACTTGCTTGAACTGGTTTTTTACTGTTGCATTGGCTGCATTGTGAAAAGGGCATTTTGGCCAATTATGCATAAACCTCATTTTGCTAATTCACTTCCAATTTGCCTAATTGTGATTAACACTTGGATTAAGACATGGTATAAGATGATAATCATAACAGAAAATGATAATCACAATTTCATTTCTCAGATCTAACAAACTTTTCATCCAAAAACCTCTCAATTTTCTTCAAACTTTTTTACACTTTTTTTCATCATTTCCATTGGAATTCATCATCTTTGTGCTTGTTCTTGTTTGATCCATCTTCTGCAGGACTTTGTGAGCATCTGTTGAAGGAAATCGTGGCAAGAACATTGAAGAATCGTGACTGTTGAAATCTCACTCATCCATGGCAAATTGAAAGTTCTTCAAGCTGATGCATAATTGAGTTGAGCTACTTGTTCCAATCATCTTCTACATCATCAATCATCATCTGTTTCACACTTTTGGACCTTGAAGCTCACGATTTCCAGTCTGCCATCTCCAAGAGGTTAGAACTCGATCTTAATAATTCTCAAAATCATGATATGGCTTGTGTAGATCTAAGTTCATAGAGTGCACTGCAACTTGAATCATGTGATTTCGTTGAGAATTGCTCTAGTTATCTGGAATTTAAGATTGGATGTGAAAACTTCTTTTGATCGATTTGCTTAGCATGATAGGAATTAGGCTAAATCATGGCAATATTGTTGATGTACGTGATTAGACGAGTTCATTGATATACGATTTGTCCATTTCCATGATGATTTGTTCTTGGTGATTTTCTGGAATTTCTGTTGATGAACATGATGAAGAACACGCTTCAGATAGCGTTTGATCCATTTCGCCTGGCTTCATTTTTGAATTTCTGTTTCCCGCGAGCGCTCACCAATCACGTGCTGCCATTGAATAAATTGAAACGCTGCGTTTCATTTTCGCTGCAGCATAATTACAACAATGCCACTGCTTCATTTAATTTCATATTATTTCATTGTTTTTTTTCATTTTTATTTCATTTTGATCATTCATCTTTAAAAATTCATAACTCCTTCAAAAATAATCCAAATTTGATGAGACTTTTTTCACCATTCTCCTTGTGATGTGCAGTGTTTTTTGGTGATTTTTAATATTTTTGTGCACGTGTGGAAAAATTAAATGCCTAGGGATTGTTTGAATGTGTCTTTTGTGCACCATGCTCACTCTTTCATTCATAAAATAATGATGCCTTATTGGAAATGTTTGAAATTTTATATGCATATTCTTGACTCTTTCATGGTGATTTTGATGTATAGTTTACTAATTTTGAGTTTCTGTATTGATAGATATGATGTGATCAAGTTGAGTGTGACAATGTGTGTCACACTATGTTATGTCCACTTCTTGAATTTTGTTTCCATGCTTATTGAATTCCATTTGCCCTGAATTTTTGCATGTGATTCCATCTGTATGTTAGGTTTAACCATGATTTTTTGTAGGATTTGTTGATACACTTCCTATTTGATTGATAATTTTCTTTGTTGTTTAGTCATTTTTGGGATGTTCTTGAGTGATCAACTTACATAGCTTGTGAAATTCCCATGCCTTATCACATGAAGCTGAAACTTTGTGGATTGATTCTTAACATGTTTAATTTCATTTTGGCTTTGGTGTGGTTCATTTATATTATGCCATTTCTATTTTACACTTGCCTAAAGTTGACACATGATTTGTGGCCTTATTTGAGCTTGTATTTGCATACCATGACTTAGTGAATTTAATTTCCATACTTCCTCTGGTCCAAATAGCATGAAAATTGGTATGTTACTCATTTGATGTGTTCTGTTTAGGCTTGAATTTTTGTGGAATTTATTGAGCTGTTTTGATATTGTTTTGATTGTGATCATTCTGTTTGCTCCAATGTGGTTCCAAAGTGCATAGTTTGACATGTTTTGTTCATAAAATAGATTTGGTGCATAGTTTTGATGTGAGACCAATTGGACCTTATTCTGGAGTGATTTATCTTGATTCTTGTTGAGTTTCACTTGCTGTTTTGAATTTTTCATCTCCTTTGGACCCTAGGCTTGTCCTAGTGGTCTTGTTTCTCACGTTTGAATGTGATTTTCAGGTTGAAGAAGCAAATGTTTTAAAGGAGATTAATGCAAGTTGATTGAGTTTGGTTGATTGCTATGAACTAACTTGGTTTATTTTGTAGGATGCTTGGCTCACTTGAGTTGATTGTGCTTTGCACATGTGATTGATTGTGTTGACTGTTGATTCTTATCTTGTCTGTTTTGACTTTGTGATTGGTATACTGACTGTATTTGATTGATTTCAGGTACATTAGTTGCTAATAGTTCTTTGAGAACTTGCTGTGCTACTGCTTGGTTGTATAAACCAATTGAGGTAGACTCTCTTGTCTCCATGTAGTCTGGAAGACCTGGCTTGTTATTTAGCCAGGCAACTGTCTGAAGTCCTCCTTAAGAGGCGATGTTTGTGATTGTTTAACTTTGTCCCCAAGCAGGAAAAGACCTTGATTAAGGCAATTGGCAGAACCCAAGGGATGTGAAATCCATCCCCTGCTATTCTTGTTGAGTCGTCCCTCTGCTCACACCACTGTGTTGATGCATTGGGACATTAACCCAAGATCAGTTGAGTCAGAGTCATGAGTGTAGAAGGGTTCCCACTTTCTGAACCCACACTCCTTTGTCTGAAGCTCTCCCTGGCCAGGGATAAGAGCTGTGAGGCACACCCCTCACTTCCATTTCATCTGGCTTCACCCTGACTCTCAATGTCAGGGTTAAGAGCTAACACCACCCTGACACAGTTGACTTGCCTTGGCAGTCTAACCCTTTGTTTGAGCCCACTTTGACTGGATATAGTGTGTGCTATTTGAAATGTTTGCTTTGTTTTGATTATGTTTGCTTTGATTGCTTTGCCTGTTTAGGATTAGCTTGCTGCCTGTGCAAGTTAGGATAGAAACCATAACATAGGGCAATGATGCATGATAACATCTAGGCTCGAGTACAGCTCCCTAGTAGTGTGTCTCCCTTTGTATCTGGTTAGAATTTCTTTCCCGTTCAGGGGAACTACGTCGCCCTGATCCTCATACCAGATGAGGTACGTAGGCAGGAGACCGTGCGAGGTCTCTCCGGGCACTTTTTTTTCTTTTTGTGTGTGTTTGCTTGTTAACCCTCTTGTGTGTCAGGATATGGATGTAAGCCCAGCGCTTGGCTGTCTGTATCCTGAGTGTGTTTGTTTGGTTCGGAAGCCGATGTAAGTCCAGCGATTGGCGTTCGGGTTCCAGGTTTGCCCGTGTTTGTGTGTGTTTTGTTTGGCGTGCGTGAGCCGAACTACGGCAGCTCTGATTCTCGTTCCAGACGAGATACGTAGGCATAGGATGCGATATCCTAGCGAGCCCTCTTCCCTCTTCTCCCACCTGTGTTGTTTTCAGTGTGTGTGTGTGTGTGTATGATGTTTGTTTTAGCAACCTTTTCTTTCTTTTAGAGCGTGGATCCCGTCGAGTACGACGGATGCGTAGGGGTGCTAATACCTTCCCTTCGCATAACCGACTCCCGATCCCATTCTCTTTGGTCGCGAGACCATGCTTTTCCCAGGTTTACTTTGAGCGTTTCCTTTCCCTCCTTTGGGATAAATAACGCACGGTGGCGGCTCTGTGTTGTTTTTGTTTCAGCCCGCCGGTTGTTTTTCGCGGATGCGATAGCTGGTGACTCTGCTGGGGAATAGAAGTTGACCTATTGCTGGTCCATCTTCCCTAAGCGAGTCTCTCCTAGCGTTCTAGGATAGTTTAGGTTGCTTGTGTTGCTCTGTTTATTGCATTTATTATTCCGACTGTGTATATATTTGCATAAATATTTGCATGCATCATACTATCATGTTGTTGTCCTCTGTACAGGTGGTTTCTCTGTTTTGGGGTGGGTGTTCTGAGTGGGGCTAAAACCCAGGCCCGAGTATACACCTAGGATTAGTGTGGTCTCACGTCCCTCACATGCCGGTTGGGCATGCTGTTGCGACGTGATATACCACAAGCCGGACGAGGTTCATCTGAGAGTGCTCTTCCTCAGTGGGGTTTTCCACTTTGGTTGGGTTACCTCTTTTGAGCTATTGACTTCGGTGATCGATCTTTCCCGGATCTTTGGTTTAGACGATCTCAGGAGAGCTACAATGGCACACCCGAAAGGGCAAACCCATTGAGTATCTCTGCCCGATTGTCGAGACTATTGTCCGCCTTAGGATGACCTGATTAGAATTTACCTGTGAGGGGAGGGTGATTCTTACAGATGCATGTTCAGATGGTGACTTTGATGGTGACTGATGGTTCCGTTGATCATGGTCTTATTTATAAGTCAGATTTATGGCCCTTTATTGCTGAGACGCCGGAGTGCTGTCCGTGTTATTTATCAGTGGGGATCCGTTTATTTCAGGATTCCCCGGGCCGATTCAGAGATGGTTATGGGTATCTGCTCAGAGATTGTCTGGTGATGATGATGGTGTATCTTTCAGTTCCGTTTATTTCGGAACCCTTGAGTTGGATTGGTGGTTACATATTCCTTCAGATGGTTGTGATCGGTTCAGAGATCAGGGCTGTAATTCAGAGCAACAGATGTTCAGATGACTTGGAGGATGGCAATGCACTGCATTCATTCATCAGCATCATCACATTCTGCATTTATCTGCATCTAACACATGTTTATCCATATGCAGGAACATTTTTGATCGAGATCCTGGTTGAGAGACTTCTTAGACATGAGGAGGCCCGGTTTAAAGGACGATGTTGCCTATAGCTTCTTTGACCCAGAGATCAGTGTGCTGAAGGATATGATAGCTTTGATTACACCCGACCATGTGGGGATGTTTCGTGAGGCATATGGTGGTATTCTGAAGATGGTTTTCAGACTCACTGACAGAGATAGGAGCGCCATTCATACTCTCCTCCAGTTCTATGATCCTGGTTTGAGGTGCTTCCTCTTCCCAGATTACTTATTAGGGCCTTTGATGGAGGACTATGTTGATGTCTTGGGCATTCAGATCAGAAATCAGGTTCCTTTCTTTGCTACCAAGGAAGAACCTGATATTGGTGGGATATCCCGCGCTCTTTATTTGAGTCTGGAAGTGATTAAGGGGGGTTTGAAAGAGAAGGGGAAGTTGCCTGGTTTTCATCTGAGTTTCCTAGAAGCTAAGGCCAAGGAGAATGCCGAGTTGGGTAATTGGAACACAGTCTGTGCTTTGATTGCTGCGGGCATTTATGGGATCATCCTGTTTCCTAATCAGAAGGGCTTTGTGGACATTAATGCCATCCGCTTGTTTGTTCAGAGGAATCCTATCCCTACCCTGATCGGAGATGTCTATTACTCGGTCCATAACAGGAACGAGAAGCGGCGTGGGGGATTGATTCGATGTTGCACTCAGTTGCTATACAAGTGGTTTATGGGATATTTGCCTACCAGGGGTGCTTTTGTTCTTCTTGGCCAAAATGTCAATTGGGCGACCAAGCTAATGGGTTTAAGGGCCAAAGACATAGCTTGGACTCACAGTAGTGGGGTTGGACAAGACTTCATTTGCAGTTGTGGGGGTTTTCCCAATGTGCCGCTCATAGGGGTTCAGGGTTGCATTAATTATAACCCTACACTTCTTAAGAGACAAATGGGATTCGCTATGGAGCTTCCTCCTTTCAAGAGTGAGGTTCAGGAAACTTTGTACTTCCCGGTTGAGGGCAATCAGGCCAGGTTGAAGCAGGTATCTGATGCATGGCGCAGTATTCAAAGGAAAGGCAAGTTTTCTTGGGGCA
The DNA here is from genome assembly GCF_024323335.1 of Lathyrus oleraceus. NCBI lineage: Eukaryota > Viridiplantae > Streptophyta > Magnoliopsida > Fabales > Fabaceae > Lathyrus > Lathyrus oleraceus. The sequence continues at coordinate 322,857,056 of NC_066582.1, read as the reverse complement.
GAGCCAATAACAGGTCTTTTCCTCCGTTTGATGACTGGCTCAGTAAGAGAGTGGAACTCACTTGTCTACCGTTTCCTATGGTTGATCCTTGGTATCCGTTGATTGAGGAGTCTCCTTCTTCTGTTAGTATGGAAGAGTTCCTGGAGATGAAGCGGGAGAGAGATCAGTTGCTTGCGGAGAAAACGGAATTGGAGATGAGTGTCGCTTGGGTTCAGATGGCTAATCAGGAGATCAAAGTGAAGATGGAAGATCAGGACAAGCGACATGCCCTGGAAGCAAAACGCTTTGAGATGGATACTGCCTACTATGGGAAGGTCAGTCAGGCTTTGGCATCTTCAACAAAGGAGCACGACATCACCAAAGAGAGATTGGCTAGGGCTTCAAAGGTCATTGAAGATCAGAAGAGGAGGCAAATCCTCGTGAGGGATCAGAGGGATGACAGAGTCAGAGTTCTCATTGCTGAGTGGGAGGCAAAGCTGAAGATCAAGGAAACAGAGAATGTGAAGATCATCGCCGAGAGAGATTATTACATTGCTGAGAGAGATCATTACTTCAGGCAGATGAAGATTCATCAGAAAGAGGTGGGGAGATTACAGCAAGAGAACACCGAGCTCAGGTTCGCCGCAGAGTTCGCGAAGATGGTTGATGATATAGGGCCGTCTGGGGGACCCTCATCAGGCTAGCTTTCTCATTTGTGTAGATTACCGTCAGGCTTGTTGACGGAATTCATTTTGCTTGTATTTCTTTCCCGATTCTGAAGGATTGTATTTGATTTGTATTAGTTGTGATGTATGACTGTGGCACTTATTGTGCATTTTGCTATGTGATGATTGTTTTCATTCAGTGATCGATCTTCAAGCTTTATTTGCTTTCCCGTATGCACTCACACAGCACACACATGGTTGGGGTTATTTTGCTAAATCATATATCTCTGATCTGTATGATGAAATCGAATGAGGAATATCAGAATATTGCTGCCGGGTTATTATTTATCTCGATGAAACCAGGATCGAGAGACAAAGTGCTCCTCATGTGGATAAACACTGCATTCATGCATGATCATAATAACTTGTGTTTTATTTTGCAGGTATCAGTTCTAACGTGCTTGATTGTTTCAGGAATCATTGCTCGTGCTCGTAGAGTTGTACCTTTGCACTCAACCCGTCCTCACAGATACTTCATGCGACGCAATACTCCCAGACTAATGGATCTCCCGAACACAGATATCCTCGAGTTGAAAGATAAGATGAGCGAACTGATCAACATCATGCAAGGGTTTGCAGTTGGTCAGAAAGCTCTGGCTGATAAGGTTGAGAAGCTCGAGCGGGCTTCAGCGGCAAACAGCGGTGTCAACCTGGATGGTGTCTCCAACCAGGGGTTGGGTGGTTCTCGAGACGGTGGTAAAAGAACAACAGTGGGTATAGTGAATAACAATGCTGGAGGTTTTGGTGCTCCTACTGGTGGTCAACCTGGGCAGAACTTGAAGGACAGTCTATTCCCGCCTTTCTTCGGGGTTGATGATGACAGAGAGGAAGACCGAGAGGAAGATCAGTTCTCTATGCACAATGAACCGTTCGGTCAATACGGTGCCCCACCACAGAACAAAGAGATTCAGCTACTGGCTGAGAAGATCCGAGCTTTGGAGAGCTATGCCACTCCTGGGGTGGTTAACATGTCAAACATGGGGTTGGTAGAGGGGATTGTGATCCCGCAGAAATTCAAAGCGCCCACGTTTGATCGATACAATGGGAGTTCCTGCCCCGAAACTCATTTGCAAGCGTTTGTTCGTAAGATCTCTGCATACACCATGGACCAAAAGTTGTGGATGTACTTCTTCCAGGACAGTCTGTCCGGAGGCTCACTGGAGTGGTACACCAAGCTCAAGTCCTCAGATATCAAGAACTGGCAGGATCTGGGGGACGCATTCTTTAAACAGTATCAGTTCAATGCTGATATGGCTCCGAGTCGTACCCAGCTGTAGGGTATGTCTCAGAAGAATAATGAAGGGTTTAAAGAGTATGCTCAGAGATGGAGGGAATTGGCTGCCAGAGTGCAACCTCCATTAGTGGACAGAGAGATGTCTGATCTCTTCATGGGGACTTTGTAGGGGGCATTCGCCGAAAGAATGGTTGGTTGTCCGGTCACCAATTTTTCAGACATAGTGGTTGCCGGTGAGAGAATAGAGAGCTGGCTGAAGCTCGGGAAGATCCAGGGTGGCAATGCTTCGTCGTCTGGGTCGAAGAAGCCTTTTGGAAATGGCCAGAGGAAGAAGGAGGGTGATACCAGCGCGGTCTATGCTCAGAGAGGACCCAGTAGGGATCGTTACTTCCAGCACACTGTTGCGGTAACTATTCCTGCTGATAATCAGCAGCAACAGCAACAGCAGCAACCTCAACAGCAAAGGCAACCATTTCAGCAGAGGCCTTAGAGGGCTGGTTATCAGGTGCGGGGAAGAATGAATGATAGGCATTTTGACATGCCGCCTGTGACTTACTCTTTCTTGTTGAAGAAGTTGACAGATCTGGGGTTGGTACAGTTGAGAACTCTGGCACCTTTGAGACCTGATCAAAGGCCAGCCAATTATGATGAGAATGCAAAATGCGAATTTCACTCAGGTGCTCCCGGGCATAACGTAGAGAACTGCAAAGCTTTTAAGCACATGGTTCAAGACCTGGTGGATTCAAAGGCGATCAAATTCGCACCATCTCCCAACGTGAATGTTAATCCCATGCCCGCGCATGGTCAAAGGGGAGTGAATGATGTCTCTGAGGAGGACAGAATCGGGTTGTTGTCTGTTAATCAATTGAAGACTCCGTTGGCTGAGGTCAAACGACAGTTGTTGTTGAATGGAGTCAATCCGGGATGTAGTGATGATTGTGCTGAGTGCATGGTTGCTACTGAGGGATGTACATTGTTGAGGAAGACTGTTCAAAGGTTGATGGACAATGGAAGTATTCTGATTGAGAGGGCTGATATGGGAAAAGAAGAGGTCTCCACCATAACGATTTATGTTGACCCGGTGGATTTGTCTACTCTGGCGGAGGCGGCTCCAGTTACCATCACGGTACCTGGACCAATTCCGTATGACAAAGATGATGTCGTGCCATGGCATTATGGTGGAGAGGTTTATTGCAATGGGGAGAAAGTAGAAGATCAAACTGCAGGTGGAACCACCGTGTCAAAGGTGGATAATGCCGGTCCCAGCGGTTGCACTCGCAGTGGCAGATTGTTTGCTCCTGACGCGTTGAGGAGAGAAGAAGGAGAAAAAGAGAAAAAAGAAAAGGCCGAGGCTTTAGCCAGGGCGAAAGGAAAACAAGCGGTAGTGAGTGATAGTACTCCAGTGGTGACACCGGCGCCTGTGGGGTCGGAAGAGAAGCTTGATGATGATGCAGAAGAATTCTTGAGGATCATCAAAAAGTCTGAGTACAAGCTTGTGGACCATCTGCAGCAAACTCCCTCCAAAATCTCAATATTATCTTTGTTGTTAAGCTCTGAGGGGCATAGAGAGGCTTTGATGAAAATCTTGAAGAAAGCCTATGTTCCTCAAGAGATAACCATTAACCAGTTGGAGACGGTCGTGTCTAATGTGCATGCCAGCCATGGGTTGGGCTTTACTGACATGGACCTGACTGTCGATGGGAGGAATCATAATCGGGCATTACACATCGCAATGGAGTGTAAAGGAGCCGTGCTTTCGCATGTGCTGGTTGATACCGGCTCCTCATTGAATGTGCTGCCAAAGAAGGCTCTGGCTAAGCTGAATTGTGACGGGTTGATCCTGACTCCCACCGATCTGATAGTAAGGGCGTTTGACGGGTCGAAGCGGGCTGTATTTGGAGAGGTTGAGCTTCCTGTGAAGATAGGCCCGGAGGTGTTCAAGTCGACTTTCTATGTCATGGATATTCAGCCGGCATACAGTTGCCTGTTGGGTCGACCATGGATCCATGCTGCTGGGGCAGTGACCTCGACTTTGCATCAGAAGTTGAAATATATCTGGGAGAGGCAAGTCGTCACTGTGTGCGGAGAAGAGGATATCTTTGTCAGCCACCTGTCCTCATTCAAGTACGTTGAAATGGACGGCGAGATATGGGAGACGCCGAGTCAAGCATTCGAAACCGTTAAGGTGGAGAATGCTTTGTTTGCAAAAGAAGAAGAGAACCCGTCCATTGCTTCGTACAAACAGGCCGCCGAGGTGGTGAGGAATGGGGAGGCTCCTGGTTGGGGCAGGATGATGGATATCTCTGCAAAGAAAGATCGCTTCGGAGTGGGGTATCAGCCTGGCAGAGGCTCATCTGGACAAGGAAGAGGACGTCGTCCGTCTGTCACCTTCACTAGTGCCGGAATGCTGGATCCGGATCACATCTGCATGATGAGTGAGGAAGCTGATAGCGACTGTGAAATCGACCAATGGATAAAGCCGTGCGCACCAGGGATGGGAATCCAGAACTGGAAGGCTGAAAAGATCATCACTGTCACTCATTCAGAAGAGTAATGATTTCTGTTTTGATTTTATTTGCATGAAAGCCATACGTTTTGCCCGAAACGTATTGGTCCATTGTAAGGGCCACCTCATGTTTCATTTTGCGACATTGTGCATCATCAATAAAAGGATGTTTTTCAGTTAAAAGCGGTGTTCCCTATTTTTCATTTATTTTTGCAGTTTAAAAACAAATAAAAATGGCAATGTCTTCATTTTTCCTTTTCGATTTGTTTCACACCGGTTCTAAAGCAATGCATGAATCCACATTCATGCAGATGCGATCATTCTCCGGATCTCATTGATAACAATCCTGTTACACCCTCGTATGACTTCGACAATCCGATCTATCAAGCCGAAGAAGAAGACGAAGAAGATTGTGAACTGCCAGGGGAATTAGCCAGGTTGTTAAAACAAGAGGAGAAGGTGATTCAGCCGCATGAAGAGCATATTGAAACGGTTAATCTGGGTACCGACGAGGTCAAGAAAGAGGTGAAAATCGGGGCTGCTTTGGAGGAAAGTGTCAAGAACAGAATGGTAGCATTGTTGAAAGAGTATGTCGACATCTTTGCCTGGTCTTATCAAGATATGCCAGGGTTGGATACCGATATTGTTGTGCACAAGCTACCGTTGAGAGCAGATTGTCCTCCAGTGAAGCAGAAGTTGCGCTGAACTCGACCTGACATGGCGATGAAAATCAAAGAAGAGGTGCAGAAGCAGTGGGATGCTGGTTTCCTTGCTGTCACTAATTATCCGCCATGGGTTGCAAACATTGTGCCAGTTCCGAAGAAAGATGGTAAAGTGAGAATGTGTGTGGACTACCGAGATCTGAACAGAGCTAGCCCAAAGGATGATTTTCCACTACCTCACATTGACGTGTTGGTAGATAATACAGCTCAATTCTCGATGTTTTCCTTCATGGATGGCTTTTCTGGCTATAATCAAATCAAAATGTCGCCAGATGATATGGAGAAAACAACGTTCATTACACCGTGGGGTACCTTTTGTTACAAGGTGATGCCATTCGGTCTCAAGAACGCCGATGCTACTTATCAGAGGGCCATGTTGACTTTGTTTCATGATATGATTCATCATGAAATTGAATGCTATGTTGATGACATGATAGCAAAGTCCCAGACAGAAGAGGGGCATTTGGTAGATCTGGCCAAGTTGTTCGACCGGCTGAGACAATTCAGACTGAGGTTGAATCCGAATAAGTGCACTTTCGGAGTGCGGTCCGGTAAATTGTTGGGGTTCATTGTAAGTGAAAAAGGAATCGAGGTTGATCCTGCTAAAGTAAAAGCAATAAGAGAAATGCCTGAACCGAGAACAGAGAAGGAGGTTCGTGGTTTCTTAGGTAGATTGAACTATATCTCACGGTTCATATCTCATCTAACGGCCACATGTGAACCAATTTTCAAGTTGCTAAGAAAAGATCAAACGGTCAGGTGGAATAATGATTGCCAAGCGGCATTTGAAAAAATAAAAGAGTATTTGCAGGAGCCTCCGATTCTGATGCCACCTGTGGAGGGAAGACCGTTAATTCTGTACTTGACGGTCCTCGAGGGGTCTATGGGGTGTGTATTGGGGCAGCATGACGAGTCTGGTCGAAAAGAGCATGCCATATACTACCTTAGCAAAAAGTTTACCGACTGTGAAACAAGATATTCACTGCTCGAGAAAACTTGCTGTGCTTTGGTCTGGGCTGCTCGCCGACTAAGGCAGTATATGTTGGTTCATACCACTTTATTGATTTCCAAGATGGATCCAATCAAGTACATTTTCGAGAAGCCAGCATTGATGCGAGATGGCAGATGATTTTGACAGAATATGATATACAGTATACCTCTCAGAAGGCAATCAAGGGGAGTGTATTGTCTGATTACCTCGCTCAGCAACCCATTGAGGATTATCAACCGATGAAGTTTGAATTCCCTGATGAGGACATCATGTTTCTCAAATCGAAAGATTGCGAGGAACCAATCCCGGAGGAGGGGCCTGACCCTGAATCCGAATGGATTCTAATGTTTGATGGGGCCGTTAACGTGAATGGTAGCGGTGTTGGTGCTGTTTTGGTTACGCCGAAAGGATCCCATATTCCTTTTGCTGCCCGGCTAACATTCGAGTGCACCAACAACGTGGCTGAATACGAAGCTTGTATATTGGGGATTGAAGAGGCGATTGATTTGAGAATTAAGAACCTTGTCATATATGGAGATTCAGCTCTGGTTGTAAATCAGGTTAACGGAAAATGGTATACGCATCAATCTCATTTAGTGCCGTATCGGGATTATACGAGGAGATTGTTGACGTTTTTCACCAAGGTGAAGTTGCATCATGTGCCTAGAGAGGAGAATCCTTTGGCAGATGCTTTGGCTACTCTGGCCGCCTTGATTAAAGTACAGAGGTGGAATCAGTTCCCCAGTGTTGAAGTAGGTCGTCTGGATAGACCGGCTTATGTGTTTGCTATTGATACAGTGCCTAATGATGAGAAGCCATGGTATTATGATATCAAGCGCTATCTAGAGACTCAAGAGTATCCTGAGGGAGCATCGAAGAAGGACCGAAAGACTCTGCGGAGGTTGGCCATGGTGTTCTATCTGAATAAGGATGGGGTTCTGTATAAGCGGAATTTTGATTGGGTCTTGCTCAGATGTGTCGATGATAAAGAAGCAAGCCAATTGATGAAAGAGGTTCATGAAGGATCGTTCGGTACCCATGCCAGTGGGAATGCGATGGTGAAAAAGCTGTTGAGGGCAGGCTATTATTGGATGACAATGGAGGCCCAATGTTTCAATTTCGTGCGGAAGTGTGATAAATGCCAGATTTATGCTGACAAGGTGCACGTGCCTCCAAATCCGTTGAGCTTAATGTCGTCTCCATGGCCGTTTGCTATGTGGGGCATTGATATGATTGGGAAGATTGAGCCTACGGCTTTGAATGGGCATCGGTTCATATTGGTGGCTATTGGTTACTTCACCAAGTGGGTAGAAGCAGCCTCTTATACGAACGTGACGAAGCAGGTTGTTGCCAGGTTTCTCAAGAGAGACATCATTTGCAGATACGGGGTTCCCGAGAGAATCATTACTGATAATGGTTCTAATTTGAATAACAAAATGATGGCAGAACTGTGTCGGGAATTCAAAATTGAGCATCACAATTCTTCTCCCTATCATCCGAAGATGAATGGGGCGGTTGAGGCAGCCAATAAGAACATCAAGAAGATTGTGCAAAAGATGGTGGTGACCTATAAAGACTGGCATGAGATGTTGCCGTTTGCATTGCATGGGTATCGAACATCGGTGCGTACATCTACTGGGGCAACTCCTTTCTCATTGGTATATGGGATGGAAGTCGTGCTACCGGTTGAGGTTCAGATTCCCTCTTTGAGAGTCCTGATGGACGTGAAATTGCAAGAGGCGGAATGGGTAAAGACCCGGTATGAGGAGCTGAGCCTGATTGAGGAAAAGAGGCTGGCAGCCATCTGTCATGGGCAGTTGTACCAGTAGAGGATGAAGCGTGCTTTTAACAGAAAGGTACGACCTCGGGTATATCACGTAGGTGATATGGTATTGAAAAGGATCCTTCCTCCTCAAAACGATCGAAGGGGCAAGTGGACACCCAATTACGAAGGTCCATTCGTGGTCAAGAAGGTTTTCTCTGGCGGAGCCTTGTTGTTGACGACCATGGATGGCGAGGATTTTCCATCCCCTGTGAATGCGGACGCAGTAAAAAAATACTTTGTATAAAGAGACCCGCTGGACAAAAAAAGAATAAAAGAGTCCAGGCAAAAATGGGCATCCCGGCGAACCAAAAAACAGAAAGAAAAGGTTCGGGCAAAAATTAGGGATAAAAACAAAAAAAAACTGTACACCTGGCAAGTCGAAAACCTGAAAAGGCGACTTGGGCAAAAAAGGGTATCCCGGTGGACTGAAAACCCGAAAGGGAGGTCCAGGCAAAAGAGGGATTGAAACGAACAACTGCGTTTGGCATGATCGTTTGCGCTTTGGTTAAAGCATCATGGATAATACCCGGTGGGGATCAGTCAGAATCGTCTTGTTCAGAAGGCAGAAAGCATGGAGAGTCTGAGGACATATGGGGTGTGTCATACCCCAAAAATTACCCATCATTTTTCCTAAAAAAAAAAAAAAAAAAAAAAAAAAAAAACGAAAAAAAAAAACGAAAAAAAAAAAAAAAATTAATTAATTAATTAATTAATTAAATAATTAAAATAAATATATAAATAAAATATAACAAATTATTTTGGACTTGGGTCTCCCTCATTTCAAGCCCATTACCCACGAAATTAGTCTATAAATACTGAAGTTTCAGTAGAGGAAAAGACCGGGGAGTTAGACTTGGAGTTTACACTGGGAGATTCACTGGAGAAAGAAGGAAGAGAAGCAAAACACTCTGAGGTTTCCTTGGAACAAAACCTTGAGGAAAAAGAAAGAGAGAGAACAGAGAAGGACGGATAGAAACTTTGGCATAGGAACCCTGCCTACCCGGAGAATTCAGAGTAAAGAAACCCTGAAGGCAGCCCATCTGCACCGAAGCCATCGCCGTCCAATTCCCGCTGCCTAACTTATTCCGATACTACAAGTGGTCAATCCCTTCAACCTTGAATTGGCAAACAGGTTTGCGTATCTCTATTGTTTATACTTTCAATTGGCCATATCTACATATATAATGCATCATGATTAAATGTTGATATATAATTTGCTTTCGTATGGGAATTTAAATATGCCTGAATACCCTGAATGTTTGACCATGTTATTCCTGTGATAAAATGCCATAAAATTCAAAGTTCCTAACATGGGGCTGTTTTCAAATTCAAAATCCGTGGCCTTCGCTAGGCGAGGCAGAGGCGAACGAGACAGTACCTGATTCTTCTAGTCTGTTTTTTTTATGTTTTTATCATAGCCATGCATTATTCATCCTATCCTATTTATTGTTGTGATATTTCTCCGGTGTAATCTTCGATTGCACCCTGATTTGGTGTTCTGACATGTTTCTTTTTTTGAGTTTCGTAAAGGTTCACATATCCCAGGAAAAGGTTATTGGCTAGGTATTCCACTTTATTTGTGGGATACCCTTGTGGAGTTTCACCCTAAATTAATTTTTTAATGTATTAATTTCTAATGTATTAATTTTTTAATATATTATTTTTAATAATTTTAATGTGGAGTTTCATCCTAATTATATAATTAATTGTAAAACTTTGCCTTTGAATAAGTGATCTTGGACCTCTCTTTGTTGCCTTACGATTACGATATTACGGTCATGTCCCGCGAACGTGGGGATACCCTTAGCAAAGACCCTTCGGTTAAATCATCATAAAATAAATTATAGTCCCTCGGATGTTGCCTTCGAATATACAACTTTGTCCCTCGATGACCCTCCGATGTTGCCTACGGTTAAAAGATGATAGTCCCTTTGAATGCTAAGGTATCCTCGTAACTGTTGCCTTCAATGACCAATCGATGACCCTACGATGACCCTTTTACATCCAAAGGATAAAACTACTTATTTCTCAATAATAAGGACAGTTTTACCCTCATAAGGATAGGAAATGCCCGTAAAGACCTTGGGTCGGTATAACTCTTAATTGCTGGCTCACAACTTAAAACATTTTTTTCGCACCTCACACCTTTCAAAATGCCCTTTAGAAAATCACCACTTGGTATACATTCATACTAGAATCATTACCGAGTTATATTTTTCTAAACAATTTTCAAAACTAAAACGGGATAACCACTTTGTATACATTCATACAAGAATCATTACAAAGTTAAATTCTCTTTTCAAAACAATTTTCCAAACAATTCACAAACACTTTTTTAGACAAAAATAATATAAGTGATCGAGCAATTAAGAGCCCATGGATAACCATGGATACAAAGGGTGCTAACACCTTCCCTTTGTATAATGTACCTCCCGAACCCAAAATCTAAATTAAGGTCTTTCCTGTTCTTTTCCACCTTTCCTTATTGGATAAAAGAAAAGTCGGTGGCGACTCTTGCTAACCGCGACATTGCGATTAAAACCACAAAAAAGTCCAGTTCACCGTATGACAGAACTGGCGACTCTGCTGGGGACCCTAAATATTTAAAAAGAGAGGTTACCTTAAAAACAAGATCACTTATTCAATTTGTCTGATTCATTTTTAAGGGATTGCTTGGGTATGTTATGCTTGAGTGAAAGATCCTACACCCGGATCTAGTGTACCTTAGGTAAGTAGCAAGAGATCATCGCGACTGTCCGGCGTATACTGGAATGGTCAAAATGATGGCTACGGTTAATGTGGCACTTTGGATGTCCTGATGTTCCTCATGTTAGTTGAGGAAATATTTGGCATTCGCGTGGTGTCATAAAAGCATTAACCAGACCTTTAGAACCCTAATTGACTCATCCTGGCCATTAGAAAGTAGTGAGATAACTGGCTTCGGTTCCGACTGGAGTTGGTTGAGACTCGATACTACACTCTTTGAGATTGGACTTTAGGGAAGCTTCGGTCAACCACTTGGTGTTGCACTGAAGTGGACTTAAGGAAAGGTCAATGATTTGAGATCCTTCTAGAACCCGGTTACTATTCTAAGACAGGTTGAACCAACCAAACTTCAGTGGGGAGGGTATTTACCTATGGAACTCACGCAAGCCTTAAAACCTAGGAATGATTGTTGTGTGACTTGCTTGTGCTTGTTATTTATCTAACAACATGACATCATGACAACATAACATCATAACATCATGGCATTGTACTAACCATTTCAAGGATTTAGGGATTTAACTCTGCTAAAAAAAAAAAACAGAAAAAACAAAAACAAAAGCAAAAACAAAAGAGAAAAGAAAAAAAAGCTCTTTTTGTTAGTTTATGCAAAGTTAAATCCCGAAAGTCCTTGAAAACATTTCATACATTGCATTGCATCGCATAACAGGTATTCTAAAGGATCAGTGTTCTCACGATTTTCCAATCAAACAGATTCCAGCATATTCAAACAGATTGAACAATGGCTCTCGAACAAACTGTCAAAGATCTCCAGGCCCAGAATGCTCAATTCCAGGAAATGATGCTGAGCTTATCTAAGGGGAAGGAAGAACTGAAAGCTCTTTTGATGGAGAAGAAGAAGGACCAGAAACCTGTGGGTTACATCAACCCGGGGAGAAGGCTTAAGGGACAGGTTACAGGAGTCAAGATTAGAATTCCGAAGGATTCAGAAGAAGAGACCGAGAATGATTCGGAAGATGAGAATCCTAATCTCGTCAATTCTGAGGACGACGACGAAGATTATGAACATGAACAGTACTCTCCGAAGGATAAGTACAAGTTGCTGGAAGAACGTATGCTAGCTATGGAGGATAAGTACAACTTGGGTCTGGTCTCTGATGTGGTCATTCCCCGCAAATTCAAGGTTCCCATTTTCACTAAGTATGATGGTGCCTCTTGTCCTCAGATGCATCTAAGGGCTTATGTGAGAAAGATTCAGCCGCACACTACTGATAAGAAACTGTGGATCCATTTCTTCCAAGAGAGTCTGTCTGGCACACAGTTAGAGTGGTATTATCAGCTTGAGAGCTCTAACATCCGCACATGGACTGATTTAGCAACAGCTTTCTACAAGCACTACCAGTATAATTCTGAGTTAGCGCCTACTCGGCTACAGCTACAAAATATGACTATGGGCTCTAAAGAAAGTTTCAAAGAATATGCTCAAAAGTGGAGAGATTTGGCTGGCAGAGTCAAACCCCCTATGACTGATCGAGAGTTAGTGGACATGTTCATGGGTACACTGACTGGCCCATTCTACAGCCATCTACTGGGAAGTTCCTCGTCAGGTTTCACTGAACTTATCTTGACAGGTGAACGGGTTGAAAGCGGCATTCGAAGTGGAAAGATACAGGCAGCTACTTCTGCAAGCACCAAAAAGTCCTATCAGGGAAAGAATGAATCAAATGCTATGTACAGTGAGAGGAAGCATAACAAGAAGAATCGTGACCATACTGTTGGGGCAGTTACAATTGCCGCACCGCCATCTCAGAACTTCCAACACAGACAAGACAGGTCGAGAAGACAGTTTACCAAGATCAATATGACTTTAACCCAAGCACTGCAGAGTATGTTAAAGGCCAATTTGATTACCCTCAGAGGCCCTCCTGCAAATCCCAACACTACTTCTCCTCGTTATAATCCCAACGCCAGGTGTGCCTATCACTCCGATAGCCCCGGGCATGATACGAATGATTGCTGGTTGTTGAAGAACAAGATTCAGGATATGATCGACGCTGGAGAAATTGAATTTGATCCTCCGGCGACCCCCAATGTCATCACAGCACCTATGCCTAATCATGACCAGAATGTTAATGTTGTGGACGACAATTCTCACGTTACTGACGTTGCTGATTTAGCATCTCCTCTCCTGATCGTTAAGAAGAATTTATTGCAAGCTGGTTTATTTCCAGGTTGTGCTGAAGATTGCGATCTCTGTGTACTCCGACCCAATGATTGTTTGAAGTTGAAGAACGGCATTCAACGGCTGATGGATGATCGTACAATTCTATTTGAAAGGGTTCCTAAGGTGGACAACTCTATTGAAGAGGTATCTGTGATTACTAGGTCCAAAGCTCCAGTGAAGATTACCGCTACTAGAGTGCCTGTGAAGATTACCGCTGAGCCCAAAGTGGCTCCCCTGATTATTACCGCACCTGGCCCCGTGCCATATTCCTCCAGCAAAGCTATTCCGTGGAACTATGGAGGCGACGTTTACATCCATGGCATAAAGCAAGTTGGTAGTTCTGCTAATCCTAATGATATTGTGGGGACTAGTAAAGTTACTCGAAGTGGAAGGATCTACTCCCCAGAAATCTCACCTCCCGCTCCCGAAATTCGAGGAAAAAGACCAGTCAATCCTCCTCAGTCAGAGACATCGATCGAAGTTACTTCTGAAGATGTTGCCAAACAGGAAATGGAAGAGATGCTGAAAATCATCCGTAAAAGCGATTTTGATGTAGTGGAACAATTGGGGCATACTCCGTCTAAAATCTCAATGTTGTCCTTGTTATTATCCTCTGAATCCCATGCCAATGCATTGATGAAATTCTTGAAGACCGCTCATGTGCCTCAAGAAACATCCGTCGATCAATTCGAACATTATGTTGCTAATTTGACTGTTGACAATGGCCTAGGCTTTTCCGATGCTGACCTGACGCCAGCAGGAAAGAATCACAATAAAGCTCTGCATATCTCCATCGAGTGTGAGGGGATCACCCTGGCTCACGTGTTGATCGACAACGGCTCTTCCTTGAATGTGCTCCCGAAAGCTGTACTCGATAAATTTGACTACAAAGGCATTGAACTGAAACCTAGTGATGTTGTGGTGCGTGCTTACGATGGTGCGAAGAGTGTTGTCTATGGTGAAGTGGTTCTCCCTATCAAGATAGGACCTCAAGTCTTCAACACTACCTTTCACGTGATGGACATTCGTCCCGCCTACTCCTGCTTGTTGGGGCGCCCTTGGATCCATGGGGCAGGTGCGGTAGCTTCGTCGCTTCATCAAAAGCTGAAGTATCCAATAGCAGGCATGGTTGTCACTGTAAGTGGAGAAGAAGAGTATATTGTCAGTAGTGTGCAAGCCTTCAAATACGTCGAGATGGATGGTGAATTCTTTGAGACTCCTTCTCAGTCATTTGAAGTGGTTCCTCCACCCAGTCCTGTCCTTAAGCCAACTCCCCTTGTGCCCAAGGTTGTTCGTGCTCCCCCTGTCATGATCTCTCTGAAAGATGCTCAAGCCGCGATTGAAAATGGTGATCGTGCTGGTTGGGGTCAACTGATCAATGTACCATACAAGTCTGATAAAGCTGGCCTGGGGTTTAACTCTGGAAAGATAGTCAAAAATCAGATTAATGCTATGGAAGATGCTGATAGTGATTGCGACTTGGATAGCTGGATTTTCCCAACAATTGGTGACGGACTCAACAATTGGAAGACTGAAGACATTATCCCGATTTCCTTTAGTCAGGAATCCCTATCCACTCTGGATCCTGTTGATAATAGTTCTACTACTGTTCATTATGACTTTGAAAATCCGATCTACCGAGCCGAAGATGGAAGTGAGGAAGATTATGAAGTACCTGAAGAACTTGCCAGAATGTTACTACAAGAAGAAAGGACTATACAGCCGCATGAGGAGTCAGTTGAGACTGTAAATCTGGGTACCGAGGTGGACAAGAGAGAAGTCAAAATAGGAGCAGGCTTGGAAATCAGTGTCAAAAGAAGATTGATTCAAATGCTACATGACTATGTGGAGATTTTTGCTTGGTCTTACGAAGACATGCCAGGGCTGGATACCGATATAGTAGTGCATCGTTTGCCGACGAAGGAAGATTGTCGTCCTGTTAAGCAAAAGGTTCGTCGCATGCGTCCTGAAATGTCCGAGAAAATCAAGGCCGAAGTCATGAAACAATTCGATGCTGGTTTTCTGGCGGTTACTTCTTATCCTCAATGGGTTGCTAATGTGGTACCAGTGCCAAAGAAGGATGGTAAGGTGCGAATGTGTGTGGATTACAGAGATTTGAATAGAGCGAGTCCCAAGGATGATTTCCCACTGCCACACATTGATGTTCTGGTAGACAACACCGCTCAACACAAGGTATTCTCCTTCATGGATGGATTCTCAGGTTATAACCAGATCAAAATGGCACCTGAGGACATGGAGAAGACTACGTTTGTGACGCAATGGGGCACCTTCTGTTATAAAGTAATGTCGTTTGGTTTAAAGAACGCAGGAGCAACGTACCAGCGTGCTATGGTGGTTTTGTTCCATGACATGATCCATCATGAAATAGAAGTATATGTGGACGATATGATAGCCAGGTCTCATACTGAAGAAGAACATCTCGATCATTTATACAAACTGTTTGAGAGGCTGAAGAAATACAAGTTGAGATTGAACCCGAACAAATGCACCTTTGGAGTAAGATCTGGTAAACTCTTGGGCTTTATTGTCAGTGGTAAAGGTATTGAGGTCGACCCAGCCAAGGTGAGAGCTATTCAAGAGATGCCAGTTCCCCGTACGGATAAAGAAGTCAGAGGTTTCTTGGGACGTTTGAATTACATTGCCCGATTTATTTCCCATTTGACCGCTACTTGCAAACCCATCTTCAAGTTACTGAGAAAAAATCAAGAGATGATATGGAATGATGAATGTCAAGAAGCTTTCGACAAAATCAAGAAGTACCTCCAAGAACCTCCAATTCTGGTGCCACCAGTTGAGGGAAGACCTCTAATCATGTATTTAACCGTTTTAGAAAACTCAATGGGTTGCGTGTTGGGACAACATGACGAGTCCGGTCGAAAAGAGTATGCCATATACTACCTTAGCAAAAAGTTTACCGACTGTGAAACAAGATACTCACTGCTCGAGAAAACTTGCTGTGCTTTGGCCTGGGCTGCTCGCCGACTAAGACAGTATATGTTGAATCACACCACTTTGTTGATTTCTAAGATGGATCCTATCAAATACATATTTGAGAAACCCGCCCTCTCCGGAAGAATAGCAAGATGGCAGATGATTTTAACAGAGTATGATATCCAGTATACCACCCAAAAAGCAATCAAAGGAAGCGTGCTAGCTGATCATTTGGCTCATCAGGCCGTGAATGATTATCAGTCTATGAATTTTGAGTTCCCAGATGAGGATGTCATGCTTGTTACTGATTATGAAGAACCTGGACCGAATGAAGGACCCGAAGTGGGATCCCGATGGACTATGGTTTTTGATGGATCGTCTAACGCATTGGGCAACGGTATTGGCGTCGTGATCATTTCCCCCAAGGGTGGCCATACGCCTTTCACCGCTAGACTATGTTTTGAGTGTACCAACAATATGGCTGAGTATGAAGCATGTATTTTGGGACTCAGAGCTGCTATAGACCTGAGAATCAAGTTTTTGAGGGTGTATGGAGACTCAGCCTTAGTAATCAGTCAGGTCAAAGGAGAATGGGACACTAAACATCCGAACCTCATCCCCTATCGAGAGCAGGTGTTGACATTAATCCCATACTTTGAAGAGATCACATTCGAACATATTCCCCGAGAGGAGAACCAGTTGGCAGACGCATTGGCTACCATGTCATCTATGTTCAGAGTCAGATGGGACAATGAAGCTCCCCGGATTACCATTGAACGACTAGACGAACCAGCATATTGTTATGAACTTAACGCTGATGAAGTAGAAGAGAAGCCTTAGTTCCACGAGATAAAAAGATATTTAGAAGCTCAGGAATACCCTGAAGGGACATCCATCAATGACAGGAAATTTCTGAGGAAGTTCTCCGCTAAATTCTTTTTGAGTAATGGAATATTGTACAAACGTAACCACGATTCGACTTTGCTTCGCTGTGTGGATAGAAAGGAATCAGAGAAGATTATGGAAGACATGCACGACGGTATCTTTGGGACTCATTCTAGTGGACATACAATGGCCAAGAAGATTCTGAGGTCAGGGTATTATTGGTCTACCATGGAAACTGATTGCCACCATCACTCCAGAACTTGTCATAAGTGCCAGATCTATGCGGATAAAGTACATGTGCCTCCTGCTCCATTAAACGTGTTGACCGCGCCGTGGCCCTTTGCAATGTGGGGCATTGATATGATTGGCGAGATTAAACCTACCGCCTCTAATAGACATCGTTTCATCCTTGTTGCTATTGATTACTTCACAAAGTGGGTGGAGGCAGCCTCATTTGCTTCTGTTACTAAGAATGTGGTGGCACGATTCATCAAGAACAGCCTCATCTGCCGATACGGCGTCCCTGAGAGAATTATCACTGACAATGGCACTAATTTGAACAACAAGATGATTACTGAACTCTGCACGCAGTTCAAAATAAAACACCATAACTCTTCTCCGTACCGGCCAAAGATGAACGGCGCTGTAGAAGCGGCTAATAAGAATATTAAGAAGATTATACAAAAGATGACGGTAACATACAAAGACTGGCATGAGATGTTACCATTTGCTCTTCATGGTTATCGTACTTCGGTACGAACTTCGACAGGGGCAACTCCTTTCTCTTTAGTCTACGGAATGGAAGCCGTTTTACCAGTAGAGGTACAGATTCCCTCTCT
Organism: Lathyrus oleraceus; assembly: GCF_024323335.1. NCBI lineage: Eukaryota > Viridiplantae > Streptophyta > Magnoliopsida > Fabales > Fabaceae > Lathyrus > Lathyrus oleraceus. The sequence continues at coordinate 322,839,450 of NC_066582.1, read as the reverse complement.
AAGGATCATGAAAGAGGCGGGCTTAGACGAAGACGAATGGATTCAGACTCGACTCGATCAGATAAATTTGATGGATGAGAAGAGACTTGCGGCTGTATGTCACGGGCAGATATATCAGAAGCGCATGACCAGGGCATTCAACAAAAGGGTCAAGAGACAGGTGTACCAAATTGGCGACTTGGTAATCAAACGTATCATTCTACCACAAACTGATCCCAGAGGCAAATGGACTCCCACATACGAAGGGCCATTTGTGGTTAAGAAGGTATTCTCAGGTGGAGCCATGATACTCGCTACAATGGATGGTGAAGACTTCCCACATCCCGTGAACGCAGACATAGTTAAAAAATACTACGCATAAAAGAGACCCGCTAGATCGACGTATCTAGGCAAAAGTAAGGGCATCCCGGCGAACCAAAAGGGTTCGGGCAAAAATTAGGGATATATAAAAAAAAATGTACACCCGGCAAGTTGAAAACCTGAAAAGGCGGCTTGGGCAAAAAAGGGTATCCGGGTGGACTGAAAACCTGAAAAGGCGGTCCAGGCAAAAATTAGGGATTAAAGCGTATGACTATGTCCCGTTCTCAGTCAACTTTCATCCAAGTTCGAGGGACTGACCAAGCCAATCACTTCTATCCGACAGCAAGGGATGAGATGCTCGAAGACATAATGACAGTAGTAGGCTTAAAATCAATAGGACTTCTTCCACATAGCTTTCTCTTTGTTTTCGACAATTTCCTCTTACTAGGATTTCTGTCTCCTTGTACACAAATTGCCTGTTTATAGGCCTCCTTTCAAAATCAATACAACCCTCTTTCAAAAAAAAGATGCTTTTGTTTTTACTTTTCTGTTTTGGTTGCGTAAATGTCCATTGATTTAATTTGAATTAATATGTGCATTTGAATATGACTGATGTTTACCAAAAATACATGCATAGAATAGCAATAGCAATTACTACCCGACTTCAGGATCGAGGAGAAGGTCTAACCATGCTTCCAATGAATCCGCTACCAATTCTATTCCCCCAGCAAGTCTGTTATTCCTCAGAAGAAATTAGCAGTATTCCCCGGCACAGCCAGTTACTCCCCAACAAAGGTCGGCATCATCAGACAGATTGATCATCTCATCCATCCTCAGCCAAGATCTGTGGAATATTTCTACCATCAGACAGAATCAAGAACCCCCTGCCGAGAAAGGGTCATCGTTACAAATATCTCCAATCAGTAGATGGGGATTTATTTTCCCCAGTAGAGTCCCCAAGCAGAACTTCTCATACGCATAACTCATTCATTACATCATTTCACAGCATACGCATGCATACAACATTCGCATTTATTTTAACATAACACGAAACATCTCATACATCATGACATAGCATGAAGCTAACTTTTCTTTGCAGGTTATTTATCCTCCTGATATAGTCAAAATAAAAGGTTCATTCAGACAGACACCTTTATCAATCACATTCAAGATTCAGATACATATTTCAAATACAGTTCATGGGAACATTCATTCTGACAACACTTTGATATCCTCCTAATGATGGCATCTTTAAGCCCATCCCAGACATTTATTGCAAGTACAACATATACAGGTTATCAGATACAGCCTAACGTACGGTTCATTCTGATTCAGCCCAACATATGACTTCTTCAGCAACTCCAATGCGGTCTAACGTACGACCCATTTGGACCTTCAAATCCTCAGATGCTGCCTAGCGTACGGTACATTCAGGGGTGTAGTCTAGCGTACGACTACTTTCTTCTTCGGATACAGCCTAACGTACGGCTCATTCTGCAACTCAGATACGATCTAGCGTACGATCCATTCTGAACTCCAGCAACTCCAACGCGGTCTAACGTATGACCCGTTTGGATCTTACAACCCTCAGATGCTACCTAACGTACGGTACATTTCTGAAGTGTAGTCTGGCGTATGACTACCGCTTTCATCATCAGATGCGGCCTAACAGACGACTCATTCTGCGACGGTCTAACGTACGACCCGTTCGGATGTCCATCCCCTCAAATGCTACCTAACATACGGTACATTTCTGAAGTGTAGTCTAACGTACGACTACCCCTTTCGTCATCAGATTCAGCCTAACGTACGGCTCATTCTGCAACTCAGATACGATCTAGCGTATGGTCCATTCTGATCCTTTATCCCCAACAGCATATGACACACTCCGACTCCCCAGCGAAGTCGGCAGCCTAATGGATGACTCATTATTCGGTCTAATGTACGACCCAGTGTGGCACCCATGTCTTCAAATTGGCCTAATGTACGGCTCGATCTGAAGCTTTCGTCATCAAACCTCCCGGATGGCATCTTTAAGCCCATCTCCATCAAGACCAACTGTCGATACTCAAGTGCAAATTTTTGGGGCATTCTAGTGTTCAATAATCTTCCACCTCCAGACCACGAATGGCATACACGCCATCCTAACTCTCTCGGTTCAAGAATATTGAACAGGGGCAGCTGTCATACCCCAAAAATTACCCATCATTTTTCCTTAAAAAAAAAAAAAAAAAAAAAAAAAAAAAAAAAAAAAAAAAAAAAAACGAAAAAAAAAACGAAAAAAAAAAGAAAAAAAATTTAATTAATTAATTAATTAATTAATTAATTAATTAAATAATTAAAATAAATATATAAATAAAATATAACAAATTATTTTGGACTTGGGTCTCCCTCATTTCAAGCCCATTACCCACGAAATTAGTCTATAAATACTGAAGTTTCAGTAGAGGAAAAGACCGGGGAGTTAGACTTGGAGTTTACACTGGGAGATTCACTGGAGAAAGAAGGAAGAGAAGCAAAACACTCTGAGGTTTCCTTGGAACAAAACCTTGAGGAAAAAGAAAGAGAGAGAACAGAGAAGGACGGATAGAAACTTTGGCATAGGAACCCTGCCTACCCGGAGAATTCAGAGTAAAGAAACCCTGAAGGCAGCCCATCTGCACCGAAGCCATCGCCGTCCAATTCCCGCTGCCTAACTTATTCCGATACTACAAGTGGTCAATCCCTTCAACCTTGAATTGGCAAACAGGTTTGCGTATCTCTATTGTTTATACTTTCAATTGGCCATATCTACATATATAATGCATCATGATTAAATGTTGATATATAATTTGCTTTCGTATGGGAATTTAAATATGCCTGAATACCCTGAATGTTTGACCATGTTATTCCTGTGATAAAATGCCATAAAATTCAAAGTTCCTAACATGGGGCTGTTTTCAAATTCAAAATCCGTGGCCTTCGCTAGGCGAGGCAGAGGCGAACGAGACAGTACCTGATTCTTCTAGTCTGTTTTTTTTATGTTTTTATCATAGCCATGCATTATTCATCCTATCCTATTTATTGTTGTGATATTTCTCCGGTGTAATCTTCGATTGCACCCTGATTTGGTGTTCTGACATGTTTCTTTTTTTGAGTTTCGTAAAGGTTCACATATCCCAGGAAAAGGTTATTGGCTAGGTATTCCACTTTATTTGTGGGATACCCTTGTGGAGTTTCACCCTAAATTAATTTTTTAATGTATTAATTTCTAATGTATTAATTTTTTAATATATTATTTTTAATAATTTTAATGTGGAGTTTCATCCTAATTATATAATTAATTGTAAAACTTTGCCTTTGAATAAGTGATCTTTGACCTCTCTTTGTTGCCTTACGATTACGATATTACGGTCATGTCCCGCGAACGTGGGGATACCCTTAGCAAAGACCCTTCGGTTAAATCATCATAAAATAAATTATAGTCCCTCGGATGTTGCCTTCGAATATACAACTTTGTCCCTCGATGACCCTCTGATGTTGCCTACGGTTAAAAGATGATAGTCCCTTTGAATGCTAAGGTATCCTCGTAACTGTTGCCTTCAATGACCAATCGATGACCCTACGATGACCCTTTTACATCCAAAGGATAAAACTACTTATTTCTCAATAATAAGGACAGTTTTACCCTCATAAGGATAGGAAATACCCGTAAAGACCTTGGGTCGGTATAACTCTTAATTGCTGGCTCACAACTTAAAACATTTTTTTCGCACCTCACACCTTTCAAAATGCCCTTTAGAAAATCACCACTTGGTATACATTCATACTAGAATCATTACCGAGTTATATTTTTCTAAACAATTTTCAAAACTAAAACGGGATAACCACTTTGTATACATTCATACAAGAATCATTACAAAGTTAAATTCTCTTTTCAAAACAATTTTCCAAACAATTCACAAACACTTTTTTAGACAAAAATAATATAAGTGATCGAGCAATTAAGAGCCCATGGATAACCATGGATACAAAGGGTGCTAACACCTTCCCTTTGTATAATGTACCTCCCGAACCCAAAATCTAAATTAAGGTCTTTCCTGTTCTTTTCCACCTTTCCTTATTGGATAAAAGAAAAGTCGGTGGCGACTCTTGCTAACCGCGACATTGCGATTAAAACCACAAAAAAGTCCAGTTCACCGTATGACAGGGTGTAACCGAGTTGGAACTCGATGAGATTACGGGTTTCACATTGCCATTAGGATAGATTTTTCCTTTGGTGCGCAATTACCTCTTTTCAGGAATTGCTTCCTTTGTATTGCTCAATTTGAGCCACACTTTTCCAATCAATAAAATGCATATTCAGTCAAATAATTTTGTTTTTATTTTTCATTACCGCTTTGATTGCAAAAACATCCGATTATCTTTGATAAAGAATCTTGCATTTTAAGACATACAGGTCCCTTCCAATGCATGTTTATAAGATTGAAAGCTTGAAATCTTATTCGGAAGGTTGAGTGACCCAAGTGTTGAAATCTTGACACGCCTGGGGCATGGTTTTATCTAGCGATCTCTTTTGCAGGAACTATTAGATATTTTCACTCACTTGCAGGTTGTGATGTGGAAGCTGTTGACAAAACAAATCCCCATGGAGTCCAATCAGGGACGGATGAATTGAAGAATGGTGAAACGACGGCGAGACGTACGACGATCCTTGGAATTAATCAAGAAGACTCTTCAAAGTCTGAAAATTGAAAAGTCTGTATAAGTCCCAGGAGTTCGCTTTCCGTCGAGTACGGAGCGGTTTGGAATACAAGATGATGGAGCAGAAAAGTCCAGACGAGTCTGGGAGTTCTCAAAATTGGAAAGCTGACATGGGAGTTGGATATGAATACCAAGGGGTCGACGAGTCGACGGGTGTTCGGTATCAGATTTTCCTCATCTCTCCAAGCAGAGTCGTGAGGACTAACTCCACAGCAGATCCAAGGTCTGTAGCTTCCCTAGCAGGGTCCGGATGGTTATCCCCCAACAGGTTTCAGATTGATGCTTCCCCAGTCGCCAGGCCTGAAGGTTGCAGTTTTCCCAACGGAAGTATCTGTGTGTGGTGGTTTCCCAAGCAGGGTCGGGATTGATATCCCCAGCTAGTCAAGACTGGTGTATCCCCACAGAGCGCTGGTGGTTCTATCCCCAGCAATTCCCCAAGCGGATCGGGTGCAAAGGAGGTTTTCCCCAACAAGGGCTTCCTTTTTCCCAGCAGCAGTGTTGTTCCCCAGCAGGGTGGAGATTGGAGTGGTGGCGAGTTCCTCAGCAGAGTGTCTCGAGCTCCCCAGAAGAGTCCCTTGAGGGGGATACTTTTTATACATTCATCATGTAGATAAGCATAGCATATTGTATAATGAATCGCGTAGCATTTCCATAAGTATGGAGCATTACGCAGAAAAATCAATCATGCATCATATTGCAAGCATGAGCTAGTCTTAGACCGTGGTTATCGTTTGAGAAGTGGTTGCCTGAGGGTGAAGGTGTTGCTCCGAGGAGTTTGGCACCGTTTTTTATCAACAGTACTTCCCCAGTAGTGCGATACTGGAGGAAACTTTTCTGTCGGACAGAGACGGAATGTTATGCGATCAGCGCGACTCAAGCCGTGGTTACCGTTTGAGATTTAGTTTCGCCGGATGGTGAAGATGTTACTCTGAGGAGTTCAATATGGTGGTGTTGGTTCAACAATATTCCCCAGTGGTGCGATACTGGAGGAAATTCCTGTCGTGCGAGACAGAAGTTGGAAGATGTTACTCTGAGGAGTTTTAGCATCATGATGTCAGATCAGCAGTGTTCCCCAGTAGTGCGATACTGGAGGAAATTTTTCCGTCGGACGGAGATGCAAATAAAATCAAAGGACGCTACGCGATTAGCGCGACGATCGGGGTTCAATGGGAGAAAGGGAAATGTTGAGGCATTTTCTGGAGATCGGGGTTCAATTGGAGAAAAGGAAGTGTTGAGACATTTTCTGGAGATCGGGGTCCAAGGGGAGATTGGAGTTGAAGATTAAATCCGGGATGAGGTCCTCAGGATTATCTTCTATTCATGTGTCACCTTAGACTTTGGCTGAGGCCAATGGAAGTCGTTATGGGTGTCTTCTGAAGAAGAGATGCACATGTTACCTTCCTTTTGTGAAGGTATACCCTCTGATATGTCGCCCTCAGAGTGGTGTTTGGTGTTAGTTCCGACGTTGCCAGCGGAATTATCACAAGAAAGCGGAGAACGGGGTTCAAATGGAGAAAGGGAAATGTTGAGGCATTTTCTGGAGAGCGGGGTTCAAATGGAGAAAAGGAGACACGAGGTGTTTTCTGGAGAACGGGGTTCACAATGGCGATCACAAGTTATCGTCAGGCGACTGGGGTTCAAATGGAGAATGGGGTTCATTATGTTGGCAAACAAGGTGTCGGGGTTCAAATGCAATGATCCGGGATCATTTGTGCGAAGAAAATTTTGGGGTTCAAGAAAAGGGAAAGATCAGAAAATTTCGGGGTTCAAGAAAAAGCAAAAAAATAATAATCCCCAGTGGATGTGGTGTTCAGACCATGTTTATCCCTGTGTTACCATTTATTTTGGTATCCAGGTTGACGTTGCTGTTTCGGTGATCAGGCCGACTTTCTCCGTTCCAGACGGATTCTTCTTTCAAGATTGTGTTTCTTTGCCGATTCTGACAGGCATTGTTAATTATTTTCCCATCAGAGTGCAAATTGTTCGTCTGTTCTTGGTATTCAATCACTCTTCATCCTGATCATCTGAAAGCCGAGGCTATTCATATCGACAGGTTCACAGTGGATTGAATAGGGCAGCTGTAACACCTCAAAATTTGCCCTCCTCTCTTGGGACTAGCTGAGCATATTGCATATCATTTTTTAGGTCATTAGGCATTGCATATTGCATATCATGTGGAAACATTGTGCAAATCATCCTCCTAAGTCTTGATCAGAAGATAAAGAGGTTAAGATTCAAGCCTGAGGGTTTATGGACTGATCACTAACCATCTGAGGGTGGTGATTCAAACTAGGGTTTCATGATTTCTCAAGGAGGTTGAGCTTTATTTTAGGTGCAATGATACATCATCATCATTATGGTTTCATCATCACCAAGGGATTCATCCTGCTTGATCAGATACCTTGAGATTGGGGTTTTGACCTCTGGTCAACCCTAATCATCTGCATGGTGCCAATCAGGACTTGGCAAGGAGAAGGGGTCTGCAATGTATATGGGGATTATTTTATCATTATATTGAGCTCATGGAAGCTAGGGTTTCATCATTGAGCCATTTCATCAGGAGTTTGAAGCTCAAGTTCACCAGTCAAGCTGAATTTCATCTATCAGTTAGAAAAGTCAACTGTGGTCAACTGTGCCTGAAATGATGGATTTGGAGGTGGGAGAGGGTTAGAGACACTTCATTCATGTCTAAACAAGTTTCATTTGGCATTTCAAACATCAAGAATGAAGAAAATAAAGTCAGATGGAAACATTCCAAAAATAGCAGGTGACCTGTAATTGGAAACTGCCAAAAATGGAAAGTTTTTCACCTCAAGATTATATGTCCAAAAATGCTTCAAATAAAATTTTGTTCAACATGAAAGTTGTATATCTTGCTCTCACCTTTCCAAAAAGTCCAAGAACACTCATTTCTCATGTGTGGTTGGCAACTTATGATCAAATCATTTTCAGAAAAAAGTTGAATTTCAAGGTGCTATAACTTTTGAATGGAAAGGCCAAATTGGGTGATTTTTCTTTGAGCAAACCACATTTGATGTGTACTATCCAAATCCATTATCACATTTCATTGAAAACCTTCACATAAAAAGGTCATTTTTCAAGTGAACCATTTAAAAATTGGTGGAAAAAAAGGTCAATTTTCAAAATACAAGGCATTTGCATACAAAACCTTTTCCAACACACCATAAACATCAAATATGACTTGCTTGAACTGGGTTTTTACTGTTGCATTGGCTGCATTGTGAAAAGGGCATTTTGGCCAATTATGCATAAACCTCATTTTGCTAATTCACTTCCAATTTGCCTAATTGTGATTAACACTTGGATTAAGACATGGTATAAGATGATAATCATAACAGAAAATGATAATCACAATTTCATTTCTCAGATCTAACAAACTTTTCATCCAAAAACCTCTCAATTTTCTTCAAACTTTTTTACACTTTTTTTCATCATTTCCATTGGAATTCATCATCTTTGTGCTTGTTCTTGTTTGATCCATCTTCTGCAGGACTTTGTGAGCATCTGTTGAAGGAAATCGTGGCAAGAACATTGAAGAATCGTGACTGTTGAAATCTCACTCATCCATGGCAAATTGAAAGTTCTTCAAGCTGATGCATAATTGAGCTGAGCTACTTGTTCCAATCATCTTCTACATCATCAATCATCATCTGTTTCACACTTTTGGACCTTGAAGCTCACGATTTCCAGTCTGCCATCTCCAAGAGGTTAGAACTCGATCTCAATAATTCTCAAAATCATGATATGGCTTGTGTAGATCTAAGTTCATAGAGTGCACTGCAACTTGAATCATGTGATTTCGTTGAGAATTGCTCTAGTTATCTGGAATTTAAGATTGGATGTGAAAACTTCTTTTGATCGATTTGCTTAGCATGATAGGAATTAGGCTAAATCATGGCAATATTGTTGATGTACGTGATTAGACGAGTTCATTGATATACGATTTGTCCATTTCCATGATGATTTGTTCTTGGTGATTTTCTGGAATTTCTGTTGATGAACATGATGAAGAACACGCTTCAGATAGCGTTTGATCCATTTCGCCTGGCTTCATTTTTGAATTTCTGTTTCCCGCGAGCGCTCACCAATCACGTGCTGCCATTGAATAAATTGAAACGCTGTGTTTCATTTTCGCTGCAGCATAATTACAACAATGCCACTGCTTCATTTAATTTCATATTATTTCATTGTTTTTTTTCATTTTTATTTCATTTTGATCATTCATCTTTAAAAATTCATAACTCCTTCAAAAATAATCCAAATTTGATGAGACTTTTTTCACCATTCTCCTTGTGATGTGCGGTTTTTTTTGGTGATTTTTAATATTTTTGTGCACGTGTGGAAAAATTAAATGCCTAGGGATTGTTTGAATGTGTCTTTTGTGCACCATGCTCACTCTTTCATTCATAAAATAATGATGCCTTATTGGAAATGTTTGAAATTTTATATGCATATTCTTGACTCTTTCATGGTGATTTTGATGTATAGTTTACTAATTTTGAGTTTCTGTATTGATAGATATGATGTGATCAAGTTGAGTGTGACAATGTGTGTCACACTATGTTATGTCCACTTCTTGAATTTTGTTTCCATGCTTATTGAATTCCATTTGCCCTGAATTTTTGCATGTGATTCCATCTGTATGTTAGGTTTAACCATGATTTTTTGTAGGATTTGTTGATACACTTCCTATTTGATTGATAATTTTATTTGTTGTTTAGTCATTTTTGGGATGTTCTTGAGTGATCAACTTACATAGCTTGTGAAATTCCCATGCCTTATCACATGAAGCTGAAACTTTGTGGATTGATTCTTAATATGTTTAATTTCATTTTGGCTCTGGTGTGGTTCATTTATCTTATGCCATTTCTGTTTTACACTTGCCTAAAGTTGACACATGATTTGTGGCCTTATTTGAGCTTGTATTTGCATACCATGACTTAGTGAATTTAATTTCCATACTTCCTCTGGTCCAAATAGCATGAAAATTGGTATGTTACTCATTCAATGTGTTCTGTTTAGGCTTGAATTTTGGTGGAATTTATTGAGCTGTTTTGATATTGATTTGATTGTGATCATTCTGTTTGCTCCAATGTAGTTCCAAAGTGCATAGTTTGACATGTTTTGTTCATAAAATAGATTTGGTGCATAGTTTTGATGTGAGACCAATTGGACCTTATTCTGGAGTGATTTATCTTGATTCTTGTTGAGTTTCACTTGCTGTTTTGAATTTTTCATCTCCTTTGGACCCTAGGCTTGTCCTAGTGGTCTTGTTTCTCACGTTTGAATGTGATTTTCAGGTTGAAGAAACAAATGTTTTAAAGGAGATTAATGCAAGTTGATTGAGTTTGGTTGATTGCTATGAACTAACTTGGTTTATTTTGTAGGATGCTTGGCTCACTTGAGTTGATTGTGCTTTGCACATGTGATTGATTGTGTTGACTGTTGATTCTTATCTTGTCTGTTTTGACTTTGTGATTGGTATACTGACTGTATTTGATTGATTTCAGGTACATTAGTTGCTAATAGTTCTTTGAGAACTTGCTGTGCTGCTGCTTGGTTGTATAAACCAATTGAGGTAGACTCTCTTGTCTCCATGTAGTCTGGAAGACCTGGCTTGTTATTTAGCCAGGCAACTGTCTGAAGTCCTCCTTAAGAGGCGATGTTTGTGATTGTTTAACTTTGTCCCCAAGCAGGAAAAGACCTTGATTAAGGCAATTGGCAGAACCCAAGGGATGTGCAATACATCCCCTGCTATTCTTGTTGAGTCGTCCCTCTGCTCACACCACTGTGTTGATGCATTGGGACATTAACCCAAGATCAGTTGAGTCAGAGTCATGAGTGTAGAAGGGTTCCCACTTTCTGAACCCACACTCCTTTGTCTGAAGCTCTCCCTGGCCAGGGATAAGAGCTGTGAGGCACACCCCTCACTTCCATTTCATCTGGCTTCACCCTGACTCTCAATGTCAGGGTTAAGAGCTAACACCACCCTGACACAGTTGACTTGCCTTGGCAGTCTAACCCTTTGTTTGAGCCCACTTTGACTGGATATAGTGTGTGCTATTTGAAATGTTTGCTTTGTTTTGATTATGTTTGCTTTGATTGCTTTGCCTGTTTAGGATTAGCTTGTTGCCTGTGCAAGTTAGGATAGAAACCATAACATAGGGCAATGATGCATGATAACATCTAGGCTCGAGTACAGCTCCCTAGTAGTGTGTCTCCCTTTGTATCTGGTTAGAATTTCTTTCCCGTTCAGGGGAACTACGTCGCCCTGATCCTCATACCAGATGAGGTACGTAGGCAGGAGACCGTGCGAGGTCTCTCCGGGCACTTTTTTTTCTTTTTGTGTGTGTTTGCTTGTTAACCCTCTTGTGTGTCAGGATATGGATGTAAGCCCAGCGATTGGCTGTCTGTATCCTGAGTGTGTTTGTTTGGTTCGGAAGCCGATGTAAGTCCAGCGATTGGCGTTCGGGTTCCAGGTTTGCCCGTGTTTGTGTGTGTTTTGTTTGGCGTGCGTGAGCCGAACTACGGCAGCTCTGATTCTCGTTCCAGACGAGATACGTAGGCATAGGATGTGATATCCTAGCGAGCCCTCTTCCCTCTTCTCCCACCTGTGTTGTTTTCAGTGTGTGTGTGTGTGTGTGATGTTTGTTTTAGCAACCTTTTCTTTCTTTTAGAGCGTGGATCCCGTCGAGTACGACGGATGCGTAGGGGTGCTAATACCTTCCCTTCGCATAACCGACTCCCGATCCCATTCTCTTTGGTCGCGAGACCATGCTTTTCCCAGGTTTACTTCGAGCGTTTCCTTTCCCTCCTTTGGGATAAATAACGCACGGTGGCGGCTCTGTGTTGTTTTTGTTTCAGCCCGCCGGTTGTTTTTCGCGGATGCGACAGTTAGGTGATTTGACTGGTCAACTTCTCAAGTCCAAACTTCAAATATTGATGAATGAATTATAGAGGGGATTCACATGGTCTCATATATGCATAAAATAATGAATGAAAGAACTTACCTTGATTTAATTTGATCATAGGTTGAGGTTGCTTCATGAGCAAGGCACAATCAATGCACAGTTGAATTAGGGTTTCTTTGGGAAACAATCCTCAAGCCCTTTGGTTTATCTTGATCAAAATGACAAATTGAGATACTTGGGAGGCATATATGATGATTAGGAGCTTTGGGAACCATTGTCATGCTTGCTTTCATCTTCATCTGGCCATTTCAATAAGCATAGGAGCTTTCTAGGAGCCTTGGATCTCATGATTGCTTGAGTTTCAAAACAAAAGAGGTTAGTGACATATTTTTGTGCTTTTGGTTAATAAACAAAATAAGAAAAGCAATAATACACAATTCAAGCATGCTTGGTGGTCTCAAACCAACTCACACAAGTCCCAACCCAAGGGTAAAGGAACCAAGATGCTATGATCCTTGAGGCAAAATGAAATGAGCAATGATATGATGCCATGAGGGAACTTAGGGTCAAAATTAGGGTCTTACAGATGCCCCTATTTAAGTTCATTCTAGCCGGAGATATGAAGGTTAAAATCTTTGTCTCGACGTGATAGAATGGGCTTAAATAATAACAAAGAGACGAATTTTGGTCCCTAAGAGACCTCATGATGCAAATGTATGTATGCAAAAGTTAATACTCTGTGGGGATATATAGCCACAAAGAAAAAGAAATCCAGAGAAATTGAGAATCCAAAGGAGTAATACACTCACTAGGGAGACAGAGACTCTGGGGAGAAATACGGTAAAAATGCGTGAGCAGGTCACGACTTGAAACTTGCTGGGAGACACGAAGGGATTCCATGAAAATAAATCAATGGAAAGACTCGAGCTGACGCAAAGATGAATGTATTGGGGAATATGTCAATACAGCAAAACTATCCACAACGGATACTTCGGATAAAATCCGGACTCAGGCGGGGATGTCCACAAAGGGCTTAGCGGAGAAGGCAGAGCAATGAGATATTATCGGTTACTGGGTAATAAACTCAAAGAGAGACATGTGATCAAAAACCGATATAAGGGTGAGAGAACAACATGCTCAGGGAGAAAGAATATCTAAGACTGGTATAAGGGTGAGAGATATCAATCATCCCAAACATCTGAGGAAGACCTAAAAGGTATGTCTCAACTCATGAAAATCTGACTCCACAGGGGATAATAAGTCATAATAGGGAGCAGAAGGAAGGAACACCAGGGATACCGGTTACCGGGCATATAATAGGTGACCAACCAGGCGTGAATTGGGGAATATTTCCAAGACACTCATCATCCGAAAGGAGGGCTGAAAAAGAAAACTCGATTACAGGATGGACATTCGATTCCATAAGGAAATACGAATCTTACTCAACTGGGGAAGAAAAAGACTTCGACTGAAGAGCGCATGAGATACATTATCAATTACCGTCAGAACGTAGATAACATACTCGCATGGAAGATTATCCACAACCGGTTACTGGGTTAATAAAGGATAAATCGACCGAAAATAAAGGACATCGGGATACCGGCTACTGGGTATATAATGATGACCAATCAAAAGGAGAAACCATCACTACCACACAAAGGGTAAGTGAAAGATGACTCGCTGGGGATACATTGACAAGAGCAATGATCCAAGAGATATATCACCGGTTACTGGGTGGTATACTCAAAAAATGAAGGAATATCAATACCGAATATTGGATAAAGATAACCAACAAGGAGGGGATTACATCTACCGGTTACTAGGTAGAAAATCACAGAAATAGGACTTACAACTACCGGCTACTGGGTAGAAGGCCACAAAAATATGACTTACAACTACCGGTTACTGGGTAGAAGGCCAGGATCATCCGCTGGGGGAAAGAATGAAAAATTACTATTTACTGAGTAATTGATCACCTGAACCAAAGGGAACTGCAAGGGAAATAACAAGGAAGGGGTCAATCCAAGAACAAACTAGAGAGACACAATTAAGCAAGACTCAACCCAATGAGGATATAACTCAGGGGAGTAATTCCATCCCAATACATAATTAGGGAGGAAACTGAAACAATAATCATCCACGAGGACATAACTCAGTGGGGAATATAGAAAGAAAGATAGACATTTTATGCCTACGGGGCTGACTCTATTTGGAGAGATCAGACACAAGCATCTGCTTAGGGAATAACATTTCACCAATAGTAGGAAATAACAAGCAAAGATATATGGCAAAGAATGCAACATGAATATCTGAATGCTGTGATTATGCATGTATATGCGTGGTTTATGTATGATTAATGCTGACAAACAGACATATCTAACACAAACAGGTCCAAGAATCAATGGACAGACATCCGGTATAACATATAAAAAGAGAAGGCCAGGCCCACAGGAGAAAATCCAATCTGGTGGGGAGCATCTAATACCAGGAAATAACAAACACCGTTGGGGATCAAGCAGAGTCGTTGCCAGGGACAAAGACTAATGTTGGGGATCAGAGACCGTTGTTGGGGATAAGCAAAGGTCACAACTACCAAATGTTAGGGATCTTCCAACAATTCTCGGGAACCGCTGAAGAAACATTTCTGCTACCGGGAGAAGGAACAAACTGCTCCGCTGGGGAAACTATAGAGTCACCACCAGGGCTTTACTGCTGAACAGACAAAAGATTCGATGTAGAGGGAACTCTATCGGGGAGCTCAACATGGATAAGACCCATCGTAGAAAAAACTCTACTGGGGAACTTATCAGGGGGAAAGATATGAAACTCTGTGGGGGACAACCGCCAAACAGAAGTTTCAACAAATAAAACACTTTCTTTCATCTACCGGAGAGATATTTCTGCCAAGGAAAGAGAACCAATGCTCCACTGGGGAAGGTCACAACATCTTCACCATCAGTCTTGCTAGGAGGAAACTTTCCGATAAGGAGGGGAAAACAAATATCAAGCTCTGATCAGGCAACTCCACTGGGGAAGACTGAAGGCGATCATACTAGGGATAATTTGCTGCGAGCAACCCTTACGGGGATGAGTTGTAAGTCAACCGACCGAGGAGAGACTACAAGCCAACCTGCTGAGGATTTCCACTCATGCTGGGAATTCCTGCTCACTCTGCGGGAGATTTCCATTTATGCTAAGGGAAAGACCAACTTTCTCGAAAATAGATAGCATATCAATTTTTATCAATCTATAAGGGATTTTAGGTCAGTCCACGCAAGGGATGACAACCATATAATTGATAAAACACAAATGTTAGACTCAGACTCTCTGAGGATCTAAGGATGGAGGTATACACATCTCCCAAAAGATCAAGGCCAAAACTCCAGATTCCCTAGGGAATTGATGATGTATCACCCTTCTCTGCGCTCGCTGAGGAGACAACCTGAAAGATGATGAAGAGAAAACAAATATGCTAGGAATATGAATAAATGTCTTACCCTTTTGGAAATCGTACTATCCTTGGGAGAGCACTGAAGACGTTCCATATATGCTTTCAGTCATTGTGAATGTTCACTTTGTTTAAAAAATAGTTTTACAAAAACTTTATTTATTTAAAACAATGATATTTATCAATTAAAACATGCAAACATTTGTTGAACAGGAACAAATAGGAGTGCAAAGAATTGGATAGAGGCTCAAATTTATTTGATAGAGTGGTAGTCCGCAAATGGCGAGACTCCATGGATCTTTACAAATTTTAAATTGGTGATATATATATTGTAAAAAGGGCTACATTGAACATAATGACTATTTCTCCACCAACTCTGAATCCAATGTATTTGAAGCTTCAGTTGACGATGACTGAGTGAGAATCTTTGACAGACGACAGTTGTAGAACAAAGTCTTTTCAGGATGTAGTTACTTGCCAAATCCCTAATTTTTGCCTAGATTTCCCCAGGGTGAGGTACTCAATCTAGCGGGATGTATATATTCATTTTTTATATGTCTCTAACTTTTGCCTGGATCGCCCTTTTGGGTTTTCAATCCACCGAGACGCTCATTTTTGCCTAAGTCGCCCTTTCGAGTTTTCAACTTAGCGAGCTATTCTACTTTTATTTTAGGTGAAGTATTTCTTGACTGCATTTGACTTCACAGGACGAGTGAAATACTCCTCATCCATAGTTGTAAGTATCAAAGCATCGCCTGAAAAGGCTCTCTTAACAACATATGGACCTTCATAGTTTGGAGTCCACTTTCCCTTGGAATCGGGAGCGAAAGACAAAACTTTCTTGAGCACGAGGTCACATTCTCGGAACACACGAGGCTTGACCTTCTTATCAAAGGCTTTCTTCATCCTTTGCTGATATAAATGACCATGGCACATGGCAGTTAATCTCTTTTCTTCAATCAAATTCAGTTGGTCATAACGACTCTGAACCCATTCAGCCTCAGTCAACTTGGCTTCCACCAAGACTCTCATTGATGGGATCTCAACCTCCACGGGGAGCACAACCTCCATGGCATATACAAGAGAGAAAGGGGTTTCCCCTATTGAAGTGCGGACAGATGTACGATAGCCATGCAAAGCAAATGGCAGCATCTCATGCCAATCTTTGTACGTAACAACCATCTTCTGGATAATCTTTTTGATGTTCTTGTTAGCAGCTTTAACACCCCCATTCATCTTGGGTCGATAAGGAGAAGAATTATGATGTGCAATCTTGAACTCGCTACACATCTCTTTCATCATCTTGTTGTTCAAGTTAGATCCATTATCAGCAATGATCTTATCTGGCACACCATAACGACATATAAGCTGGTTCTTGATAAACTTCACAACCACTTGCCTGGTCACATTCGCATTTGATGCCGCTTCAACCCATTTGGTGAAGTAATCAATGGCTACGAGAATAAAACGGTGACCGTTTGACGCCTTTGGCTCTATCATCCCAATCATGTCAATTCCCCAAATGGAGAAAGGCCATGGTGATGAAATGACATTCAGAATTTTCAGGGGAATATGAATCTTATCCGCATAAATCTAACACTTATGACATTTCTTCACATATTTGCAGCAATCAGACTCCATTGTCAGCCAATAGTAGCCTGCTCTCAACATCTTCTTTGCCATGGCATGTCCATTGGAATGAGTACCAAATGAACCCTCATGGACTTCAATCATCAACAGGTATGCTTCGTGTCTATCCACACATCTGAGCAGAACCATGTCAAAATTCCTCTTGTACAGTACATCACCATTAAGGTAAAAACTACCAGATAATCTTCTCAAAGTCTTCTTGTCTTTAACAGATGCCCCGGGAGGGTAAATCTAACTCTGAAGAAAACATTTGATATCATAATACCATGGCTTATCATCTTTCACTTCTTCAACTGCAAATACGTGAGCTAGTCTATCTAAGCGCAACACGGTAATATTGGGGACTTCATTCCAGAATTTCACCACAATCATCGAAGCAAGCGTAGCAAGAGCATCTGCCATCCGATTCTCATCTCGAGGAATATGATGGAAGTCAACCTTAGTAAAGAAAGTTGAAACCCTCCTCGCATAATCTCTATATGGGATGAGGCCAGGCTAATTCGTCTCCCATTCACCCTTAATCTGATTAACAACAAGGGCCGAATCACCATAAACATCAAGATGCTTGATCCTAAGATCAATACACTCTTCCAAACCCATAATACAGGCCTTATATTCGGCCATATTATTCGTGCATTTGAAAGTTAGCCTTGCTGTAAAAGGAAAATGTATGCCCTGAGGAGTAATAATCACTGCCCCAATACCATTTCCATACTAATTAACAGCGTCATCGAATACCATACCCCATGTAGCGGTGTATTCGTCGCTATATGATCTATTGATTAAACCATAAGCAAAGTATACAAGTAAATAGAGTCGCCACCGCACTTTTATTTATCCAAAGGATTGGCTAAAAAGCGAACAAAAGCCTAAGAAGTTTTACACGTAGAAAACCAATGAAAAGATCAGAGATCGGGGTAAGGGGTAAATTACGCAATGGGAAGGTGTTAGGCACCCATCACGTCCTAGGTACTCCTAGGGAACCTTTTTCACACTTGTTGTATAAGAAAAATATTTATTTGTTTTTTGACATATTGTGCAAACATGAATGGGATGATGAGAAAATAATGTACATGTTAATTATTTTTGTGTTCGAACGGATGAACCCCGTTGCCTACGTACCTTCCATCAAAGGTAAGGATCAAAACACCGTAGTTCAGCTAAAAACTTCTGAAAGTTAGTGGATTCAATTTTAAAACAAAAGCACTAAGGTCTTACGTTACCCACGGGAGAAAACTCAACCTTATGAAACAACAAGTCCACCATGTGAGAAAAGCTTCAACTTGCTAGAGAGGGGTTAACCCTATAATAAGCAAGGAAGACTTACAATTCAATCAACTAAGGACAAATAAGTGAGATTAATATCAACCAACTAGGGTAAATCAAACCTATAGCTAATGTATGAAAACTTAACAAACATGGACAAAGCCACAAAATCATTTGAATGGGTGAAGTTAATTGATTTGGATTATTTACAAAGTATGGTCAAAGTATGATTAAAGTCAATTCAAAATGAAGTATTTACAAAATGAATGTTTGAAAAATCATGGACTTAAGGTCCAAGTTTCTAATTTGGAAAGAAGGTGAGAATGTTTGCACAACATGTATATACAAGTATGAAAAGTCAACAATGTGAAAAGGGGGTTTGAAACAAAAATGGTATGGATGATGGAGTGTAAAACTTCCTAGAGGTTCACCTCTTGAAATCATATAGAAGATGATTCAAGTGTGTCCTTTGGAATGGAGAACAAAGCAAGTTAGTAAAATAAAAGACAAGGTGATACCGGATGCCACTCAATGGTCTTACTCCAATCTCACACAAAAGCGGATACCGGATACCAATAAATGGATTTACACCAATCTCCTAAAATAAAACAATGATACCGGATGCCAATAAATGGTCTTACTCCAATCTCACAAAGGCTAAACAAAAACAAAACATGGAAGTCAACTGCCAATCTATCTGGACTTAGGTTAACCTCCACATATGATCATAGGAAAACAGATGCCAAGTTACATGGACTTACAATGAATCCTCACATACAACAACAAGCTCAATCAAAGAGCAAAGAGGATATGAGTGACCAATGAGGTGGTCTTACACTCTATCCCTTCCATGTCATAGGAACAAAAGCCAATCAATATGGACTTACAATTGTCCTCAATGGGAAAACATCAATGTCACAAGGTCAAATGAAATGATCATGCACTAATGGCAATCAATGATGGTAAATGCACAATGGCAATCAAGTAATCATGTATACATGAATCAAGCAAATAATCAAGCATCATAATCAAAGAGCACACACTATATGCAAGCATCAGGCTCAAACAAAGGGTGAGGCATTAAAGCCAACTGGAATAGGGTTAAAGTTGCTCTTAACCTTGCCATTGAGGGGCTAAGGTGAAGCAGATGAAAGGATATGAGGGGTGTGCCTCATCACTCTTATCTCTGGTCAGAGAGAGTATTGAATATCAGAAGGTGTGGGAGTTCAGAAAAGGGGAACTCTCTCCACAAATTAGACTCGATAGATCTTGGGTTTGGATCCCAATGCTACAACCATGTAATGGGAGCAAGGAGAAGACTCACAGAATAGTGGGAGATAGGCTACATATCTCTTATATCCACCAATTGCCTTATTTAAAGGACTTTACCTGCTTGGGGACAAACATAAACAATCACAAACATTGCCTCTTAAGGAGGACTTCAGACAGTTGCCTGGCTAAATAACAAGCCAGGTCTTCCAGACTACATGAAGAAGAAGGTGCTATACCTCAATGCAAATGCTACACAAGCAAAGCAATGCAAGTTCTTAAGAGAACTGAGCAACTAAGGGTACCTGAAATCAATCAAATATAATCAGCATCCCAACATAAACAAAACAACAACATAAGAATCAATCAACAATCGAACAATAATGTGCATAGCACCAAGTCCAAGTGAACCAAGCACCCTACAACACAAACAAATTAGTTCACAATATTCAAATGAAACAATTCAATTATGAATCAACCTCCTTAAGGCATTAGCTTCTTAACCTGAAAAGTCAAAGTCAAACTCAAACATGAGTAACAAGACCACTAGGACAAGCCTAGGGTCCAAAGGATGAAAAAAATGTAAAACAGCAAGTGGATCATGATCAAAGTCAATATAATTCAAATAAGAAGAGATCCCAATTGGTCTCATACCCAAACTATGCGCTAATTCCATTTTTATGCACAAATTAAGACAAAGTGAGCAAAGTTGAATCACATATGAACAACCAGAATGATTTCAATCAAACAAATATCAAAACAGCTCAATAAATTCTACAGAAATTATATCCTAAACAGAACATATCCAATGAGCTACATGTCAATTTTCATGCAATTTGGACAAAAGGAATCATGGGAATTAAATCAACATGTCAAGGCATGCAAAAACACAACCAAAACTAGGTCACAACATGAGTATCAACTTCAATCAATGGTAAAACAGTGAAATCAAATTAGAAATGAGTGGGACCAAAGCCAAATTAAAGCTATACATGTTAGGAAGCACTCCACCAAATTTCACATTCATATGGTAAGAAATGAACATTTCACAAGCTATGGAAGTTTGCTATTCAAGAAACAATCCAAAAATGCTAAACAGCAATCAAAAATGTCAATCAATTAGGAAATGGATCAATTAAATCCACAAAAAATCAGGGTGAAACCTAACATATAAAAGATATCTCATGCAAAAAATCAGAGCCATAGGCCTAATGAAAGCATAGAAAATTAAATCATGAACATTGCATAACATAGTGTGACACATATTGTCACACTCAAAAAGATTAAATCATATCTATCAAACCAGAGATCCAAAAATTTCAAATTATACATCAAAATCTCCAGGAGTGAGTCAAGAATCATCATATGAAATTTCATTAAATTTGGAGCTAGCATGATTATTTTATGATTAAAATGGTAAAACATACAAATAATGCACACATGACAAAAATCAATAAGCCAAATCCAAAAAATCACCAGGGCACAACTTGAGTTACTATGCCTAAAAAATTCTAGAGGAAATTTGGGATCCAACAAAAAAAGTCCCAATTAATTTGGACTAAAATTGGATTTTATATGATTTTTTAAAGATTTGTAATATTATTGAAATAATTATTTAAGTTAATTAATGGATTAATGGATTCAATTTACAGCGAGTGGCATTTATGTAATTCTCTTCGCCAGGGCCCAAAACGCGCAGCAGCATTAATGCGCTGGCAGCGTGCGATTCGTCCGTCTTGGAGGGAAACAGGTTTTTGAAATGTCGGGCAAGTGAAACGGATCTACAGCGGAAAATTTCCAGAATTTCTTGTTCTTCGTCGCGTTCATCTTCGTGTTCATATGTTCATCAAGTCCAGATGCGGTTACGAGCAAATCTCAACGAAAATGAACGAGCCTTATATCAATCTCTTCGTCTCTCAACGTAGGTTACGAATATGTCCATGAAAGTGTCTAAAGGTTATCGTGCAAAAAGATCTAATCGAAAGAAGTTTTGGTACACAAACTTAAATCTACAATATCTTGATGATTAGTGGATGAAATTAAACGATTCAAGCATCAATGCACTCTACGTTCAACGATCTACTGAATACACATGGCAATTGCAACAATTGGAAGATTCGAAAAACTCACCTTCTTGAAGCACAGTGTGAAATCCTTGCTTGTTTTGATCCAAATCTTGAAAACAGATGAAGGATGATGATTATGAAGGTGATTGGTGAAGAACTCTTAGCTCAAAGATGCACGAAGAAGTGGATTTTCGTAGCTTCCATGGAAGAACTCAAGACTTGGACAGTGTGAATTTGCTCGGTTTTTGCCTCCAAATCCTTCAACAGAACTTCAACATCACCTGCATATGAAGATTCCAACAAGAACTTGCAAGAATAATGGTGAATTATTGAAGAATTGATCAAAAATGCTTATGTGAAAATGGAGAAAAAGTGAGAGAATTTGTGAGATTTTTTTGATTGGATCTGAAAAATGTGATTATCCCCTCCAATTCTGTTAGCATTAAGCTTTTATATGTGCCCTTAATCCACTCTTTAATCATGATTAGCACAAATTTTGATAATTAGCAAATGTGCATATTTAAGCATTTTGGCCTTTTTGCCCTTGGATGGTTTGAAGCAATGTAACAGTGCTTTTTCAATTCAAACAAGTCATAAATCTCACTTGGAAGCTATTGGAATTGGTCCCATGTCAAAATTCCATGTACTTTGAAAGTTGGACCATTTTGCCCTTGGTTTTTAATTAGTTCACTTCAAAAATGACCTTTTTATGTGAAGGCTTTTGGCAAAATATGATGATGGATTTGGATAGTACATGTTAAATGTGGTTTGCTCAAAGAAGAACCATCCAATTTGGCCATTCCATGTGAAAGTTATGCCACTTTGAATTTAGGCATTTTCTGAAAACGATTGGACCATATCTTGCTAACCACACATGGGAATTTCAAGTTCTTGGACTTTTTGGAATGGTGAGATCAAGATCTTCAACTTTCATGTTGGACAAAATTTTATTTGAAGCTTTCTTGGACATGTAATTTCGGGGAGAAAACTTTCCATTTTGGGCAGGTGAGAATTACAGGTCATTTCCATTTTGGGAAACTTTTTGTCTGACTTCAAATCCTTCAACCTTGATCTTTGAAATACCAAATGAGGCTCATATAGACATGAATGAGGCTTTTCCAACCATCTCACACCTTCAAATTCCTGATTAAATGCACAGTTGACCACAGTGGACCACAGTTGACTTTGCTAGGGCTTTGGTTGACTGAGCCAAGTTCTGATGAATTTCAAGCCTTTTTCTCTTGAGATCTTGGTACCAAACGATACCATAGCTCATATGAATCCTTGATGAATGATCATGGTGCCCAAATTCTTCAAGAATGGCCACCATCCATTGCTCAATGACTGATTTTGATTGATTTGACCTAATTGCTTCAGCTGCAAGAAACAAGGTTAGGTGACAATATTTTTGTACTTTTTGTTAGTAAACATATGAAAAGCAATGATATACAAATGCAATACATGCTTGGTGATCAAGAATCACACTCATAAGATACCCACCCACTAGGAGGGAAGCTAGGGTATGCAATGATCCTTGAGGCCATGATATGAGATGTTATGGGCCATGAGGGATCTTAGGGCAAAAATTGGGGTCTTACAGATGCCCCTATTTAAGGTCATTCTAGCCGGAGAAGTGAAGTTTAGAAATTTTCACATCGACGCGGTAGAATGGGCTTAAATAACAGTAATGAGACAAATTTTGGTCCCTAAGAGACCTCATGATGCAAATGTATGCGTGCAAAAAGACACAACCTCTGTGGGGATATATGGTTCACACAGAAGAAGAATGATCCATCGGAGTAATTCACTCACCAGGAACAGAGACTCTAACAAGACCCTCATGGGGACCCTTATTGGGGATAATAAAGAAAAGGAATGCGTGAGCAGGACACGACTCCGATTTGGGGAAAACGAAACTGACGCAACATGTGCAAGACACGACTATGATTAGGGGATAACAGAAATCAGACGGGAGACCTCACTGGGGAAGTAAAGGACTCAAACTGGGGGAAGAAGCAATTCCAAAGGAAAACACTCCCATTGGAAATGAATCAAGCTGACTCAAAGATGCATGTACTGGGGATAACACCAATACAGCCACACAAATAGCAATACAACTCCGCTGGGGAAATCTAGAAAAAAGACTCTCCAGGGGAAGCCAAAGGATGAAATGTCACCGGTATAAGGGCGACAAACTCAGGAAGAATGAATATCTAAGACCGGTATAAGGGTGAGAGATATCAATCAACCAAACATCTGAGAAAGACCTGAAAAAGGTACATAACTCAGGGAAATCTGACTCCACAGGGGACCGAGGTCATAATAGGGAGTAGAAAGGAAGGAACACCAGGGATACCGAGGTATATAATAGGTGACCGACCAAAACGTGAATTGGTATATATGCCAAAACACTCATCATCCGAAAGGAGGGCTTGAAAAAGCAAATCGACTTATAGGATGGACATTCGAAACCACAACAGGAAAACGAATCTTACTCAACTGGGGACACAAACCCAAAGAGCGCATGAGATATAATATCCATTACCGGTATACCGTGGATAAGAATACTCGCATGAGATATATTATCTATTACCGTCAGAACGTAGATAATAAACTCGCATGGTAAGAAACACCAGAGATACCGAAGCATATAATAGGTGATCTACCGAAAACGTGAATTGGTATATATGCCAAAACACACATCCGAAACACAAACTGGTTAAAGGATGGATATTCGATTCTACAAAGAATACGAATCTTGCTCAGATGGGGAAGATCAACAAAGGATTCCAACCAAAGAGTGAAAGAGATATATTATTCATTACCGGCAGACCGTGAATAATACACTCGAAAGGAAAAGACACCAGGGATACCGAAGTATATAATAGGTGACTAACCAACAGGAGAGACAATCGATACCAAGCATCCGGGTACACGAAAGACAACTCAAAGGATAAATTGCAAGCATCCGGCAATTATCCATCAACGAAGAAATATTCGACTCCGCAAAGGGAAAAACGAATCTTACTCGACCAGGGAAACACAAAAGGCTTCAACTGAAGAGTGCATGAGATATATTATTCATTACCGTCAGAACGTGAATAATACACTCGCATGGAAGATTATCCACAACCGGTTACTGGGTTAACAAAGGATAAATCGACCAAAAAGACCGGCATCGGGATACCACAATTGGGCATATAATGATGACCAATCAAAGGGAGCAACAATCATTACCAACAAAAGGGTAAATGAAAGACGATCCGCTGGGGATGAATTGCAAGCATCCGGCAATTATCCGCAGGGACTAGCTGGGAATACATCAATAAACAATCAACGATCCGGGGAACAAATCACTAGCAAACGGTGAAAAGACCCACTGGCGACTTCAAAAGGAATAACATTGCAAGCATACGGCAATGATCCAGAAGACTTGCTGGGGATACAAGTGCTTACTCAAGAGCAACTACCCAGAAGAAGGGAGGAATATCAACATCGAACAACAAATGAAGATAACCACAAAGAGATTAGGGTTTACATCTACCGAATACGGGGCAGAAGACCAACAACTCTTGCACGTCCTATGAGGATATAACTCAGTAGGAAAATCCATCCCAATATATGTGTTGGGAGGAAACGGAAGAAACCGTCATCCACGAGGATATATCTCAGTGGGGAACTACAGAAGGCAAAACAGACATTTTCTGCTTATGGGGCTGACTCTATATGGAGAGATTTAAACACCCGACATCTGCTTGGGAAGATCTATAAAGAGATCTATGAAACCCATAGCAGGAGACACAACAAACAAAAGATATATGGCAAATAATGCAACATGAATATCTGAATGTCTATGAGTATGCATGAATATGCGTGATTTATGCTTGATGAATGCTGACAAAACAGACATATCTAACACAACAGGCCCAGGAATCAAACGCCCGGTACTATACTTCCAGGGGAAAAACCAACTGGAAAGCCAATCTGCTAGAGATCCACATGCTGTAAAGCAAAGATCTGCGGGCACTGCTGGGGAAGCAGAGGCAAGAGAATCAGCAAAACAACCCAGACAGGATACAGAAAGTCACAACAGGCAAAACTGCCACCAAGACCAATCTGTAGGGGATCAGGAGAATCCTGAGGATATCTGCAGGGGATCTCAACACCAACTGAGAAACAAGAGTTCATGGCTCAACCACAAACTGCTGCAAAAGTAACTCCAAACAACTCCTGGGAACAACCCACTGCAGGAGAAACATCCAAGTAGAATCTAACTGCACAAGCAACCCTACAGGGGAAAGCTGTCAGCTACTCTCTTAGGGAACAACCCACTGAGGGAGAAAGCATCACACAAGTAGATTCTGCAACAAGCCACTTTACTCGGGGAGAACATACATCCGACGGGTCACTCAAGTAGATTCTACAAATAGCCGCTCTACTAAGGATCAAAAGTAATCAGGAAATCAATCCAATCTTTGGGATGCTAGAGCCACCAACCGGCCTACTGGGGATTGAGATAGCTTTCAACAGGCAGAAACTGCCACAACAACCATTCTGCAGACTAAGCTGGGAAAGATGGAAAGCCACCATGCTGAGGAGAGACACAACAACTCTGTTGGCAACTGCACTGGGGAGAGACTACTGTTGGAGAAGAACGCGAAGTCTTCAATAACATCTCTGCTTGCGATTATACTGGGGAACAACCCCACCAACAGCTCTGCTTGCGACAATGCTGAGGAAAGCGGTAAAGTACCGGGATATCAATCCACCCACCACTGAATCTACCACAAGGAGAAACAACCATGCTGGGAGATTACTGCTGGAGAAGAGACTGAGTCTTCAACAACCACCTCTGCTTGGGGAACAACCCCAACAACAACGTGGGAGAGAGAGGATACAATCAAATACCAGGGATATGAACCAAGGTCTTACCTGTTGGGAATCATACCACCCTCGGGAGAGCACTGAGACATCCCTGAGTATCCTTTTGTCATTGTGAATATTCACTTTGTTTAAAACAACAATTTTGAAAAATTTATTTGTTTAAAACAATGACATCTTATCAATTAAAACATGCAAAACATTTGTTGAATTGAAATAAATAAGAGTGCGAATAATTGGATAAAAGCTCAATTTGATTTGATGGAATGGTAGTCTGCAAATGGCAAGACTCCATAGATCTGTACAAATTTGAAATCAGTGATATATATTGGAAGAGGGCTACATTGAACATAATGATCCTTTCTCTACCAATTTGAATCTCGATGTATGCGAAGCTTCAGTTGGCGACGAATCGAGAATCCTCTGACGAAAAGACGGCTGTACGAAAATAGAAAGTCTTGTCAGGATGCAGTTACTTGCCGAATCCCTAATTTTTGCCTAGATTGCCCCAGGGTGAGGTACTCAATCTAGCGGGATGCAAATATACCTTTTTTCAAGTCTCTAATTTTTGCCTGGATTACCCCTGCGGGTTCTCCACCGAGACGCTCATTTTTGCCTAAGCCGCCCTTTCGGGTTTTCAACTTAGCGAGCAATTCTGTTTTTCATTTGCATATACTTTTTCTTTTAGGCAAAGTATTTCTTGACTGCATCTGAATTCACAGGCCGAGTGAAATCCTCCTCATCCATTGTTGTAAGCATCAAAGCACCGCCTGAAAAGGCTCTTTTAACAACATATGGACCCTCGTAGTTTGGAGTCCACTTGCCCCTGGAATCGGGCACGAAAGACAAAACTTTCTTGAGCACGAGGTCACCTTCTCGG
Source organism: Lathyrus oleraceus (assembly GCF_024323335.1). Taxonomy (NCBI): domain Eukaryota; kingdom Viridiplantae; phylum Streptophyta; class Magnoliopsida; order Fabales; family Fabaceae; genus Lathyrus; species Lathyrus oleraceus. The sequence goes on along the minus strand of NC_066582.1, from coordinate 322,812,015 downwards.
AACACACGAGGCTTGACCTTCTTATCGAATGCTTTCTTCATTCTTTGCTGATATAACTGACCATGACACATGGCGGTCAATCTCTTCTCTTCAATCAAATTCAGCTGGTCGTAACGACTCTGAATCCATTCAGCATCAGTCAACTAGGGACTTGAGGGTATAATTTTTCTTTTTTCTTTTGAAGAAATCTTGAAAAAAAATTCCTGATTTTTTATTTTTCATCTTTTTCACCCTCTCTTTTTTCATTTTTTTTTATTGCATTCGCAATGCCCCAGTTTGACTGTTTTGCTGATTCTCATGATACAGCTGAATGAGCCTCTTTGGTGCTCAAGAAGACGGGTAATCTCATCAGGAATCCCCTTCAACATCATCTTCCTCTGCTTCGAATACAAAGAATTCAAGATTGGGAGATGGCGTTGGATCATTATATTCAATGGGTTTAGAAATCCCTGCATAATGATTCTGGATAATGAAAAGCTTTTGAATTTAAACAAGCAAATCATTTATGCAGATGAAAAATGTTTTATTTATTTTTCAGGGTTCTTTGTGATCACTGATTTCATGCAAAAAGCAAAAAGTGAAAACAAATGGAAAAACAAATGTTTAACAATGCATTAATTGAATGAAAATATCATTGTATTAAATGCTGCCAACAATGTCATCACTTCTCCTTTTGGCATGGGAGAAGGATTTTGAACAAAGTGAACAAATCACGCTGACTTATGAATGACCGCAGGAACATCCACAGCGACCCAATTGTGGCAGATCTCGCCAGGGATAACAAAATTGTTCACGTCCTCTGCATCCTCTTCCAAGATAGCAGCGGTTTCTTCCTCAGGTTGGTCGTCATGGATGAAACCTCCACTCGTGAACAGACCTTGCTCATTAAATGCCCCAGAACAGTAGCCAATGCCAGCCCGGGATCGGTTAACCAGGAATAAATCCGTCAACAGCACATAGTCTGGCAAATATCTCTCTGAGTTCACAATTCTCTTGCTCAGGATGATCCATCAAATCTGGAAGAGTTGGCTCTGGTATAGTACCGGCGAAGTGCGTCTTCAAACTAAATGAAGATCGCAGGGTCAGACCACAGGACGGGAGACTGGAACAAAACACCCGCTTATGCAAATGATGCATGAAGTGTTTATGCACATGCTTGTTTTTTTTCAAAGGAACTCGAGGGTTTTATTTGCAAACTTTGAAATATTTAAGCATTTTGATCATATATGAGAATATCTCATCAGATATATCAGGTGAAAAATTTTCCCGGTTTTTTCCATGTTTGAAATTTTTTGCAAATAAACTCCTTTGAGTTCCTTGAAAATCTTCTTTTTATCTGATGATATGGATGCAGATGAATGCATGAATGCAACAATCACACTCAAGGATCAAGCAAAGCACACCAAACAAAGGTCGTGGGAAAGCTCATTGTATCCCTAATATCAATCATCCATTTTGGTGGATTTAGGTTTTCACCTTATCGACACCCAAGTTCCATTGATATTAACGGTACATGAACCGGCTCTAACATCCTTAATATCAATCATCCATTTTGGTAGATTTAGGTTTTACACCTTATCAATACCCAAGTTCCATTGATATTAACGATGTTTGAACGACTCAACCACGAATCACGGGTTTGCTGAGAGTCACGAGCATGGAGTCTCGGTTAAGAACCACCCAAAGGGAGTGTACTAGGGTTTATACCTGCCAGACATGTTCTACCAGAGGTTCCCATAATCATCGTCCCATCTCTCGGATATTATCGGAGGAACGAATACTCGTATTCCAAAAATATTCTCAAGAGAGACTCTTATGAGTGTAGTATCGCGTAACAATCGCATCAGAACTTACATCTGAACGACCTCCGCACTACGTCCTAAAATAATAGGCCAAGATGGGCTTGGTAAACTAAGGTCCTTGGCTTCTAAGGCACATGATTGAAAGAATAATGCCTAACCACAAATAACTTGTGTGACATTATTAATCCAACATGACCTCCACCAAGTGAATGGACTCGCAAGTCAACTGGCTAAGGAATACTCCACACCAGTCAACAAGACTATGCCATTCTCCTATCCTAGAGTGCACTCGAGTTAGGGTATAGAACTCATCTCACAGAGATCACCAAAGCAAACAGCAATTGTATATCAAGCAATTCAAACATTACAATCAATACAGTTATCCCAAATTGTACAAAAATATGTCAAATAACACATAAATAAATATCATACAACAAGGGTGAAAAGTAGGCAATACCACCATGGAAGGTCTAATGTTAGTCCCCAGTGGAGTCGCCACTTTTCTGTAGCGGTGTATTCGTCGCTATATGATCTATTGATTAAACCATAAGCAAAGTATACAAGTAAATAGAGTCGCCACCGCACTTTTATTTATCCAAAGGACTGGCTAAAAAGCGAACAAAAGCCTAAGAAGTTTTACACGTAGAAAACCAATGAAAAGATCAGAGATCGGGGTAAGGGGTAAATTACGCAATGGGAAGGTGTTAGGCACCCATCACGTCCTAGGTACTCCTAGGGAACTTTTTCACACTTGTTGTATAAGAAAAATATTTATTTGTTTTTTGACATATTGTGAAAACATGAATGGGATGATGAGAAAAGAATGTACATGTTAATTATTTTTGTGTTCGAACGGATGAACCCGTTGCCTACGTACCTTCCATCAAAGGTAAGGATCAAAACTCCGTAGTTCGGCTAAAAACTTCCGAAAGTTAGTGGATTCAATTTTAAAACAAAAGCACTAAGGTCTTACGTTACCCACGGGAGAAAACTCAACCTTATGAAACAACAAGTCCACCATGTGAGAAAAGCTTCAACTTGCTAGAGAGGGGTTAACCCTATAATAAGCAAGGAAGACTTACAATTCAATCAACTAAGGACAAATAAGTGAGATTAATATCAACCAACTAGGGTAAATCAAACCTATAGCTAATGTATGAAAACTTAACAAACATGGACAAAGCCACAAAATCATTTGAATGGGTGAAGTTAATTGATTTGGATTATTTACAAAGTATGGTCAAAGTATGATTAAAGTTAATTCAAAATGAAGTATTTACAAAATGAATGTTTGAAAAATCATGGACTTAAGGTCCAAGTTTCTAATTTGGAAAGAAGGTGAGAATGTTTGCACAACATGTATATACAAGTATGAAAAGTCAACAATGTGAAAAGGGGGTTTGAAATAAAAATGGTATGGATGATGGAGTGTAAAACTTCCTATAGGTTCACCTCTTGAAATCATATAGAAGATGATTCAAGTGTGTCCTTTGGAATGGAGAACAAAGCAAGTTAGTAAAATAAAAGACAAGGTGATGCCGGATGCCACTCAATGGTCTTACTCCAATCTCACACAAAAGCGGATACCGGATACCAATAAATGGATTTACACCAATCTCCTAAAATAAAACAATGATACCGGGTGCCAATAAATGGTCTTACTCCAATCTCACAAAGGCTAAACAAAAACAAAACATGGAAGTCAACTGCCAATCTATCTGGACTTAGGTTAACCTCCACATATGATCATAGGAAAACAGATGCCAAGTTACATGGACTTACAATGAATCCTCACATACAACAACAAGCTCAATCAAAGAGCAAAGAGGATATGAGTGACCAATGAGGTGGTCTTACACTCTATCCCTTCCATGTCATAGGAACAAAAGCCAATCAATATGGACTTACAATTGTCCTCAATGGGAAAACATCAATGTCACAAGGTCAAATGAAATGATCATGCACTAATGGCAATCAATGATGGTAAATGCACAATGGCAATCAAGTAATCATGTATACATGAATCAAGCAAATAATCAAGCATCATAATCAAAGAGCACACACTATATGCAAGCATCAGGCTCAAACAAAGGGTGAGGCATTAAAGCCAACTGGAATAGGGTTAAAGTTGCTCTTAACCTTGCCATTGAGGGGCTAAGGTGAAGCAGATGAAAGGATATGAGGGGTGTGCCTCATCACTCTTATCTCTGGTCAGAGAGAGTATTGAATATCAGAAGGTGTGGGAGTTCAGAAAAGGGGAACTCTCTCCACAAATTAGACTCGATAGATCTTGGGTTTGGATCCCAATGCTACAACCATGTAATGGGAGCAAAGAGAAGACTCACAGAATAGTGGAAGATAGGCTACATATCTCTTATATCCACCAATTGCCTTATTTAAAGGACTTTACCTGCTTGGGGACAAACATAAACAATCACAAACATTGCCTCTTAAGGAGGACTTCAGACAGTTGCCTGGCTAAATAACAAGCCAGGTCTTCCAGACTACATGAAGAAGAAGGTGCTATACCTCAATGCAAATGCTACACAAGCAAAGCAATTCAAGTTCTTAAGAGAACTGAGCAACTAAGGGTACCTGAAATCAATCAAATATAATCAGCATCCCAGCATAAACAAAACAACAACATAAGAATCAATCAACAATCGAACAATAATGTGCATAGCACCAAGTCCAAGTGAACCAAGCACCCTACAACACAAACAAATTAGTTCACAATAGTCAAATGAAAAAATTCAATTATGAATCAACCTCCTTAAGGCATTAGCTTCTTAACCTGAAAAGTCAAAGTCAAACTCAAACATGAGTAACAAGACCACTAGGACAAGCCTAGGGTCCAAAGGATGAAAAAAATGTAAAACAACAAGTGGATCATGATCAAAGTCAAGATAATTCAAATAAGAAGAGATCCCAATTGGTCTCATACCCAAACTATGCGCTAATTCCATTTTTATGCACAAATTAAGACAAAGTGAGCAAAGTTGAATCACATATGAACAACCAGAATGATTTCAATCAAAAAAATATCAAAACAGCTCAATAAATTCTACAGAAATTATATCCTAAACAGAACATATCTAATGAGCTACATGTCAATTTTCATGCAATTTGGACAAAAGGAATCATGGGAATTAAATCAACATGTCAAGGCATGCAAAAACACAACCAAAACTAGGTCACAACATGAGTATCAACTTCAATCAATGGTAAAACAGTGAAATCAAATTAGAAATGAGTGGGACCAAATCCAAATTAAAGCTATACATGTTAGGAAGCACTCCACCAAATTTCACATTCATATGGTAAGAAATGAGCATTTCACAAGCTATGGAAGTTTGCTATTCAAGAAACAATCCAAAAATGCTAAACAGCAATCAAAAATGTCAATCAATTAGGAAATGGATCAATTAAATCCACAAAAAATCAGGGTGAAACCTAACATATAAAAGATATCTCATGCAAAAAATCAGAGCCATAGGCCTAATGAAAGCATAGAAAATTAAATCATGAACATTGCATAACATAGTGTGACACATATTGTCACACTCAAAAAGATTAAATCATATCTATCAAACCAGAGATCCAAAAATTTCAAATTATACATCAAAATCTCCAGGAGTGAGTCAAGAATCATCATATGAAATTTCATTAAATTTGGAGCTAGCATGATTATTTTATGATTAAAATGGTAAAACATACAAATAATGCACACATGACAAAAATCAATAAGCCAAATCCAAAAAATCACCAGGGCACAACTTGAGTTACTATGCCTAAAAAATTCTAGAGGAAATTTGGGATCCAACAAAAGAAGTCCCAATTAATTTGGACTAAAATTGGATTTTATATGATTTTTTAAAGATTTGTAATATTATTGAAATAATTATTTAAGTTAATTAATGGATTAATGGATTCAATTTACAGCGAGTGACATTTCTGTAATTCTCTTCGCCAGGGCCCAAAACGCGCAGCAGTATTAATGCGCTGGCAGCGTGCGATTCGTCCGTCTTGGAGGGAAACAGGTTTTTGAAATGCCGGGCAAGTGAAACGGATCTACAGCGGAAAATTTCCAGAATTTCTTGTTCTTCGTCGCGTTCATCTTCGTGTTCATATGTTCATCAAGTCCAGATGCGGTTACGAGCAAATCTCAACGAAAATGAACGAGCCTTATACCAATCTCTTCGTCTCTCAACGTAGGTTACGAATATGTCCATGAAAGTGTCTAAAGGTTATCGTGCAAAAAGATCTAATCGAAAGAAGTTTTGGTACACAAACTTAAATCTACAATATCTTGATGATTAGTGGATGAAATTAAACGATTCAAGCATCAATGCACTCTACGTTCAACGATCTACTGAATACACATGGCAATTGCAACAATTGGAAGATTCGAAAAACTCACCTTCTTGAAGCACAGTGTGAAATCCTTGCTTGTTTTGATCCAAATCTTGAAAACAGATGAAGGATGATGATTATGAAGGTGATTGGTGAAGAACTCTTAGCTCAAAGATGCACGAAGAAGTGGATTTTCGCAGCTGCCATGGAAGAACTCAAGACTTGGACAGTGTGAATTTGCTCGGTTTTTGCCTCCAAATCCTTCAACAGAACTTCAACATCACCTGCATATGAAGATTCCAACAAGAACTTGCAAGAATAATGGTGAATTATTGAAGAATTGATCAAAAATGCTTATGTGAAAATGGAGAAAAAGTGAGAGAATTTGTGAGATTTTTTTGATTGGATCTGAAAAATGTGATTATCCCCTCCAATTCTGTTAGCATTAAGCTTTTATATGTGCCCTTAATCCACTCTTTAATCATGATTAGCACAAATTTTGATAATTAGCAAATGTGCACATTTAAGCATTTTGGCCTTTTTGCCCTTGGATGGTTTGAAGCAATGTAACAGTGCTTTTTCAATTCAAACAAGTCATAAATCTCATTTGGAAGCTATTGGAATTGGTCCCATGTCAAAATTCCATGTACTTTGAAAGTTGGACCATTTTGCCCTTGGTTTTTAATTAGTTCACTTCAAAAATGACCTTTTTATGTGAAGGCTTTTGGCAAAATGTGATGATGGATTTGGATAGTACATGTTAAATGTGGTTTGCTCAAAGAAGAACCATCCAATTTGGCCATTCCATGTGAAAGTTATGCCACTTTGAATTTAGGCATTTTCTGAAAACGATTGGACCATATCTTGCTAACCACACATGGGAATTTCAAGTTCTTGGACTTTTTGGAATGGTGAGATCAAGATCTTCAACTTTCATGTTGGACAAAATTTGATTTGAATCTTTCTTGGACATGTAATTTCGGGGAGAAAAACTTTCCATTTTGGGCAGGTGAGAATTACAGGTCATTTCCATTTTGGGAAACTTTTTGTCTGACTTCAAATCCTTCAACCTTGATCTTTGAAATACCAAATGAGGCTCATATAGACATGAATGAGGCTTTTCCAACCATCTCACACCTTCAAATTCCTGATTAAATGCACAGTTGACCACAGTGGACCACAGTTGACTTTGCTAGGGCTTTGGTTGACTGAGCCAAGTTCTGATGAATTTCAAGCCTTTTTCTCTTGAGATCTTGGTACCAAACGACACCATAGCTCATATGAATCCTTGATGAATGATCATGGTGCCCAAATTCTTCAAGAATGGCCACCATCCATTGCTCAATGACTGATTTTGATTGATTTGACCTAATTGCTTCAGCTGCAAGAAACAAGGTTAGGTGACAATATTTTTGTACTTTTGGTTAGTAAACATATGAAAAGCAATGATATACAAATGCAATACATGCTTGGTGATCAAGAATCACACTCATAAGATACCCACCCACTAGGAGGGAAGCTAGGGTATGCAATGATCCTTGAGGCCATGATATGAGATGTTATGGGCCATGAGGGATCTTAGGGCAAAAATTGGGGTCTTACACCCCATCGGGAACCAGGCTCTGGCCCTTCATCGAGCGTAGGGTCATCGCAATCTTTCATTTTCAAATATAGAATCTCCTCATCTGGAAAGTCGTACTTAACAGACTAATAATCCTCAATTGGTTGATGTGCCAAGTGGTAAGCCAAGATACTACCTTTAATAGCTTTTTGAGCTCGATACTCAATATCATACTCAGACAACAACATCTACCAACAAGAAATCCTCCCAGTTAAAGCAGGCTTCTCAAAGATATACTTGATTGGATCCATTTTGGATATCAACCAAATTGTATGATTCAACATATACTGGCGTAAGCGCTTAGCAGCCCAAGCCAAAGCACAACATGTCTTCTCAAGCATTGAGTACCGAGACTCACAATCGGTGAAGTTCTTACTCAAATAGTATATATCATACTCTTTCTTCCCTGATTCATCTTGCTGACCCAATACACAACCCATAGAGTCCTCAAGAACAGTCAAGTACATAATCAAAGGTCTCCCTTCAATAGGCGGAGACAGAATTGGAGGCTCGGACAGATACTCTTTGATACTGTCAAAGGCCTTCTGGCAATCCTTGGTCCAATCATAACGCTGATCTTTTCGGAGGAGCTTGAATATAGGCGCACATGTGGCAGTCATGTGGGATATAAATCTGGAAATATAATTCAAGCGGCCAAGAAAACCTCGGACTTGCTTCTCAGTTTTGGGCGCAGGCATCTCTTGTATTGCTTTGACCTTGGCAGGATCAACTTCAATACCTCTTTCACTGACAATAAAGCCCAATAACTTGCCGGAACGGACTCCAAATGTACACTTGTTCGGATTCAGGCGGAGTTTGCACTTCCTCAAACGCTGGAAAAGCTTCAACAAGTGCTCTACATGTTCAACTTCCGTTCTCGACTTCATAATCATATCATCAACATATACCTCGATCTCCTTGTGCATCATATCATGAAACAAGGTAGTTATAGCTCGTTGATACGTGGCTCCGACATTCTTCAAACTGAAGGGCATCACTCGATAACAGAATATTCCCCAAGGTGTGATGAATGATGTCTTTTCCATATCCTCGGGTGCCATTTTAATCTGGTTGTAACCGGAAAATCCATCCATAAATGAGAAGACATTGAATTTAGTTGTATTGTCTACCAACATATCAATATGTGGTAGAGGAAAATCATCTTTCGGACTAGCTTTATTCAAGTCTCGATAGTCAACACACATTCATACTTTTCCATCTTTCTTAGGCACAGGAACAATATTGGCCACCCATTGAGGATATGCAGAAGTCACCAGAAACCCCGCATCAATTTGCTTCTAAACTTCTTCTTTAATCTTCATAACCATATCAGGATGAGTTCTTCTGAGCTGCTTCACAGGCACATACTCAGGCTTCAAAGGCAGGAAATGTTGCACGATATCAGTATCTAGACCAGGCATGTCTTCATATGACCAAGCAAAAATGTCGACATATTCTCGTAGCAACTTAATCAACCCCTTCTTAACAAACTCTTCCAGGAGTGCCCCAATCTTCACTTCACGAACACAATCTTCAGACCCCAAGTTGATTGTTTCCAGGTTCTCAAGATGCGGCTGAATGATCTTCTCCTCGTGCTCAAGCAAACGGGTAATCTCATCAGGAATCTCTTCAACATCATCTTCTTCGGCCTCAAATATAGGGAACTCAAAGTTGGGAGATGGTGTTGAATCATTATGTTCAATGGGTTTGATCAACCTGCATAATGATTTTGAATATAAAAGAGATTTCAGAATTCAAACAAGGCAAATCATTATGCAGATGAAAAGATTGATTTTATTCTCTTTTTTAGGTTTTTTTTAGTGATCACCAATTTCATGCAAAAGCAAAAAGGGAAAATAATTTGGAAAAACAAACATTTAACATGTAATTATTGAATGAATATCATTGTATTAATGTGCCAACAATGTCATCACTTCTCCTTTTGGCATGAGAGAAGGGTTTTTAAACAAAAGTGAACACATTACGTGGACTTATGGACAACTGTTGGAACATCAACAGCGACCCAATTATTGCAGATTCCTCCAGGGATGACAAAGTTGCCCAGATCTTCCTCTGCATCATCTTCCACTATGGCATCAGCCTCTTGGTCTTCAACAGTGTGGATGAAACCACCACTCTGGAACAGCCCATGCTCGTTGAAAATTCCTGAGGAATACCCTATGCCAGCCCGGGATTTATTGTCTTCCAGCTTAATCATTTGTCCTAAACCAGTAGTTGCGCCATGCTCAATGGCCAACTTCGCATCATTGCAGGAAGCAAATGAAGAAGGTCCTTTCTTCGAAGGCTCAGCAATAGATAAGGCTTGGAACGGAGTTCCAACCTCATCCTCAGTGTCTATATAGGAAAAGGAAGACAATTGGCTTACCAAGAGAGCCTTCTCTCCCCCTATCACCACCAACTTCTTATTCTTGACGAATTTTAACTTCTGGTGTAGGGTGGATGTCACGGCGCCTGCCTCGTGAATCCATGGTCTGCCAAGCAAGCAGCTATATGATAGGTGGATATCCATGACCTGGAAAGTGATCTGGAAATCACTAGGTCCAATCTTGATTGGGAGTTCAACTTCGCCAATCACAGTTTTTCGCGATCCATCAAAAGCCTTGACTACCACTCCACTCTGTCTCATGGGAGGCCCCTGAAAAGAGAGTTTAGCCAGAGTGGATTTTAGCAACACATTTAGCGATGATCATGTGTCTACCAGCACATTGGACAGGGCATCATCCTTGCAATTCATAGAAATGTGTAGAGCCAAATTGTGGTCTTTTCCCTTCTCGGGAAGATCAGCATCACAAAAGCTCAAATTGTTACAAGCAGAGTTATGTTTGCAACAATGCTATCAAACTGTTCAATGGTGACATTGTGATCCACGTATGCCACGTCCAACACCCTCTACAAAGCTTCACGGTGTGGCTCAGAATTCATCAGCAAAGATATGACAGATATCTTTGATGGAGTTTGAAGCAGCTGATCAACAACATTATACTCACTCCTCTTGATGAGCCTTAGCATCTCATCACAGTCCTCTTTCAAAATGCCATGCTGGCCAACAGGGACAGGAGCTTTCACAGATTTATCAACAACAAGTGCCAGATTCGGAGAAGAAGAAGTCTCCACAGGACCAACAGAATTATCAACAGCAGTTCTTCTAATGTCATCTTGGGGTTTCGGCGGCACCGAGAAAACACGACCACTGCGGGTCACACCACTGACATCAGATATACTCACAACAGAAGTGGAGGGCAACGGAACCTCCTTCCCATCTTCTAACGCAACTGCATTATATATGTAAGGAACAACTTTATCTGAAGAGTATGGGACAGGGCCCGCTGGCTTGATTACGAGAGAGGGAGAAACCTTCTTCTTGCTGCCATCATATCTGACAACAATAGGTTTTGGTATTCTTAAAAAAGGGGATATAACATTCACTTCATCCTCATTGCGATTCTGAAGTATCTCGATCACACCCTGATCCAGCATCTCTTAGATGTCCTTCCTGACTTGGCGACATCCTCTCTCATTGACAGTGCACACTCGACATCGGTCATAGTCATGCTCGTAATGACTGTATCCACATAACAGCCTATGCATCTCGACCAACGATTGCCTGATATGACTGACATACAGGACTTTGTACTTTCCAGGGCAACCCTGAACCATGTTCACAACAGCTTTCCCATGCTCGGGCAATGGGTTCTTCTTCACATTCGGACCTACGTCCTCGAAAAACAAAATCCCACTTCTAACAAGGTCTTGCACCTTGGTCTTCAGAGGATAGCAGTTCTCCACATCATGTACGGGAGCACCGAAATGATATACACAGTGAAGCTCAGGCTTGTACCACCACTGAGGGTTGGTCGGTACAGCAGGTGTGTCGCGTGGAGTAATCAGCTTTCTGTCTATCAATGACGGATAGAGCTCAGCATAGGTCATTGGAATTGGATCAAAAGTGACCCTCTTCTTATCGTAATTGGTGCTGGTATTGTTGTTGTTTCGAGGTTGGTAGGCCTGCTGTTGTGGACGATGTTGTTGTTGTTGATATTATTGATGTTGTTGTTGTTGATGTTAATAATGTTGTGTTTCCTAGAAGGCAGGTGCTATATGAGCCACCTGGTGCTGGTTACTGGCAGGGCGAACAGTCTTCCTCTTCACAGAGGGTCTTCGTTTAATATGGGAAGACACAACATATGCCTCTCCTTATTTCTTCTTTGCAAAGCCCCCATATCGCTTTGCAGAAGAGCCTTCATCCCTGGTTAGACGTCCTTCCCGGACTCCTTCCTCTAGCCTCATCCCCATGTTCACCATTTCGGTGAAGTCTGAGGGAGCACTAGCAATCATCCGCTCGTAGTAGAAAGAGCTTAAAGTCTTTAAAAAGATCTTCGTCATTTCTATCTCTTCGAGTGGGGGCACAATCTGTGCAGCCAATTCACGCCACCTCTGGGCGTACTCCTTAAATGTCTCCTTCTCCTTCTGGGACATTGCCCTCAGCTGGTCCCTATCGGGAGCCATGTCAACATTGTACTTATACTGCTTGACGAAAGCATCGCCAAGGTCGTTGAAGGAGAGGATGCTCACACTATCCAGACCCATATACCATCTGAGTGCAGCACCAGACTGGTTGTCCTGGAAATAGTGGATGAGGAGTTGATCATTCTCGGTTTGAGTCGACATCTTGTGAGCGTACATCACAAGATGGCTGAGAGGGCAAGTGTTTCCCTTGTACTTTTTAAAGTCAGGCACTTTGAACTTGATAGGGATTTTGACGTTGGGCACAAGGCACAACTCAGGAGCAGATTTACCGAAGAGGTTTTTCCCTCTTAGAGTTTTCATTTCCTTGCGCAGCTCAAGGAATTGTTCATTCATGGCGTCCATTTTCTCATAGACATCTAGGCCCTCAGATGGCTCAAAGTGATAAATGGTGTCTTCGACTCTAGGTAACGTGTGCACAACGGGAGGTGGCACAACAAGGACCGGGCTAGATGCCGGCAGAGAAGCAAAGGTTGGAGCGAGACCCTCAGGCATAAAGTTTGTGAACAAGCACGGAGGAGGGAACTCACAGGGTCCTACTGAGGAGGTGGGTGCGGGAAATGCAACATCAACTGTCGCATCATGCTGCTCATCTCATCCAACATTGCTCCCTGACGGGCTTGCTCGATGCCTTGCCTTTGCTGTTCAGTCCTCAAGTCACCTATCTCGGTCTGTACCCACCTCCATTGGTCAGTTGACCAAGATGATGAACTCGCCGCCTGCTGGGTGGGTTCCTGATGTTGTAGAACAAACTGCTCAGGAGGTACTTGAGGATATTCTTCTTCTCTTTCCGTTCTTGCTTCCTGGTCATCTACAAAGTGCTCACCATCATTAAAGTGGTCAGTTTCGTGGCCTTCATCCGCATCGGGATCGGCACTCACATATAACCAATTCGCACAGTCAGTGAAAGCAACTCTGTCCGGATCCTGCAGAGCGATGATAAACCTTTTATGAATGAGGACGAAATAATAGGTAGGGGCAACCGCAATCATACCTTGGGAAATCAGAGCAGACATGTCAATTTTTGTATTACCTGCAATTGGCGTGTCCTCAAGTAAAACAGCCTGATACCCGAAATGCAATGCAATTTGGATGATCATACCTCCCACGGAAATGCCTCCGGAGTTCGCTTGGCCGACTCTCCCTAGGTAGCCTGCTGCAAAGGTAGCTACATTGATGGTCTTGGTTTGAGCCATCGAGTACATAAAGAATAGCTCTCTCTGAGTAGCTACTCTAGTGTTGTCGCCTCTACCGAACAATGTGTAGGCTAAACCTTTTTGGGTGTACCTGAAACAGGGATTCTGGATGCCCGAGGCTTTCGCACCTTTGGAGGAGTAATTTGTCCACCCAATTATGGTGATCCAGAAATCCTTAGGAGAAAACCCGTCTGGGACCGCTCCGGGTCCGTTCAGCGGGAGTCGGAGTATTGCAGCTAACTCCTCAACAGACAACTCATGATAATTGTTAACAACCGGAAACGTAAGGTGAAAAAATAATACCTGGTTGTGTTTACCCACCACTGTTCCAGCTGGAACTCCAAAGTGCTGAGGAACTCGAGAGTAATGCGCTCGTAGGTCGGCGCCTCCAGACTCATAAACTCGAGCATGCCCAAGACGTGGAACATTCGGTCTACCTCAATTTTTAGCCCTAGAGCAGTCATAGTATTCTCACACATATACCTGGTCGACGTGAGCTTGCGCTTCCGGTGAATTTGGTAACGTCGCTCTTGCTCCGGGTTGTCAAACACAATATTGTGGGGATTCGGATTCCGGCTCGGGTGCTTCTGGGATTTTGCCATCTCTGTACGTTGTTGCTTTCTGGTAAGGATTCTTCCTGAGGACATTTTAGACCTGCAAAAATTAGCAATATTCCGAACTTTTGAGTTAGAAAAATCTAAAACCGTGGTTGCGACCGGGACGGCGAGGTGAGAAATACTTGTGAAGGGTGTTGGAGCTATAGGTGAGTGGAACTTGGTTGCATGTAGGGTTTTGTGTGGTGGGGTGAGTTAGTTTTAATGGAGTTTGTGAGAGAGTGAGAGAAGAAGATGAAAAAGTATAAGAGAGAATAATGATAATTATGGTAAAAATCTGATAATGATGAGTGATAAGGGAAAAAAATATGGTTAAGAGTGGTTTAAGTGGGTGGGCCCCACGAAAATTTAAAATTTTCAAAAAATCTACACGCTTGACACGGCCGTGTCAGGCCATTGTTTTATCATTCTCATAACCCTTTTTCTTATAGTGCTCCTGACACGGCCCGTGTCAGGCTGTCCTTTTGGCCGTTTTTTGGCTTTCTTGTCAAGTCAACCGCTGGTTCCTCTGGCTCCTCCTTGTAGAACTCCTGTATACCTACAGACACATACAACTAATTAGAAATAAAAAGCGTGGGTTGCCTCCCACGAAGCGCTTCGTTTAACGTCGCATGGCTCAACGGTTCTCCGTCTGCTTAGGTGAGACAGATTTTTTCTATAGGACCATCCTCTTGGTCTTGTATATAAGGTTTCACTCTCTGCCCATTTACCTTGAACGTGTCTCCGTTCGCTGGATTTCTTAGTTCAACGGCTCCATGTGAAAATACCTTTTGTATCTCAAAGGGTCCCGACCATCGGGACCTCAGTTTCCCTGGGAAGAGTTTCAACCTTGAGTTGAATAATAACACCAATTATCCTTCCTGAAGGTCTTTCTTCTGAATGCGCCTGTCATGCCAGGTTTTGGTTTGTTCTTTGTATATCTTGGCATTCTCATACGCTCGATTCCTGAACTCTTCCAGCTCTTGTAATTGGAGGATCCGAGATTTTCCCGCTTTGGCCAGATCATAGTTGAGGAATTTGGTGGCCCAGAATGCCCTATGCTCAAGTTCGAGTGGCAGGTGACAAGCTTTACCATAGACTAACTGATAAGGGGACATACCTATTGGTGTTTTGGTCCATCATAGTTAGGAGTCCACTTGCCCCTGTGATCTGTCTGAGGAGGAATGATCATTTTCAACACCAAATCTCCGACTCGAAAGCATCGAGGACGCACTTTCTAATCAAAGGCTCTCTTCATCCGACTTTGATACAACTGCCCATGACAAATGGCTGACATTCGCTTCTCTTCAATAAGACTCAACTCATTGAACCTTGTCTGAATCCATTCAGCTTCGTCTAACTCGACATCCAGCAGGACTCTTAGAGAAGGAATCTCCACTTCATCAGGTAGGACTGCTTCCATACCATAGACAAGGGAGTAAGGGGTTGCCCCGGTCGATGTACGCACTGAAGTACAGTACCCATGCAAGGCGAAGGGTAGCATATCATGCCAGTCTCTGTACGTAACGACCATCTTCTGCACAATCTTCTTTATGTTCTTATTTGCTGCCTCAACAACACCGTTCATCTTGGGACAATAAGGGGAAGAATTGTGATGTTGAATGTTGAAGTTCTTGCACAACTCCTTCATCATTTTTTTATTGAGATTAGAACCATTATCAGTAATGATTCTTTCGGGAATCCCATAACAACAAATGATTTCTTTCTTAATGAATCGGGCAACCACATGTCTGGTGACCTTTGCAAATGACGCTGCTTCGACCCACTTGGTGAAACAGTCGATGGCAACAAGGATGAAGCGATGCCCATTGGAAGCAGTCGGCTCAATCTTTCCAATCATATCAATGCCCCACATAGCAAACGGCCACGGCGAAGACATCACATTCAGAGGATTTGGCGGCACATGCACCTTATCAGCATAAATCTGGCATTTTTGACACTTCCGAGCATATTTGAAACAATCAGATTCCATGGTCATCCAGTAATAACCCGCTCTCAACAATTTCTTAGCCATTGCATGTTCGCCGGCATGAGTACCGAAGAAGCCTTCATGAACCTCCTGCATTAACATGTCCGCTTCGTGTCTATCCACACATCTGAGCCAAACCATGTCGAAGTTCCTCTTATACAACACATCGTCTTTGTTCAAGAAGAAACTGCCTGCCAATCTTCTCAAAGTCTTTCTATCATTGTTGGATGCCCCTGCAGGGTACTCTTGATTCTTTAGAAAGCACTTGATGTCGTGATACCAGGGCTTGTCATCAACTACCAGTTCAACAGCAAACACATACGCGGCCCTATCAAGGCGCATAACATCGATCCTGGGAACATAGTTCCACCAAATCACCTTGATCATGGAGGATAGAGTAGCAAGAGCATCTTCCATCTGGTTCTCATCACGAGGTATATGATACAGCTTTACTGTTGTGAAGAAAGTCAACAGTCTTCTCGTGTAATCTCTGTAGGGGACCAGATTAGGCTGGAGAGTATTCCAATCACCATTCACTTGATTGATCACTAGAGTTGAATCTCCGAAGATGTCCAGAGTCTTGATTCTCAAATCGATGGCTTGCTCAATACCTAAGATACATGCCTCATACTCAGCTTCATTATTGGTGCACTCAAAAGTCAGACGAGCGGTGAAAGGCATGTGGGCACCTTTCGGAGTGGTAATGACAGCACCAATTCCACTTCCTTTGGCATTGACGGCCCCATCAAACATTAAAGTCCACTTTTCATCTGGATCAGGTCCCTCCTCAACAACTGGCTCTTCACAGTCTTTCATCTTGAGGAACATGATGTCTTCATCCAGAAAATCAAACTTCATCGGCTCATAATCATCAATCGGCTGCTGAGCAAGATCGTTTGACAGAATACTCCCTTTGATGGCTTTCTGGGATGTATACTGGATGTCGTACTCTGTCAGTACCATTTGCCAACGAGCAACCCTTCCAGTGAGAGCTGGCTTCTCAAATATATACTTGACTGGATCCATTTTGGAGATCAGTAAGGTTGTGTGAGTCAGCATGTATTGTCTCAATCGCTTAGCAGCCCATGCAAGTGCACACCATGTCTTTTCAAGCATTGAGTATCTCGACTTGCAATCTGTGAATTTTTTACTTAGGTAGTAGATGGCATGCTCTTTCCGACCTGTCTCGTCGTGTTGACCGAGAACACAACCCATGGAATTATCAAGTATTGTCAAATACATAATCAGCGGTCTCCCTGGGACTGGAGGCATAAGGATTGGAGGATTCTGCAAATACTCTTTTATTTTTTTGAAAGCCCTTTGGCAATCATCATTCCACCTGATAGCCTGATCTTTTCTTAACAATTCGAATATTGGCTCACACGTGGCTGTTAGGTGAGAGATGAACCTTGCAATGTAGTTCAACCTCCCTAAGAAACCACGGACTTGCTTTTCTGTTCTTGGCTCAGGCATTTCTTGTATTGCTTTTACTTTGGCAGGATCCACCTCAATCCCTTTTTCACTAACAATAAAACCCAGCAGTTTTCCAGATCTCACCCCGAAAGTACACTTGCTCGGATTAAGCCTCAGCTTGAATTTCCTCAAACGCTCAAACAGTTTCTGCAAATTCACCAAATGTTCTTCTTCCGTCTGAGATTTGGCAATCATATCATCAACATAAACCTCGATTTCATGATGAATCATATCATGGAAAAGAGTTACCATAGCTCGTTGATATGTTGCCCCAGCATTTTTCAGACCAAACGGCATCACCTTGTAGCAGAAAGTGCCCCATGGGGTTATGAAAGTTGTCTTCTCCATGTCTTATGGTGCCATCTTAATTTGATTATAGCCAGAAAAGCCATCCATAAAGGAGAATACCGAGAACTGAGCCGTGTTATCCACCAAAACGTCGACGTGAGGTAATGGGAAATCATCTTTAGGACTAGCTCTGTTCAGATCCCGGTAGTCAACACACATCCTTACCTTTCCATCCTTCTTAGGTACTGGAACGATATTTGCAACCCATGGCGGATAATTTGTAACCGCTAGAAACCCTGCATCCAATTGTTTTTGCACTTCTTCCTTTATCTTGACAGACATCTCTGGTCTTGTTCTTCTGAGCTTCTGCTTGACCGGAGGACAATCCTCTTTGAGAGGAAAACGGTGTACCACAATGTCTGTGTCAAGCCCTGACATGTCCTGATAAGACCAAGCGAAGATGTCAACATACTCTTGCAGCAA
Source organism: Lathyrus oleraceus (assembly GCF_024323335.1). Classification (NCBI taxonomy): domain Eukaryota; kingdom Viridiplantae; phylum Streptophyta; class Magnoliopsida; order Fabales; family Fabaceae; genus Lathyrus; species Lathyrus oleraceus. The sequence continues at coordinate 322,793,671 of NC_066582.1, read as the reverse complement.
TTCAATCAGCCCCTTCTTCACATTATCTTCCAAAGCAGCCCCTATCTTGATTTCCCTCTTGACGTCCTCGGTGCCGAGATTAATCACTTCAATAGACTCTTGATGCGGTTGAATGACCCTTTCCTCCTGTTTTAACAACCTGACAAGTTCTTCAGGGAGTTCACAGTCTTCATCACCCTCTTCTTCAGCTTGAAAGATTGGATTTTCAAAGTCGAAACGAGCCATAGCAGAACTGTTATCAATAGGATCTGGTGACGTGCATCTGCATGAGTGATGGTATGTGCTTATGAGTGTGAACAAGGAGTGAAAACTAAACAAAACATTGCCAAATATAATTTTTTGATTTTTGAAAACTGCAAAAATAGAAAGACAGTTAACAAAATATTTGGATGCAAAAAGACGTCCTTTATTTGCGAGAAAAAATGCATGTATTCACATAGATGAGCCCTACAATGAGTCATTACGCCCTAGGCGGAACGTAAGACTTGGATATGCACAAATAAACAAAGAAAATTACTCTTCAAGAAGAGTGACTTGGATAATCTCTTCAGAAGACCAATTGCAGAGAACTTCACCCGGGACCCTTGGACGCACCCAGTTGTCAATGTCGCAATCATTATCCCCATCTTCTTCATTGATTGCAGAGATCTGGCCATACTGAATGATGCCAGCACTGGAGAAAGTAATTGGCCCCTGACGAGTCTGAGGCGTTGAAGTTATAGAAGTCAATGCTGGCTGATACCCAATCCCAAACTTGTCTTCCTTTATAGGTAAATCCAACAGACGTCCCCAACCGGGAGCAACACCTGAATTTACCAAGGCATGTGCCTGCTTGAAGGACGAAATAGAGGCACCTGCTTTAACCTCTTCCACTGGAGCTGCAACCTTGATTTGAACTGCCTCAAAGGCCTGACACAAGGTCTCATGAATCTCACCTTCTACCTCTACATACTTGAATGTAGACAGGTGACTGGCCAGAATATCCTCCTCACCAAAGACAGTGATAACTCTTCCGTTGACCGGGAACTTGATCTTTTGATGCAAGGTCGAGGAGACGGCCCCAGCATTGTGGATCCAAGGACGACCCAGCAAGAAGTTATACGAAGGACTGATATCCATCACATATAAGACGGTGTTGAAGGTTTGTGATCCAATCTGAATTGGCAATTCTACCTCTCCGAATACCGACCTCTTAGAACCATCGAAGGCTCTCACAACAAGATCGGAAGGCTTCAAGATCAAATCTTCTACCTCTAACCTTGACAGGGCTCTCTTGGGTAGCACATTGAGAGAGGAACCTGTATCCACCAGAACATGGGATATCATAGTGTCTTTGCACCCATCGAAATGTGTAAAGCCTTGTTATGATCGCGTCCAGCTGGCGTCAAGTCAGAGTCAGTAAAACCCAACCCGTTGCTTGCATGAACATTTGCAACGATCCCTTCTAGTTGGTTCACTGAGATCTCCTGAGGCACATACGCAGCATTAAGGACCTTCAGAAGTGCCTCCATGTGTGCCTCCGAACACAGCAGGAGTGAGAGAATAGATATCTTGGACGGTGTCTGAATCAACTGATCGACTACCTTGTAGTCGCTTTTCTTTATGATTCTCAAGAGCTCGTCCATATCTTTCGCGAAAGCATGCTCAGAGCCAGCCTGTGGTGCAGAGGTACCCTCATTCACAACTTGCTTGCCTTTGGCCTTCGCCGCGGCGTCAGCACTATCAGATTGGGTAACTGGTGGTGCGAACAGTCCAACACTTCTGGTGAATCGCCCGATTCCACCAACATTGTCCACTGCGGGATCTTTTATTTTAACTTCAGGTTCAGATTTCTGATCCTGCACCTCTTCTATTTTCAGTGGCTGCTCCATTCTATGATCATGCGTGTACACACTCCCCCCGTAATGCCAAGGAATGGCCCTTTCGCTGGTGAAAGGTAAAGGACCAGGGGTCGTGATGGTCATAGTGGATTGATGCGGTCGCACTAGTGGTACCGATTGCGCTACTGGCACACTGATCTGAGCGGTCGAGTAGAAAATTATGATAGTGGCAACGTTACAGTCATACTCAGAAATCTCATTCATTGAAATACAAACATCTGAAACATCGGAATCAAGTTCAACAAATACATCAGAATCAAACACAATGTTTGGAATATCAGCAACAACATTAGGAAATTTTTTAATTACATCATTAGGAATTATAAAATCAACAGGAACAACATTCGTAAATTCTTCAACATCAACGGCATCTTCAGAAAAGAGAGAATCAACATCTGCATTCTCAAACACCTCTTCAACAACCCCTTCAACAGACTTTTGGGCAGATAGGTCTTCAGCTCGGAGGACACCATCGTCAAGCAAGGCCTGGATACCCTACTGCAGCGTCACACAACCCTCGCTCTGTGCAACACAACCCAAACAACCGCTCCCGCAACCGGGGAAAACATCTGCCTTTAGCAAGTATTCTTTAATTTCTAACAGCGGAGTCTTTAGTTTCAACACATCCTTGACTGATTCGACTTCTCCTTCAACCATGTTAACATTTGCTCCACCATGCTACAGCATAGGATTGTTGACAACATTAGGAGCCGGCGCGAAGTTAATGGCCTTTGAGTCAATAAGGTCCTGAACTACGTGCCTAAAAGCTTTGCAGTTTTCAATAGTGTGGCCAGGTGCCCCAGAGTGGAACTCACACCTAGCATTGGCGTCATAACCCACTGGAAGCCTGCCAATAGGATGAGCCAAAGTGCGTAACTGCACAAGTTGCAACTGTTGAAGGTTGGGAAGCAACTGGGCGTACGACATCGGAAGAGTGTCGAAACGCCTATCCATCATCCTTTGTCTCTGTTGGTAGGCGGGTTTGTTACCCTGTTGTTGTTGGTACTGATTTTGTTGACGTTGGGGTTGTTGTTGTTGCACTGGTGCTGCAGCCGGAATGGTCACAGCTGCAACATAGGGTTGTAGATGGTAATTCTGAAAATTGTTCCTTCGGTTACCCCTGCTCTGATAAGAAGACACGAAATTTGCATCCCCTTCTCTCCTCTTCTGTCCTCCTATAAACGACTTTTTCGACCCCGAGGATGATCCAACCCCACTTTGGATCTTACACGTCTTCAAGTAGTTCTCCACCCTCTCACCGGTAGAGACCACATCAGCAAAATTTGAGGCGTTGCAACCCACCAGATGCTCCAAATAAGACCCGGGCAGTGTGTTCATAAACATGTTGGCCATCTCTTTCTCCAACATCGGGGGCTGAACACGGGAAGCCATCTCTCTCCAGCGTTGAGCATACTCTTTGAAGCACTCATTGCTCTTGAGAGACAAATTCTGGAGTTGAGTCCTGTCAGGTGCCATATCCGCATTGTACTGATACTGCTTTACAAAAGCCTCAACCAAGTCTCTCCAGCAGCGAATATGGGCTCTGTCTAGCCTCATATACCACTCCAAGGATGCCCCAGCTAGGTTGTCCTGGAAGAAGTACATGAGCAATTTCTCATCATCGGAATACGCAATCATCTTGCAGAAGTAAGCTTGCACGTGAGTCTTCGGGCAAGAGTTGCCATTGTACTTATCAAAAATTGGAACTCTGAACTTTGGTGGAACTCTCACACCTGGGACCAGCCCTAAGTCAGCAACATCCACACCAAGAGCATTCTGCCCTTCCACAACTTTCAACCTCTCCTCCAATCTCTAAAACATAGGGTCCACACCATGGCCCATGCCAAAGTCTTCATGAATCAGGGTGAACTGATCCTCCTGATCATCATGGATGGGTTGTTGATCAGGGTTGACACGTGGGATAGGGATAGGCCTCGGTCCATTGGGTCCATTAGTCTCTCCAGTTGGAGGATCCATCACAATCTTCGGTTGAGTAGTAGGGGGATTCCTTTGCATCAACAGTCTAAGCTCCTATTGTCCCTGAGCCACTCCTTGGACCACGTCCATGAACTGATTCATGTGAATCCTCATCTCAGCGAGCTCTGCTTGTAGGCCTTCCATTGCTCTACGTTGATTCCTTCGGGTACCGTATCGGTGAATGCCTGAGTCAGCTATCCTGCTAGTGGAATACCAAACAAAATGAGAACACCGCGGCGGTACCTGTTATGTAAGACATGCTAATGGATATGCAAATGCAATGACATGTTTATCAATTCCAAAGGGTATTCTACCCCTTGATTCCAGTCTCACATCAGATAAACAATGTAAGAAGATCGAGCCGTGGATAAACTTCTGAGACCAAGATGCAATAAAGAAAAACCGTCATACAAATGAGTTCAAGGAGAAGGGTCTTAGCCAACAGTACATCAAAAGAGGATCTCCACAACAAGCCCGTGGATCATTACTACAAAGCAACAAAGAAACACAACAAGTAAAAAGAGGAACAAAAATCAGGAATCAGCCTCCTGTATACAACCCATAAGGACTACTCCTAACTTCAGCCAGTAGTGCCACCGTGTCAGGATGATCTGGAGATTCTGTCAAACGCCGGATAAGCAAATTCCTCTTATGAATAATCCCATCCAGTTCTTTAATGTGCTCTATGTAATAATCCCCATCATCCTCCCCAAATACCTCTTCAAGTCTAGATTTCTTCAAACCAGCCAGCACTTTGAGTTCTTCAATCTGTTCTTGAGCCTTATCGAGTTGATCTGTGATGTAACCATTGGTTGTACGGGCACACAGGAGCTCATTGTTCTTCTCCTTCAGCAGAGTCTTCAACTTCTCCATCTGACCAGTCAATTGGGCCACCACCACCTCCTCTTTTGCCTTCCGAGAAGCTGAAAATGCATCCCATTATTCTTGCCACCCAGCTAACTTACCACGGGCATCTGTTAACTGCTGCTTGACTCGCCTCAACTTAGAACCGAATGACCCCAAGGCTTTGTCAGTTTTCTTGAAGAAGTTCACCTCCACAACCAATTTCTTTTCCGCTTCCTCTTGCAATCTGACAGCTTCCCCCTTCTGATATTCTGCCTCATGGTATAGATACATAAAGTCTTGCAACTTGCCGCATCTCGAAAAATACGATTCCTCGCGATGGTCGCGGAAAAAATTATGTTCGAACAGAGTCGTCACCGAACTTTATTTATCCCAATGAAGGAATAGGAAAATATCGATAAAACCTTTTAGAAAATGGAATAATGGTCGTCGCAACCATATTCAGGTTCGGGAGTCGATTACGCAAGGGGAAGGTATTAGCACCCCACACGTCTGTTGTACTCAACGGGAACCTTTTAGTCTAATTTGCTATTTGAATGTTAGTTAAATGTTATTTGCTTTCTTCGAGTGATTAGAATTGTTGATAGATATGGATGAAGACCTCAGAAGGGGAAAGGGGAGGTTTTTTATTAGTGTGTTTTAGTCGGAAGTCGATAATTTGAGCAATGTGGCGTACGCCAATTATTCAAATAATTGAGAGATGGTGAGGCGAACGCCTCCCATCTGTTGTCATCCGAAGTTTAATTTAAGAAAGATATGTCTTTAGATATTGTATTTGATTTGCGAAAATAGTTTGAATTTATTCGATTGTGTTTTAATTTGATGACGAAGATTCGAGCAATGTGGTGTACGCCAATTATTCGAATAATCGAAAGATAGTGAGGCGTACGCCTCCTATCCTTTTATTATTGGAAATTTAGAATTAAATGGTTGTAGAACTTGTAGCTGATTTAGAAAATGTGATTTGAAATGTTATGGTTTGAAAATGATTAGAAATTATATTTGATTTGAAAAGTGATTTGAAATTGGTATTTAAGGTTTAATCGGGTGACAAGAACTCAAGCAATATGGCGTACGCCAACTATTCAAGTACTTGAGAAATAGCGAAGCGGATGCTTCCTATCTCCTTTTCATCCCAAGCTTAAAATTCTTTAGAATTTAAATTGTTTAGAAAATTGTTGGAATTCGTGTTGATTGAATAAATTATTGTGAATCAGTCATTTACTCGATTAATCAATAACCAAATAGGTCTCATTGTAAGAAAGCCCAAGAGTAAGTTATGTGAGGTCGACGGCGATGCTAGAAGCAATCGACTTACAAGGGTGTGAAAAATGGGCTTGATGTTAAATCAAGAGTTGTGTGATTTATTTTGAAATTGGTTTGAATGATTTTGAAGTGGAATCGAATTTTATTATGAAAATATGGTGGAAAAGAAATCGATTATCCTTTGTTTAAGTTGATTATGAGATCTAAAATCAATATGGAAATTCTTAAAGCCGGATTGGATCCATATTACCATGGGTGACCATTTTGTATGTTATGCGCTACTTTATACATGGAAGAGATCAAAAGTAAAACGAGGATGCATTCATTTCATACACCCACACCAACTCACTAATACCAAATCCTGTGTACTGGCCAACAATGATAATGAAAAATAAGAATATAAAATCATACGAATAACTTTAAGTACAATTAAACCATATGTAAATGGAAAAATTCATAATAGCCAATCAAGGTGTCCTTATGTAATGCTTATTTAACACAGCCACAAGAAAGTAATAGTATCAAAAACGTAACAAATCCATCACAATTAACACTAAGCGACCTCAATTAACACTAAGCGATCTCGATATATTTCAAGATGCGCATGAATTTAACATGATTTAGTTAGTGTTGCATAAATATAACAACATCAGTAAACATTTTAAATATCATTATAAACCAATGCATTGTCCATAATAATAATAAAACGCTTGCCGAAAGGGAAATAAATTGAACATGATTAAAGCAAATATCAGTAACAATTCACTAGATGCAACAATCACAAGTTATAGCAATAAACAACGAGGAACAATATCCTTCTAAAGTCAGTAACAGCAACAATTTGGTAAGATGATTTGCATACTCAAATACACTATGAAATCGGCAGGATGCAATGCAGCCAAAGTTGTAACCAACCACCTAATGGGACCAAGTTCACAACAACAACAAGTCTCTACAGCTTGGAGAATATTTACAAAATTGAAACAGAAATTTTGCAATGTGTAATTAGCATACACTCCCTGTAAGCGACATATGCCGAATCAATTTGTGCCAAATATTTGTCATTGACAGACCTGATTCGGGCACCAGAATGCGAGCAGTAACAACACAAATTTGACTGTTATATATGTGTTACACAAACATAAATGATAGAAAACACAATGTAAAAATGGATTTGATGGTGGTCGTTACCGTAATATCGAATTAAATCACTTGCAACGCTTTAACATTAATTGCATCCATACATCCACGACATATAATCTCGCATACCAGATTGAAGATTGTCATGGTTACGCAGCTCGCCGAAGCATTCTGTAGAAATGAGCCGAGCATAGCATCCCGTCGGTAAACAACCTGTCAAGACCACAAACAAACAATCAAAAAAGTTGAAGCAAACGCCTAATGTCGTTGCCAACGGAAGCGGTGAACAATGACGTTTGATGATGCTTTGCGGTTTGGGTGTATATCGATGGATATCTACAGTGGCGGGTCGGAGTTGAAGAGTAGATGTGGTGTTGATGAGATTCCGGCGGAAGGTTGTGTTGAGGGTTTCACGCGGCGGTGAAGTTGTGAAAAATCACTTCGCCGCAAAAGGTTCCCCGTGTCGTTGTTGTTGTGGTGTTACACTTAGGATCTCGTCGGATCCGTTCGTTTGGGGTCGACGGTGACGCAGCGGTTTGGATCTGTTGTGATGGAGAGTTGAAGACGGACGGGTTTTGATGGCGATTGAAGAATGATTATGGCAGTGAGCGGAGGTAGGCGATTTTGTGTAGTGGGGTTTCGTGGTGGTGTTTGAGGGACGATGATGGTGAAAGGCGGAGAAGGAATGTGGCGGTTGAGGTGAGTGGGAGGAGAAAACAGAGATGGGTTTGGGAAGTGCGGTGGGTTTAGGTGAAGAAGATGAAGGTGTGAGGTGAGGTAGGGTTAGTGGAGACGGAGGAGCGGATGTAGTCATGGTGAGGGAGAGATGAATGAATCTCCCTTTTTAATTTTCTGATTTTTCCCGAATGGAGAGGGAAGAGAGTGACGTTGAGAGAGGCCAATGAATAGTGATTGTGAGAGAGATAAACGTGAGTGGATTTGTGAGGTCATGAGTGGTGAGAGAGAATCTTATGAGTGAGGGAGAGCGAATCTGAGAGAGAGATGATTGAGTGATTTTTTTCCATTTGTTGTGAGTGCCTTCAGAGAGTGATGAGTGGGTTTGTGTGGATTTTTGGAGAGTGGACGCTTGTGAGTGAGTAATGGGTGAGGTTAGTTATTTAATGAGTGGAGAGTGGGAGAGATAGTGGAGATAGGTCGAAGAATCCAATGTAAAAATCTATATATATTTTTTACACTTATTATTTATTTAAGAAAATAAAATATTAAAAGAAAATTCTAATTAATATTTGACTCTAATTACTTTAATTAAATAACTAATCAAAACATATTGACCAATTAGAAATAGAAACCGAGTATAAATTTGCTCGGAAAATTAAATCGGTCACACTAAAATGCTCAGCACAAAATATACTTATTGAAAAAATACAACATTTCTTCAAGTTCTGAAATAAATTTGCACCGGTTAAAAGGCTCAGGCGGGTCAAAATGCAACCGAAACAGCCGCTGAAAAATGCAACGAGCACACCAGGTTAAACTACGTGAACCGTAGATCAATAATACTGGTGTCTGCAATTTTAAATTTGAAACTTTTTACTCGCTGATTTTGCATGTTCTTGAGAAACGATTTAACCGATTTGTCTGTATTTTCAATAAATTTAACCTGACTGATATTCTAGGTATTATTTATAATGGAATGTATGTCATGCTATGCATATGATGCAGATTAAAAATGAAATTAATTTTATGAAAATTTAAATATGCCCGGACAAAATTGGGGTATGACAGTTGCCCCTATTTAATTACCTTGAACCAGAAAGTATGAATGATAATAGTCTTTGTACATTCGTGGTGGAAGATAATTAAATACGAAAAGACCCGAATTTTGTCCTTTGAAATGCAAGGGAGAAATGTAGAAAGAAAATGCAGTGAGAAATACAGTAAGAAATGTTATTATAAGGTAAAATGAAACAGTCAAGACTCTCTGGGATTCGTCAGAACAGTATCCTGGATGTCATAATCGAGATATTCCAATAATGGAATGATACCTCAACTGTATCTAAGACTTTCTGATAATTAGCAGAACAGTGTCTCGATTTGAACGCACGAGATTCTCTGAGGATCAACAAAGCAGTACCTTATATGATATAATTGAGATATTCCGACAAGGGAATGATACCTCAATCGTATCTAAGATTCTCCGAGGATACCTAGAGTAGTATCTCTAAAAATGAATGAGACTCTTCATATTGATGAAGTAGCATCTCAAACAGCAGAAATGAGATTCTCTGTATCTAGTCGAAGCAGCGTCTTATCTGATAGAATTAAGATATTCCGAACAAGGGAATGATACCTTAATTAAATCTAAGAATCTTCGAGGATACTAGAGCAGTATCTCTAAAAACTGAATGAGACTCTTCATATTGATGAAGCAGCATCTCAAACAGACAACTGAGATTCTCCATATAAATGAAGCAGTTTCTCGGATGTTTATCTCTTGGGGGAAATGTTTTAGACAAGACTCCTTTTGGAGGAGATTTATTATAAATGCTCTGCAGTGGAAAAGCTCATAAGAGACTTTTTAGGGTAACCTCTGCTTGGGGAGCAATGATAGCAAAGATGTTGGGCAATATCATTATTAATCACAAAGTTGAAAAATGACTGGCTGGGAAATAACTCCACGAGCACATGCAAGGTAATAACTCTATTGAATTAAATGAGGAAAGTCCGGGATACATATGGACAACCCTGGATCTTGATATTTTATGTTTGTATGATGTTTCACTTTGGGTGGCAATGCCATGCATGGGATGATGCATTAGATGCATGAAGGGATGTGATTGTTGGGGATATTGAGGATGTGTATGTATGAATGCGAGTAATTTTGTTTATTTTTTATGAAATTTACGTTTTGACAGGAGTGCTTATGCATGGTATGATGATGATTGATAGGATTGTATTTGATGAATCTTCCCATTTGGCAGGAAAATTATGCATGAAATGATGCATGTGATGCATGTGGGAATGCAATAGGATGTTTTTGTAGGGTTTTATTCTGGATTGCCAATGAGGTTGGACTTTAAATGGGAACTGCCATATGAGAACTGATGAAGAAGATTGAACTGCCATATGAGGATAGAACTTGAAAGATATGTTACCAGACGAGAACTGGTGGAAATAATTGAAATGTCAGATGGGACTGAATTTGTTTTTGTTTGTCAGACGGGAACTGACTTTTAAAGTAGGCTACCAGATGAGAACTGGTTACGAAAAATAGACTACCAGACGAGAACTGATATCGAAATAGGTGACCTACTAGACGAGAACTGGTATTAAGAGATAATTTACCAGACGAGAACTGGTATTTGGCAAATGATTTGTCGTACAAGAATTGATTTTTGATATAGTTCGGCAGACGGGAACTGGACTTTGGAATAAGTTGCCAGACGAGAATTGGACTTTGAAATAAATTGCCAGACGGGAACTGGGAATTGAAATGAATTGCCAGACGGGGACTGGTTTTTGAAATAAATTGCCAGGTGGGAACTGGACTTTGAAATAAATTGCCAGACGAGAACTGGGCTTTTGAAAAAGGTTTTCCAGACGGGAACTGGGGTTTGAAATAAGATGCCAAACGAGAATTGGACTTGGAAAAGGTTTGCCAGACAGGAACTAGACTCTGAATTGCCAAGCGATGTTGGGCTTTGGTGTCAGATTTTGTGCTTCAAGGCTTTTTCATGTCAGGTTCAATGTTATGGGGTTAAACCTGATGAATGTTATGATATGCATGGCTTTATGTTAGAGCAAAGGGACATTACTAATGCATGAGGATGATTTATGCAATGATTTGTATGTTTCCAAAATGCCCCTGTGTGGGTATTGGAAGAGAAGGTTCTTTGCAACAAGGCTTCTTATCTATCGAAAGGTTATTGGATGGGGTGATAGCATGATTCCCTAACACTCCTCCTGAACTCTGCAGTTGATGACGTGTGAAAAAGGTTTTGCTTGAACCACTTGAAAACATGGAGAGGACTCGCTCCTGTATAGCTCATCTTGCCCCAATGTGATGGGTCTATGCAAAATGTTTACCTTGAAAGGATTTTGAAAGCAATTGTACCATAATTTGGAGATGGCTTGCCCCAGAATTTTAAGTCATGAAAGAATTTATCCTTGATTAACTGACTCTCGGAGTGGTTGACTTTTATGTGCTCTTGAGGTAGTTTGCCCCGGTATGAGCGTTGAAGCGACTTAACTCACCCTGATTGAACATTGAAGAGATTTGCCCTGGGTCAATGAAACCTCTAGGTGATATGCCCATAGTTAATAGGGTCTTGAGATGATTTGCTCTGGATCAACTGATTCTTGAAATGATTTGCACATTTATTAACAGATGTTGGAGACTGTTTAAGACTGACCAATTCTTGGAGTAATCTTCCTCCGATCAACTGCTGTTTTTGGGTGGCGTGCCCTTGATTCATGGATTATGAGGTAGTCTTGATTCGGGTCAGCACCAACGAATGTCCAAGTTCCTCTAATTGTTCCTTATTGTTGGAATTTCCCTAACATCAAGTACTGACTTGCAGTTAAAATTATTTGTTCAGAAATGGTAATTTTAATGCGATACTCATGCAAGTTTTGAAAAATCATTTATTTGAATGATGTGATAGCGTGTGGCGAATGGACCATGAGTCCAACCGCAATGTTGGTTTAACAATATGAAAGATACAGCAAGAAGATTATACCAAAGTAGATGGTTAGCAAAACTTTAGGAGTCAGTTTATGCAACATTGATGTAGTATGCTTTCAGAAAAAACCCTGCTTCAATTAGGTCTTTTATGGGTTGTAACGTGGCCTGGTTCATGGTTATCGAAACAAAGGATATGAGGCTCAAAATTATTTTTGTACCCACCCTTCTTCTTAATAAACTCCAATCCTATGCTCAGTTAATTCAACATACACACTCATCTTTTTGAAGGTGTAAGGATAAAGATGGTGATTCAAGGTCTTTTGAAATGGCAGCCACCTTATTTCGTTTTTTGAATGTCGGTGACCCTTTGATTTTGGTATGGTGGTCACTGAATCTTATTTTGTTTTGTTGAGGGTTTTTCGTGACCTCTTTTGATTTTTTTCTTGATCCCTGCCTGAACTGCTTTTGAAGCTTTTAGTCCATCGAGATTGCCCCAGTTTTTGCCTAAGTCGCCTCTTGGGTGTTCGACTTAGCGGGCTTTTCTTTGATTTTATTTTTGATAGGTTGTGACTGCCAAGTCAATGGTCATTGAAGAACAACCGCCATAACTTTTGGATTTTTCAAGGTTCCTTCGACACTTTAGGATGTGTGCGAAGAATGTCATGTAGTTGATCCACATATGGGATATTTCATCTTGAAATTTGAATGCGTAGTCAGATTAACTGAACACTACCCTTCCCCAGGTTAAACATAAGGGTTTGTTCATCCGAAAGAAACACCTATTTCTAGGCTCAAAGTGGTTGACTAGGGATTAACTCCTTATCTCTCCAGTGTTTGGGAATTTGAAACAATGCCTGTACATCATCAGCGGGATCTTATCTGAAAGCATACAGTCAGCAATTATGGGTATTTTATTTTCGTCATCCTCCCTCCAATTTGCAAAAACAACAGTTTGATAAACGAGGTGAGGTGGAGAACATGGATGTATTTTTTCATTTTTTTTATATAAGAGGAGAAAAATGAGCGAATGCGAGATAATTTGTTCAAAACATGCGTCATTACTTCATTAATATTACCATTAAAGGCAGAAAAATTTAAAAGCAAGTAGCATTTAATCAACAAAGAAATTACAAATGCAAATGGAAACAAATCAGTCCAATAATTGCCAATGTTAGGGATGTCTTCCTGCTTGAACCACTGGCCTTATAAGATACTCTCTTGAAGTCTTCGAACTTAATCAGACGAGAGGTTGACGTGCACCAACAGATTTCCGTCTAGAAAGGATATGTACTTTTTGTCAATCAACTGTTGAACCTTGGCTTTGAAAGCGTTGCAGTCTTCAGTCGAGTGCCCTATTGACCCGGCATGATATCCACATTGCACATCAGGGTCATATCCAGGTGGGTATGGTTCCGGCAATGGCCTGAGAGACTTGGGATCCACCAACGAGTTTTGAATCAGATATGGCAGAAATTGATTGTATGACATAGGAATTGGATCTAGAGGAGCATTCCTTCTTTCCAGATTGTTTCGAGGCCTAGATTGGTTCGAAGGCTGATTTCAATATCCTCGACCACGGGATTGTTGATTTGCGTAAGGAGCAGACCCTGGTTGTTGGTATGGTGCTCTCGGCGTTGCTGGTTGCCTGACATCTGTTATGGCTGCATTGGTTTCATCCTCTTCATCCTTTTGGGAATTGCTGAGGGATTCTATCTCGCTAGCTTGCCTGCTCGAGGCGCCTTGGATTCTTCCGCTTTTTAGGGCACTCTCGATGCATTCTCCAATTATCACTAAGTGGGCGAAGTCTGATAACGCGTTGCCTACCATCCTTTCAAAGTAAGGACTCTGCAAGGTATCCATAAACAAGTCAACCAATTCCTTATCCAAGAGTGGTGGTTGCACTTGAGCTGCCAATTCTCTCCATCACTGTGCATATCCTTTGAAAGATTCGTCGCTCTTTTAGGATAAGCTTTGCAGCTGCCTTCGGTCTGGAGCCATGTCCAAGTTATAGTTGTACTGCTTCAAAAAAGCATTGGCTAAGTCTTCCCATGACTGAATATGGCTTCTTTTCAACTTCATATACCAACTTAATGATGCTCCAATCAAACTGTCTTGAAAACAGTGAATCATCAGCTTGTCATCGTGAGCATGTGATGCCATTTTTCGGAAGAACATCACCAAATGGTGCCTTGGACAACTATCCCCTTTGTACTTCTCGAAGTTGGGCAATTTGAATTTCGGGGGGATTATTAGGCCTGGTACTAAGCACATATCAAGCCTAAAATTGTCATTTACATCCATTGCTCTGACTCTCTCCTCAAGGGCATGAAGCCTTTCAACATCAGGATTGGTCAATGGCATCAATTGGGATTGAGTAGGAATGTTCACTTGTGAAGGATTATAGTCAGACAGAGGGTCATACATTGGGTTGGTAATTATAGTAAAGCCTGATGAGGAACCAACATTCTCTGTGACACCATGTTGAAAATTGTTCTTTGATTGGGCTACCCTAGCCTCCAACATCTGGTCTACCTTTCCTTTTATGTTGTTCATATCCATTTTCAACTCAACTTGATTATGTTCTCAGTGCTCCCTTGTCTTTTAGTAGCTCTCAAAGGTTCAGTACGAGTGTCAGGAAATCAGCCTGCTGGTAATTGGCAAAAGGACGGGATGAGTTTTTTTTTGTATTGGAAAATGATATGCAATCCATGCTGATGAAATGCGAATGCATGAAATTTTATATTTGTATGCAAAGAAAATGTAATGCAGGTATAATTAGGATCCAGGATATCATGAGTATCATATGGTACACCCTATACGGAGGTTCTATGTTCTCTACCCCACACACAAAGGATGGCTCCTAAGGTTGTTCGTTTTCAGGATAAGAACTTAGAGTCGTGGACCAAGTTCAGTCTTCCATCGCAATAATGGGCTAGCCACATCGAAATGGAAATTCTGAATCAGTCTACTCTAGTGGGATCCTCGTATTGTTCGAACAGGGTGTAGACCCTTCGGTTCAATACTACATGATCGCCAATCATGAAGATGGACTTCAGTTTAAGATGAGGTTCCCAGAGTCATTGATCATGTTCAACGTTTCCTCACAATAATGGGCTAGCCATATTATGATGGAAATTCTGAACAGATCTACTCTAGATGGAGTTCTCGTATTGTCCCAATGAGGTGTACACCCCTCGGTTCAATACTACACAACTCCGGGTTCTAAGTTCTTCTCAAAGCTCGGGTACGGAGCTTATCTCACAACATGTGTCAAACACCATAGATCATCCACCATAATAGCAGAATAAACTATATAGCATAAATAATACATCAAGATATACATAAGCAAATAAAAGGCGGTATTCTAACATTCATAGCAAATTGACTAAGTTAGGCTTGACTCTCTCTTGCTTGGAGCAGGATCCCCAGCAGAGTCGCCATCTGTCGCATCTCGAAAAATACGATTCCTCGCGATGGTCGCGGAAAAAATTATGTTCGAGCAGAGTCGCCACCGTACTTTATTTATCCCAATGAAGGAATAGGAAAATATCGATAAAACCTTTTAGAAAATGGAATAATGGTCGTCGCAACCATATTCGGGTTCGGGAGTCGATTACGCAAGGGGAAGGTATTAGCACCCCTCACGTCCGTTGTACTCAACGGGAACCTTTTAGTCTAATTTGCTATTTGAATGTTAGTTAAATGTTATTTGCTTTCTTCGAGTGATTAGAATTGTTGATAGATATGGATGAAGACCTCAGAAGGGGAAAGGGGAGGTTTTTTATTAGTGTGTTTTAGTCGGAAGTCGATAATTTGAGCAATGTGGCGTACGCCAATTATTCAAATAATTGAGAGATGGTGAGGCGAACGCCACCCATTTGTTGTCATCCGAAGTTTAATTTAAGAAAGATATGTCTTTAGATATTGTATTTGATTTGCGAAAATAGTTTGAATTTAGTCGATTGTGTTTTAATTTGATGACGAAGATTCGAGCAATGTGGCCTACGCCAATTATTCGAATAATCGAAAGATAGTGAGGCGTACGCCTCCTATCCTTTTATTATCGGAAATTTAGAATTAAATGGTTGTAGAATTTGTAGTTGATTTAGAAAATGTGATTTGAAATGTTATGGTTTGAAAATGATTAGAAATTATATTTGATTTGAAAAGTGATTTGAAATTGGCATTTAAGGTTTAATCGGGTGACGAGAACTCAAGCAATATGGTGTACGCCAACTATTCAAGTACTTGAGAAATAGAGAAGTGGACGTTTCCTATCTCCTTTTCATCCCAAGCTTAAAATTCTTTAGAATTTAAATTGTTTAGAAAATTGTTGGAATTCGTGTTGATTGAATAAATTATTGTGAATCAGTCATCTACTCGATTAATCAATAACCAAATAGGCCTCATTGTAAGAAAGCCCAAGAGTAAGCTATGTGAGGTCGACGACGATGCTAGAAGCAATCGACTTACAAGGGTGTGAAAAATGGGCTTGATGTTAAATCAAGAGTTGTGTGATTTATTTTGAAATTGGTTTGAATGATTTTGAAGTGGAATCGAATTTTATTATGAAAATATGATGGAAAAGAAATCGATTATCCTTTGTTTAAGTTGATTATGAGATCTAAAATCAATATGGAAATTCTTAAAGCCGGATTGGATCCATATTACCATGGGTGACCATTTTGTATGCTATGCGCTACTTTATACATGGAAGAGATCAAAAGTAAAACGAGGATGCATTCATTTCATACATCCACACCAACTCACTAATACCAAATCCTGTGTACTGGCCAACAATGGTAATGAAAAATAAGAATATAAAATCATATGAATAACTTTAAGTACAATTAAACCATATGTAAATGGAAAAATTTATAATAGTCAATCAAGGTGTCCTTATGTAATGCTTATTTAACACAGCCACAAGAAAGTAATAGTATCAAAAACGTAACAAATCCATCACAATTAACACTAAGCGACCTTAATTAACACTAAGCGACCTCGATATATTTCAAGATGCGCATGAATTTAACATGATGTAGTTAGTGTTGCATAAATATAACAACACCAGTAAACATTTTAAATATCATTATAAACCAATGCATTGTCCATAATAGTAATAAAACGCTTGCCGAAAGGGAAATAAATTGAACATGATCAAAGCAAATATTAGTAACAATTCACTAGATACAACAATCACAAGTTATAGCATTAAACAACGAGGAACAATGTCCTTCTAAAGTCAGTAACAGCAGCAATTTGGTAAGATGATTTGCAGACTCAAATACACTATGAAATCGGCAGGATGCAATGCAGCCAAAGTTGTAACCAACCACCTAATGGGACCAAGTTCACAACAACAACAAGTCTCTACAGCTTGGAGAATATTTACAAAATTGAAACAAAAATTTTGCAATGTGTAATTAGCATACACTCCCCGTAAGCGACATATGCCGAATCAATTGGTGCCAAATATTTGTCATTGACAGACCTGATTCGGGCACCAGAATGCGAGCAGTAACAACACAAATTTGACTGTTATATATCTGTTACACAAACATAAATGATAGAAAACACAATGTAAAAATGAATGTGATGGTGGTCGTTACCGTAATATCGAATTAAATCACTTGCAACGCTTTAACATTAATTGCATCCATACATCCACGACATATAATCTCGCATACCAGATTGAAGATTGTCATGGTTACGCAGCTCGCCGAAGCATTCTGTAGAAATGAACCGAGCATAGCATCCCGTCGGTAAACAACCTGTCAAGACCACAAACAAACAATCAAAAAAGTTGAAGCAAACGCCTAATGTCGTTGCCAACGGAAGCGGTGAACAATGACGTTTGATGATGCTTTGCGGTTTGGGTGTATATCGATGGATATCTATAGTGGTGGGTCGGAGTTGAAGAGTAGATGCGGTGTTGATGAGATGACGGCGGAAGGTTGTGTTGAGGGTTTCACGCGGCGGTGAAGTTGTGAAAAATCACTTCGCCGGAAAAGGTTCCCCGTGTCGTTGCTGTTGTGGTGTTACACTTAGGATCTCGTCGGATCCGTTCGTTTGGGGTCGACGGTGACGCGGCGGTTTGGATCTGTTGTGATGGAGAGTTGAAGATGGAGGAGTTTTGATGGCGATTGAAGAATGATTATGGCGGTGAGCGGAGGTAGGCGATTTTGTGTAGTGGGGTTCCGTGGTGGTGTTTGAGGGACGATGATGGTGAAGGGCGGAGAAGGAATGTGGCGGTTGAGGCGAGTGGGAGGAGAAAGCAGAGATGAGTTTGGGAAGTGTAGTGGGTTTAGGTGAAGAAGATGAAGGTGTGAGGTGAGGTAGGGTTAGTGGAGACGGAGGAGGCAGATGTAGTCATGATGAGGGAGAGATGAATGAATCTCCCTTTTTAATTTTCTGATTTTTCTCGAATGGAGAGGGAAGAGAGTGACGTTGAGAGAGGCCAATGAATAGTGATTGTGAGAGAGAGAAACGTGAGTGGATTTGTGAGGTCATGAATGGTGAGCGAGAATCTTGTGAGTGAGGAAGAGCGAATCTGAGAGAGAGATGATTGAGTAATTTTTTTCCATTTGTTGTGAGTGCCTTCAGAGAGTGATGAGTGGGTTTGTGTGGATTTTTGGAGAGCGGATGCTTGTGAGTGAGTAATAGGTGAGGTTAGTTATTTAATGAGTGAAGAGTAGGAGAGATAGTGGAGATAGGTTGAAGAATCCAATGTAAAAATCTATATATATTTTTTACAATTATTATTTTTTTAAGAAAATAAAATATTAAAAGAAAATTCTAATTAATATTTGACTCTAATTACTTTAATTAAATAACTAATCAAAAAATATTGACCAATTAGAAATAGAAACCGAGTATAAATTTGCTCGGAAAATTAAATCGGTCACACTAAAATGCTCAGCACAAAATATACTTATTGAAAAAATACAACGTTTCTTCAAATTCTGAAATAAATTTGCACCGGTTAAAAGGCTCAGGCGGGTCAAAATGTAACCGAAACAGCCGCTGAAAAATGCAACGAGCACACCAGGTTAAACTACGTGAACCGTAGATCAATAATACTGGTGTCTGCAATTTTAAATTTGAAACTTTTTACTCGCTGATTTTGCATGTTCTTGAGAAACGATTTAACCGATTTGTCTGTATTTTCAATAAATTTAACCTGACTGATATTCTAGGTATTATTTATAATGGAATGTATGTCATGCTATGCATATGATACAGATTAAAAATGAAATTAATTTTATGAAAATTTAAATATGCCCGGACAAAATTGGGGTATGATACAACTTCACACTCAACTTCGAGTTTTCAGTTTGAAGTTCCTCCATGGTATCCTTCAATTTGTCATACTCCTCTCGGCTCACCATTGTTGACTGCTCAGGAGTAGGTGGATACAAAAGTTCTCCAATAGGAAAGGGCAGACTAAACTCTTCGACTCTTCCTCGAAGCCAATCTTCGTATTGAGGATAAGTCCTGCAATCCCCCTTTCCAAGCACGGTCCTTCCTCTCTTGATTACCTTGAGCCAGGCCTCAGCTGCCTTATGGGATACAGTCAGATCAGATGAAGAATGGAAAAATAGAGATTCTTCCACATCTTTTTCCAAAGGCGGAGTTTTTAAAGGATACCCAAACTGCCTGACTGCTAGAGAAAAATTATAGTTGATTCTTCCTCTTCTTCCTACCAACGGCACATTCGGGAAGTTCCCGCAACTGTGAATAATATTTGCCCGAAGCAAGTTCCGATCGGACCACCAAGAAATATCTTTAGCTCTTATCCCCATCAACCTCTTCGACCAACTCAACGAGTCCTTGAAATCAACGAACGCTCCCGACTTGGGTAGGTGAGACCTGAACCACTTATGAAACAAGGGTGCACAACAATTCACCAATCCTCCTTTTATATTCTCATTCCTGTGATGCACTGAATGAAAGAAATCTCCCAGCAAGGTCGGCACTGGATTTCCCAACACGAAGAGGCGTATTGCATCTACGTCCACAAATTTTGCAACATTAAGGAACAGGACAATCCCGTATACACAAAGAGCCAACACAACATTGAAACACCTCCGATCACCATCTTCAAGCTTCTTCTTCGCTTCTCCCACTAAGAAACTCAGATGAAAACCACAGACTCCTCTTTTCTAACACATATTAGACTCCAAGACTGATTTCCCCAAATACGTGGCTGAAGCAACCATGCTGAAATCGGGCAGAAACTCGGAACTGTAGAATAGCAACTACGACTTGATAGGAATTCTGAGAAAACTGGAAATCTCCTCCAAGGTAGGGACCAAGATATAATCTGGGAATGTAAAACACCTCAATGAAGGGTCATAGAACTGCAGCAATGTAAAGAGAGCATCGTGTTGATCTTTGGGGAGAACCTTAACGAAACTTAGAATCAACCCGTAATCCTTCCGAAATCTTTCTAGAGAATCATGATCCATTAACTTCATCAGCTGTTGAACGGGATCCAAACAAACCACAGTAAATTTGTAGGCGACATGTCCTTTTCTGCCAATATCCATCTTAGGAGAACCAGAAAACCCCGACTAGAATAAAAAAGAAGATATAAACCCCCTGGAAATAGATAAACATGTGTTAAATGATGTGAATGCAAAATGATGTGATGCAATACAATGACATGGGAATCAGGATTGCTGTATCTGCTTGAACAACTGTCAGGTCGCACTGTCTGAAGAGAAAACCACTGAGGAACATATGAGAGATCAAAGTTCTGCTCCAACAAGAATACCAGAAAACCGGGTTGGTTGAAGGTTAAGGTTTCCTAAATTTAGCCCGCCCCTCACTGGTAGGTTCTAAGAATAGAAGTTTGTCAGCTTCTAGCCCTTTAGTCGAGAATAATACGTTTACCGCTGAAGGTTTGGTATTATTACGAGACAAAAGACCTCCACTGACTCCCCTCAACAGGACATCCTAAAAGAAGGTTCCCAACCTTGGGTCCTCGGATTGAGCAGCGAGAATACGCCCACCAGAGCTAACATAATCGCGTCTCGGAGGAGTGCCTCAACTGAGTCCCGGGGAAATGGTCACCAGAGTCGACGATTTCTAAAGGAACATCCTGTCGTTACGGAACACCCGTAGGACAAAATATATCCAAAAGAAACCTCATCTGGGTGTGGGTCTCATGAACGACTTAACGTAGCAACATGCTATGCAAGCCTCATGACTATCCACTCTAAAACCTGTGTGTACGCTCAAGCCTGGGTAGTGGGCTTATCTCTCATAGAACAACCCACCCCAACAACCAACCAACCCAACAGATCCAGCAAATACAACAATCATATGTACACAATGCAATAAGATAAAGTAGATAAATGCTGAAAGTAAATAACTGTACAAAAGAATAAACACCCAACAAACAAGAAACTCACAAAAGCTAGGAGGGACTCGCATAGGGAAACCAATTCCCCAGCAGAGTCGCCAGCTGTCGCAACGCAAAAAACAACCGGCGGGAAAAAAACAGAAGAGCCGCCACCGTTCGTTATTTATCCCAAAGGAGGGAAAGGAAACGATCGAAGAAAACCTGAAGAGAGGAAACGATCGAAGAAAACCTAAAAATGTCTTTACCTCATTAATTTGCAAGTTATTTGATTTTGAGTCCTGTATTTGGCTCCATTTTATTGTCGTTGTGTTGCACATCTGGTTGTTTGCAAGTTGTTGCAGCACCGGGATTTGCTTGTCATTCCTCCAATGTGAAGTTTATTTGTCATCAGTGGGTTGCAAGTTACGAGTCTACACCATGGCAACTACAAAGTGTTATCTGATTTCGAGTGAGAAACTTTATGGCTTTCCTTTAAGAGAGAAAGAGGTGCCTCGTTCCGTATAAGTTCTTGATGCACTCTTTGACCTTGCATGAGAATGTTCTTTGTAATTTGCGGCTTAAACATTAAATGATGTTAGCTACCATGTCTAGTAGTCGTGTTTCTTCTTTCTAATTAGCTCCCATTGATTCAGTGTGTATTTGTATGATGTGTTTAGCATTCACTAAATCAATATGTGTTTGTTTTTCTCGCGACGGGGTCTGGATCAATCGAGGCGTGGTCATGTCTTCGTGTTATGCTTCATGTCATAGAGGAAAATTCCCCATACAATGGTAGGATCCATGTCCCTACCCCAAGGTATGACTCAGATCGGGGTGGATGTCTCCAGGCTCTACAACCTAACGCCCTTGAATGGGCTAGATCCAAATGGGGGTATGTTATCTATGTTGAGAAGAGTGCTCCATGGACGTAAAGCTTGTCTTAAAAGACTGACTCATATTGTGCTACATGGAACACACAATATTCTTTGCAATTGAAACATTTAAAAATTAGGATATCAATAATCGAAATCATGTTACAACGTTATAGAGTATCTAATTAATAAAAGCAGAAGTAAGGATACAATGTCCTTTCTTATATTATATTCTCTTTGGTTGGTTGGGATGTCGGTATAGCTGACCTTATCTTTGTCTTCCTAACGAGACGATGGTCCCTTTGGGTGTCTTTGTGTCTTTGTAGCCGGCGGATGCCCAAGGACTGACGACTTGGTTGAGGGTGTACCTAGCTCGATGATGACAACAAATACTCTGAAGCCACAAAATTTTATTTTGGAATAGCTCAGTGTGATACCTTCTAACATACATGGTGGTAGCATCCTTGCTCTCTTCATCTGGTAATCTTTAACAGACTGGCGGGACTGGGCAAATGTATTAGATATAAATGTCGATTAGAGGTGCCTTTGTTGAGACTTCGCTCCTCTTCTACCTAGACCAAGGTACTATTTCTAGGAACATGTTCAATAACTTTCTGCCGCCCTATAATCCCAACTTTATATATCTGGGTGTTTGGGCAATCTAAATCGAAGATTGATGTTCCGAAGACATTCTTTTTGAGTTATTTCGTACACATTTTTGCATCAGTAAAGCCTGTGGTGGTCACCGGGTGGCCCAAAATTGTGGTCTTTCCAACATATTTGTTCTTCAAATGTATTTGCGCCCGACATTATTTATTTTTTGACACAGTGTTTAACAACCAAATGGAGGAAGAACTTTACTAAAAGTTCATTGTAGAAAGAAATTGCGCTCATGATCTAAATAATGAGGGGAAGGTGTAATAGATTAGAGTCAGGATGTTCAACACTTCTGGAAGCTTTTCGATACCATGTGTTCTAGGAAGACATGTTATAGACAAATAATTACTAGATTTGGGAGTAAGTGTAAGTTTGATGCCTTTAGCAGTTTGTAAAAGACTAGACCTAGGAGACATGCAACCAACTAGGATGTCCCTTCAACTGGCTAATCAATCAGTTAATTATCTGATAGGAATATTAGAAGATATCCTAGTTAGAATTGGACAACTTTATATCCCTACTGACTTTGTTGTAATGGATATTAAGGAGGACGAAGAAATTTCCTATCCTTATAGGCAGACCATTCTTATCAACTATTGAAACCATGATAGATGTAAAAAGAGGAAAAATGACTTTCGAAGTAGGTGACGAGAATGTAGAGTTTATCTTATCCAAATTTTAGAAAGCACCCACCATGGACGACTCTTGTTGTGCAATTCATATCATTGATGAATGCATAAGAGAGTTATATAAGGAGCATATCGAAACAATAAAACTACCCTCGACGTCCATAATGGAAGATGATGGATTTAAGTCAATTACACCTTACAAAGACGATAACCTCAACGAATGCTTAGCACTTACCCCTGATCATATGCCAAGCATTAAGAAACCCACAATAGAGCTTAAGGAACTGCCTAAGAACTTGAGATACAAGTTTCTTGATGAAGAACTCAACCATCTAGTTATAGTAAATGCCAATCTAAATAGTGACGAAATTGATCAACTCTTAGAGGTCTTAAAAAGATACACTACGGCTCTAGGTTATACCATCTCTAACTTAAAAGAAATGAGTCCTTTTGTGTGCATGCACCGAATTATGCTTGAGGAAGATTTTAAACCCTCTAGAGAACAGCAAAGAAGGATAAATCCTATAATGAGTGATGTAGTTAAGAAAGAAGTGTTAAAACTTCTAGATACAGGAATCATCTACCAAATCTCATATAGTACGTGGGTTAGTCCTGTGTATGTAGTACCAAAGAAAAGAGGTGTCACGGTCATACAAAATGAAAAGGGAGAATCGGTAGCAAAACATATAGAAAGTGGATGGCGCATGTGCATAGATTGTAGAAGGTTAAACAAAGTAACCTAGAAGGATCATTTCCCCCATCCAATTATTGACCAAATGCTAGAACGTATAGCTAGACACTTTTACTTTTGTTACTTAGACGAATACTCTGGATTTTTCCAAATCCCCATTCACCCAGATGACCGAGAAAAAACAACCTTCACATGTCCATATAGCACTTTCGCTTATCGACGAATGCCATTCGGATTATGTAACGCTCATGCAACCTTCCAACGATGCATGATGTCCATATTCGTAGGTTTCCTGGATGAAGTCATGGAAGTTTTTATGGATGACTTCTCAGTATGCGGATCTAGTTTTAAAAATTGCCTGGATAACTTAGAGAGATTTCTGGAAAGATGCGTACAAGTTAATCTTGTGCTAAACTGAGAGAAATGTCATTTCATGGTGACAGATGGAATAGTCCTAGGACACATAGTATCAAAAAGGGGAATTAAAGTCAATAAATCTAAGATAAAGATAATAGAGAACCTTTAACCACCTAAAACAATTAGACAAATCTGAAGTTTTCTTGGACACGCCTATTTTTATCGACGCTTCATTAAAGATTTCTCCAAGATAACTAACCTTTAACCAGACTCCTAATGAAAGACGTCGAATTCACCTTTGACGAAAAATGTCTAGAGGTATTTAATATTCTTAAGAAAGCACTAATATCTGCACCTATTATGCAACCACCCAGTTGGAACCAACCTTTCGAGATTATGTGCGATGCTAGTGATTTTGTTGTAGGCGATGTCTTAGGACAGTGAAAGGATAAGAGATTACATGTGATCTACTATGCTAGCAGAACCTTAGATGCAGCCCAACTAAACTACGCAACTACAGAGAAAGAACTCCTACATGTGGTATTGCCAATAGACAAATTTTGATCCTATTTAGTTGGAGCTAAAATCATCGTATATACAGACCATGTTGCCATACGATACTTGTTGAGCAAAAAAGAGGTAAAACCTAGACTACTTTGCTAGATCCTTTTATTACAAGAGTTTAATTTAGATATTCACAATAAGAAAGGGACCGAGAATGTGGTAGTCGACCATCTCTCCAGATTAGAGTACCTGAAACCCGACCATATCCCCATCAATGATGACTTCCTATATGATAGGCTGATAGCATTCGTCGATAATTGGATAAGTCACAATGAAACCTCAGATGAGGTAGCACTGA
Organism: Lathyrus oleraceus; assembly: GCF_024323335.1. NCBI lineage: Eukaryota > Viridiplantae > Streptophyta > Magnoliopsida > Fabales > Fabaceae > Lathyrus > Lathyrus oleraceus. The sequence goes on along the minus strand of NC_066582.1, from coordinate 322,768,482 downwards.
ACATTGAATATTCTCGTGTAGTGACCAGTATACCTTGGCACGTTGACTTCGTCAACTTTCTCGAGGCTAATATACTACCTCGGGGATTGACCTACCAATAGAGGAAAAAGTTTTTCCATGACGTGAAACATTTTTACTGGGACGAACCCCTTCTCTTTAAGAGAGGAGCATATGACATTTTTCGTCATTGTGTTCCTGAAGAGGAGGCACCAAATATCATAAATCATTCCCACTCCACTCCTTATGATGGGCATGCCGACACATCCAAAACATGCGCTAAAATCCTCCAAGCAGGCCTTTACTGGCCAACTTTATGGCGTGATGTGCATGCCTTTATAGTCAAGGCGCAATAAGATGCCCCTAAAGAATATTTAGGAAGTAGAAATCTTTGACATTTAGGGTATTAATTTTATGGGTCATTTCCCTTCATCTATGGGAAACAAGTACATAGTCGTTATTTTCGACTACGTATCGAAATGGATCAAGGCCATCACCTCATCTACCAATGACGCACGAGTAGTAATTAGGATATTAAAGAACTACATATTCCCCAGGTTTGGAACACCTCACCTAGTTATAAGCGACGGTGGATCTCATTTTATTTCAAGAATTTTTGAAAAACTCTTAAATAAATATGGCGTGAGACATAGAGTAGCCACACCCTATCATCCAAAAACTAATATGCATGTGGAAGTATCAAATAGAGAAATAAAATAAATTCTAGAAAAAATTGTCTCACTTTCTAGGAAAGATTGGTCCTCTAGACTACAAGATGCATTGTGGGCCTATAAGACTGCCTATAAAACCCCTATAGGGGAAACACCCTTTAACTTAGTCTATGGGAAATCATGTCACTTGCCCTTCGAACTAGAACACAAATCCTATTGGGTCATTAAGACCCTAAACATGGACTATTTAGAAGCCGATAACAAACGGCTATTAGATATCCAGGAATTAGAGGAACTCTGACGTGATGGTTATGAAAATGCTATAATCTACAAAGAACAAACCAAAACGTGGCATGACAAACGTATCGCAAGGAAAGAGTTTCATGTAGGTGACATAGTACTTTTATTCAACTATAGATTACGCCTATTTCCTAGTAAATTACGTTCTATATGGACCGAACTGTTCGAAGTCACAAAGGTCATGCCATCTGGTGCAATTGAGATTAAAAGCCAATCAATTGGCCTGTTCATGGTAAATGGACAAAGACTGAAACATTACACCAATAGTGATGTACCTACCTACTATTCTCGCCATGACTTAATCGAACCACCATTTTCTACACAAACAACCTGATTTACACTAATGTCGAGCTACCGACATTAAACAAAGCGTTGCGTGAGAGGTAACCCATAATTTCATTGTCATTTTCTATTTCATTTTTATTTTTTTGCACTTTTCTTTTCTTTGTATAACGATGATTTATTTTACTCCTACTAACAAGACTAAATTTTGATTGATTACGTTACTGGACTAACTCAGACTAATTTGTCCTACTAACCATTTAGAGATGGAGAGTACAGATAACATGCGAGTTATTTTCAGAGACGAAGCTCAAAGACGATGCTATGAAGTCTTGGCTGAAAGAACTATTTCACCAACCCGATATCCTGACTTCCCTAGCTTAATAGCTTTAGGTATCTGTGATAGTGTGAAGTACATGTTTAATCAGCTCAGTTGGGACCGTTTATCTGTGCACAAACACCCAACCTACAAGAACCTGACATTTGAATTCCTAAGCTCCTATCAACACAACCCTAGTGTAGGAATAGACCGATTCTAAGGCTTTGCTATATTCCGACTCTTTGGGAAGGAATACCGACTCACACATGATGAGTTAGCCAGACTTTTAGCTTTTCAGTGTAAACCCCAAGCATACACCGAAGTGCCAGTATGTGATGATATATAATGGGAACTAGATTTTTTCTAGGGAAGCATTATTGAAGATTACCCACCTGATTATGAAAGAATGAACCCCCTTTTAATCCATAGCCCTGCCATCAGGTATTTCTAGATGGTTGCGGCCCAAACTTATTTTGGAAAAGCTGAAAATATTGAACCAATCAGTAAAGGAGAAGTATTTCTCATGTTCAGTATTTTTTAGTCCCGCTCAGTACACTCTATTGCCTTCTTGATGGCGGGTTTAGCCAAAGTAGCCACCCAGGTTGTCGAGAACATATATGTCAGTGGTATGGTCACCCATATCGCCAAAGCTTTAGGCCTTCTCTATCGAGTCGCTCATTTAGAACCTTTATATGGTTATAACCTGATCAATATTGAACATTGCCTAAATAAAGGATTAGTGAGGCAAGAAGGACCCGATACCTTTAAGATTTTAGTCCTTTACAAATCAGTACACCAATTTACTATCCCAAACCCGGAAAGGACTAACGTACATAACCGTGACAACTGGCGATACCTTTTGGGAAATCAAGAAGAGTACTACTCATCTTCTACTGAAAATGCCCTCTTACCACCTCTAGTTGAACCCATTAATCCTAACCCACTTACCACTGAACTTACTGCCATCCAAACTGACATCTCAACTCTCAGTAACGTTCTCCACCACTTCATGGATTCTATATGAGAACAGATGGACCACGTTTATCAAGAACTCAACTCCCCCCGCAGATTTTTAGGCATTGAGGATAATGCTTAGTTCTTGTTGGGGGAGGAACTTATTTTCATCGTTATTAGATTTACTCTAGATTTATTTCTTTGCAGTTATTCCACTCATTTCCATTATGCACCTTTTGATTTTTGCTCATTTATTTTCGAATCTTTAATGCATGTTTTGATTATTTCCCTTGCTTTCTTTTCCTTGTTTTCTAGAGAGATTTACTGCTTTTTAGTATAATTGCTTAGGTTTTATTTTCTAGTTTTAACTTGTTCACCGAGTCATTGCATGTGTTGTCGAGTCTTTATGTGAGGTTTTTGCTATTTATTAATTCTTCCATTTCATGAGCCATATAGTTTTTTTAAGAAAACAAGTGTTATTTGAAATTTCAAGGCTATTAGACAAGTTACAAGTGGGTTATAAAGACTTGGGAAAGCCCCCAAAAGATCAGTATTGTCTTAACATCGTAAGTCTCCTAATTATAAAGATCGATTTAGATACTTGTTATGTCACGACCTTGAAATCTTGCCCCTAAATAAGTCTTTGAGTAGTTTATCCTAGCAGTTAGCCCCATCTGAATTACCATCGAGCAAGCGGATCGATGCAAATAAGTGAATGATCCCATGATAAAGAGAAAGAAAAGAAAAGCAAAAATTTGAAAAAGTAAGAAATAGAAAAAGGAAACTGCCTTCTTAGTTAGGTGCCTCTCACCCGGACATTTAGCCTAATGGCTGTGAAACCTCTAAGAATATTGCATATTCATCAGAATTTTTGACATAATGTGGATCATGGTCACTAAAGGTTCATTTACCGTGTGTGAACAGATAACAGGCTTAATATGATTGCGCCTGAGTGAAAAAGGATGAAAAATGGGATGAGTAAGTTAAGCCTGGGCATAATGACATGATACGAATTGGTATGTAAAGGAAGGAAATTTATGACCGCAAATGTGGAATGTGTTGTTACGATAGCCTTAGTTTGTGAGTTAGTACCTATCAATATGACCTTGAGTGATTAGAGTCTTCAGCCTAGAATAGTTAGAAAAGCACCATTGTTTTTATTCATAAATGTTTGCTTGAGGACAAGCAAAAGTTCAAGTATGAGGGAATTTAATAACACCAAATTACACCATTATTTTGACTCGTTTTGTACATGTTTTATTATTGTTTTAACTCCATTTCCAGTGTTATGTGGGTATTTTGTCTGCATTTCAGGTATTTAACCATATAGGAGCCATGTGCGAAGAAACGAAGCAATTCAGATGCAAAACAAATAAAAATGGGAAATTACACACACAATGACCTACATGGCATTTGTGATTGATAACTTCATATGAAGAATGATGTGTCTCACTCACCAACGGGCAGATTGACCCATTCTTCCATATGTTAGAAAGGTGGCATTCTCCACCTTGGCATGGCGTTCGCCATCCTTTATGAAGGTCAGACGGTTAGAAAATGGACTTGCTTGGTCTCCCACTCTCTCCAAGCACTCCTAAATTCTCTCCCACGAATGAAGAAACTTCCCACTTGATATTTTGGACTTTGGAACATTATAAATAGAGGATAAGCTTCATTTCCCAAAGCATCCGAGCTTAGCACAATCTTAAGCACTAGAATTACCGATTAAAGTTATAATTTGTCACATCGAGGGGTTATAGCACCAGAGAGCATTGAGTTTGTACGAAGTTTGGAGCACTTTATGTTCCCGCACTTTAATCTTGCGACCATTTATATTTCTTTACAAGTCTTCAGCAATTTTTTTTGTACCAGATTCAAGCCTCCGTTTGGAGCAGGTTTTTATTATATTGCGCATTTTTATTATATCGCTTTGTTTATTTACTCGAACTTTACTTTCCTTGTCTCACACTACTTCTTTTATTTTCAAGTCTTATTTCTCGCACCATATTACTTTACTTTTGTTAATCGCATGTTCTTATCGTTATTTAGTTTTCAAAACCAATTTCCAACCGCTCTTTTCAATTCAATTACCTTTCCGAAATGTTTGCTTCTAAGTTTCAAATCTACACTTTTATGTTTGTCATAAAGATGTTCGTCTAATTTATTGATGCTAGGATGTGAGGACCGTCATTCAGTGGTACTCTAACTATTGTTTCTTTAAGATTTCAATTGTGGGTTGTTTTGGTTTTAATTCAATTCTTCTAAACTTAATTTAATCGGTCACTACGAAAGTAGAGCCATGAAAATGTCGGGTAAGATCAAAAGTCATCCGAAATTAAAGAATAAGATTGGTTTGTTTTTTATTAACGAATACCGTGAAAGCACCTCGTTTATTAACTAAGAGAGACTAATATTTCTAGAAGGAGGTTTTAAAACTATTTGCGGAAGCGTTTATAGGTTTAGGATCCGGTTACTTGAGCGAAAGCATGGAACCCTTTTAAGTTAAACTTTCTAATCAAAATTACTTTTCAACCAAGTAAATAGTCTGATTTCTTAAAATAAGATTTACTACTTTAACGCAATAAGCGTCGGTCACACGTGATAGTGGACAGTATAAATTAGTGATTCAAATTCAGCTATGTGTTAGGGACCAATTAATACTACTTTTTATATCATTTTATTGGTCCCTTTTACCAAGTTTTGATGTAATTACACACTTTCGTTCTCACTATTCTGTATAAATGCAATTAGGTTTAATTTATTTTGTTTTGAATAGTTATTTCACATTTTTGTTAATTGTGTAGAATTTTTGGATGAGAAGGCTTTAGAATGCAACACCATATTTTGGATGAAGCTTGCCAAACAAGGAAGCTGGATAAGCAACAGTTCGCGCCGCGAACTACCTTCGTGCCGCGAAGGCTGCGAATCCAGCAAGCTGACTGAGGGTCAAAAGTGTTGTCTTGCAGAAAAAGGTTGTTGCCATTTTGGTGTCTGCCTTGGAATAGCTTTTCTGCTTTGGATGAGAATGACCAATTAGGGAAATGTCAACCCTTTTTGTAAAGAAAAATACATTGTTCTAGGGCATTCATTCATTGACTATTATTCACACATTGATATTGAGAGATTTTGGAAGAGAGAAAAACAGAGTTTTTCTTCTTTAACTTTCTGCTTTGTAACAATGATGATGAGGAGCTAAACTCCCTTTTGTCAAGATTGGAGGTAGTAGCTATTCTCATATGTTTATGTATTCCATTTGATTTATATATATGATAAAGATTGTTGATGTATTGAATACTGTTTTTTCCCTAAGTTGAAAACCAGATTTGAGTAATTGTCGAGAGAGATTATTTGAGTCTTGACATAAAACAGATTTTCAAGTAGTGAATAAGTTGTAGAGATAGATTTATTCATTACTCTTCTTTGGTATTAAACATTAAATATTGCTATATTGATAGTTAGGTGGAGAGATCGTCTAAGGATCAATATAGTGATTATCACAATATCATTTAGACATAAATGACTTTGAGAGGATACGTGAACATCATCAATAATCTTAAATCTATATAGTTATCATAAGGAAGCATAAACATTTGAAATAGTGAACTCCAATCTTGCCAAGCTTTTATATTAGATTAAAACCATTTTACTGTTTTTTTTTAGTGACATTTACTCACAAGATAACTTTCCAACCAAAACAACCTTGTTACTTTTTAAACTTACAACATTTGGATTATAGAACGGCGGTAATATCAACCAATCTTTGTGGATACGATATAAAAATATTTGCCGAAGATATACTTTTCAACACTATGAATACGCGAAAGTGATAGTTCATGTTGAATTACATTCTTTTCAAAGTAGAAAACATTTCCCCGTACAACAATCCTATTTAGAAACATTCAAGAGTACTGTTGTTTGAAGCGAGCCACATCCTAGTATTATTTGTCTAAATTTATTAAAGTTATTTATTTCATCTCTCCTTTGCTTAATTTATCCCCCTTAGTTAGACACCATAGCAACTAGAAACAATAGATTGACAGTTAGGTCTCTGTGGGATCGATATCTTTTAAAACTACACGATAGGTTGTATACTTGCAGTTAGTTAATCCGATAGACTCATAATCTCGCGAACACATGCCAGAAAGGAAAGTTTTCAAAAACCTCTTTCAAAGCTAAAAATGTTGATTCAACCTTTAGGCCTTTAGAGCTTTTACATATTTACTTATTTGTGTCGCATCTCGAAAAATACGATTCCTCGCGATGGCCGCGGAAAAATTTATGTTCGAACAGAGTCGCCACCAAACTTTATTTATCCCAATGAAGGAATAGGAAAATATCGATAAAACCTTTGAAAAATAGAATAATGGTCGTCGCAACCATATTCGGGTTCGGGAGTCGATTACGCAAGGGGAAGGTATTAGCACCCCTCACGTCCGTTGTACTCAACGGGAACCTTTTAGTCCAATTTGCTATTTGAATGTTAGTTAAATGTTATCTGCTTTATTCGAGTAATTAGAGTTGATAATAGAGATGGATGGAAACCTCAGAAGGGAGAAAATGGAGGTTTTTTTATTAGTGTGCTCGCCAAGATCTCGCAATCTCGTGCCTACGTATCCTTATGGTGCAATAAGGAAATCAGAGCATTCGTAGTTCGGGCTACTACGAATATTTGGTGTGTTTTGTTTTTGATGAACGACTGTGTAGGTCGGCGTTCTAACGGCTAAACGCTGGCTTGTCTACTCTCGGTGGAGGCTCTAGCACTTGTTTGTTGTGCGCATTAGAAAGGATTGACAGTGTTCTTTTGAAAAGGTTTTGGTCACGCGGGGGTGACGAGTTGATTTGATGTGTTTGGGTTTGATTGGTTTCGATCGCTCGGGGGCGAGAAGTTAGGTTGATGCGTTGGAGATGTTTTTGGAGAACGACGAAAGATTGAGCAATGTGGTGTTCACCAATCGTCCAATTCTTTCGAGGAGTAATAAGGCGTCCGCCTTCTAGTCCCTTTTCGTTCGAATTTTTATCGAAAGTTTGTATGCGGATGTCGAATATGCACGGTAGTGAGGCGTACGCCCCCTACTTGCTTATTCAAAGGATAATGAGGCGTACGCCACTTATTCCTTTATTCAAGTTTATTTAACGTGTTTTAGTCGGAAGTCGATAATTTGTGCAATATGGCGTTCGCCAATTATTCAAATAATCGAGAGATGGCGAGGCGTACGCCTCTCATCTTTTATCATCCGAAGTTTAAATTGTAAAAGATATGTTTGGATTTTGGACTGGTAAGTTTTGATCGAAAGATGATTTGAGTTTATTCGATTGTGGTTTTGAATTGATGACGAAGATTCGAGCAATGTGGCGTACGCCAATTATTCGAATAATCGAGAGATAATGAAGCGGATGCTCACTATTCTCCTTTTCATCTGAAATGTGGAATTAAAAGGATTTGGAATTTGTAGAAATGATTTGAAATTGTATGATTATGGTTTTGATTTGATGACGAAGATTCGAGCAATGTGGCGTTCGCCAATTATTCGAATAATCGAAAGATAGTGAGGCGTACGCCTCCTATCCTCTTTTCATCTGAAACATGGAATTAAAAGGATTTGGAATTTGTGGAAATGATTTGAAATATTATGATTTAAGATTTAATCGGGTGACAAGAACTCGCGCAATATGGTGTACGCCAATTATTCAAGTGATTGAGAAATAGTGAAGCGTACGCTTCCTATCTCCTTTTCATCCCAAGTTTATGTTTTAAAGGAGAAAATTCTTTTGAAATTGAATGATTTGAAAAGTGGTTTGAACTTGTGTATATGAAATGAATGATTTTATTTAGTGTATTATTCCTCTACTCGATTAATCAATAACCAAGTAGGTCTCATTGTAAGAAAGCCCAAGAGTAAGCTATGTGAGGTTGATGGCGATGCATAAAAGCGATCGACTTACAAGGGTATTTGAAAGAGGGCTCAATATTAAACCGAGAATTGTATGATTTGTGCTTTTTGGAAATTGGTTTGTGTTGTTGATGAAGAATTGAAGCTGAATTTATCAATAAATATTTAATTAACCAAATTAATTAATTAAGACTTGAATGGATCGATTAATTAACTTAATTAAAATTAATTATCAAAACTATTTATTTAAACCAAATAATTATGTTAATTAAAATTAATTAATGGTAATTAATTAAACAAATATTTAAATTAATTGATTAATTAAAAAAGTGGAAATGTGGGATAATATTGATTTACAAGAATTGAATCGGTGTCGGTTACAAATGTGCTCGAAACCGGTTTATATATAGCGACCACATAATCCTAGTGTCGTACATAAAGACCGAAACGCGGTGAAAGTATTCTTTTGATGTTTTGTAATCTTTGGCGATATACCGACATGAAGTTGTCGGATCCGCGAAATAAAATTTCAATTTAGCATAATGAAAACAAAATAATTACAATGCATTTTTCACCATGTCACCAAATTAAGTACAAACATGAAGGATATACCAAACAATGTGATTCTAAAACACACACCCCCACACCTAAACCTAATTATCATACAAGAGATAGAAACAATATATAAACCAAAGCCTTATAGCATAGTGAACATGAAACGTCCCCATTATTGACTTGAACTCGGCACCTTTTCAAGAAGAATAGCAAAGTTACTGATTTGTTAAATTACATTGGCCAAACTAATATCCCTGATACCCATAAAAACATAAATGTGGTCTTCTTTTAACAGAGTGAACAACAATACCTCAGCAGCATGGATACAACAAGCAATGCAAATAAATTATCCCTTAACTCCACGGATACAAACTACATACATGTTGTCCTAATTATTCATTTATATTCAACACAGACAAAAAAGATTGAACAGAACAACAACTCAGGCAGAATTAACGAAATGAATAAGGTGTAATTGAGCCAAAGACCAGTACCAAAGTGTTAATGGAACGATTGGTTCGACGTTACCGTATAAGAAGCCCTCCATTACTTGTTGTTGTGGTCCTGCAGGAAGTCATACTTTCACACTGTAGCGTTCAAATGTCACAGCTTATACCATGGAGCAGAAAACCTCACCGAGACGCAACACTTCAAGCTTATCGATTTGACACCCGTAATGCTTTGCGGCTGAGTTCATCTTTTCCTGTTGCTGAGTTGTTGTCGTCTTTGCCTTGTTCGTTGAGTTGTTGTCACGGTGATGTTGTCGGAAAGCTGAGTACCGGCGTGAAGGGACTTTGCAGATCGGTGGTTCTGTGGTCGGATTTGAAGGGTTTGGCGGTTGTTTGATGGTGGAGACGGAGGTTTCGACGGTGGGGTGATTGGAGATGAAGATTTGGGGGCAGTAGAGGTTAGGGCGTTGTGAAGGGTTTGACGGTGATGAATCCGTCGGTGAGGGTTTTGATGGTTGTTTGATGGTGGTAGTAGGTGGATCGTTGGTGGTAGGCGATGGTGATGATGGTGCGAGAGGAAGGTGAGCGGCGGAGGTTTGGTTGATGGAGGGTTTGTGTGGGTGAGGTGTAGCGATGAAGATGAAGATTTTGAGGGAAGGGTTTAGGGTGGTTGTGGAGTTGTCGATGACAGTGTGAGAGGAAGATGACGGAGTGGGTGAAGGTGAATCGTGGTTGGATTGTAACGGCGGAGAAGAAAGGGTTTTCGTGAGGGTTATGGTGAAGGTGTTGAGCGGCGAAGGAGAAAGGGTGAGGTAGCTGCAGAGAGTGGAAGAGAAATTTCTTTTTCTGAGTGATTGTGAGAGTAGCGTGAGATTTAGGTGAGAGAAGCGTGATTCATTATATTTCCCCCTTTTTTTGTCTTTTCTTCGTTTCAGAGAGAGAGAATTAGGAAATGTGAGTGGAGTGAGTGAGGAATCCGTTGGGAGAAAACGTGAGCGGATTTTGTGAGATCCCCTTTGAATTCTTTTTGCTATTTATTTATTTGTTTTTTTTTATAAAAACAAAAGAGGATCTAATGCAAATATATATATATTTTCCATAACTATTATTCATTTAAATAACAAATTATAAAAAAAAACTAACTAATATTTAATTTAAACAAATTTTAATTATTTTAATTAAATAACTAAACAAAAATGTTGACCACTTAGAAATAGAAAAATGAGTACCAATTTGTTCGGAAAATTAAACCGGTCACACTAAAATTGTCAGGACAAAACATACTTATTAAAAAATACAGTCTTTCCTCGAATTTTAACGATTCAACCGATTTGTCTGTATTCTCAAATAAATTCATTCTGACTGACATTTTAGGTGTTTATTCATGATGCAATGTATGTCATGCTATGCATATGATGCGAAAATGAAAATGAAAACGATTTTATGAAAATTTAAATATGCCCGGACAAAATTGGGGTATGACAATTTGGGCCAGTGAAAATAGCCTCTGTCAATGGTAAAAAAGTATGGTTTAGTCATTGTTGATGACTATAATAAGTGTACATGGGTTAAGTTTCTTAAACACAAGGATGAGTCGCATGTTGTATTCGCTACCTTCTTCTCCCAAGTACAAAATAAGAAGGACTTTAATATTGTTAAAGTCAGAAGTGATCATGGTGGAGAATTTTAAAATAAAGACTTTGAAAAACTATTTGATGAACATGACATTTCCCATGATTTATCGTGCCAAAGAACTCCTCGGTAGAGTTGAGTTGTAGCAAGGAAAAATCGAACATTGCAAGAAATTGCTAGAACCATGATCAATGAAACTAACGTTGCAAAGTAACTCTGGACAGAAGCAGTTAACACAACATGTTACATTCATAATAGGATCTCTATAAGACCTATTCCGGGTAAGACTCCTTATGAGTCGTGGAAGAACAGAAAACCCAACATTTCATACTTTCATCCTTTTGGATGTTCATGTTTTATTTTAAATACTAAAGAGAACTTAAAAAAGTTTGATTTCAAAGCACAAAAATGTATCATGTTAGGATACTCTAAATGCTCAAAAGGCTACAAAGTGTATAACACTGAAACAAGAATTGTTGAGGAATCAATTCATGTTAAGTTTGATAATAAGCTTGACGTTAACAAGTCAAAGCTAGTTGAAAAGTTTGCAGATATGGAGATTAGCTACCCAGATTTTGAAGGCAAGGAATCTGAAGTGAAAGACTATGAAGACTCTCAACATAAAATTGCTCAATCTGAATCAGAAGCAACTGCCACACCAGCGCCTTTGAGGAAGCATAGGAAAAGATCTTTACATCCTGAAGAATTGATTATGGGAGATAAGATATAGCCCATCAGAACCAACTCCTTATTTAAAACTTCTAAAGAAATGATTTTAGGATTGGTGTCCTTGATATAACCTACTTCCTTTAATGAAGCACTTCTAGACACAAGTTGGATTCTGGCGATACAAGAAGAGTTGAATCAATTATCCAGAAATAGTGTATGGGATCTTGTGCCAAGACCCAAAGAAACCCATGTTATTGGAACCAAATGGGTGTTTAGAAATAAGTTGAATGAGAAAGGATAAGTGGTAAGAAACAAAGCTAGATTGGTTGCACAAGGCTATAGTCAACAAGATGGATTTGACCATACTGAAACCTTTTCACCAACTTCCAGGTTAGAGTCTATTCATCTATTAATTTACTTTGTTGTAAATCATAACATCATTCTATATTATATGGATGTTAAGAGTGCATTTTTTAATGACTACATTACCGAAAAAGTTTATGTGCATCAACCTAGATTTTGAAGGCAAGGAATCTGAAGTGAAAGACTATGAAGACTTTCAACATAAAATTGCTCAATCTGAATCAGAAGCAACTGCCACACCAGCGCCTTTGAGGAAGCATAGGAAAAGATCTTTACATCCTGAAGAATTGATTATGGGAGATAAGATATAACCCATCAGAACCAACTCCTTATTTAAACCTTCTGAAGAAATGATTTTAGGATTGGTGTCCTTGATATAACCTACTTCCTTTAATGAAGCACTTCTAGACACAAGCTGGATTCTGGCGATACAAGAAGAGTTGAATCAATTATCCAAAAATAGTGTATGGGATCTTGTGCCAAGACCCAAAGGAACCCATGTTATTGGAACCAAATGGGTGTTTAGAAATAAGTTGAATGAGAAAGGATAAGTGGTAAGAAACAAAGCTAGATTGGTTGCACAAGGCTATAGTCAACAAGATGGATTTGACCATACTGAAACCTTTTCACCAACTTCCAGGTTAGAGTCTATTCATCTATTAATTTACTTTGTTGTAAATCATAACATCATTCTATATTATATGGATGTTAAGAGTGTATTTTTTAATGACTACATTACTGAAGAAGTATATGTGCATCAACCTATTGGCTTTGAAAATCACAAAAACCCAAATTTTAATTACAAACTCAAAAAACCTTTGTATGGCCTGAAACAAACTCATAGAGTATGGTATGAAAAACTAAGCAATTTTCTTTTGAAAATGATTTTACAAGAGGGAATGTAGATACAACATTGTCTTGTAAGACATTCAAAAATGATATTTTAATTATACAAATTTATGTTGATGATATTATTTTTTGGTTATGTTAATGCTACTTTTTGCAAAGAATTTTCTAAGTATATGCATGCAAAATTTGAGATGACTTTGATGGGAGAATTGAAGTTCTTTATAGGGATTTAGATCAACCAAAGTTCAGAAGGAACATATATCCATCAAAGCAAATATACAAGGGAACTTCTGAAGAAGTTTGACTTGTCATAGTGAAAACCAACCAAAAATCCAATGCATCCAACATGCATTATGGAGAAAGATGAAAGAAAACAGGTAGAACAAAAGGTATATAGTTGTATGATTGACTCTCTCTTATACTTGACCGCCTCTAGTCTTGATATTCTATTTAACCTATGTCTTTGTGCTAGATTCCAATCAGATCCTAGAGAATCCCACTTGATAATTTTTAGGAAGATCTTTAGATACCTGTAAGGTGCTACTAACATTGGTTTGTTTTATAGAAAAAACAATTAATTACAAGTTAGTAGGATATTGTGACGCTGAATATGCTAGAGATAGACTAGAAAGGAAGAACACCAATGGGAGTTATCAATTTCTAGGTAATAATCTTATTTCTTGGTCCAACAAGAGACAATCAACAATAAGATCATCAAATGTAGAAGTTGAATACATTGCAGCATCTGGATGTAGCACTCAGATACTCTGGAATCAAAAGTTAGTTATAATATTATCAACTATATGAGAGTAATATTCATATTTTTTGTGATAATACTTTTGCAATTTGTTTATCCAAGAATCCTATTTTGCATTCCAGATCTAAACACATTGAGATCAAACACCATTTTATAAGAGATTATGTTTAGAAGGGTATAATTAATTTAAAATTTATAGATACAAAACATCAATGAGTTGATATCTTCACAAAGCCCCTTGCTGAAGATATATTTGTTTTTATTCTGAAAATTTTGAAAATGGAACTTTGTCTAGAATAAAACAAAATCTTTTCAATATGTGTAGACTTTGAAGAGTCAAAATAAGACTCAGAGATAAATTGGCTCTGAACCAGTTAGCCATATGAAGTTAGAAGGATCTTTGGGCTAGAAGGTCCAAAGTTAGAACCCATCTGAGATTTTCTGTCTTCTGGACTCCGAGTTTTGGAAATTAATGGTAACCTGTTGGGATACTATTTCTTGGCTAAAGAGTAAAATCATTTCATTTGGTCTCCCTGGTCAATTAAAGTGTGGTTTTAATTTTTTTTTACTATTTCTTTTTAAATCCACGATGCACCCACTTCTCACACACAAAATCCGATTGAAATAGTTAAAACATCTCTTTAACATCAATGAATCATTCAGAATTTGTTAATGGCAAGAAACGACTTATAAAAAACTTTGAGGAAAATATTTTTTATTCAAAGAAAAATCATGAGTTGAGAAAAATGGAGAAGAGATAAAATTAAAAATAGAAGTTTGTGATCCTGCTTTTAACGAATTCTCTTTTATAGAGAATTTTGGGATTAAGCAAAATATTATGTATTCATCATGCTCCAATGGACAAAGGAGAGAGAGACAACATTAGGTCATCAAAGAACATCTTCCCAAGATTTGATTACTCCTCACATATGTTCTACTCAACGAGACCCGTTTAGTTAGTTTCGTGCAAAAGTGTTATAGGAATATTAGTGTGCGATCTTCTACATATCGAGTGAGAAAAAAAAGGTTTTTTTTTAAAATTGGTGATTTTTATTAAGGTGTGCCTGACAAGATTTCAAAATCCTGCTTTTACGTATCTCCAGGTGCTATGAAAAACTCAAGGCTACATAGTTCTTCTCACAAAGAACTACTGAGTTGATTGTTTTTAAGGAGTGATCCTTTAGGCATATCGAGTGGTTAAACCTTTGCTTGTTACTCTCTCTTGGAGACTGAAACCTTTGTTTCTTTCACATTAATATGGACAAAGCATGCTCGTTTTTGAAAATGTTTTTCGAAGTCGTGCAAAGGCGAAAAACAAGTTTGATTGATTAAGTTGCTTTTATCATGAATATTTGATCTTTGCAGAAGGTGAGCAAACATTTGAGAAGAGGTGTGCACTAAACGCGTTTTTACTCAGGGTTTGCATGAATGTGCTTCCATTGTCCTTTATTCCAAGTTTGTTTAACGTGTTTTTGATTAGAAAGACTAATAGTTGTTTTGAATCTGGCGTGCTCCGAACGCTCGACTATTAAGGGGTCTAAAGAGATGTGCATCTATTGGTCCTTTGTATTTTAATTTTTATTACGAATAAGGTTTTGTACAAATGACTTAACGTTGGATCAAGCGTTGCAAGTTTATTATGAAAAAAACTTGAATTAATTGGAAGAGATACTCGACGTTGCATTCAATTTGAATTTAATTTGAGAAAAAGGCTCGACGTTGAATCGAACGTTATTTTTGTTCTTTTCTGAAAGTGGTTGATTCTAATCTTGAGTTAAAAACTAACTAATGTAATAAAAAAAGGAAAGCGGTTACACGTAAAAGGAATGGGGGTATAGTTTGCCGAGCGCAGATATATAAAGCGGTTAAAATACAAGCCCATAAAACATCTACAAATAGCAAGGATCTCATTGTAAGAAGGCTCAAGAGAAAGCCAAAAGATTAGGAATAAAACGAAAATTAAACTAATGAATTTAGTATTATCTTAAGCAATCTTAAAGTGAATTCATGTAGGAATCACTCTATAAGAGGTCGGTCAACAAAATCTATACGTCTAAGCGGTTTCGAAAGTTAAATTAAATTTAAAACTTTGAGATTGCAACGCACTTGGAAAATCCAACAACTCGATGATTTAGCCGATATATTTTTAAAGGTAAAATAAAACAACAATTAAACTAATGAATTTAGTGTTATGTTAAGAAATCTTAGAGTGAATTCACGTAGGAATCACTCTATAAGAGTTCGGTTAACAAAATCTACGCGTCTAAACGATTTTCAGAAGCTAAATCGAATTTGAGCTTTGAAATCTCAACGCACTAGAAAATTGATGGGTCGATTAATCAAATTTTCTTAACAATTTAAAATAACCAATTTAATTAATAAATAATTAATAACAATAATGATAATAACAGTAATAATAATAGTGATAATAATAATTAGTAAACAATAATAATCAATAATAATAATTAATAATGATGATAAAAAAATAAAATAATAATAATAATAATAATAATAATGAATAAACAATAATAATCAACAAAGTAATGATAATAATAATAACAATAATACTAATAATAATAATAATTGTTAGTGATAATGATAAATAATAATAATAATAGTTAGTAATTAGAAATAATAATAATAATAATAATAATAATAATAATAATAATAATAATAATAATAAAACAAAAAAATAGAGAAAGGGGGAGAAAGCGCTGGAAGAGAGATAAGGGTTTTCATTTCAAAAAAAGATCTTCACTTCCTGCCTAACACGTGGTAGGGAGAATAAGTAAAAAAAACACATTTTTTCTACTTCTTCTTGCGCATCCGCTGCTATGAACACAACAATAAAGCTTTTCTCTTTCACTCATATTTCAGTTTTTCTCTTATTATTTCACAATAACACAAATGAAACAAACATTTAAGCAAATATCCCAAACATCAAAGTCAAGGTAGAAGATATTGTTATCGCGGCGGTGGTGGTTTGTTTGGCGTTGGAAGTTGGTGAGGTGGTACGTTACGATGATTAGTAAGGTGGTGTACGACAAAGTTACCGTAGTCGCCGGAGGAAGGGAGCAAGGTTGGTGAGTTTGCAGTGAAGGTGTTTATGTGTTACGGATGATGGTTGTAGATTGGTAGTGTGATGTTTATGGTTTGTGTCAGTTGAAGCTATGTTGGTATGAAGTTGTTCATGGTGTTGTTGTTAAGAGAAAATGTTTGGTTGTGTAGAGTTTTAAGGTGTTGATGATGAAGTTGATGAAGTTGTTGTTGTTGTTTAGATGATAATGAAGAGAGCATGAAGATTGTTTGTGGAGTGTGAGAGTGGTTATGTAAGAGGATGGTAAGGTGGTGTTATGGTGTATGTGAGGAGGGTGTTGTAGAGGAGATGAAGGTTGTTGTGATATTAATGAGTGAAAGTTATGGCTATGATGTTTGTGAAGGAAAATTGTGATCCAAAACGCAACGGAAATAAATATAACATTTTATTTTTCAAAATTATAAATACACATTATAATTGTTTTCGATGGTTTTTCATGTTATGAAAATATTGAATGATTTTCTAATTTTCAACCTAAAATAAAATCTCTCAATGTAAGTAACTAAGCAATTATTTAACCATTCATCACCCATGCAATTTCACATTCGATTCTTGATAATATTCATAGTAGAGAAAACTCTTTCGACTATTGCAGTGGTCACCAGTAATATCATAGATAACTTTAAAAGCAAATATACCAATAGGTACACTCAGGGACGAAGCCAAGAATTTTGATTAATGAAGTCAATATAAATATAACATTTCATTTTCAAAAATATAAATATATATTATAATTGTTCTTTATAATTTTCCATGTTCTGAAAATGTTGAATGGTTTTCTCATTTTCAACATCAAGAAAAAATATAAATATAGATTATATGTTTGAGGATTATGAGTTGATAATTGCTTTGGTGATTTTCTTTTGAAATATTTTTTCATTGTTTATTACTAAAAATCAACAAAACATCACAATTAAAATTATATTCAAAAAATTTCATACTAATAATATAAAATTGATACAAACACAACAATTTCAAATAAATACTACAAAACTCTAAAATCAAATTTTCTACCATTAATACAATCTCAAGCTCAATAAGGTAATAATATATTTTTACTCTTATTACAATAATAAAAATAAATTATAAATTCATAAGGATTAAAATTAAAAAAAATATCTTTTAAAAAAATGGAGAAGAAACTAGTAACATGAATACACTTTTCTATGAAAGAAATTGGAGTGAAAGAAAGGAATATAAAAAATGATTTGTTTATACTTTGAAAGAGTCAAAAGAGAATTAATAGGAATAAGAAAAGAAAATTTGATTTTTTATTTTATTTTTTTAAAGCATTTATTTTATTTATTATATAAAATTAATTATTTTTAAAATAAAAAACAAATCATTGAATATTTTAAATGCAATGGGATAATTGGTATGTGTGAGAAATTAAATTATTCAATATTATTTATTAAATGGGGTCATTATAACATTTTCTTCCTAATTTTAAATACAAAAAAATATATTAATATATCGCTTATAATACTAAATATTGAATAAGAGATTATTGTGGTGGGGGCATGGGCCCACCCTTGCTACAAAGTAGCTTCGTCCGTGGGTACACTACATGTTTTTTTTTCTTTTGAAATATTTTTCCATTGCTTATTACTAAAAACAAAATAAAAAATCACAATTAAAATCATATTTATAAAGTTCATACTAATACTATAAAATTGATGCAAATACAAAACAAACACTACAAAACTCTAAAAATAATTTTTCTACCGTTAACACAATCTCAAGCTCAATAAGGTAATAATATATTTGTAATCTTATTATAATAAGAAAAATAAATTATAAATTCATAAAGATTAAAATTTAAAATTTTATCTTTTAAAAGATAACTATAGAGGAAAAATTGATAACAGATATGCACTTTGCAGTAAGAGAAAGATGAATATGAAAAGTGATTTGTTTGTCCTTGGAAAGAGTTAAAGAGAATTAATAGGAATAGAAAGAGAAAAGTTAAAAATTTTAAATTTTATTTAAAGCATTTATTTTATTTATTATATAGAACTAATCTATTTTTTAAAAAGAAAAGCAAACAATTGAATATTTAAATATAGTAGAATAATAGATGTGTGTGAGAACTAAATTATTCAATATAATTTATTAAGTGGGGGTCAAAATAAAATTTTCTTCCTAATTTTTAATACATTTAACATGTTAATATATTACTTATAATATTAAATACAGAATAAGTGATAATTATGATGGGGACATGGGTCCACCTTTTCAATACACTAGCGCTGTCCCTAGCGGAAATTAAAATTTTTTCTTTAGTGATCCTTACGAATGGGCATGATCAGTGATAGAAACAGTTACCTCTTGTGGCGATTGAAACCTTTGATGCAGATCTAAGGAGTGATCACGAGCGTTGAATGACAACAACGCCTCTACTCAATCCACATGAACGAATTCCTTCAGTCTCATTGCTAGCTGCTACGAATGAAGGCTTTGAGTGAGAGAGAGAGAGAAACGAAATTTCATCAAGTAAAATGCTTCTCCACAAGGGTTCTATTTATATAACCACTTGTGTGGGTTGCAAGCTAAAAAACTCACTTAAGTGTATGTGGCCCATATCTTATGGTATACCAAAAATCACATAAGCGCGTGATACCTTACCACATTTCATATTCTACTTAAGTGCACCGTACCTTACGATGTTCTACAATTCACTTAAATGCACCGTACCTTACGGTGTTCCTTATTTACTTTATCTCTCATCAATCCGTCCTTTTGTGTGTGACCTTGTAGGTTTTCGTGATATTGACAATTATATTAAATCACGTACTTAATATAATAAACAGTGAGCGGTATCTAGCAACACATCACTGTTATCCAAGACACGAAAATGTCATGTGATCTGACAAATTCCTTTTTATGATAATACTTGTGTGTACAATCATCCTTTTTGCCCTTATGTCTATATTGAACACAAGACATAGACCGTGTCATCCTTGTTCAGTTCAATATTGGGCCCTTAGACATTTATCCTGTTACGTAGGATGGACAAATTCCATCTAGGTCACTCATGTCCCTCAACATGCTTCGTGGAGTACCCATCAACTGTCTTTATGGTCATCCAGTTACGGACAATATTTGATCAACAATAAAGCACCCGACTTTACATCTAGGGTCCATAGTGGTTTCAGGTCGAAGAGTGGTATACACCACTATCACCATGAGAATAACTTATGACACTTTGCATAACATTCTATGTAGTATTCTCATAGCGGGTCAATCCAGTATAAATATTACTCATAATATTCATACATATGTTTAAGACTTGATAACTCTTTATCCGTGATCTATGAGATGTGATCATCAGTCTATATACACAATAGTCTTAATGCTTTAATGTTACCCCACTTCACAACAAAGCTCAACTACAGATACTTTAAGAATAATGTCCTTATGTTTAATGAGATCTCATGATTAAGTCACACTTGATACATTAAACGGACTAGCTATTCTAGGGACTTTATTAAACAAATATAATAAAAAAAATATTTTATTATTAATAAATAATTCGATACAAGTACTAAAAATATTGGCCTCTAAGACTTACACAAACAGTTTGATGTGGAGAAAAGAAGAGGATTGTGTTGGTAGTAGAAATATGGCTATGATGTTTGTTATGATATTAGAGAGTTTTTTTTTTGGGGGGGGGGGGGGGGGGGGGGGGTGGTAGTAGAAATATGAAGGTTTTGTTTTGTATCAGTTTGTGAGAAAATTATGAGATATTTTTTTTTTGTGTTGTGAGTTGATAAAGAGTTGAGTGAGAGGAGTTATGTTGTGGGAGAAAAAAGATGAAAAAAATATCCTGAGAGAAAATGTGGGATGGGAGAAAAGATGGAAAAAAACATCAAAAGCAAGACCATGTGTCCCTTTTTCAATGGTCCAAATTTTAATCAATTTTTAGAATAGAAAAATAACATGTGGCTTGTGGTGATTGGTCTTCTACTAATTTTTTTTTTAATTCAAATTTTCAATTAAATTTTGTATTCTTACTAAATAAAATAAACATAAACAACACACACTAAAATTGAACCGAAAATACAGATAATTCTAAATAATTTCATCGATTATTTTGCCTAAAAAATAATTTTTTTAAAAAGATAAAAAATGAATAAAAATCGGGCGCAAAAATGCCCAAAACTTTAAACTGAATGCACTAAAATAATCAGCGAGAAATAAACTTCTCAGAAATATACAGGTTTTGATCAAATTTTGAAATAAAAATGATTGGTTAAAAGGCCCAGGCTGATCAAAATGCGACCAAAAAATTAGTCGAAAAATAAAACGAGCACACGAGGTTAAACTACGTGAACCGTAGATTAAGAATACTGACGCCTGCAAGCTTGATTTTGAAATTTGTTGTCCGTTAATTTTGTGCATATTTGCAAATTGATTCGGCCAATTTGTTTGTAAATTCAAAAAATTATTCTGATCGGCATTTTAAATATTATACGGAACGAAATGCATGCTATGATGGGTAAATGGTGCAAATGTCTTGCGAATGCATTGATTTACTGATTGAAGAATCGTGAACAGATAATCAGATGCAAAGTAATCACTCTTGGACCATTTGCTTATAATTCTCAGTCACAATAAAAAACCTACAAAGATTCACATGACGACGTCACTCTTGACTGTCATCCTCTAGACCTCTGAAACATGATGTAATGGAATAGACGATGCACTGAGGTTGAGAAGACATGCCTTTTGACTTCTTAAATAACAGATGACTGAATGAATGTCATCAAGACCAGATAAAATGCCATAACTCTTAGACTTTTTTATCTAAACCCCAATGAATGCTTTTGACTGATGTAATGCATGATAAAATGAAATAATTTTACTATGTAGATGCAAGTGAAAAACTCAAGGTAAAATTTAGGGCATGACATTATCCAGATACACTCTGATAAAGACTATGACTATTCAAGAATCTGAAGTCTCAGAACTTTAAACTCATAGACTCTGAAATCTCATTCTCACCAGGTTCTGAAGACATGTTGTTCTGAACTATACTCAAGCTTCATCAACTTTAAAACAAAGCCTCTGACTAGAAGCTTATATCCAAAAGCCAACGTCTGATTGAAGTAACATAAGTACAAAAGCAAAATATACACTTAAGTGAGTTATAGTCACAATTATTGACGATTAGTCTTTGAATTTTTTTTTTGAGAGACTGAATTATAGTCAGAATTCTCAAAAATAATCTTAGATCAAATATCTTTGAGTTATTGAAAAGGTGAAATCACTCTCACAAGTGAACCGAATGTAACTTAATTAACAAGTAATGAAGATAAAAATATTTTTCTTTATCTTGTTGTTGTTTGAAATCTTGGGTTGCAAAATATTTTAAATCTAAAAACCCCATTCAAACTTCTAACATTTACATTCTAGCATTGTTGAACAAGAAATAAAAAAAAGAAGGATTTGCATTGAGAAATGAAGAAATCATAGTTGAAGAAGAAGAAAAAACAAATATGAATCCATACGACGAAGAGAGGCTAAGAGACGAAGTGATCTATCTACATTCTCTTTGGCACCAAGGTCCTCCTCAACAACCAAACCCTTATCTTCCATTTCCTTCTTCATCCTCCTCACAACCTCTCCTCCATCGCCATCCATTTGCACCCTCCCACACCAGATCCCTCCTCCCCGTCCCTTCCACAGCCTTCAAGAAAAACCGGAAGAAGAAGAAAGGACCAAAACCCGATTCACCGGCCTGGCCGTGCCTCCATTCATCAGACTCGCCTCAAACAGGTTGGCCGGAACCAAAACCCCGATCGGATCCTCCTCCTCTTAAACCGCAAGAGAAAGAGAGGTTTTCTGCGTTACAAGCACAGACCAAGGCTTGCAAAGCTTTCACGGAATTTCTGAGAAGGTCCGGTTCCGATGATGAAGAAGAGGATAATGATGATGATGACAGTGATGCTATGTTGGGAGAGTTTGAGGAGTTTTTCATTAGGGTTTTCATGGAAGATAGTGAACTGATGGTGTATTACCAGAGGTGTTTTGAAAATGGAGAGTTTTGCTGTTTGGTTTGCTGTGCCGCCAAGAAGAAATCCTGGAAGAAGTATAAGGATTGTGTTGGTCTTGTTCAACATTCCATCTCAATTTTGAGGACTGCTAATAAAAAGGCTCATAGGGCTTTTGGGCAGGCTGTGTGTAAGGTTTTGGGTTGGGATATTCATCGCCTTCCAACCATTGTCATTACTGGGGAGCCTCTTCGGTGTTCAACTGAGGTAATGTCTCTTTTTCACTAGTATGAATTTAAGAAAATAGTAGTGATTGAATTTAACGCCATGTATTGGTGTCGTATATGTCTCGGAAACTTGACCTAGGTTGTTAATCTCGGATAGCAGCGCGTAGCGTCGAACCCTAAAATGTTATATTGGAATAACGGTTAGCGGGATGGCTGCTATTGCCGAACCCTAAAATGCTATATTGGAATAGCGGATAGCGGGATGACCGCCATTGTGAAGACTAAAAAATATTGTACATTGTAAACATAACTTTCAACAACATCCATTAAAATGTGTTCTCATCAAAATCAAAATATAAAAGTATTCAAATGACTTGGTTAGTTCTAAACATAAACAAAATGAAATTTCTAAATCACATCCGTGTTTGTCTCATCTTCACTTCTAAGTTCCACCAAATTAATATTATCTTGTTCATCACTTATTCAAACTCCTGTTTTTGCACCTCCATCTCTATTAGACACTGTTGTTATAAGTCTAGATTGATGTCTAGCATCACTTTCTAATTCACTAGCCCCCACTGCATTGCCAACAACTTCCCTAAACCAAATCATTTTTCAAATTTTCATTTTCACTCTCATTTTATTGCAATCAATCATAATACTCATCAATATTGTTGAGGAGAATAGGATCAGTTAAATCATTGCTATTAATGTGGTATATAAGAGAAAGAAGAGAGGAGAAATAGAGCAAGGATTTCAATATTAAGTTACTAAACTTTGAGAGAAACAAAGGAAGGAGAAACAGAACAGACAACATAGGCAGGGGACAACCATGAAGAAAATGAAAAAAAGACGACATATGCAGGGGAGAACGATGAAGAAAATGAAAAAAAAAACGGTGGAACTGAAGAAGCATAACACGTGTGGTTAAATATTAGGTCAATAAAAGGGTGGGAAAGATAAATATATCCTTAAAGAAATGTTAGGATTTACATATCTGCCCCCAAATTGAGATCAATATACCCTTAACAAATATTAGGCTACGAAACCGTTATTCGCAGCCGCTATGACCCCTATCGATGATAGCACTTTGCAGGCCTATAGCGAAGTGGTGAGGGACCGTGCCACCACTCTATGCCGCTATATTGCGCTATTGGCAACCTAGCACTTGACACACCTTCAATCTAAAGTGTCAGTGCTACATGCGCGGTCTAATTTTGAAGTGGTTGAACACTGATGCCAGAAGAGGATAGATCTTGATGGCAGTAGTTGTGGCAAGTGCACAACAGAGATTGATAGTACAAGAAGATGGATTGTTGGGGGATGGTGGAAAGGGAAAAGAAACTGTAAATCGGGCATATGGCATCCAGAGTTTGGTCACACACACGAACTATGAGTCAATGGGTGTGTTAGTGAAATACATGGAACTTATTAGAGGGGTTGCATTCACAACTTGACAGGTTCGAAAACGAAAATATGTTTCCTGCAACAAACAAGTGTGGGTTTGCACATTATGGTTTGAACCATGAAATACACTGTAATTCGGTTTGGGTTGGACTTTTGAGATGATTGGATCAGACCCTAACCCATGAACACCCCCATTTGGATTGATTCAGAGTAAAGTGGATCATTCAGTATTTTATAAATACTCTTCTAATTTGTGTATCTAACTTGGGGTTTATGCAGATGCTTATTGTTGCAGCAAGAAGTAATCATATTTGATTAAGATTTTGAACTTGGAATGCTAAATTTTGAACTTCTAGGTAATCCCTGTGGATTAGGATGTTAAACTTCTTCCCAACCCATGAGAATTATTCTTAGATCCAAGCAAATACGAGGGATTAAAATGAAGCTCAATAGTTATGGTAGTCAAAATCGCGATCCTACTCGTAGGATCGTACGATTTTACGATCTTGCAACTCCCCACCGTGCCAGAGAATGATCAGAATCGCCGTGATATCATGTGAAAACGGTAGAATCGCCGTTTCTGTTGAAAAAGACCGTTTTTGTTTAAAGCCCCATGAATCCGGGTTCGCGGGTCAGGTCTGCGACCCGGTTCAGAAAAACCCTAAAAAACTTTTTAAAAAAAAATTTGAAACGATTCTTTTCTGCCTTTTAACTAGGATAAATGATAATAACTAGGAGTAATCAATACTCAGCCACCCAATAATTAAGGATTTATTCAACTTCCCAAAATACATCATGATTAGTGTAACTTTCAAAAATACATTTATTCATTCCAATTCATTCCAATTCATTCACCTTAAACTCTTTCACCTCTCTCACGTTAAAAGAGTCACTAATGAAGACAATGATGATCCATTGAGTGATTATGACCAACTCCAACATGAATTGTTTGGAAATTGAGTGAATTTTCATTAAGTTTTTCTTCGAAGTTTTCAATTGTTATTTGCGACTGTTTTGAATGTTGTGTTGTTTTGAATTGTCTTGAATTAGTTTCAATGAATATTACCCTATGAAATTTCAGTTTTCTAAACTAATTTTAATGTTATTTCAATTTATTTGTATATTATGTTGTGCGATATGCATATTATTAATCTATATGCAAAATATATATGAATTTTTAAATTTGGTAGGATCTTACGATCCGTGTTACGATCCCCCGATTCACGATCTAATTACCCTAACCCAATCTTGCGTAGGATCTCGAGTCTGACTACCTTGAGTCTAACTTTAACTAGACCGGGCGTTTCTTTTGTTTTTAGTATGGTGGATCTATTTATCCTTGCTTTGATCATTTGATTGCCATTGTCAGAATTTTAAGATGTATCAAAGAATAACCAAGAGTAGGATTAGTGTTTGAGAACCTAAGCATAAGGATATTGTTGCCGATATCAATGCTGATTTGGTAGCATCTTCTTGTGATAGGAAATCCACCTTAGAATGTTGTTTATATGTAGGAAATCCTTGTTCATGGATAGGTAAGAAACAGAATTTTGTTGTAAGGTCAAGTAATGAACATAACATTAGGCTATGGCTCTCACAACACGTGAACAAGATTTTAAATAACGTCCGTGGTCAAATTTGCGATCGTGTTAAGGATTATGCGATTTTTCCTGTTACGGATGGTGCGTTGCGGATTGCGGTCGTCCCAGTGTTAATTAATCACGACATTACATAAAACTTATTGAAATTATTTGTATTATCATATAATGTATGATAACTTAAATTAAAATGTTTTTCATTATAATAAAGTGAGAGAAGAGAATAAATCTCAAGTTTAGAGAGTGAGAAAGAGTTAAAAGAAGATACATTTATCTAATTTATGTCTAGATACCTACTAAAAACGAGATTCTCTGTCTATTTCTATGAACGAAATTATGTCACATCTGTAATGGTGTTTTGCCGCGGCTATAGTGGCATTTCGTCGCTGCTGTAACAACAATTCCATGTGATATTTTTTTTCTGCCGTGTTGTTAGTTGTTACATAGAAAAAACGGTATTGGCTGCTCCGATACCATTTTGTCGTGGTCTATGTTCCGGTAACAAACCTTTTTTAAAACATTGCACACGAACTCGTAAGGCTGAAACAACTCAATGAAGGGTTAAATTTTTGGGTTGAGAGATTATGAGGTTAATTTGTGATAATCAGGTGGCTCTCGCTATATCATCTAACTTAGGCTTTCATGATCAAACCAAGTATATAATGGACCAGTTTAAATTGATTGACAAATTTAAATTTATCTACTGATATAAGCACTTGTGAGACTATTCGAAAGAACTTATGAAAATAACTTATGACATGTTGTTCTTAAGCTATATTCAGCTTATGTTATTTCAACAAGCTCTCTAGGATACTCACAAAATCCTCTCCGTTGTTCTGTTCAATCAAGCGATCATAAAGTTCGAATATGACTGTTGAAACAAAATTGGCTGAAATTTTAACAACTTCATAGTTTATTATGTGTTTGTATTTATAGTCTTCAATTTTAACCACTATATAGTTTGTGTTCATATATGTAATCACACTCAACCACTGATATTTCAATCAACTTTTAGCCTCTTACATTACATTATCCTCTAAGATACGCTCTATCACTTTAAAAGAGCTAAATTCACATACTAATTAGTCTCCGAAGGGAGTTAGTATGTTGAGTCACTTGACAACTTCAAACATCAATTTATACGGATGAATACTTTTTGGGAGAAAAGTAAAACAATTAACTTGTTTGATTGATAAATGATTTTGGTTTGTAAGGAGTTTGAAACATTGCAGGGTGAGCCTGAGAAAAGTGTTGCTGCTGATGATGATGGAAATGACGGTTCCCACAAAACAGAAGAATAGCCGTGTCTTTGGAGCATGTCGAGGAGCATGTAAAAGGGGCTGATGAGAGTACCGGTGATGTTAGTTGTTTAAAAGTCTATTTTTACCTATTTAGTCATGTGGAAAAGAAAAGCTAGAAGTAGACTAGTAGTGCTATAACTGTTTGAGCAGTTTGGCCTGTTTTGGTTTTGTTTGCAGTGTTCTTCCAAGGAAGGTGATATTGATGCAAAAGTGGTGGATATTGGTTTGGAAAATGAAGAAGGAGGAACCAAATTTGAGTTGAAACAATATAGTCTTTCTCAAATTAAAAAAATGGTAAAATAAAGTCATGCTTGCAGTGTAGATCTTTTCAGCTGACATTGTGGTTGATTCATTGTTGTTTCAATAAAAATTTGCTCCTTTGATGTTGTCAGATAATGACTGCATTTTTAGAATAACTAAATTCATTCCTTTTGAGGCAATCCAATGTCTTAACTTGTATCTTAAAATAGTTAAAGCTCCCAATTGTTTCAATATGTAGGGGTGATATTAACGAGAAAGATGTGTCTTTGGCGCATGATGACGAACCAGTTGAGAACCATGAACCAGGAGTTGATCAGAGTATTATTAGCGAGGTTATCAATTTATAATATCAGGTTTAACTTTCTAGGAAAAGGCGAAAACAAAATAGCTGGACGAAGAAACTGTTGGCTATTAGTGATATCTGATTAACTTTTTCTTTTGAAATCTTAGTACCCGACCTTGATATCTAATTAACTTGTTTCACAAGTAACAAAAATATTTTGGATTTCTTCTTCCCATACTTTGTAAAAATGAATGCAGCTAACCACTCACTTGTATACGTATTTGATGATAGTTTCAACATAATAGAAGGATTAACACCTAATTCTGAAGTTTGTTTTTTCAATCAATGAGAGAAAGTTTCTCATTACATTTGATGATGATTTGGTGCCAATTTGCGTTTGTAATAGGATTATTGTTGGAAGAAGTCGTAGGTACGAAGGATCGTATGATGATACCATATTAGAGGTGTGGTAATAATTGAAAATTTGAGAAAATCTTTCATGTCTTCAAATAAGATGTGACAAAGTCAATATATGGAGAACTAGAATAGACTGAACTTATTAATGGACATAACTATAAGTTAATTAGATCTGTTCAACTATTCGCATCACTAACTAATATAAAGGGGATCAGACTTTGTGAGAAGCCACAGCATAAATTTAGAGATGGTTAAACAAGTTTTCCGATTTTAAACGGGTCGATCGACCCAATGTATGATTTTTGAATGAATCAATATAATATTAATATAATTCTTAGAAATTTTAGTTATCAGTCAAACGGACTATTTGAGACCCATACGAGTTAATCTTAATAGGTAGCGACTAAAAAGTCTTTATAAAATTTTGACTCTAATTTTAAGGAGCAAATCCTATATTGTTATCGGGATTTTTAGGTCATATGGGTTAGTCCATTTTAATAGTTCTACATAAAGTGAATTGTTCGTAACAATCTTACTTGTGCATACCACACATTTGAAAACTCGAAAATATCCTCCATGTTTCCGGAAATGCATCTTCGAACACTAAAAAATCACACCGTCTTTGTTTGTTTGAGATCCATCCCAAATTGAAAAAAAAATTGTCTAGAGATGCATGTTTGTATATTATTTGGGTGTATCTAGATATGCATATTTGAAATACCCTATGTATTCAATTATGGTGTTTTTATTCAATGAGTCGGTAAAATTATCGACTCACTGGTATTTTTGCAGATGCATATTTGAAAATGTCAAGCGGAAAATTGGGTTAAACACCGCATTGCATGATCTTCTTCTTCATGCTAAAAATATCCTCCATTTTCAAAATCCTTAAAAAAAAATCTCTCATTCTCAATTAACTTTTCAACACCAAAACATCATTCTTGTATTTCATCATGTTGTACCCCAAAAATTTGCCCTCCATTTTTGCTTTGACTTATGATTCACTCATATCTCGTTCATGTGCATCCTTCATTCATGACTAGCATTTGCTAACAAGCATCTTAGATTTGAGATTTGTGGCTATTAAAAAATCAGGCTCTGTCTTGGAGATTGTGGTATTGCACACTGTATGGGTTGAAACCCTAATTCTTGACCTTGATCTCATTGAGATCTTGTTTTTGATCTTCTGTGCTTTGACTTGGCTTATGAACCCTAATTGGGGAGGTCCCGCAATGTGGTGTGCTTTGATTTGGAAACCCTAACTTCTTGACACTTTCACTTGCATGGTATTTATTTGGTTTTGTGCCTCATTTCACTCATGGGCCTATGCTCGTCCAAAGTCAACCATTTGATTTTCGGCTACATGTTTCATGATTCATCAGTACAGTTACACTTCCATCTATGGGCCCCTGGTCCATTCTCATTCAAGGTTATTCATTCATTATTATATATGTAGTGATAGTACGTATCATCGCAGTTCATGTCATCTGTTATCCTAAGGCTTGCATTCCATTTGAACACGACATATTCCATAAGCATAAAGAGTTTTCTTTCAATTTAAGTCATTTGATTCGCTTGCCTTACAAGCCTTGTGACAGTTCGTTAGTCCTGTAGCGGGGTATTCGTTACCATTAGAGATATTGACGAAATCCAAGGTAAACCATAAAAGTCGAGTCGCCACCGCACTTCTATTTATCTGAAGGAATGGTTAGAAAGCGAAAAAAAACCTAAAAGTTTTATCGAATCAAAAACTAGTAAAAATGTCAGAGATCGGGGTAAGGGGGTTGATTATGCAATGAGAAGGTTTTAAGCACCCAAAACATCCTAGGTACTCCTAGGGAGCCCTTTTCACACTTGTTGCAAGGTTGGTATTTTGTGAAAATTTGTTTGTGCAAACATGATTGAAGAGATGAGAAGAGAATATACAAGTTATTTACATTTTGTGTTTGGATGGATAAACCCATTGCCTACGTACCATCTTAAAAAAGATTATGATCAAAACCTCGTAGTTCGGGGTAAAAATCTCAAAATGAGTTGGTGAATTGATTGGTCCAAAAGTCTTAAGGTCTTTTGTTATCCAAGGGAGAAAACTCATCCTAAAACCACAAATCCACCATGTGAGGATAACTTCAACATGCTAGTGAGGGGTTAACCCTATAATAAGCATGGAAGACTCATTGTCCATCACTAAGGATATAGGTGAGT
The DNA here is from genome assembly GCF_024323335.1 of Lathyrus oleraceus. Taxonomy (NCBI): domain Eukaryota; kingdom Viridiplantae; phylum Streptophyta; class Magnoliopsida; order Fabales; family Fabaceae; genus Lathyrus; species Lathyrus oleraceus. The sequence continues at coordinate 322,738,005 of NC_066582.1, read as the reverse complement.
ATTATATCTACCTCAAGGATAACTCAAACCTAATAGCTAAAGGTTATGAAAAGTTTTGATTTAAAGAAGTGGCCATTGAAACCACAAAAGTATTTGAATGAGTTATATTTACCAATGAAGAGTATGTACAAAATATGGTCAAAGTTGATTTAGAAGTTCAATTAAAAAAAAGTGTTATAAAAAAGTTTGAAAATCAAAAGCATAAGGCTTAGGTTTCTAATGTTTGAAACAAGTGTTAATGTTTGCACAAAAGTTTTGGCTTGGGTTAGAGTGGAGGGAAGAAGAAGACTGGCTAAAGTCCTAATCATACAAGAGATAAGGGATAAGAAACAAGACCATAAATGGAGTTCCTCTCTTGAGATCATATTGATGATCCAAGTAGCTCCCATCCTTTGGAATATGCAAGCAAAATGATAGTAAGCTCAAACAATCAACACAATCAAACAAGCCTCTTAAGAGATCCTCAATGTATCTTGTATCTTTCACTTTGGATGAACATGGAAATGGTTCTTCAAGTTGAGCTCTTATAGCATTCCCTAGCACAAAAGCACACACATCAAAAGTTCCAATGAAGTAAATCAAGAATGGACAAGAGTGAGTTTAGAGGTTTGGTCCTTCTAGTCCATCTTCAACATTAAGGTCCTTTTACTCCAATTTGCATAGGGAAAGCCCTAGAAACTAAGTCCATTTGTCCATTTCTTTGCATTTGGTCCACAACAATCAAAACAAAACACAAGCACAATGATATATACACAATTATGTGCTCAAGTGAGCAAAAGGCAAATTGCATTAACATAAACATGTGCTCAAATGAGCAAAGGGGGAAAAGCAAATGAATAATATGTACAAGGATAGTAAATTGCATAAAGGTAAAGAGCAAGAATTAAATGTTAATGGTTAATGGTTAGTGTTAGTAGTTAGTGTGACATAAGGCAAATTTAGCGTTATGTTAAGCAATCGTAATTGGACTTATGTAGAAGTCACAACTATCCGAGGCCGGTCAATAATAATGTAGGCAACAACACAAGTTAGAGATATTGATTAGTGAATCAAACTCCAACAACTTGCCATGCCAAAAAGAAGATGAGAAATGATCTTGTATTGGTTTAAGTCCTTTGCATGATTTAGAAAGCAATTTATCCTTAATGCAAAGCCATTCACTTGATCATTGATCAATATGAATTAGATTTGAATCAAGAAAGATTAAACCTCCCTAATCAATGCTAACCATCAACCTTTAACTCATTGATCAAAAAGAAAAGGAGAAGAAGAAGATGATGAAGAATAGAAATGAAGAATTAAAGTGCATTAAATTGAAATGGAATGTACCAATCAACAAATATTGACCAAAGATAGGGAAGATCAAGGTCAAACAATAGAAAACAGAAGCAAGATGAAGATTGGAAGTCAAGAAATAAACAAAATATTTTTGGCATTTTTAATATTTAAAATAAAACTTGAATTAAAATATTAAAGGAAGGTCAAACTTCAAATTCACTTCAAATCAACTTTGAAAAGTCCAAGTGAATTATCCTAAGTTCAACAAGGTCAAACAAAGTTTGACAAAATATTTCAGCATTTTTAGAAGTCAGAAACTATTTTAAATCAATTAAAAATGCACAAAAATAACCTAATTGAACTAAAATCTCAAATAAATCTTCAATCAATTAATAAATTGATGAGAATATTTTTCATAGATCTATCATCATTCAAAGAGGTTGAGAAAATATTTTTGTATTTTTTGAATATCAAAAACTATTTAAAATGAATTAAAAATAACCAGAAAAGAGAAAATTATTAAAAAATAGCAAATAATAAAATGAAAAATATTAAAAATCATTTTTAGAAACTAGAAATTAAAAGAGAAATAATGCAACTAGTCCCATAATTTTTGGACCAATAATGAAAGAGATATGGATTTTAGAAAATGAAATGGAAATAAAAAATGAAATGGAAAATATGAAAAATCCACACGCGTTGGATTGTATCTCATTAAATGACGTGGAGGATCCAATGGCATTGGCATGCGCGCGCACCATGAACTTCAGTAAATGAGAAACATAAATAATAAAAGAAAGTCATAACAATGGACTGCCTAGATCTAATCTGGAAATGAAAAGGGACGGCCACGATTGGATCTGGAGACCAGATAGTGGCCAGCGCCACCGTCTTCTCCGGCTAGCTCCGGTGAGAGCTCAAAATTGCAGAAGAGCAAATGTGCACCAAAACGCACGATCCAGGTACCAAATGAAAGGTGGAGTGATGTACATCACTCCTATGCCACCCAATTCCACTCTAGATCCCTATTGAGAGAGAAATCAGAGATGGAACTTTGGTGGTGTTTAATTGAACTTGTTTGGTTTAAAAAATTAAGAACATAATAATGATGCCTCTATGCAGAGGACTTCAGATCACACAAAATCAAGGCAAATGGAATCATATATGAGTTGTTTCGAAGCAAAATGCAATTGAGCAAAACCTTTGAATTGTGAAGAGATGAGTCACGATCTTTGAGCTCTTTTGCAAACAGAAGCTTCAATGGATCAAGGTGAAGAGGTCTAGGAACTTTAGATCTGAAATTTCAATCAAGGAAATCAAAATTCAGGTCTGAAATTTTTAGAGAAAAATGAGATTTGTTCCTTTGGTAGGGGTGTGGATTCAATTCAGCAGAGGTTTAGGCGCCATTAGGTTCCGGAATGAGAGCTCACATGCCATGTATTTATAGCCAAAGCCATCTGAAAGTGCATGAACAAAGTGTGCATGGGAGAAGAGGGCCTCCATGCATGGGCCTATACAGGCGCATGGAGGGCCCAATTCTGATTGGAATTGATTGCTATACATCACCAAATAAGAACTGGATGTGCAGATTGGATGTTAACAGCTCATGCAATGTGTTTGAAATGAATTCCACAAAATGCACTATAATGTTCTCCTCTTCGAAAATGATATTTCCAACATTGAAACATAGGCTTATGGGTAATGGTTGGAAAGATTATTGCATAAGGAACAAATGTCATGTTGATCAAAACTTCATTTGGGCCTTGGAAATTAATGAAATTTGAGCTTGAAGTGTAGGGTGCAAAACATGCATATGTGAAGTTTCCAAATTTGGCCAATGTTCAAGCCCTTCTGTTTCAATGATGCAAGCTCCAAATGATAAAATATTCAACATAAAAGTTGTAGATATTTTCAATGCAATCAATTTGGACTTAAATTGTGCATCATTTGGATTTTCAATGAAGAAGTTATGGGCATTTGAAGTTGGACTTTTTCACATTTCAATGCCTTTGGTCCAAAGTGACCTATAATGTTTTGCATTATCACATGTATTTCTTTTGAGATTTTGTGAATTTTCCCAACATAACATTTGAATTAGACACATTAATATTTCCAATTCATTAAGTCTCACCTCAATATGATGAAAAATGAATGAGTTATGTTCTTGGGAAGTTGACCCAAAATTAGGGTTTCAGTCAAAATGACCTATAATGTTTTGGAATGGATGATGACCTTCCAAGCTTCAAATCAATTTTTTATGAACATGAAAGTTGTTCATATTGTCCTTAAGAACAGTTTTCTCTTGGATTCATTTCCATTTTATCAACACATAAAAAGTTAGGTCTCAGTGTATTTCAAAATAGTCAGATGAATTGACTGATCAACTTCTCAAGTCCAAATCTCATATCTTGATGAATTGATGATTGAGGACACTCAAATAAGTTCAAATATGCATGAAATGATGAATTAAATAACTTCCCTTGATTGTATTTGACCATGGGTTGAGGTTGCTTCATGGGCAAGGCACAGTTAATGAACATATGGATTATGGTTTCCTTGGGAAACAAACCTCAAATCCCTTGATTTGCTTTGATCAAAATGATGAATTGAGATACTTGGGGGACATATTTGATGGATGGGAGATTTGGGAACCATTACCATGCTTGCTTTCATCTTCTCTTGGCCATATCTTTGCGCAAAGGATCTCCTAGAAGCTTTAGACCTTGTGACTGCTCAAGCTACAAACAAAAGATGTTAGTGACATATTTTTGTGCTTTTGAGTTAGTAAATGAAAAGCGAAAACCAATAATATACAATTCAAGCATGCTTGGTGACCTCAAACCACTCACAAGAGATCCCACCCAAAGGCAAAGGGAACCAAGATGCTTATGATCCTTGAGGCTATGCAAAATGCAATTTTATGATGCCATGAGGGATCTTAGGGTCAAAATTAGGGTCTTACAGATGCCCCTATTTAAGGTCATTCTAGTCGGAGAAGTGAAGGTTAAAATCTTCGTCTCGACGAGGTAGAATGGGCTTAAATAATAACAGAGAGACGAATTTTGGTCCCTAAGAGACCTCATGATGCAAATGTATGTATGCAAATGGTAATGCTCTGTGGGGATATGTGTCCACAAAGTAGAAAAGAAATCCGGAGAAACTGACAATCCATATGAGTAATTCACTCCATGGGACAGAGACTCTGGGACTCTTATGGGGATAGAAAAGGAGATAAATTGCGTGAGCAGGTCACGACTTGGAACCTGCTGAGACACACGAGAGGGATTCCAATAAACCAATGGAAGGACTCGAGCTGACTCACAGATGCATGTATTGGGGAATATGCCAATACAGCGGAATTATCCATAAAGGATACCTCGGATGAAAATCCGGACTCAGATGGGGAGAATCCACTAAGGGACTTCGCTAGGGAAACACCAGGATGAGGTATTACCGGTTACTGGGTAATAAGCTCAGGGAAACATGTGATCAAAACCCCGATATAAGGGTGAGAGAACAACATGCGCAGGGAGAATGAGTATCTAAGACCGGTATAAGGGTGAGAGATATCAAACATCCGAAATCATCTGAGGAAGACCTAAAAAAGGTATCTTCAACTCAGGGAAATCTGACTCCACAGGGGACAAAAAGTCATAATAGGGAGCAGAAGGGAAGGAACACCAGGGATACCGGTTACTAGGCATATAATAGGTGACCAACCAAGGCGTGAATTGGGGAATATTTCCAAGACACTCATCATCCAAAAGAGGGTTAAAAAGCAGACTCGATTATAGGATGGGCATTCGATTCCATAAAAGGAATACGAACCTTACTCGATTGGGGAAGAACAGAAGACTTCGACCAAAGAGTGCATGAGACATATTATCTATTACCGTCAGAACGTAGATAACATACTCGCATGGAAGATTATCCACAACCGGTTACTAGGCTAATAAAGGATAAATCGACCGAAAAGAAAGGACATCGGGGATACCGAAAACCAGGTATAAAATGATGACCAAACAAAGGGAGAAACAATCATTACCAGACAAGGGTAAATGAAAGATGACTCGTTGATGGTACATTGACAAAGGCAACGATCCGGGAGACATCTCACCAGTTACTGGGAGATATACTCCGAAGGTGAAGGAATATCGATACCGAATATTGGATAAAGATAACCGTTAAAGAGGGGATTACATCTACCAGATACTGGGTAGAAAACCACGGAAGAGTAACCGTCATCGGTTAGAATGAACGAAAATAAGGTTAACTCTGCAAGGGGATAAAAATAGGGTTTACAACTACCGGTATAAGGGTAGAAGACCACAAAAATAGGACTTATAACTACCTGTATGAAGGTAGAAGGCCAAAGACTCCATCGGGGAAAAGATGGATAATTACTAGTTACGGAGCAATCATTCATCTAAACTACGGGGAAGCGCAGGACAAAAACAAGAGCAGCCAATCTAGGAATAAACTAGAGAGGTACGATGAAACAAGACTCATCCTTGTGAGGATATAGCCCAGGGGAAACTCCGTTCCAATATATGTGTTGGGAGGAAACAGAAACAACCATCATCCACGAGGACATAACTCAGTGGGGAATATGGAAGAAAGGATAAACACTTTCTGCTTATGGGGCTGACTTTATATGGGGAGATCAGACACAAACATCTGCTTGGGGAAATATATTACCAACTAGCAGGAGATAACAAACAAAGATATCTGGAAAAGAATGCGACATGAATATCTGAATGTTAAAATTACATGCATATGCGTGGTTTATGTATGATGAATGCTGACAAAACAGACATGTCTAACACAAACAGGTCCAACAAATGATGAACAAACATCCGGTACTACATCTCGAGAGAAAGCCAGTCCCACTGGAGAACATCCAATCTGATGGGGCAAGAGATACCAGGAAACAAAGATCTCTGCAGGGGAATGAGCATCAGTCATTCCAGCTGGGGATAGGATCATCGCACAGAGAAGATCTGCTGTAGAAGCAACTCTACTGGGGAAGTTATCAGAAGAGGGGATGGATATCTGTGGGGAACAACCACCTATCAGAAGCTTCCAAGGTCTCCACTAACCACATACACTCTGCTCGGGAGAAAAACCAAACGGCTTCAGAGGAAGAGGATATAAGCATGCCAGGAATACAAACAAATGTCTCACCCTGTTGGGAATCATACCATCTTTGGGAGAGCACTGAAGACATCCCAAGTATCTTTTTATCATTGTGAATGTTCACTTTGTTTAAAAACAAGTTATGAAAATTTATTTGTTTATACAATGATATTTCTCAATTAAAACATGCAAAACATTTGTTGAATAAAAACAAATAAGAGTGCAAATAATTGGATAAAGGCTCAAATTTATTTGATGGAATGGTAGTCTGCAAATGGCAAGACTCCATAGATCTTTACAAATTTGAAATTGGTGATATATATTGGAAAACACCTATATTGAACATAATGACCATTTCTCCACCAACTATGAATCCAATGTATTTGAAGCTTTAGTTGACGATGACTAAGCGAGAATCTCCAACAGATGACAGTTTGTAGCACAAAGTCTTGTCAGGATGTAGTTACTTGCCAAATCCCTAATTTTGGCCTAGATTGCCCCAGGATGAGGTACTCAATCTAGCGGGATACATATTCATTTTTTATGTCTCTAACTTTTGCCTGGATCGCCCTTTCGGGTTTTCAATCCATCGAGACTCTCATTTTTGCCTAAGCAGCCCTTTCGGGTTTTCAACTTAGCGAGCTATTCTATTTTTATTTTTAGGAGAAGTATTTCTTGACTGCATCTGAATTCACAGGACGAGTGAAATCCTCCCCATCCATAGTTGTAAGTATCAAGGCACCACCTAAAAAGGCTCTCTTAACAACGTATGGACCTTCATAGTTTGGGGTCCACTTGCCCCTAGAATCGGGCGCGAAAGACAAAATTTTCTTGAGCACAAGATCACCCTCTTGGAACACACGAGGTTTGACCTTCTTATCAAAGGCTTTCATCATCCTTTGCTGATATAACTGACCATGGCACATGGCAGTCAATCTCTTTTCTTCTATCAAGTTCAATTGGTCATAACGACTCTGAACCCATTCAACATCAGTCAACTTGGCTTCCATCAAGACTCTCATTGATGGGATTTCCACCTCTACTGGGAGCACAACCTCCATGCCATAAACAAGAGAGAAAGGGGTTGCCCCTGTTGAAGTGCGGACAGACGTACGATATCCATGCAAAGCAAATGGCAGCATCTCGTGCCAGTCCTTATACGTAACAACCATCTTCTGGATAATCTTCTTGATATTCTTATTAGCCACTTCAACAACCCCATTCATCTAGGGTCTGTAAGGAGAAGAATTATGATGTGCAATCTTGAACTCGCTACACAGCTCTTTCATCATCTTGTTATTCAAGTTAGATCCATTGTCAGTAATGATCTTATCTGACACACCATGACGACATATGAGTTGATTCCTGATAAACTTCACAACCACCTGCCTGGTCACGTTTGCGTATGACGCGCTTCAACCCACTTGGTGAAGTAATCAATTGCTACGAGAATAAATCTGTGACCATTGGACGCTTTCGGTTTTATCATGCCAATCATGTCAATTCCCCACATAGAGAAAGGCCATGATGATGAAATCACATTCAGAAGTGTCAGAGGAATATGAATCTTATCCGCATAAATCTGACACTTGTGGCATTTCTTCACATATTTGCAGCAATCAGACTCCATTGTCAGCCAATAGTAGCCCGCTCTCAATATCTTTCTAGCCATGGCATATCCATTGGAATGAGTACCAAATGAACCCTCATGGACCTCAGTCATTAACAGGTCTGCTTCGTGTCTATCCACGCATCTTAGCAGAACCATGTCAAAGTTCCTCTTATAAAGCACATCGCCATTGAGATAGAAACTGCCTGACAATCTCCTCAAGGTCTTCCTATCTTTCACGGATGCCCCAGGCGGGTAAATCCGGCTATGCAGAAAGCACTTAATATCGTAATACCATGGCTTATCATCTTGCATTTCCTCTAGTGCAAATACATGACCTGGTCTGTCCAAGCGCATCACAGTGATATTGGGAACCTCATTCCAAAGTGAAATTCTGGTGTAGTCAGAGTTCAGATGTTCTACTCCACGTCATGACATCTGATCCAACATTGTTACTAATACAGCAAGATAGCTAATCCCAGAATATATGCCTGAATTAACTAATTCAGTTTTCTACACATGTGTGATGTCACAGTCACGATGTCGTGACATCGTACATGACATGTTGGTCCAGATGTTGAACTTCTTCAACCCAACATATTAAAACAACAGAGGTGATTACATTATTTGTTTTACAAAATTAATGCCAATCCTAAGGTATCAACAGTCTCCCCTTTGGCAAATTTTAGCTAAAACAAATAAACCTTACACTAGACACTACATCCCAATATGGGTATGCACTTCCTCTCTGTCATTATCTCCACCACCACAAACACCAAAGTTGGTGTACATGAGGAAGTAGATGTACAAGAATCAGTTGCATCAAAACCCTTCCCCTCAACAGTAGAGCTTCCTGAAGAATATGTAATGCTGAGTACATAGATGCTGTAACTCAGATCACAAGACACAACTGTCCTCTTAACTCAGATCACAAGTCACAAGTGGTATACCCAGTTAGTGACTTTTGTGCCTGAACCCAACTTCTGCTCGCTACCATATTTTGCTTGCTTCTGGTACATCCTCAATACAATGTTTCTCTCCCCCTTTTTAGCTAAACATTTATAACTGAACCCTTCGTAAAACCAGATCCAGGCGCAGTATGCCCAAATCTTAACAAACCCCATGGTTTAGAGAGAATGGAATGTCGCTCTATTGAGAGGAGGAGTGCTGATGCATCCTTTAAATAGACCAGCCCATGCTTAGGAATTAACGGTAGGAATAAATGCTTGGTCAAGATTCATTAATATTTGCTGAGAAACAGTCAGAGAATCACCAACAAAATCTTAGACTATCTTTGAATACCTTTTATAGCTCTTGACTGTTTCTTTTTGGGAACAACAGTTCCAGTGCATGGAGACTATTCCATATATGCAGTCAGACACGTTGCACGCGATGTCTTAACATTCAACGCAACTTTTGCCTGCATTCTTCATATATTCTTCCTAAGACCACTTTCGTACCTCTAGTAGTAGCTTGACAGCTGGCACCACTAAAGCCAAAATCACACACACCAGTAGGTGGTTACTCCCCCTGTACCACACAACTGTAACACTCGGGATTATTCTACTACACCACACCCATATTTCCTTATGACTGCACGTTTCAGAAGGAACTAACAGTATTGTCCAAGGCAATGTCATGACATCCGGTCAAACATTCTTCTGCTCACTCAGCCTTGACACACACCACATCATCCCAATAACCAACAAGGGTCCATATCTTGTTATCTGAGAACACATAGACCACAAGTTTGATGATTACTTGCAGCGCAAAGACAGAACTCTCCCTGTCATGATTAACCAACTCTCCTCTTGAAACCTGGAGGTAACACATGAACATATCCAACACCCCAAAGTTGGACCTTCCCATACTTCCTGCTTCAAAGAGAACTCAGACCACTTGATGAATGGAAAACATAAGACGCATCTTCATGTCTTCAAGAGCACTCCCTCTGTTCAACCTTCTTGGCTGAACATATCCACACTTTGTGTCAATCTCTCTTCTAACCAGAACAGAAAGTCATTTCACAAAATGTTCTAACATTAGTTAGGACATCCTTCACCACATAACAAAGAACACCATCTGATAATCTTCAGATATCACTGAGTCACCAGCTTGATCCAAAAGAACCCAGACATAAATTGGGACATATACATTCTCATCCCATTACAAGAGATAATCTTCCACAGATAGCTCAGAACTCCTACCACAAGCTCCAAGAGATGAATAGAAAACACCTCCTTTTGTCTTCAACTTACTACTTTTCTGCTCAAAAGTAATTTGTCTCAGACTTTCCTCAAGTGTAATCAGCTGTCATATGTTGATTTTCTTGATTCTTCGAACTCACTTCTGAGATAGACCAACTGCCACTGGTTGATTACCTCCTTCATGAATCCTCATATGAAAAAGTCAAATGTCACTTTTTGACCTCTCCAAGTTTACCAGACTTCTCCCAAAGATATTCTGACCTTTCAAGTTAGACTTGAACTTCAAGCTACATGTTAAACAAAACTTAGATTCTCTAAGACATGAACATGTAACATCTTCTCCATCCAGCAACTCCAAAGAACTGCAATGAGAACGATCTTTTTGAAGTACCCAATCTACAACTCTGTAGACCCTTCTATCTTAAGTTGATGTGCCACTTCACCAACTAAGATTCTGATGTTGAACCAAATGTCACAACATTGTGTTTTAACATCTAGCTGTTGAATTCAACTCCTTCTTCTTCCACTTGAAAGAACTTCCTCCCTACACAGAACAAGAGTTCAACGCTCTCATAGACTTGATTGTGGAACCAAGTTTGAGTAAACAACCTCCATCCTGCAGGTTTGCAGTTAAGTCATCCAAGCTCACACCTTGATGAATCCCTGCTTCTTCTCCAACGACATCAGACACTCTGATGCATGAGTCTTCAGAAGGACCAGTTAGAGACTAACCCTTAGAGATATTGATGAAATCCAAGGTAAATCATACAAGTCGAGTCGCCACCGCACTTCTATTTATCCAAAGGAATGGTTAGAAAGCGAACAAAAACCTAAAAGTTTTATCGAATCAAAAACTAGTAAAAATGTCAGAGATCGGGGTAAGGGGGTTGGTTATGCAATGGGAAGGTTTTAAGTGAAGGAGAATTGCCATCCAAGGCGCAGCGGAATTTAAAAATTTCTCCATTTAGTGATCCTTACGAATGGGCATGATCAGTGATAGAATCGTTACCTCTTGTGGCGATTCAAACCTTTGGTGCAGATCTCTGATATTGATCAAAACCTTTGATACAGATCCACGGGGCGATCACGAACGTTGAACGATGACAACGTCTCTACTCAGTCCACACGAACGGATTCCTTCAATCGCAGTGCTAGCTGTTATGAATGAAGGCTTTGAGTGAGAGAAAGAGGGAAACAAAATTCCAAGTCTCTACTTGAATTTCTGTCTGAGTGGAATTAGAGTGACTATGCTTCTACCCAAGGGGTTCTATTTATAGAACCACTTGTGTGGGCTTCAAGCCAAAAAGCCCACTTAAGTGCATTTTGGCCCATATCTCATAATATGCCAAAATCACTTAAGTATTTGGTACCTTACCATATTTCGTCTCCCACTTAAGTGCACCGTACCTTACGGTGTTCCTTAATTATTCTATCTCTCATCAATCCGTCCTTTGTGTGTGACCCTATAGGTTTTCGCGACGTTGGCAATTATATTAAATCACGCATTTAACATAATAAACAGTGAGCGGTATCTAGCAACACATCACTGCTACCCAAGTCACGAAAATATCATGTGATCTGACAAAACCTCCTGTGATAATAATTATGTGTATAATTACCCCTTTGCCCTTATGTCTATATTGAACACAAGGTATAGACCGTGTCACCCTTGTCCAGTTCAATATTGGGCCCATAGACATTTATCCTGTTACGCAGGATTGGCAAATTCCATCTAGGACATTCATGTCCCTCAGCATGCTTCGTGGAGTACTCATCAACTGTCTTTATGGTCATCCAGTTACGGATAACGTTGGATCAGTAATAAAGCACTCAACTCTACATCTAGGATCCATAGTGGTTTCAGGTCGAAGAGTGGTATACACTATTATCACCATGAGAATAACTTATGACACTTTGCATAACTTTCTATATAGTATTCTCATAGCGGGTCAATCCGGTATAAATATTACTCCTAATATTCATACCTATGTTTAAGACTTGATAACTCTTTATCCATGATCCATGAGATGTGATCATCAGTATACAAACATAATAGTCTTAATGCTTTAATGTTATCCCACTTCATATTAAAGCTCGACTACGGATACTTTAAGAATAGTGCCCTTATGTTTAATGTGTTCTCATGATTAAGTCACACTTAATACATTAAACGGACTATCTATTCCAGGGACTTTATTAATCAACCATAATAAAGAAAATGCCTTTTATTATTAATAAATAATTCGATACAAGTACCAAAAGTATTGGCCTCTAGGGCTTACACCAACAATCTCCCACTAGCACTAGAGCCAATCAGACATACCCCGTATGCCCATTGATCTAGTATGGCCATCATGCTTCTACTGCGCAAGAGGCTTTGTTAGTGGGTCAGTTATATTGTCTAGTGTAGGTACTTTACATATTTTCACATCTCCTCTATCTATTATCTCTCGAATGAGATGATAACGCCTAAGTATGTGTTTGGATCGTTGGTGAGATCTAGGCTCCTTAGCTTGTGCGATAGCACCATTGTTATCACAATAGAGACCAATGGGATCCACAATGCTAGGGACTATGCCAAGTTCACTAATGAACTTCCTGATCCAAACAGCTTCCTTTGCTGCACTTGAGGCAGCAATATACTCGGCCTCGGTCGTAGAATCAGCAACTGTATCTTGCTTTGAACTTTTCCAGCTCACAGCGCCACCGTTCAAGCAAAACACATAACCAGATTGTGATCTAAAGTCATCCTTATCTGTCTGGAAGCTAGCATCAGTGTAACCAATTACAGCCAACTCTTCCTGACCTCCATATATCAAGAATGATTCCTTAGTCCTTCTCAAGTACTTAAGGATGTTCTTAACAGCTACCCAATGGGCATCACCAGGATCAGATTGGTACCTACTCGTTGCACTTAAAGCATACGAGACATCTGGTCGAGTACATAACATGGCATACATGATAGATCCTATTGCAGATGCATATGGAATCTTATTCATGTGTTCCCTTTCTTCCTTAGTTGAAGGGGATTGTGTTTTTGACAGACACAGGCCATGTTGCATAGGTATGAATCCTTTCTTGGAATCATGCATATGAAAGCGTCTCAGCACTTTGTCTATGTATGTACTCTGACTTAGGCCAAGCAGTTTTTGTGATCTATCTCTATAGATTCTGATTCCTAATATATAAGCTGCTTCACCTAGGTCCTTCATAGAAAAGCATTTCCCCAACCAAGTCTTTACTTGTTGCAAGGTAGGGATATCGTTTCCAATGAGTAATATGTCATCTACATATAACACAAGGAACACGATCATGCTCCCACTAACCTTCTTGTAGACACAAGGCTCATCTTCGTTCTTGATGAATCCATATTGTTTTACCGTTTCATCAAAACGAAGATTCCAGCTTCTGGAAGCTTGCTTCAATCCATAGATTGATCTTTGTAGCTTACATATCTTATGGGCTTCTTCTGGTATGTCAAATCCTTCAGGCTGTGTCATGTACACATCCTCAAGAAGATTCCCGTTAAGGAAAGCAGTTTTGACATCCATCTGCCATATTTCATAATCATGATATGCAGCAATAGCAAGTAAAATCCGAACAGATTTAAGCATTGCAACTGGTGAAAAGGTTTCATCATAGTCAACCCCATGAATTTGTTTATATCCTTTTGCAACCAGTCTTGCCTTATAGGTATGTACCTTACCATCCATGTCAGTCTTCTTTTTGAAGACCCACTTGCATCCTATAGGATTAACTCCCACAGGAGGCTCTACCAAGTTCCAAACTTGGTTCGTGTACATGGAATCTATTTCGGATTTCATGGCCTCTAGCCACTTCTCAGACTCGGGACCAGTTATGGCCTCTTGGTAGGTCACAGGCTCATCTTGATCCATGAGTAATACATCACCTTGATCTGTTATGAGATATCCATATCTCTCAGGTAGGTGACGTATCCTGCCTGACCTACGCTGGTTTTGTTCTACTTGAGCAGGTTGCTCTTCCACAACCATTTGTGTTTCCTGCTCTAATTCCTCCATAGGTGTATCGATGCTTTGTGATTCTTGAATTTCTTCAAGCTCTATTTTCCTCCCACTGGTTCCTTTGGAAATAAAATCCTTTTCTAGGAAAACTCCAGTTCGAGCGACAAACACTTTGCCCTCAGAAGGATTGTAGAAGTAATACCCTCTTGTTTCTTTAGGATATCCCACAAATAAGCATTGGTCAGATTTGGGCTCAAGCTTAGTTGAAATTTGTCGTTTCACATAAACTTCGCAACCCCAAATCTTCATGTAAGACATATGTGGTTTCTTACCACTCCATATCTCATATGGTGTCTTATCAACCTTTTTGGATGGAACACGGTTAAGTGTGTAAGCTGCGGTCAACAGCGCATGTCCCCAAAAGGAGTTTGGAAGATCGGCTTGACTCATCATGGATCGGACCATGTCCAACAGGGTTCGATTTCTTCTCTCAGACACACCATTCCATTGGGGTGTTCCAGGAGGAGTGAGTTGGGATATGATCCCACACTCTTTCAGATGGTCATCAAACTCTAGGCTTAAATATTCACCACCTCGATCTGATCGAAGAGCTTTAATATTCTTACCTAGTTGGTTTTGTACTTCATTCTTGAATTCTTTGAACTTTTCAAAGGACTCTGATTTGTGTTTCATTAAATACACATAACCATATCTACTGAAATCATCAGTGAATGTGATGAAGTACTGAAAACCTCCTCTGGCTGATATGTTCAGTGGACCACATACATCAGTATGTATGAGGGCCAAAAGATCATTAGCTCTTTCACCTTTTCCTATGAATGGAGACTTTGTCATCTTTCCAATTAAACAAGATCTGCATGTCTCATATGATTCATAATCAAAAGAGTCCAACAGTCCATCTTTATGGAGTTTGGAAATGCGTTTCTCATTTATGTGGCCTAATCGACAATGCCAAAGGTAAGTTGGATTTAACTCATTAGGTTTCATCCTTTTGGTATTAATGTTATAAATAGGCATTTCAAGTTCAATGACATATAGTCCATTGTTCATTTGTGCAGTTGCATAGAATATATCATTCAAATAAATTGAACAACAATTGTTCTTTATTATGAATGAAAAACCAAACTTGTCTAAACAAGAAACGGAAATAATATTCCTGCTAATTGCTGGTACATAATAACAGTTCTCTAACTGAATTATTAAACCACTAGGTAAAGTCAATTCATAAGTTCCTACGGCTAAGGCAGCAACCTTTGCTCCATTACCAACTCGTAGGTCGATTTCACCTTTTGCCAATTTTCTACTCCTTTTTAGTTCTTGTACATTTGTACAAATGTGAGAACCGCATCCAGTATCTAATACCCACGATGCAGAAGTAGATAAATTAATTTCAATAACAAAAATACCTGAAGTTGGAGTCTCTACTCCATTCTTCCTATCTTCCAGGTACTTTGGGCAGTTCCTCTTCCAGTGTGCGGTCTTACCGCAATGGAAGCAGGTGCCTTCCTTTTCTATGCTTCCACTAGGCTTCAAAGCAGCACTAGTGGGTTTGGGTTTGGCAACTTCCTTGCCTTTCCCTTTATTATGTTTGAGGACAATCCTCATGTCTCGGTACCAATCCAGAAAATTTGTCCCAGACAATTTTTCTTTGTCAAAGTTTGATCGCAATATGTTGTTAGAGGTGTTTGTTGTCATGGTAATCTACACAAGGATTAATGAAAATATAAGTATCATTGGCATATTTAATTAGGCCTTTACTTAAACATGCTCCCACTATTTTACTCAAAACAAATGACCCTCATCATCTGATTCGGAAAATCCCGTTGGAAGATTTTCTAGTGGGTCGAGATCCATATTTCACTTAGTTCTAAGTCCGCGTAGGCGGATTACACAAAACTAGGTTATTTAGGTAGGAACTCCTTCCAATTGTATCTCATACAACTCTCGAAAATTTCAATTGGGTGAATAACTCCTTATTCTAATCCATCATATGGATTATTCCCAACTCTTGCTTCTAAACATATATAATTTGTTCAGTTAAGTTTGACCCATTGTTTTAACAGTTGGATATTACAATTATCCCATCGCACCTTACTAATATATAGATCATGCACCTCGCGTAGGCGAAACCTACAATTTCCATTACTAGTCTTGATGAGTGTTAAAACTTGGAAAGCTTAAAACTTAATATTTAGTTTTGAGGGAATTGCAATTTTACTGATCTCACCGGCTTGTTTATCATATAAACCGTCTCTCACATGCATCAACATACATACAAACAAAATGAAACAGTTATGGCCCCTAGCATAATTGTTCTCCCAAGCCAATGAGAGAACTTAAGCTAACCTACGACGATCTAAACTTCTCCAAGCAAGATCTTCAAGGCTGTCCTCCTTTGGCACTGACTTCTTTGCTTTCTTCATATCATTACATTACATGAAAGAAACTCGTTTTACATACGAGGGAGTGAGATGAGAAAAGAAGTTACATTTGGGAGATTAAGAGAGAGGCACGACACGCAGGTCGTATTTTAAAATCCAAAACAAAACAAAGGAAAACTAAGGCCATAACCGATCACCACAAGACAATAATAAACACTTTATTATTATTATTAATTCCTTTAATTAATAAAATCAAATTAAATTTCGACGACCGATCACACTACGCAGAGTTAGCCGGGGGTCCGCTGCCCGGACAGCGGGAACGGGTGTTCCGCTGCCCGGACAGCGGGAACGGGTGTTCCGCCCCTGCTCGAAAATTTTAATGAACAATTCATTTAAAATTTACGTCGTTTTTCGTATCAACACTTGATACTTCAAAGCACTTTTTCTAGCCGAACCGGTGAATTTTTCCTTGCGTTAACCGGTTAACCATATGCGTTAACCGGTTAACACTGTTTGAAAACATTTAAAAAACTCTTTTCTGCCTTGCGTTAACCGGTTAACCAAATGCGTTAACCGGTTAACACTGTTTGAAAATCTCAAAAACTTTATTTCGCATTCCGTTAACCGGTTAACCATATGCGTTAACCGGTTAACACTGTTCCAAAAATTAAAAAAATTATTTCGTATTACGTTAACCGGTTAACCATACGCGTTAACCGGTTAACACTGTTCGGAAAAGTGTTTAGGACGCACAACTCTTGTGCAATCAAACCCCAATCGCATAACTCTCTAACAACATAACCCTTGTGTCGTCACTAACCCTGATGCACCAATTTCAGACCGTCAAACACATCTCGATTGTTAATTCAGTATGATTGATCAACATGTCATTGCTTCACCATACTAATGTCGGATCAAGAAGCAAATGACCATTGATCGCTCAAAGGAAAACAATCATCGAGGGTTTGAATGAACGAAACAAGAATACTATATCATATATAATGTATTTTGCATCAGGATTACATATATCACATATATGTAACTTGATCGATCTCAATTTAACCTTTGATTCATTATGTCTTTAATCATATTATTACAGAACAAAAACAGTTATCAGATTCATGGTTTCGTAAGTGGCTCTGATACCACTGAAGGAGAATTGCCATCCAAGGCGCAGCGGAATTTAAAAATTTCTCCATTTAGTGATCCTTACGAATGGGCATGATCAGTGATAGAATCGTTACCTCTTGTGGCGATTCAAACCTTTGGTGCAGATCTCTGATATTGATCAAAACCTTTGATACAGATCCACGGGGCGATCACGAACGTTGAACGATGACAACGTCTCTACTCAGTCCACACGAACGGATTCCTTCAATCGCAGTGCTAGCTGTTATGAATGAAGGCTTTGAGTGAGAGAAAGAGGGAAACAAAATTCCAAGTCTCTACTTGAATTTCTGTCTGAGTGGAATTAGAGTGACTATGCTTCTACCCAAGAGGTTCTATTTATAGAACCACTTGTGTGGGCTTCAAGCCAAAAAGCCCACTTAAGTGCATTTTGGCCCATATCTCATAATATGCCAAAATCACTTAAGTATTTGGTACCTTACCATATTTCGTCTCCCACTTAAGTGCACCGTACCTTACGGTGTTCCTTAATTATTCTATCTCTCATCAATCCGTCCTTTGTGTGTGACCCTATAGGTTTTCGCGACGTTGGCAATTATATTAAATCACGCATTTAACATAATAAACAGTGAGCGGTATCTAGCAACACATCACTGCTACCCAAGTCACGAAAATGTCATGTGATCTGACAAAACCTCCTGTGATAATAATTATGTGTATAATTACCCCTTTGCCCTTATGTCTATATTGAACACAAGGTATAGACCGTGTCACCCTTGTCCAGTTCAATATTAGGCCCATAGACATTTATCCTATTACGCAGGATTGGCAAATTCCATCTAGGACATTCATGTCCCTCAGCATGCTTCGTGGAGTACTCATCAACTGTCTTTATGGTCATCCAGTTACGGATAACGTTGGATCAGTAATAAAGCACTCAACTCTACATCTAGGATCCATAGTGGTTTCAGGTCGAAGAGTGGTATACACTATTATCACCATGAGAATAACTTATGACACTTTGCATAACTTTCTATATAGTATTCTCATAGCGGGTCAATCCGGTATAAATATTACTCCTAATATTCATACCTATGTTTAAGACTTGATAACTCTTTATCCATGATCCATGAGATGTGATCATCAGTATACAAACATAATAGTCTTAATGCTTTAATGTTATCCCACTTCATATTAAAGCTCGACTACGTATACTTTAAGAATAGTGCCCTTATGTTTAATGTGTTCTCATGATTAAGTCACACTTAATACATTAAACGGACTATCTATTCCAGGGACTTTATTAATCAACCATAATAAAGAAAATGCCTTTTATTATTAATAAATAATTCGATACAAGTACCAAAAGTATTGGCCTCTAGGGCTTACACCAACATTAAGCACCCAAAACATCCTAGGTACTCCTAGGGAGCCCTTTTCACACTTGTTGCAAGGTTGGTATTTTATGAAAATTTGTTTGTGCAAACATGATTGAAGAGATGAGAAGAGAATATACAAGTTATTTACATTTTGTGTTTGGATGGATAAACACATTGCCTACGTACCATCTTAAAAAGGATTAGGATCAAAACCTCGTAGTTCGGGGTAAAAATCTCAAAATGAGTTGGTGAATTGATTGGTCCAAAAGCCTTAAGGTCTTTTGTTATCCAAGGGAGAAAACTCATCCTAAAACCACAAATCCACCATGTGAGGATAGCTTCAACATGCTAGTGAGGGTTTAACCCTATAATAAGCATAGAAGACTCATTGTCCATCACTTAGGATATAGGTGAGTATTATATCTACCTCAAGGATAACTCAAACCTAATAGCTAAAGGTTATGAAAAGTTTTGATTTAAAGAAGTGGCCATTGAAACCACAAAAGTATTTGAATGAGTTATATTTACCAATGAAGAGTATGTACAAAATATGGTCAAAGTTGATTTAGAAGTTCAATTCAAAATAAGTGTTATAAAAAAGTTTGAAAATCAAAATCATAAGGCTTAGGTTTCTAATGTTTGAAACAAGTGTTAATGTTTGCACAAAAGTTTTGGCTTGGGTTAGAGTGGAGGGAATAAGAAGAATGGCTAAAGTCTTAATCATACAAGAGATAAGGGATAAGAAACAAGACCACAAATGGAGTTCCTCTCTTGAGATCATATTGATGATCCAAGTAGCTCCCATCCTTTGGAATATGCAAGCAAAATGATAGTAAGCTCAAACAATCAACACAATCAAACAAGCCTCTTAAGAGATCCTCAATGTATCTTGTATCTTTCACTTCGGATGAACATGGCAATGGTTCTTCAAGTTGAGCTCTTATAGGATTCTCTAGCACAAAAGCACACACATAAAAAGTTCCAATGAAGTAAATCAAGAATGGACAAGAGTGAGTTTAGAGGTTTGGTCCTTCTAGTCCATCTTCAACATTAAGGTCCTTTTACTCCAATTTGCATAGGGAAAGTCCTAGAAACTAAGTCCATTTGTCCATTTCTTTGCATTTGGTCCACAACAATCAAAACAAAACACAAGCACAATGATATATACACAATTATGTGCTCAAGTGAGCAAAAGGCAAATTGCATTAACATAAACATGTGCTCAAATGAGCAAAGGGGGAAAAGCAAATGAATAATATGTACAAGGATAGTAAATTGCATAAAGGTAAAGAGCAAGAATTAAATGTTAATGGTTAATGGTTAGTGTTAGTAGTTAGTGTGTCATAAGGCAAATTTAGCGCTATGTTAAGCAATCGTAATTGGACTTATGTAGAAGTCACAACTATCTGAGGCCGGTCAATAATAATGTAGGCAACAACACAAGTTAGAGATATTGATTAGTGAATCAAACTCCAACAACTTGCCATGCCAAAAAGAAGATGAGAAATGATCTTGTATTGGTTTAGGTCCTTTGCATGATTTAGAAAGCAATCTATCCTTAATGCAAAGTCATTCACTTGATCATTGGTCAAGATAAATTAGATTTGAATCAAGGAAGATTAAACCTCCCTAATCAATGCTAACTATCAAGCTTTAACTCATTGATCAAAAAGAAAAGGAGAAGAAGAAGAAGATGAAGAATAGAAATGAAGAATTAAAGTGCATTAAATTGAAATGGAATGTACCAATCAACAAATATTGACCAAAGATAGGGAAGATCAAGGTCAAACAATAGAAAACAGAAGCAAGATGAA
The DNA here is from genome assembly GCF_024323335.1 of Lathyrus oleraceus. Lineage (NCBI taxonomy): Eukaryota > Viridiplantae > Streptophyta > Magnoliopsida > Fabales > Fabaceae > Lathyrus > Lathyrus oleraceus. The sequence goes on along the minus strand of NC_066582.1, from coordinate 322,717,066 downwards.
GATTGGAAGTCAAGAAATAAACAAAATATTTTTGGCATTTTTAATATTTAAAATAAAACTTGAATTAAAATATTAAAGGAAGGTCAAACTTCAAACTCACTTCAAATCAACTTTGAAAAGTCCAAGTGAATTATCCTAAGTTCAACAAGGTCAAACAAAGTTTGACAAAAAATTTCAGCATTTTTAGAAGTCAGAAACTATTGTAAATCAATTAAAAATGCACAAAAATAACCTAATTGAACTAAAATCTCAAATAAATCTTCAATCAATTAATAAATTGATGAGAATATTTTTCATAGATCTATCATCAATCAAAGAGGTTGAGAAAATATTTTTGTATTTTTTGAATACCAAAAACTATTTAAAATGAATTAAAAATAACCAGAAAAGAGAAAATTATTAAAAAATAGCAAATAATAAAATAAAAAATATTAAAAATCATTTTTAGAAACTAGAAATTAAAAGAGAAATAATGCAACTGGTCCCATAATTTTTGGACCAATAATGAAAGAGATATGGATTTTAGAAAATGAAATGGAATTTAAAAATGAAATGGAGATTAAAATCAGAAATGGAAAATATGAAAAATCCACACACGTTGGATTGTATCTCATTAAATGACGTGGAGGATCCAATGGCATTGGCATGCGCGCGCACCATGAACTTTAATCAATGAGAAACACAAATAATAAAAGAAAGTCATAACAATGGACTGCCTAGATCTAATCTGGAAATGAAAAGGGACGACCACGATTGGATCTGGAGACCAGACGGGGGCCAGCGCCACCGTCTTCTCCAGCTAGCTCCGGTGAGAGCTCAAAATTGCAGAAGAGCAAATGTGCACCAAAACGCACAATCCAGGTACCAAATGAAAGGTTGAGTGATGTACATCACTCCTATGCCACCCAATTCCACTCTAGATCCCTATTGAGAGAGAAATCAGAGATGGAACTTTGGTGGTGTTCAACTGAACTTGCTTGGTTTCAAAAATTAAGAACACAATAATGATGTCTCTATGCAGAGGACTTCATATCACACAAAATCAAGGCAAATGGAATCATATATGAGTTGTTTCAAAGCAAAATGCAGTTGATAAAAACCTTTGAATTGTGAAGAGATGAGTCACGATCTTTGAGCTCTTTTGCACACAGAAGCTTCAATGGATCAAGGTGAAGAGGTCTAGGAACTTTAGATCTGAAATTTCAATCAAGGAAATCAAAATTCAGATCTGAAATTTTTAGAGAAAAATGAGATTTGTTTCTTTGGTAGGGGTGTGGATTCAATTCAGCAGAGGTTTAGGCGCCATTAGGTTCCGGAATGAGAGCTCACATGCCATGTATTTATAGCCAAAGCCATCTGAAAATGCATGAACAAAGTGTGCATGGGAGAAGAGGGCCTCCACGCATGGGCCTGTACAGGCGCATGGAGGGCCCAATTCTGATTAGAATTGATTGCTATACATCACCAAATAAGAACTGGACGTGCAGATTGGAAGTTAACAGCTCATGCAATGTGTTTGAAATGAATTCCACAAAATGCACTATAATGTTCTCCTCTTCGAAAATGATATTTCCAACATTGAAACATAGGCTTATGGGTAATGGTTGGAAAGCTTATTGCATAAGGAACAAATGTCATGTTGATCAAAACTTCATTTGGGCATTGGAAATTAATGAAATTTGAGCCTGAAGTGTAGGGTACAAAACATGCATATGTGAAGTTTCCAAATTTGGCCAATGTTCAAGCCCTTCTGTTCCAATGGTGCATGCTCCAAATGATAAAATCTTTAAAATGAAAGTTGTAGATATTTTCAAGGAAATCAATTTGGACTTAAATTTTGAATCATTTGGATTTTTAATGAAGAAGTTATGGGCATTTGAAGTTGGACTTTTTCACATTTCAATGCCTTTGGTCCAAAGTGACCTATAATGTTTTGCATTATCACATGTATTTATTTTGAGATTTTGAAATTTTGCCCAACATAACATTTTAAGTAGACACATTAATATTTCCGATTAATTAAGTCTCACCTCAATATCATGAAAAATGAATGAGTTATGTTCTTGGGAAGTTGACCCAAAATTAGGGTTTCAATCAAAATGACCTATAATGTTTTGGAATGGATAATGACCTTCCAAGCTTCAAATCAATTTTTTATTAACATGAAAGTTGTTCACATTGTCCTTAAGAACATGTTTTCTCTTGGGGTCATTTCCATTTGATCAACACATAAAAAGTTAGGTCTCAGTGTATTTCAAAATAGTTAGATGAATTGACTGATCAACTTCTCAAGTCCAAATCTCATATCTTGATGAATCGATGATTGAGGACACTCAAATAAGTTCAAATATGCATGAAATTATGAATTAAAGAACTTCCCTTGATTGTATTTGACCATGGGTTGAGGTTGCTTCATGGGCAAGGCATAGTTAATGAACAAATGGATTAGGGTTTCCTTGGGAAACAAACCTCAAATCACTTGATTTGCTTTGATCAAAATGATGAATTGAGATACTTGGGGGACATATTTGATGGATGGTAGCTTTGGGAACCATTACCATGCTTGCTTTCATCTTCTCTTGGCCATATCTTTGCACAAAGGATCTCCTAGAAGCTTTAGACCTTATGACTGCTCAAGCTACAAACAAAAGATGTTAGTGACATATTTTTGTGCTTTTGAGTTAGTAAATGAAAAGGGAAAAGAAATAATATACAATTCAAGCATGCTTGGTGACCTCAAACCACTCATAAGAGACCCCACCCAAAGGCAAAGGGAACCAAGATGCTTATGATCCTTGAGGCTATGCAAAATGCAATGTTATGATGCCATGAGGGATCTTAGGGTCAAAATTTGGGTCTTACAAGTCCACTACACGTTGATATTGAATTCATCATTGTGTCATACTGACTTTAGTTTCAAATTGATTCTGGTTCAAATTGATTTTAATTCGAATGGATTTTGGAGATTCAGATTGAGTCAATTGTGGAGATCATTTAATCTTATGTTAAATTGATGTTAGAAATTCATTTTAGTTCATGTCAAATTGGACAAACTTATTCATTTGGAAATTGGCCCATTCACCATTCATTTGTGTATTTCAATGGTGCAAAACCCCTCACTTCAATTTCGAGTCTGCTGGGACATATTTCTCGTCGATCTGATAACCAAATTGAACATGTTCGGTGTATCCAAATCTAAATGAGTGTGTCATGCGTAAGTTCAACTATGTGCAATTTGTTTATAGAAACCCTTTCGAGTATTCTTCTTCCGCTATGCCACATAGAGATTTGGATTCCATGTATGATGATTACCTTAGTCATCTAATACCGGATGAGGCATGTGATATCCGAACTCCTAGAGACTATAGTGTTTCTTACAACTGTATCCAGTGGTATTTCAGAGTGTCACATCCTTATATGGAACAAGATACTTCGGGTGATCCAGCTAGGCCAGCTCATCAGAAGATACTAGGGGAGAGCAGACTATGGCAGATCATGATGTTGATGTGTTTCCTAGATATCGACATATCATGGATATTGTGTAGGCAGAGGAGTATTTCCATAAGGATCTGTGGCAAGGGACATTTTGTATGCCATCCTTGATAAGGCATAAATAACATTGTAGTGCATGACGCAACGTATGAGTAGGGGATCCATGTTCGACATACGCAGTAGTATATTGTATTTGTATTAAAAGCACTCTACTTTATTATATATATATATATATATATATATATACACACGCATAAATGGTCATTTTTTACTACAAAAGAGAAAACATTTTGAAGGAACTCCATGTATGGACTTCGACTAATTGGCCATAGATTTTGTAAATTGCTATTTCCACCCTTATGTGTGCTCCCACACCACCGTAAAAAGACATAAATAACCTAGCATTCGGAGATGCATCTCCAGACGCACATTTTCCACACACACCTCGGCTAAATTTGTCGAGAAACTCTTATTATGTTAAAAATTGGTCCGAAGATGCATCTTCGTATGCATAAAGGGTTTATTCAGATATGAATCTTCATAACATAACTTAAATAATTTTTTAGTGAGATTTCCGGAGATGCATCTCAAAAAAATGGTATGTTAGTTCAAACTAAAAACAAACAAGAACAAAGGCAACATAATGTAAAAACAACATAATTAATTTCAAAATAAACATTACATAGATAAAATTTAATGTTAACATAATTTTAACATTACATTTAATTATAAACGAGTGATTCAGGATATTACAATATAGAATATCATCAGTCGATCTTCCAATCGTTGCGCCCACTTAAATCAGACCCTTTGTTGAGTAACGGTAAAAGGTACTCCATATAACCTTTAAATCATCATTCGTCTTTAGTTCAAGTATGGTGAAACGTATATTCCATTTGTTGTGAATCGAGGGTTAACAGTACTCTATCTTGACAACTTAGTGATTTTCTCGATATCGCATGAGAGTATTCAATTTTGTTTTTCGATCAACGAGAAGTATGTCCTCGTAGATGAAAACTGAAGTGGGAGGGTTTTGCGCCATTGAAATACACAAATGCAAGATGGGGATATGTAGTAATTCTGGTTTTTGTAAATAAAATGGAATGAGAGACCCTATTTATAGAACTTGTATATCATTAAGGACCTTACAAACCCTATCATATTATTAGGGGCATTACGGAGATGCACACCCATAATTCTTCGTTTTTTTAGTAACTTAAGGTGTTTCTGGAGATGTATCTCTGTATAGTCCCCATATATTATTTTTTTATAAGTATAAGGTGTCTTCGGAGATGCATCACCGGACCCACCCAAACCACTATTCATGAACCTTAGTAATATGCAGTGCAGAAGTTTAGAAACACTAAAATTGTCCAAAAAATACTACCCAGTTTATTAACATTACGCGGTGCGTTACATACAAAAAAAATAAGTTACATTGTTAGATTAAAACTAAAATGCATTAAAAGATATGTCATTACCTAAATCTACTAGTGATTCCTTCTTTAACCTTTCTTTATTTGTTTCTCTTTCAATGTCATTTAACTTGGTGAATTCTTCGATCCTTTCCAAGTTTCAGCGTCCTGTGTGAAATGTGTCGTCCATTCCGGGGATGTAATTGGTATATGACATCCTGATTTCAAAAAACATGAACAAAATGTTATTTTTTTGATATCCAACCAATATATATATGATGTGTTTGGATGGATTTTGAGGTGGCTTACTCCGAAGTGGGAAATTGTTTTTCCGAGAATACATATCGTGTTAAATTAATACACACCCTATCATAAGAAATTTCTATAAGATTGTCCCATTTCTGGGAAGCACATCCTTTTTTCAAACGGAGACGGACCACTAGGACAAGGAACAAGAGCATTGAGGATTTCATTGTAATTTTCTTTGTTTCTGGATAGAAAATCTTCCTCAGTTACTCTTTGATGTACAATTTCATGATGTCAACATCTTTCATGAATCTTTCTTGTATCACTTCTCACTCGATCATGATAGATATGTTTGATTTATCATCCTTCGTCACACAATCATCATCGAAACAAAGCCTTTCCCACTGACTGCAAACTTCATCCATACGTATTGGTTTTTCAAGCTTTATCTTCTTTGAAGTTAAACATGCAAATGGAAGACCGTACGTCTTCCTAAGTGTACATCCACACTTTGAGCTTTATGAACCTATTTTATCTGCTCACTTGGCTTCGTGATCAATAAAATTCAATGTCGCATGAGATACATGGCCAACCAACTGTGAATAAAGGATGTTGTCTTTAAATCTGTGTTCTAAAAAAGTAATACTCTGACTAAAATATGTATGTTGAAATTTCCATCTATCATCATATCGGTTATTTTTTTATTCTGATGCTTTGTTTTACTTTTATTGTTTATTTTGAGTTTTCCTACTTATTAATCTCAAACACATGTTAAAGAAAGTTGTCCATGCATTATGTTAAGTTTTCCTACTTATTGTTTATTTTGTTTTACTTTTATTTTTTATTGAAGTGTGTAGATTTTTGCAAAGAGGTATTTTGATCTTGGAAATTTCATAGGCTTGAAATTTCTAGAAGGAAAAAGAAGAAGGAGCTTTTCTCCATGGTAGTGGAGTTTTTCTGTGGATCTGTCAACTTGTTAAAGAGAAGGATTAAAGGCTTGTAATTTCAAGATTGAGTGAAGATTGGGAAATTTATCAAGATTGGAATCCATCAAATGTTAAAGATCAAGATCTTGGAAAAAGATCAAAGTTTAGTGGTGGTAGCTAGTTGTAAACAAGTTCTATTAAGAAGCAAGGAAGAAGATAGATCGGATTGTTATAGTTTATGTTTTGCTTATCTGAATTGTTGTAGCATGAATCGGACTCAAAAGTCATATCAATGGAAGAAAGAAATTTTCGGTGGTTCACCATCGAAGACTAGATGTAGGTACCTGTGAGGATGATAACACTGAACTAGTATATATCATGGTGCACTTTCTCCTTCTCTCTCTCTCTCTCTCTCTCTCTCTCTCTCTCTCTCTCTCTCTCTCTCTCTCTCTCTCTCTCTCTCTCTCTCTCTCTCTCTCTCTCTCTCTCTCTCTCTCTCTATCATTTAAAATGTATGCTTGGGTTTTCTGTTTAGATTCATTGTGTTCATAGTCTTAATTCGCAAAATTTTAGGTTTGATTAGAATTGTTCTCCGAAAGGATCTTGTTAATTAATTATTGTGTGAGAATTGAAATTAGAGTTGCTTTCAAATTGAAGAATAGTTAAATTCTTTAAATATCTCGTTGAAACTTTAACCATTGGTCATTATATTATTTTTTACCTCACTACAAACCTTTGGTGTATGTATAGCATAAATTCGCTTCCAATATCTTAAAACCTTTTCAAAACAAGTTTACACCATATTCGTTTCCGCTTGCGTAATCTGATTTTAAATCGAATTGAAGGGATTTTTAGTTGTCTATTCACCCCCACCTCACCCACCCACCTTCTAGACAAATTACTCCATATTCAAACCAATAATTGGCATAAAGAGCTAGTTCTTTTGATAAGGTTTAGCAACCTCAAAATGGAGCGTATAATAGAGCCCCGATTTTCATTGGTGAAAACTATGCCTATTGGAAGGATTGCATGTACGTACACCTTATGTTCGTGGATATACAATATTGGTTAGCCATCGAAGACATACCTTATGTTCCTCAAGAGGATGTTGATGGTGTATCAATTGCAAAACCACATAAAGATTGGACTGAGGCCGAAACTAAAAAGGCGTCTTATGATTTGAAGGAGAGAAATATACTCATCTCATCATTGAGCATGAATTTATATTTTTCTATATCACATTGTAAGGCATATTAAGGAATGTGGAATTCTCTTCAAGTTCCCTACGAGGGAACCAAAGATGTTAAGCAATCTAAGATCAATACTCTAACAGATGAATTTGAACTCTTCCGCATGGAACCCGGTGAAATAGTGGCCTCCATGCAGATGAGATTTCCCCATATAATCAATAAAATTGAGAATTTGGGTAAGACCACTTATAATCAAGGTTGTGCTAATAATATTTTGAGGTCTATGTGCAGGGAATGGTAGCCAAAAGTCACGACTATCAAAGAATCTCATGACCTAAAGACCTTAGACATGTCAACCCTATTTGGTAAGCTCACCGAACATGATCATGAATTGAAGAGACTTGAAGCAAGAGAAACTAATACGAAGCGGAAGGATAAAAAAAAGAGAAGAATAACATCTTCATAAAGGCCTCCATTTCCAAGGTTAAATTAGAGGTAAATGATGAGGACTCGGTTGACTATTCGTAAGACGAAGAGATGGGATTGTTTATTAGGCGTTGTAACAAGTATATGAGGATAAATGGTCACTTAGAAAAGAACTTAATGAAGTTCATAAAATCAAATCACTCAAAGAAATCGGATGACAAGAAGAAAGAAGAAAAACAAGTCACGTGCTTCGAATGCAAAAAAAACGGTCACTACAAAAGTGATTGTCCAAGTTTGGCAAAGCACAAAGGAAAGAACATTACCATAAATCTAAAATCTAAGGAAAGGGACGGTGTGTGTACATAGATTGGTAAGAGGAGTAAGACTCTTCATCCTCCTCCTCGAGTTCAGACGAAGAAATAGCTAATATTTGTTTGATGGCTCGAAACAAGCAAAAGGACTCCGATGTAAGTGACTCTGATTCTAAATATTTACCTTCTATAGTGAGTTGCCTGAGGCGTTCCATGAGATGCATGACGATGAATTAAAATCTTTTAAGAAAATCTCATCTCAAAAGAAAAAGATTTTGAAACTTGAGGGAAAAATCTTAAAAATTTTGAGTCCTTGAAAGAGGACCATGCATCTTTAGTAAACGAACAATTATGCATTCCTCCAACTCTAGATGAAAAGGAAACTTTAGTTGAGTGTGTTACTTTCCCTTGTTTAAAAAATGAAATAGAATATTTAAAGGGACAAATAACTCAATTAACTAGAACACCTACCATTACATATATTAGTTCAAGCGATGATGAGAAAAACTTTAGAAAACAAAGTAAGAAAAATGCTCATGTCACTAGAAAGAATGTTTCCTCTAGAGTTATGTGCCATTATTGTTATGAAAGGGATAACATTAGGCATAAATTCCACATCCGAAATGTGAAAATTCCAAACAGTCTCATGGCATGGAGACCTAAGAGTTAGTGTTAACCCCCGAGGACCCAACACTAGTTAGGGACCTAAAATTCCATTGTTTGTCTTGTAGGAATGTCTTACATCAAATAATAGGATATGGTTCCTAGATAGTTGTTGTTCAAGGCATATGACGGGAGACGCATCGTTATTCATTGACTTCATCAAGAAAGAGCACGACTTCGTTACGTATATAACACAAAGGTAAATACTAGGAGAAATTATTGTGGGAAAACCCTCCACAATCACCATAGACGGCATTTTGTTTGTAAAAGGGCTTAAACACAATCTTCTTAGCATAAGTCAATTATGCGATAAGGGTTATTCCATAACTTTTGATCCCCTTAATTGCATAATTGAACATAAGTGTGACAAGGAGAAAATGTTTAAGGGTTCTAGAATTTATAATATTTATATGAATAATCTAGATGACGTATCAAATATTGGTACCAAGTGTTTAATCACCCGGAGTGAAGACTTTTGGTTGTGGCGTAGACGCTTAGGCCATGTCCATTTGACTTAATTAATAAAATATCTTCTAAGAATCTAGTAATTGGTTTGCCAAAAGTCAAATTTTATAAAGAAAAGATTTGTGATGCATACCAAATGGAAAGCAAATAAGAGTGGCTTTTAAATCCAAAAATTATGTTTCCACTTTAAAACTTCTTGAGCTTTTCCATATAGACCTCTTTGGTCCTTTACAGACTAGGATTCTAGGAGGCAACTAATATGGATTTATGATAGTAGATGATTTTACTAGATTTACGTGGACCCTATTTTAAGTCAAAAGGAAGAAACCTTAAAGTGTTTGTGAAATTTGCTAAGCTTACCCAAAACCGACTAGATTTGAAAATAGTCACCCTAAGAAGTGACCATGGTGGTGAATTTGTTAACCACCAATTTGAAAACTTTTGCAACGAGAGCGGTATAGCCCACAACTTCTCATGTCCATGCACTCCATAACAAAATGGTGTTGTGGAGCGTAAAAATCGTGTTTTAGAAGAATTAGCACGGATAATGATAAGCGGAATGGGTTTTTCTAAGTACTTTTGGACGGATGCGATTAACACTGCATGTCATGTCTTAAATAGGGTGCTCATACGATCTATCCTAAAGAAGACACCCTATGAGTTACTTAAGGGTAGGAAAGCTAATATTTCTTACTTTCGTGTCTTTAGTTGCAAATGTTTCAGTCTAAATAATGGCAAAGATAAACTTGGTAAGTTTGATGTCAAAACTGATGGGAATCTTCTTAGGATACTCATCATCTAGTAAGGAATATAGAGTATTTAATAATAGAACTTTAGTTGTTGAATAATTTGTACATGTTGTTTTTGATGAAACCAAACCACAAAAATATGGGGAGAGGTATTTCTTCTATTATTGATGTTTCAGGTGCTAACACGAAAGATAAGGTTGACGATGACGTTCCAAAAGTAGATCCTCCAAAAGATGAGGACATTAATGATGATAAAGAGGAAAGTGAACACGGGGATGATAAACATGAGACCTCAAACCAACTTCCCCAATATTGGATCATCACAAAGGATCATCTGTTGGACAAAATCTTAGGAGACACCAAAAGAGTAGTAAGCACGCGTTTACAATTAAATAATTTCTGTAATTATTCTGCCAGCGTCCTAAAGACAAAACAGTCATAGGCATTAAGTGGGTCTTTCAGAACAAACTAGATGAAAACGAAATAATTACTAGAAACAAGGAAAGGCTAGTGGCAAAGGGGTATAACCAAGATGAAGGGATGGACTACGAGGAGACTTATGCTCATGTATCCCGACTTGAGGCTATTAGACTACTATTGGCATTCATATGTTATCTTGATTTCAAGCTATATCAAATGGACGTTAAGTCTGCTTTCCTAAACATATTCATAAATGAAGAGGTATATGTCTCTCAACCTCAAGGTTTTGAGGATCATGACAATCCCAACCATATTTTTAAACTTAAGAGAGGCCTTTATGGCCTCGGACAAGCTCCTAGAGCTTGGTATGAATGTTTTAATGGTTTCTTACTAGGTAAGGGATTTAATCATGGAACCATAGACACAACTTTATTCATAAGACATAAAGGAAAACTTGTTTTATTGGTTCAGATATATGTAGATGACATTATTTATGGATCTACTAACGAAGCTTTGTGTAAAGAGTTTTCTAACATAATGCATGGCAAATTCGAAATGTCATTGATGGGTGAACTTACGTATTTCTTGGGACTCTAAATAAAGGAAACTAATAAAGGAAATTTCATTAGTCAAATAAAATATTGCTTGGAAGTCTTAAAGAAGTATGAAATGAAGAATGAAAAATTAATATATACACCTATGGCTTCAAGTTTTCTAATCGACAAAGATAAATCAGAAAAACAGTTTAAAATTACTAGATATCGAGGTATCATTGGATCTTTGCTTTATTTAACTGCAAGTAGACCTGATATTATGTTTAGTGTATGTATGTGTGCTAAGTTTCAAGCTTCCCCTAGAGAATCCAATTTCAAGATCATTAAATGTATTTTAAGGTATCTTAACGGTACTGCAAATCATGATCTTTGGTTGTGTAAGGGAAGTGAATGTAGTTTAGTAGGTTACTCTGACTCTGATTTTGCGGGATGCATATCATATAGGAAAAGCACTAGTGGAACGTGTCATATTTTTTGAAATTTCCCGATCTCGTGGCATAGCAAGAAGAAACATATTGTTTCACTTTCTACCATCGAGGCAGAATACGTAGCTGCCAGTAATTTTTGTGCACGAGTCATTTGGCTTAAGCAACAATTATTGGACTATGATTTAAAATTAGGTTGTGTTCCAATCAAATTTGACAACACTAGCGCTATAAACCTAACCAAGAACCCGATGCTACACTCCCGTACTAAACATATAGAAATTAGGCATCATTTTCTTCGCAATCATGTGGAAAAAGGCGACGTAGTTTTTGAATATGTGGATACCAAAAATCATTTTGCTGAAATTTATCCATTTGTGTAGTTTGTCATGTGTGTTTATTCTCTGTTATATATTTTTTTCGGATTCGCTTCACATTTAATATCTATGTTAAGTCTGCATTTAATTTTATTCGCATAACATTCATCAATACATTCATTCATACATTTAATCATTGCATTTCATGCATTTTTTCTATTTTTTTCTTGCATAATTTTTTTTGAATCATATCATGATTCAATTCACGAAGCTATCTAGATAGTTGATTTCATTTTGTTTGCGCGAATCGGTTCATGAATCAATTCATCCTGTCAAAAATCATTTTTTCAAACTAGTGTGGTACAACTGTCAACTTTTAAATGAATATATTTTATCCTTTATGCCTCCATCAGAATTTTCGGTCACCATCACCTTTCTTTTTGTACACTCCTCTCTCACATCATCACCACATCTTTCTTGGTTAGATTCTTTTCCCACATCACCATCACATTTAATCATACCTCACCATTATTATATCTTTTGGAATTCCCATATATTTGTTTTTTTCTGTCAGACACGTTTACCAACAATTGGTTTACGAATAATTTTCAACTTTTCTACACATTTCCCATCAATGCACCTCTTTCCAACTTTTCATTACTTTTAATAAAACAGTTTTTTCTCTTCATCTATTTCCATATTTTTTTTGGTTTTCTCTCTCTTCCTTTCATCATCTTAATTATTTTTTCATTTATATTTCATCTTCTCTCTCTTCATTTCATGATCTTCTTTGTTCTTCTCTTTCATAACATCCACTCATACACATTCATCATCTTTAACTTATCCCAAAAAATCATCCACTTTTCTTCATTTTTCCTCAAACATCATGGAATCCAACGACTCTCTATCATTCATGTTAATTGAAAATTAAAATTCTGTTTTTTTTCCTCCCAAAATTAACAGATTTTATTTTCTTTAGAATCACTTTAGTTGTAGCTTTTATTCCCAATGTATAAATACATTTGCATCATTCCAATTCAAGGTTAATGCAAAAATATACTTATCCAAAATATTACTCTATTCTCTCTATTTTTCTCTCTCAACTTCATCTTCTCCAATATTCTTTTCTTCCACCATTGTTGAACCTTCAATTTTCAGTTTTATGTTTTATGTTCCAACATTTGGCATCAAGAGTCTTGGTTATCGATCCTAATCCGCTGCAACAATGGCAACCGTTTCCAATGATCGAATTCCCACCAATCTCCCGATTCTTGATTCGAAGAACTATGATAAATGGGCAAAACAAATGAGGGTTTTGTTTGGTTGTCAAGAGGTGCTTGAGATCATCGTCAATGGAGTTACACAATTAGGGGCAGCGGCTACCGACATTCAAAGAGCTACACACAAAAAAGAGAAGAAGAAGGATTATAAAGCCCTATTCTTGATTCATTCTTGTGTTGATAACGACAATTTCAAGAAGGTTGGCGATTATGAATCGGCGAAGCAAGCATGGGAAATCTTGGAGAAAGCATATGCCGGTGCCGTCAAAGCGAAGGTTGTAAGGTTACAAACATACAAGCGACAATTCGAGTTAACACAAATGGAAGATAAAGAAACGATCAACGACTACATTACGCGCATTACCCAGTTAGTTAATCAAATCAAATCTTGTGGGGAAACGATTCTTGAGCAGAATGTTGTATCGAAAGTATTGCGTTCGTTAACGCCGCGTTTCGACAACATAGTTGTGGCTATTGAAGAATCAAAGGATCTAACAACTTTGAGCAAGGATGAATTGCAAAGTTTGTTAGAGGCACATGAACAAATGATGGATGAGAGAGGCGCTGACAAAGCCAAAGTGGAGATTGCTTTGCAAGCGCGTTTCAATGAGAAGAATAAAAGGTCGAAAGGAAAATTTGCGGCGAGAGGTAAATCAAATTTTCAGAATTTTGGTTCAAATGATTCACAAAATTCAAAGCATTGGACAAGTGAAAAGGGTGAATGTAGCTCCAAGGATAGTGGTCATAGCAATGGTTTCAAGAAGCGTGATGTGAGTAAGGTGCAATGCTACAAGTGCAAAAAGTTTGGACACTTTGCAAATTCGTGTCGTGGTAAATCGAACGACATTCACAATAATGAAGCCAAGGTTGCTAGGGAAGAGGTAGATGATGAGGACACACTTCTAGTAATGATCACGGAGGGGAGTTATGGCATTACGGATGTTCGGGCAACAGCTACAACAGTGAAAGTTTGCGGGACAGCAGCTGTACTGTTTCGGAAAATAGCGAGAAAATGAATTCGGATCGAAATGCGTTAGTTACCGTTCGTGATGGAGTCCAAGGGAGAGATGAGTGGTACTTGGATTCCGGTTGTTCAACACATATGACGGGTCGAAAAGATTGGTTTGTGCAAATCAATCAAGCGGCAAAAAGTAAAGTCAAATTTACCGACGACACCACTTTAAGCCCCGAAGGGGTAGGAGATGTTTTGATCGTAAAGAGGAATGGTGGACATTCAAGGATCAAAGATGTCTTGTATATACCGGGAATTAAGTGTAATCTTTTAAGTATTGGCCAATTACTTGAAAGAGGATACAAAATTCGGTTGGAGGACAAGATTTTGCGCGTTTTGGATTCAAATGGTGTGTTGATTCTAAAAGCACCGATGGCTGCCAACAGAACCTTTAAGGTTGAGTTAAAGGTTATGGAGCATCGTTGTCTAGCTACCGCGACAAGTAGAGATGAGTGGTTATGGCATTACCGTCTTGGTCACCTTAATTTTAGGGATCTAAGAAAGTTGCAACAAAGTGAAACGGTAACGGGGTTGCCACACATTAGTATTCCAACTGAATTGTGTGAGGAATGTGTGAAGGCTAAACAGCACAAGAATGTGTTTAGCAAAGATGCGGGTCGAAGAACCAAAGGCTTACTTGAGGTGGTATGTTCCGATGTTTGCGGACCGATGCAAGTAGAGACTTATGGTGGTAATCAATATTTTGTTACGTTCATTGATGATTTTAGTAGGAAGCTTTGGACATATCTTATCAAGAGAAAAGATGAGGTATTTGGAGTTTTCAAGAATTTCAAATCCATGGTGGAGCGCCAAAGCGGTCGGAAGCTCAAAATTCTCAAAACGGATGGTAGAGGTGAGTATGCCTCTAGTGAGTTTGGGAAGTTTTGTGATCGTGAGGGAATTTTACGTGAGGTGGTGCCTCTGTATACGCCTCAACAAAACGGGGCTTCCAAGAGGAAAAATCGTACAATAATGAACATGGTGCGTAATATGCTTTGTGGGAAGAATTTGCCTAAGGAATTGTGGGGTGAGGCCGTGTCTACAACCACCTACTTGTTGAATAGGTGTCCCACTAAGAAGCTGGAGAAACTCACACCGGAAGAGGCTTGGAGTGGCTTCAAACCAAATTTGAATCATTTGCGCGTTTTTGGATCGATTGCATATCGTCATGTACCGGATCAACTTCGGAAGAAATTGGATGATAAGGGTGAGAAGTTGATATTTGTAGGATATCACTCTATTAGAGGGTATAAGTTGTTCGATGGAAGAAATCGGAAGGTCGTCATAACCCGGGATGTGACTTTTGATGAAGTAAAAAATGCAGAAAATGTTGCAGTAACCGGTTACCCAAATAGCAGTAACCGGTTACTCATAGAAAATGCAGCAGTAACCGGTTACCCAAATAGCAGTAACCGGTTACACAAAGTAGATTTGCAGCAGCAGTAGTTTTTTGAATTCTATGATCCTGAGGCTAATGACACAGCTGTACCAGCACCTACAGTAGCGCAAAATGATGTTGTTAATGATGGTACACCAGTGAGGCAAAGTGCCTTGCCTCATAGACTCCGAGATTACGAAAGATTCCATGATAACAAAGTGAATAATGATGGTGACTTTGTTCATTTCACGCTTATGGCCGAATCTGAACCGGTAAATGAGGAAGAAGCCTTAAGTGATCCTAAGTGGATATGTGCAATGAAAGAGGAGTTGGAATCTATTGAGAAAAACGGTACTTGGGAGTTGGTCGATTTACCACTTGGAAAGAAACCGATAGGTGTGCGATGGGTCTATAAGGTTAAAGCAAATCCCAAAGGTGAAGTAATCAAGCACAAAGCTCGATAAGTGGCGAAGGGGTTCTTGCAACGAGAAGGTATAGACTATGAGGAGGTATTCGCACCGGTGGCTAGATTAGAGACTATTCATTTGGTTGTTGGTATTGCGCATAGCAATAATTGGATGGTTTACCAAATGGATGTCAAATCTGCGTTTTTGAATGGTCCTCTTGTTGAGGAGGTCTATGTGGGGCAGCCACCCGGTTTCGTGATAAAAGATCAAGAGATGAAGTATTACAAGCTACACAAGGCGTTGTATGGTTTGAAACAAGCTCCAAGAGCTTGGAACAAACGTATTGACGGCTTTCTTATTGACATTGGTTTCAAACGATGTGTGTCCGAACATGGAGTTTATGTGAGATCGGATACGAATGATGGTGTGATTATACTTTGCTTGTATGTTGATGATCTCTTGATTACGGGTAGCCATGACAAGAGTGTTTCAAGGTTCAAAAGTGAGCTCATGAGAGAGTTTGAGATGACGGATCTTGGTGTCATGAATTACTTCCTTGGCATAGAGTTTCACAAGTCAAAAGTGGCGTTGCTTATGCACCAAAGGAGGTATGCTCTAGATATTTTGAAAAAGTGTGATATGGAGCATTGTAATACTTGTATTACACCTTGTGAGGCTAGAGTGCAGCTGTCCAAAAGTGATGAGGAGGATGATGTCGATCCAACGCTTTACCGGAGCTTGATTGGATCGTTACGGTATTTGTGCAATACGCGACCGAAGTTGGCTATTAGTGTCGATATTGCTAGTAGATTCATGGAGAGACCGGAGGTGTCTCACTTGGCGGCGGTCAAGAGGATCCTTAGATATGTGAAAGGTACTCTTGGTTGCGGAATTCTCTTTCCCGCATCGGACACAGGGCGTAAGTGCAATTTACTTGGCTATACCGATTCCAATTGGTGCGGAGATAAAGATGACCGAAAATCGACGGCGGGGTACATCTTTATGTTTGGTAGTACACCAATCTCTTGGTGTTCGAAAAAGGAACCGGTTCTAGCACTCTCTTCTTGTGAGGCCGAGTACATTGCAGCATCGTTAGGTGTGTGCCAAGCTATATGGCTTATGAATCTATTGAAGGAATTGGGATATGGTGATGATGTTGCCACCATACTGTTTGTAGACAATGTTTCCGCAATAAATTTTGCGAAGAACCCGATTGCACACGGAAGGAGCAAGCATATTGAGATACGGTTTCATTATTTGAGGGAATTGGTTAGTGATGGAAAGCTTAGATTGAGCTGTTGCCGAAGCGAAGACCAAGTTGCGGACTTGTTGACAAAGGGTGTGACAAATGATTTGTTCATGAGGCTAAAGAAGTGCTTCAGCATGGTGGACTTGGAGCAACTAAAGTGAGGTGGTGTGTTAATTGAAAATTAAAATTCTGTTTTTTTACCCTCCCAAAATTAACAGATTTTATTTTCTTTAGAGTCACTTTAGTTGTAGCTTTTATTCCCAATGTATAAATACATTTGTATCATTCCAATTCAAGGTTAATGCACAAATATACTCATCCAAAATATTACTCTATTCTCTCTATTTTTCTCTCTCAACTTCATCTTCTCCAATATTCTTTTCTTCCACCATTGTTGAACCTTCAATTTTCAGTTTTATGTTTTATGTTCCAAAAATTCGTCATGGTTTAAGCTTGTTTTGGGACTTTACATCTCAGTAAGGTCCAATGAGTTTGGTTGGGTCACTCGAGCTTCCTTCAGTTTTTGCTCAAGGTTTCGTGTGTTTGGTTGGTTCGCTCGAAGTTGTTCAGTTTTTTCTCACGACTCAATGTTTTTCAGACTTTGTGTAGTGTTGTGTTCTTCAATCCAAAGCTTTCAAGATTTTGCAAGTTTGGGTTCAATATTTCGAAAGTTTGGTTTTGCTTAGACTGCTACAAATGTTGAAAGTTTCTTATACTCAATGTCTCAATAGTTTGTGCATCCTAAAATCACAAAGAAACGATCCTCGGATTCGAAACACCCTCACGGTGAATCTTCTGCAGGTGCTCAAGTGATAGACTTGAGTGTTAAACTTCATAAAGTTCAAAACTTGATTCTGGATTGAATTCAACAAACTTTTCGTGACACATTCTACTCGAAGGTTCTCTCCTATCCGAATTGTATCTCCAAAGTTGCTGCAACGAAACCAGGTTTGAACTTTTTTGAGATTTTCGAAAAGCATAGGTTAGAAGCATTTCTTGGTTTATCACATAAGTTCAATGTTCATCACGTGCGAGCTTTCTATTATTGTGTTGTTCCGATTGAAGATGGCTTTGGCTTCTCTTGTGAGTTTAAAAGTCAGGTTATCACCTTCGTTGCTTCGCTGCTGAAGATTTAAAAATTATGTTAGATTTGGATAATACTGGTTATGAGTTCACACGAGCGACTATGGATTCTGACTATCAATGAACTTCTCTTGTGACACAAGTGTCTAAGATTCTGTTTCATGACAACATGTTGTTTTCAAATTTTACCATTTGGCAACTTAATGTCAACTCTTGTTTTATTCATTGGATCATTGCAAAGATTTTGGTTCGTCGGAAAGATAATTTTGCTTGGGTTGAAGTGTTTGATTTGTTTGTGCTTTAGATGCTTCTCTCCAAGAAGAAGGTGAATTGGGTTAAGTCATCACCTATATGATTATGGAATGTAAAACGAGTGTATCAAAAATGTTGTACTTTCCATCCTTTGTGCAACTCATTCTGAATCATGTTGGAGTTACGTCAACTCTTAAGGATCAGGAAGATGAGTCGACATCGTTTAGTGATGCCACACTACATCAGTGCAAATATCATTATGACTCCTACAAATAAGAATGGTATTTTCGAATTGCATTCTCTCACATTTATGAGAACTCTTTTGTGAACACCAAAACCATTCCTCCCAATTATAAACCTATAGCTGCTTCTCTTCCTTCTGGTGCTTCTTCTTCAGTTGACCATGGCTCTGCAGTTATTACTAGGGCCGACCTTGATCGTTGGGGTGAACGTATGTTTTTGGACCAGAGGGCACTTTCTGCTCAACACAATGCCAAGTTGGATCACATTCTTGCTCAACTTGTGGCTCATAACGTTGGTCAAACCAACGCTTATGAAGATCCTAAATATTTTGAGATGAAGGATTATTAAACCATTATTTTGCATCTTGCATCATTGCATTTTATTTAACTCTTTCCATTTTGTTGTATTTAGGGTTTATTTTAGATAACTTTCTGTTTACTATGTCTGCTTGAACTATGCCATTTAGCTTCTTTTTTATATCTTCTTACCTTTTGAAATTGCCTATCGTTTGAGATATTTTGTTATGCGCATTGAGTTTTTTTGCTGGATTTTGCTTTGTTTATAATTTATGTGTTATCACAAATTTGTTTTCTTTCATTTTTGTCCCTCTTCCATTTTTATTTTGTTAAAGGCAGAGAAAGGATTCCTGTTTGGAAATTGTAATTCGTGTGATTAAGTCTTTTACACATGGGGAGCATGATTTCATGTAACTCAAAATTAATCAAGTTGCCAAGCATAAAAAAGGGGGAGACTGAAATTGCCATCTATCAGCATTGTCGCATCTCGAAAAATACGATTCCTCGCGATGGTCGCGGAAAAATATTTATGTTCGAACAGAGTTGTCATCGAACTTTATTTATCCCAATGAAGGGATAGGAGAATATCGATAAAACCTTTAGGAAACAGAATAATGGTCGTCGCAACCATATTCGGGTTCGGGAGTGGATTACGTAAGGGGAAGGTATTAGCACCCCTTACGTCCATTGTACTCAACGGGAACCTTTTAGTTCTAATGTGCGTTTCGAGTGTTAATTTATGTTTGTTTGTTATCTTTAGGTTATAAATTTATTTTTAAAAAATAGAAATGGATGTGAACCTCAGAAAGGGAAAGGGGAGGTTTTTTATTAGTGTGCTCGCGAAGATACAGCAATCTCCTGCCTACGTATCCTTATGGTATGATAAGGAAATCAGAGCATTCGTAGTTCGGGGAACTACAGTTGGTTGGTGTTTTTTAATGAAAAATTGTTTGGATCGCATCCTAAAGGCTAAACGTTGGCTTGTCTACTCTCGGTGGAGGCTTAAGCATTGGTTTGTTGTGCGCATTAGAAAGGATTAACAGTGTTCTTTTTGAAAAGAGTTTTGATCACACGGAGGTGACAAGTTGGATTAATATGTTTGATTGGTTTCGATCGCACGGGGCGAGGACAGATAAATTTGATGTGTTGAGATATTTTTGTTGGATGACGATTACTCGGATAGTCGTGTAAGACAACTCGTATCCTGATAATTGGGAAAGGGAATAGAAAACTCTAGACCACTTTCTTTTTCCTCCTTAATTATAAAAGGTTTTGATAATAGTTAATGTGTTGTTGAATGGATGACGAATACTCGGATAGCCGAGTAAGACAACTCGTATCCTAATAATCGGAAAAGGGAATAAAAGACTCTAGACCGCTTTCTTTTTCGTCCTTAGTAGTTATGAAAATAAGGTTGTGTATGGTTGATGTATTTTTAGAATAAACGACAAGTACTTGAATGACTGAGTAAGACAACTCATATCCAAGCATTTGAGAAGAGGAATTGAAAACTCAAGACCATCTCCCTTTTCATACAGTTTATTATGAAAGCGATTTGACTTACAATATGAGTTAGCAGAAAAATGACAATAGTTCGACTGACCGAGTAAGAGAACTCGTATTCAAACAATTGAGGAGAGAAGTTGAAAACTCAAAGTCATCTCCCTTTTCATTTAGCTTATTATGAAAATAATTTGATTTAATCAGGTTTAGACGTTTGTGGAGAAATGACGATTGTTTGACTGACCAAGTAAGAGAACTTGTATTCAAATAATCGAGGAGAGAAATTGAAGACTTAAAGTCATCTCCCTTTGCATTTCTTATTATAAAATGATTTGATTTGTTTGTGCTTAAATGGATTAGAAATGACAACTATTTGACTAACCGAGTAAGAAAACTCGTATTCAAATAATCGAGGAGAGGATTTGAAAACTCAAAACCATCCCCCTTTTCATTTTCAAATGAAGTGTTGTTTAGATGTGATTAAGTATTTTAACTTTCAATGAAAATACTCGATGTTGGATCGAGGTTTTAATTTTGTGTTTACGAGTGGAGTGAATTTTATTTTAGTGAATGATTCATCTAATCGATTAATTAAAACCGAATAGGTCTCATTGTAAGAAGGCCCAAGAGTAAGCCATGTGAGGTTGATGGCGATGCTTTTACAAGCGATCGACTTACATAGGTGTTTTGAAAATGGACTCGACTTTGAATCGAGAAGTATGTGATTTATTTTGAAATCGGCTCGGATTATTTTAAAATCGATGAAAGCGACGTGATTTTGTCACAATTATAACATATCATTTCGTGTACACTCAAGGTTCAATATAAACAAATAGATAAAGAATAATCATGCACATACACTCCTTAAGATAAATAAACATCTAAATTATGAAGGTCATTTGTGATTCTATAATCAATTAATTAATTGAATGTTTAACGAATTATTTTATTTTAATTAAATAATAAGTAGTAATAATAAAAAAAATATATATAACCAAATAATTAAATATTAATAATGATAACAACCATGTAATTGTGTATTTACTTTTAAAAAATAATAATAATAAGAGTAATATAATTACATATTTACTGTATATATATATATAAATAATATTAACAATAGTATAATTAAAATTTTGAAAATAAAATAAAATAATATTAACAATAGTATAATTAAAATTTTGAAAATAAAATAAAATAATATTAACAATAGTATAATTAAAATTTCGAAAATAAAATAAAATAATATTAACAATAATATAATTATAATTTCGAAAATAAAATAAAATAATATTAACAATGGTATAATTATAATTTCGAAAATAAAATAAAATAATGTTAACAATAGTATAATTAAAAAATTTCGAAAATAAAATAAAATAATATTAACAATAGTATAATTATAATTTCGAAAATAAAATAAAATAATATTAACAATGATATAATTATAATTTCGAAAATAAAAATAAATAAATCAAGGCATTGTTCTATTCTAAACTGGGGGTGTTATCAATAAAACGAATATGGGCCTAAGAGCAAAGGAAAACCCATGAAGGGTCTGGTCAAACTTGTTGACCCAGGAGGCTTCATCTTTTAAACGGTGACAAGTGTCCAGGGTTGGTGACATTTGTCACCGCCACCTCACCAAACCAAACACGGTTATTAACAAATGAAAACTGGAAAACACATCAGCATTTTACCCATTCTTTCTCTCTCTTTAGTTTCAGTCGTTCGCAAAAAGGGCTCTGTAAACCCTAAAAAAAATTCTCCCGGAGAAGACGGCCGAAGGCGGCGCCTCCGTCCTTCTCCGGTCACCCTACCCCAAAACACCATCTAGCTTACTAAACACGACCTTCTGAGGTCGAATCTGAACCCACAATTTCCTAAACCAAGCTCAAACCTTCTAGATCTCTAAACCCTTACCGCGAAATCTAAGTTCTTGCATGTGGCGATTTAAGAGAAATAATGGGGATTTTGTTTCACTTACCACGGCAGAGGAGATGGAAAGGCGATTTCAGGCGGAGAAGAGTGCTTTGATCTGAGTCCGTCGCCGGTAACCCGTCACAGTTCCGGATAAGTTTCCTTCCTCAACTTTTCTTCTTTGTCTATTTCGTCTGATGATTAAATGGAAAATCTGTTTCAGTTTTTTGTGTTATGGTTTGCTGGCTTTTTTCGGAAATTTGATGTTCTTAATCTTTGGGATTTCTAAAAATGTTTGACGTTTGCTGTTTGGTTTTTAGGGGTTTTTTTGAAATCTTGTTGTTGTTGTTCTTGCTGTTGTACTTTGCTGTTGTGTTTTGCTGTTAACTTTTTAGCACTTTCAGAAAATATTGCTCTGTTGTTTAGGTTTGAAAACACGAATTGCTTTGTTGTTCTTGTTTAGGGTTTTGAGAAATAATATCTTGCTGTCTATTCTGTTAACTTCTCAATCTCTTTATGAAGAATTTTTTAAGTCTTAAAAACTCCTTCATCTTGTACACTTTTTTCTCCAGATTATATGGGGTTCTACTTTTGATAATTTGTTACTGTTTTAAGCTATTGTCAAAATGTTTTTTTATTCATGTTAACCTGCTGGGTAAAGTTTTGAGCCAAGTAGTTTATTTAGTTGTTTTTTCCAGTTTCTTAAGCGCTTCTGAAAAGTGCTTTTTATTTAAGCTATTTCTTCTCTGCAGGGTTCAATCAGTGCTTTTTATTTAAGCGCTTCTGAAAAGTGCTTTTTATTTAAGCGCTTCTGAAAAGTGCTTTTTATCCAAAGGAGGGTTCAATCAGTCCATTGTTTTTTGGTCTTTAGAATGATTCTTGGAATTCTTTTTTTTGTCTGTTGAAGTTGCAAATGACACTTTTATTAAATTAAGGTGTAATTAATTATTTTATATTTTTAGGTTAAATGTATATTTTGGATTATTGGATTAAATTTTAATCATGTAATTACCTTTCAAAACTTTTAGTTATGCTAATTAATTTAAATCATTTTGAACTTTGTCTTCTTATTTCACTTGACAATCTATTTGGACCACTATCCAACCAAAAAAAATGTTTCTAGCATGTTATTATTTAATCAAAATCCAACTATGACCAGAAATTTAAAATGAGGCATGTCAATGCAATTTCAACCTTTTAAAAACCACGCAATTTTAACTTAAGTACAAAGAACCCAAATATAGTGATTTTATTTACAAAACAAATTTACAAAACAACACAATTCTAACTTAGATCCAAAGAAACCAAATATAGTGACTTAAATTTAAAAAAAAAACTACACAATTCTAACTTAGGTATAAAGAAACCAAATATAGTGATTTAATTTTAAAACAACACAATTCTAACTTAAAAAAAAAAGCAAATTTAATTTAGGAACCTATGAAAGACTTAGAACTTGGCATAAATATTTGGGGTGTGTAAATGGACTAATAAATAGTGATCATAGAAATAATAACATGGCTCTTAATACTTACTAATAAGAAAATAGGTTTTGGGTTAGTAAATGTAAAAAGATTCAAGCCATATTTTAGATTATGAACACTCTTATGCAAATGGGCATTTGAAACAAAGAGATCTCACGGGTAAACCATAGATGACCGGACAAAATTGGGGTATGACAAGCATATAAGTTATTTTGTTATTTTGATGCTTTGTTTTACGTTTATTGTTTATTTTGAGTTTTCCTGCTTATTAATCATCAAACACATGTTAAAGAAAGTTGTACATGCATTATGTTAAGTTGACTATAAGTCATAACTGTTTGAATCGATTCAGAAGCTTCCCCTGTTTGATTCAAAGGTTTTTGTAACTTTTGACTCGAGTCAAGGACTTCATGAATCGATTCACGAATGTACCTTTAAAGTTGATTTTGGTTCTGTTTGCGTGAATTGAGTCGGTAGCAAATTTGAATCGAGTCATCGATCTAAATTTCCATATTGAATTGATTCAATAAGGGTTGTGACTTGATTCAGAATGCTAATTTGAATTGATTCATTTTAGACTTGACTCGGGTTAACTGCCCTAATTGAATTGAGTCATGGAAATACTGAATTGATTCATTTAGTTATTTTTTACTCATTTCTTGTGCATTATCTCTTGCACTTAAAATTTGGGTTTCATTTTCCTCATTTCATAAGTGATCAAATTTTTCAGTCAGAAAAAGCTTTGCAAACACAAATTTCTTTCTCTCTCAAATCTTCATCTTAATCATGCTCATGGAAAACATTCACTTGTGTTTGTGTGATGATTAATTGTGGGGAAACATTAGAGATCTAATTTTTTATTGAAGTGTGTAGATTTTTGTAAAGCGGTATTAAGATCTTGGAAATTTCAAAGGCTTGAAATTTCTAGAAGGAAAAAAAAGAAGGATCTTTTCTCCATGGTAGTGGAGTTTTTCTGTGGATCTGTCAACTTGTTAAAGAGAATTATTCAAGGCTTGAAATTTCAAGATTGAGGGAAGATTGGTAAATTTATCAAGATTGGAATCCGTCAAAAGTTGAAGATCAAGATCTTGGAAAAATATCAAAGTTTAGTGGTGGTAGCTAGTTGCAAACAAGTTCTATTAAGAAGCAAGGAAGAAGATAGATTGGATTGTTATAGTTTATCTTTTTCTTATATGAATTGTTGTAACACGAACCGAACTCAAAAATCATATTAATGGAAGAAAGAAATTTTTGGTGGTTCACCATCAAAGACTAGATTTAGGTGTTTGCGATGACGATAGCACCAAACTAGTATGTATATATCCTAGTGCACTTTTTCCCTCTCTCTCTCTCTCTCTCTCTCTCTCTCTCTCTCTCTCTCTCTCTCTCTCTCTCTCTCTCTCTCTCTCTCTCTCTCTCTCTCTCTCTCTCTCTCTCTCTCTCTCTCTCTCTCTCTCTCTCTCTCTCTCTCTCTCTCTCTCTCTCTCTCTCTCTCTCTCTCTCTCTCTATATATATATATATATATATATATATATATATATATATATATATATATATATATATATATATATATATTGGGTTTACTTCTTTAGATTCATTGCATTCATAGTCTTGATTTGCACAAGTTTAGGTTTGATTAGAATTGTTCTTCAAAAGGATCTTTTTAATTGATTATTGTGTGAGAATTGAAATTAGAGTTGCTTCCAAATTGAAGAATAGTTAAAGTCTTTAAACATCTCGTTGAAACTTTAACCATTAGTCATTACATTTTTGTACCTCATTACAAACCTTTGGTGTATGTATAGCATAAATCCTCTTCCAAGATCTTAAAACCTTTTCAAATCAAGTTTTCACCATGTTAGTTTTCGCTTGCGAAATCTAATTTTAAATCGAATTGAATGGATTTTTAATGTCTATTCAACCCCTCATCCATTCTATATAAATTACTCCATATTCAAACCAACATATGTATCTCATTATGTTGGTTTTAGAGCATTTGATTCACGACATCCTGATCTCGACAAAAATCACTTTAACTGTTTCCCAACCAATTATTTAGTCAAGCATGTGCAAATTCAACTTTATTAGTTGTTGTATTGCCAAAGTGTCGAACCTGATTAGTCCAAAATCAAACAATATTCTCTTTAACCTGATCCAAAATAATGCCCTTAACCTATTTAAGCAATTCTAGATATCTCGCACACATACACGTCTTAAATGTATTACAGATTCGACATATAATTCTTTCATGGAAGAATTTATTATACCATTCTATTCATCCATTATATTTTCCACCACCACACCAGATTTGACAATTTTTCCATCTTCTAGTTTGACTTGTTTCGTGGCAACCGCAAGTTTTACTCGACTTCTCACATTTTTTGTTATATGATACTTACAAAGTAATGCGAACGATGTAAGAAACACTATTGCAACCGAACTCATCAATGTGGTGTCGCGATCAGTGATTATTACCCACAACATGCTTTCTTTGTCCTTCAACATAAACATGCACATTTCCAAATCCCATGTAACATTTTCCACATTTTCGGATTCCAAAAACGAGAAAGCGGTTGAATAAGTCATCTCCATAGAAGTAACACCAACAATTTCCAGGAGTGAAAGTTTATACTTGTTTGGTTTGTATGTTGAATCAATTATGAGCATAGGGGGGGGGATGTTGAACAACTTGATGGAATCGGGATGACTCCAAAATATATCTTGAACGGTGACTTTGTCCTCACAACCTTTGTACCTCAAAACATAGATGTAATCTTCCAAAATCTTCAACAGTTGTTGCATATCAGAAGTTGGTCTTCTTACCGCCTTGTTGTCTTGAGCACGCATGTTGTATATTTACTTGATATTTGAAACATTTAGAGGTCTTTTCTGTTTCAAAGATGCGAGTATGTTTTTTGGCGCTACCATGTTTAAAGTCAATGTCTAAGATAAGTTCTCTCTCTTTCGGAACAAGTTGACATGCAATGGGGTGACCGACTAGCTTTCCAATAAAGGCATGATTATGTATACTGGAAATCGCATTAAATTTCCATGTTTCATCTGCCATATGGTATCATAACAATTTAAATGGACACACATACTTTCTCGATCCCGTGTCATCTCGTTCAATTTCCTAATTCGTGGTTAGTACGTGCCACTTCTTTCGCACCTCATTGTTACAAATGTTTGTCTTTGATCCGAACCATTGTTAGATCTTCCGATTACAATTCCAAACCCCAATTTCCCGGCCTCTATGCAGGCCCATTATAGCATATGTTCACGAACAATAAACTCTTGTTTATTCGTAAATTATTCACTAACATTTACCTCAACAACGATCAGTTGAGCACCCTGTATACATCATCATTGACTTCATCCGATTTAACATCATGTTTCACTTCAACTGGTTTAACATCTACACTCACAATAGTTTTGGGAAACATATCTGGATGCACCATATCTAGTGACACCAAAAACAGAAGAAAAAAATAGCTTTAAAACTCAAAGTATCAGGCAAATCCGGATATGCATCTCCGGACCACACCAAACTTCGTCTGAAGATGCATATTCGGACTCAATGTTCTTTTTTCATCTCAAACATCATATTGATGCAAGGAATGAGGGATGAAATGAATGAATTTTACTTGCAATTTCAACTTATTTTGCTCCCTTTGATGTGATGAAATACAAGAATGGTGTTTTGGTGTTGAAAAGTTGATTGAGAATGATAGAATTTTTTTAAAAATTTTGAAGATTGAGGATATTTTTAGCATGAATAAAAAAATCATGCAAAGTGGTATTTTATCCAATTTTCCGCTTGACATTTCCGGATATGCATCTCTAGAAATATCACTGAGTCATTAACTTAACCATCGGGAGGGAGGATATTTCGAAGATGCATCTCCGGATACACCAAACAATTATATGGACATGCATCTCTGGACCATATTTTTTCGCAAGATGGTGGATCTTAAAAAAATGAAGGATGATGTGATTTTTGGATGCGTCCGAAGATGCATTTTTAGAAGTATGGGAGATATTTTTGGATTTTCGTGAGTATGGTAACACATAAGGGTGGAAAGAACCATTCCCTAAAGTTTCTATCTGAACTTTCAATTACTAAATTGAGTTTTTCATCGTCATTTTTTTACTTTTTGACGTCTTCAATTTTACACCTCAACTGAAATGTGAATAAATATCATATTCAAATGGCCATTTTTCTCCTACTTTCTGTAAAAATATCATATTTAAAAAATTAAAATCAAAGTCTAACACGAAATAAAAGCATTAGATAACAAAAATATAAAACGAAAAGTTCAAGTGAAGGATTAAAGTTTACGTACTAAAATTTTACAATCTTTCTTCTAAAAGCTATGTTTTATAAACACTACCTGGTTCATATATTTAAGCAACGTGGAATTAAATTATGATGTTGATAAATCCAATTTATTATAGTTATGACAGTTAGATGGGTGTGTTACGACAGTTAGTTGGGTAGTTATGTGTGAAAAAAATTACCACACATTAGCTTATAAATACTTGTCTTTGTAATAATTTGAACTAACTCAAATTGTAATATTACATTCACCGATCTATAATCTCTTCGTATTCATTTGTTTCCAATCCCTTCCTCTCATCATTGAGTGCAAGTATAAAGATTGCACTAATAAATTGGTATTTCAGAGCCTTTTGGTTCTTGTGCTTAAAGGTCACAAATTATAATGAAGGCTAAGTTTCCAATCGTTTTTAAATAGTAATTTCATTCACATAAAAGTAATTATCGAGGCAAAAAAGCAGATGATTTGTGATTTACCAAAACTATTGAGAAACAAATGATTGAGAAACAAAAACCCATTACAAAAATTTGAAGTGAGTTAAGATGGAGAAACAAAAACTCATTTGAAGTTAGTTTTAATTGAGAAATGGATGATGAACCAAATAGTCTTGTGTGTTTTGCATCGTTGATGATGACTTAATTAAAGAAACATATGAGTTGTGTGGGAAAGTCCCACATTAGTTTAAAATGTGGAGGTTTGAGCATTTATAAGTGGAAGAATTCACACACTTATCACCTTAAAGTTTTGGATGAGTATGTGGTGTATGTCACACAAATGTGTGTTTCTCTTAAAGAAAAGCCTCAAAGTCTAAAATTTTCTCTCGTGTTGACCCCTGAATTGACCCTAACAGTGGTATTAGAGTCTGGTTCGAGTGAAGAGACTGAATCACTTGTATCGAAAGTATCCCCATGTGGTCGCGGGTAGAGCGTACCCTTGAAAAGTGTCAACGGCGATACAAGTGTATGTGCATGAAAGAGCTTATAGTAGAAGGGGAGCAGTGTGGATAGACTCACATTTGAGGAGAATTGTTGAGAATAACAAGTGTGAGTAGTGCGGGTAGGTTTTACATTGTTTAGAAATATGGAGACTTGAGCATTTATAAGTGAAAAGTCCACACACATATCACCTTAAGATTTTGGGTGAATATGTGGTGTATCTCTCACAAATATGTGTTGCTCTTAAAGAAAAGTCTCAAAGGATAAAATGCTCCTTCGTGCTAACACACACCTCTCAGTTCTTCAATGAAACTAGTTTCCACAACTATAGTATTTATATCAATTTATAAATATTATAGTTAAAATTTAATAAATATAAATACTAATAAAATAAAATTGAAACATTTAATGCATGTTTTGAACCTATGCAAACATATCGTTTTTTTTAAAAGCATTCCAAATTACTTTGAGCAGATTAAAACTTCTGCTATTTGAGAAAAAACCTCCATTAAATATCTGAGCTAAGAGCCAAGGAGGTCTCAACATGATTGACTTCACAGTTTGGAATATAACAAACTTGATGAAGCTCTTGTGGAATTTAAGTGGAAAGTCTAATAGCCTTTAGCTCAAATGGATTCATGTCTATTACCTCAAACAGTAGCACTTAATGGATGTTGGAGAAAGAAACAACTCCTCTTGGATTATTAAGGTTATCCCGAAGCAGAGGGGAAACGTTCAGCAATTGCATGCTCGGATTGATATGCAGCAGGCTCAAAAATTTAGCATGAAGAAAATGTACCACGGCCTCCTTGAAGACACGCATAAGATGGATTGAAGATCTTTGTTCTATGGGAGTGTGACTCGTCCTAGAGCTCTTTTTACTATTTGGCTTGCTTGCCACAAAAGGCTCGTTATAGAGGAGAAAATGTGAGATTTGGTGTGACTGATAATGATAATTGTTGTTTTTGCAATGCAGTAGAAACCCAACATCATATTCTCTTTGAATGCCCAAAATCAAAGATTATTTGGGAGAGGATCCTTGCTTGAACCCATATGAAGCATACGTCTGTTGGTTGGAGGCAAGAGATTGATTGGATCATTCGTCATAGCAAAGGCAAATGGTATAGAGTGACCAGTCTGAAGCTTGCAGCAACGGAAACGATTTATGCAATTTGATGATACATAAATGACAAAACTTTTGGAATCAATGTGAATAACACCAATATAATTGATAGCATTATCAATACGATTGTTTATAGAGGTAAGACCAATATGAAACTTAGGCCTCACTTAGCTAGGTTGATAGTTACTCTGGTTGTTTTTGGATTTTTTGTATTGATTGTTTTGTGGGTTGGATCTGGGTAATCGTCTTGTACATTTCATTTTTGAATTAATCCAAAGTTTTTTGATTAAAAAAAAAAATCTGAATTTCAAAATAAGTTTTATTTTTTTCAATTTGATTGCACATTCTTTCGGATTGTGTTTTGTGTGATATGATAGGTGCATTCAAATTTTAATTTATGTATGTTGTTAATCATAATTTCCAAATCCGAATAAATATGTACCTATGATTTGATTTGTTTTCAGAGAACTTGGTATGTATTTGACGTTCAAATAACTTGTTGTGTATTCGACATTGTTGTGTATTTGACATGGCCAGATTTAAAATCTAAATTCAAAGATAATTTTAAAATTTCGCAGGAGTGTGAGTAAGACTTGCGGTTGTAATGAACATTTTTTAACAACCTTGTACGGAACTACATGCTCCATATAATGAAGTGGATTCACCGAGTTAAATTAGAAGTAATACTGGTCAAACTAATACACACCACACGTCAATAAAGTGTATAGGAACACAAATAAATCTACACAGCGACGAAATGTAAATCAGCAAACCGTTGGGTTGCTTGCTGTAAGTGCATTGTTCGCTAATATATGAAAGGATACAACACTAGCAAATTACTTGTCACTTCTAATCACTAGATTTAACCACCACAACTTCACATGGATAATAATTATATTAATGATAAAAATCTATGATCTTATGGGAAAATAGACTTCCTACAACAAGACCATGTTTAATTTATATGAAATTCACACTTTTGATGAGAAATTTTCCCTTGTTTCCATAATATGGAATTGGTCCAACTGACAAAAACTCATTTGTTCATCCGACAAAAATACATTTGAGAAGAATGTGTATGCCAAGACAAGAGTCTAAAATGTTCAGCCACATTAAACACTGCATCATATGTGATGCTCCTGTACACGACTTTTGCTGTCCCTCTCAGAATGTCCTGGTTGGTTGACCTTGTTTCTATTTTCTATATATTCAAAGCGGCTATGGCG
Organism: Lathyrus oleraceus; assembly: GCF_024323335.1. NCBI lineage: Eukaryota > Viridiplantae > Streptophyta > Magnoliopsida > Fabales > Fabaceae > Lathyrus > Lathyrus oleraceus. The sequence goes on along the minus strand of NC_066582.1, from coordinate 322,685,738 downwards.
GGGAGGTTCCGCACTATAACTATGCAGTTTTTTCCCTTCCTTCACTCCGTCAGGCGAGCTCCTTGATTTTCTCTTGTTGCTTGACTTGGGTGATTGAACCCCAAGGTTAATGTCATTAAGTGTAAAAAGCTCCCCTTCTTCTTCGGCACTTCGAACTGTTTCACATGGCGGCATACCCTTCCGCCCTTGAAGATCATCCTCTGCATGATCTTGTTGCTTTCCATGCTGCATATTCTCATAACCTGATTTGTTTAAGGGCATAGACGAGCTTTCAAGCTTATGCAGTTGATTCTTCTCATTCTGAGAAGCCAATTCAACTCCATCTTCGATTGCTCTCTCAATCAGATCATCTTCATCCATTAACTCGGTTTTTTTAGTTATATGATTAGCTGCTATAGCTGCTGCTTTCTTTCGCTTCTCTAAGGCAGCTTTTAGCTTGTATCTATCAATTTTTTTAATGACTTCCTGTGGGGGGTGGGCAAATGCGGCATCTCTGTGATTTAGGTCGCTTCTCTGACCATTGGTTTCTAGATCTTTCTCCGAACCTGACTGAGATCTCCCCGTCTCCCGAGCTTCCGGAAAGTTCTCTTTGTATGGTGCAGGTTTCTGCTCTGGATGTTTATTGCATTTAGCATCATCTTCCGCCATGTCTTTCGTTTCTGTGGTCCCATAATCCCCATGTTTACCATGACCTCTTGCAAAAACATGATTAACAGACGGATCAATAACATTTTTAGATATTGTAGGTTTTGATGTTTCATGTCTTGTACTTGGGGCTCCGGTATGTAGATTATTGTCTGCGGTTGCGGTTTGATCATTGCTTGTTGGAGCTTTTGCAGCTCCCCGATTGCCACTTCCTGCAGGTCCTTCAACAGTATTATTGGATGGCGCTGTTCGATTTTGTTCATATAGCTCCAGCATTTGATTACTAACTTCTGTAAAAGGTAAAGATACAAATTAAAAGCTAAAAAGAGAAAATAAGAAAACAAAAAAGAAAGACACCAACCCTCCAACTGGCGAGGAGTGACATCAAACTCTTGCCACCAAACTTTATCCCCGTCTGATGGGAGCTTCACCTTGAGGAACTTTGCGGCAAGGAATATGGCTCCAGCAGCAATGTGATGGGGATTAAATTGCAGGCAAAGAGATGTCCTTAGGCTGCATACACACCACATCCAAATTTCAGTAAAGAAAATCATAGATACATTGGCCATAAAAAAGGAGAAGTAATCTTCATACCCATCATTGACAAAATTCCACGCAACTTGAGCAAGGGCATGCTGAGCAACTTTGAATTTCTTTATTGCCTCAACAAGAGGTTTATAAGGATGTTGCATATTAAAATCAAAAGCAAGAGTTGCAAGAACAACCCTCTCTGCAACTAAAACTAATTCCTTCTGCTGTTCATACACTTCCTGCGCCACAATTGCATGATATAAAAAATCATATTTGAGAAGTAAATTAGGAAGGAAAAAAAGTTCAAAAGAAAATTGGTTTTTAAATACTCCCTAAGCTTTTAAATACACATACAAATATTAAAAGAGAAGTATTCTGAAATCATATATCAATTTGAAAATGCACATCAAGCAACCCTAGTTATCGATTCCGGAGAGCAACGGAAGCGGCTAACCCCTAAATTGGATAGTAGGTATATCTTTATGTTGTCAATCCCGAATGGCGGATCAGAGAAGCTGGCCTCAAAAAAATGGAAAGGCAGGATTACCATTATTAGATACTAGCGTCCAAACGGGAACGGCGGGCACTCCCGTGCCCGTTTGTCAACTTTTTTTAGTGCGCACACGCGGCAAAAACTAAACGGATTTTTTTTTAAAATACTTGATACAAACGGGAGATTGTTGCATTTCCTATGTCACATTCTCGGTAGTGAAAAAATATGTAGGACTAGGGTTTAGGGATGAGCCATTGGTTGATGATGGTTGAAAAGGAGTAGGAGTTGTGATTAATGTTGGAATGTGAAGAGGGCTGGGACAGGAGAGGGGGGGGGGGGTGTAGAAACGATGGCGGCTGGAAATTTTAATGAGCAGTTCGAACACAATAAAGAGATGATTCGCAATATGAGAAGAGGGAAAATAAGGATATTTACATTATAAAAACCCTAAAATGCCACTAATGACTCGACTCTAGGGTTGTCATGACCCCATCCATAAAGTGTACCTGTCTCTACGCCCCAAAGGCAATGTGAAACCGAGATGCATTGGCTGTGGTCCACTCCGATGTCATTGGTGGGTGGGGCTACACTGGGTGTAGTACACACTATACGCTTCAGATTTTAGTTCTATTTTTGTCTGTTAAGACATTTGTCACAAATTTACATACTCTGGTCCTTTCTATTAGAAATTGGGCCTTTGTTAGAAATAGTACTAGTTTATTACTACTACTATTCTACCCTAAAAGATGCCCAGGGGTCAAAGGCCCAATTTGTTTGATTGTACCTTTTAAAGTTGTTTTCTCCCTAAACCCAGGATGAAAATGTTAGAGGCCTGGTAGTCCGATGCAACCAGCAGCCACAACAGCTGCAGCAAGCAGGAAAACGTGAGAGGCAGTTAGGGTATTAAGATAAAAGCTTCAGGCAGGACAACTCAGATAAGGCCGGGAAATGCAGATCATCTCTATGACAAAATTACAGATCTGGCTAGAAAACGCAAATCTTTGTTGCTGAAAATGGAGATTTGGCCATAAACAGAAGACAATTTTTCTTTCTTTCTTTGATATTCAATCCCGTGCAGGCCACGAAGCCCAATGCATTGACATTAATGCTGTACACAACTTACCTCACCGGGACGGCCAGTCTATAACATCCCTACCTTAACCTCACTAGCATGGTAGTCAAAATCGCGATCCTACTCGTAGGACCGTATGATTTTACGATCTTGCAACTCCCCACCGTGCCAGAGAATGACCAGAATCGGTTTTTGGTAGGCACGGCCAGAATCGCTGTGATATCACGTGAAAACGGTAGAATCGCCGTTTCTGTTGAAAAACCCTAAAAAAACTTTTCTTTTTAAATCTGAAAAGATTCTTTTCTACCTACTAACTAGGATGAATGATAATAACTAGGAGTAATCAATACTCAGCCACCCAACAATTAAGGATTTATTCAACTTCCCAAAATACTCAGTCACCCAATAATTAAGGATTTATTCAACTTCCCAAAATACATTTATTCATTCCAATTCATTCACGTTAAATAGAGTCACTATCTCACTCAAAATTTCATTGAATGATTATGACCAACTCCAACATGAATTGTTTGGAAATTGAGTGAATTTTCATTAAGTTTTTCTTAGAAGTTTTCAATTGTTATTTGCTATTGTTTTGAATGTTGTGTTGCTTTGAATTGTCTTGAATTGGTTTCAATGAATATTATCTTATGAAATTTTTGTTTTTTAAAGTAATTTTAGTGATATTTGAATTTTATTTTTATATTATGTTGTGTCATATGCATATTATTAATCTATATGCAAAATATATGTGAACTTTTAAATTAGGTAGGATCTTACTATCCATGTTAGGATCCCCCGATTCACGATCTAATTACCCCAACCCGATCTTGCGTAGGATCTCGAGTCTGACTACCTTGCTCACTAGTAAATGTAATTACCTAACTTGTGCGAAACATACCGTGTGCTTTCTATATTTATGGCGTTAATTGATGATTAAGTATAATTCAAAAAGTAGAATACAGTGGGAACTAACTTGAACCTTTATTCTAAGATTGTGTAGCTCCTGTCCTATTTGACCGGATTATCTCCTCATACAACGCCACCTTTGGTATTTTTAGTTGTTAATATTTTATGTTATTTTCTAGACAAGTAACATAAGGTGTTACACAGCCACTATTCGGCGCCGCACTGATGTGATTGCAGCACTATTGGCAACTTAGCTAGGAACAACTAACATGTTCCGTGATGAAATGAAATATATAAATTAGAATGAGAGTTAGGTGAAACATACGAATACTGAAGTCGGTACACTAAAATAAATGCAACAGAAAATATGCAACAGGGTAGTACAATGGTTGGAGCAGATATTGCCTGTCAGCGAAAAGTAGTGCAGAATATGCTATACCTTTTGTTTGATCCTCTGAACAGCTGCAGGATCCTTCTTGTGTATAATTTCATATGAAACAATAATAACATCTTTTAGAGGGCGGGGAGTTTCTTCAACCTTCCCAGCAAGAAACATGCAAACTGTAGCAATGATCTGCAAAACAGGTTAAAGTTACTTTGGTCAATTACATGCCAAATTTTTATACGCCATCCATAATGTAAAACTAAAAGATAAAAATTATAATGATAAACACAAAGATTGAAAGGCATATAAAAAAGACAGGTTTAGCAAGAACCCGCATAAGAACTGAGAAGAACAGTGCAAAATAGCATAAGAGTAAGAATTAAGAAAGATGTCATGAATTCCATACACACAATAAAGAATAAATACAATAAACAACTGGATAGCATTCTGAAAATTAGGAATTAGCCACATGATTTCTTATGCAAAACTCACAGAAGTAACAACTGAAGCATGAATGCATGATATAAAATATTACATCAGAAATATGGATTAGCTACCACTGCTTACTGAAATTTGTTAAAAAAACAGACTTATCCATAGTTCAAACAAAAGAGAATTATTATCTCTGAAAGATAATGTGCAGTGCAAGTTACAACAATAAAACCGGCCAGCATTATCATCCCTCTAGGTGAGTGAGTGTGATGAATTGGTCCTAATGGGAATGATAAGTAATTGCAAGAATAACACAATACTAACTCACCCTTCGGTCATTCTTTGCATGGGACTGCCGAAGAAAGAATCGATGGCAAAAAATAATGGCAGACGCAATAGTTACCTGAGGTCTGCATCACAATTAAATCAGTATCAAATTATTATAACTTAAGCTATGTGTCTGTATTTGTAATTCCAATAAGTAGTGATCATCTGATATAACTATATATATAAACATGTTAAGAATTAAGATATTCCTAATGTTCTCTCTGCTTCTATAAAAGCACAACTCACTGAATTTAAACACATGTTTTCACCAGATACATTCATATAAACAAGAAAACTCGCAAAAACAGACCCAACAGCTTAGATAGTGAACAAATGACGACTGCGAAAAACAAATAGTACTATTAAAGTACATAAAAACTCACACTTTAAGTCTCATGCCTAAGTCTTGTAGAAAAGAACAATATGATTTTCGTAGGTATGCTTCTTTCTTCAAATCAACGCCATCTAGTTTCGACGGTGAGTTTTCTTCAATCTCCTTTCTAGAAAAGTACCATTGTGAACCATCCTCGGGACTCCGCGGAGAATATCTTTGAGAATCACCAGCCATGAGGACGGGGGCAGATTAAATTCTGTTCAGGTTAATGTATATTTAACCGTTCCCTGTTCCATCAATGCAATTATGATAAACAAAGAACAATGTGCTAATAAACAAAATCAATAAAGCACCAAAAACTACTGAAACCCTAATTCTATCATGCTTTATACTAATTCAACCCTCGTGTGAAACAAGAAATAAACCATAATCTAAGCTAGAATCAGAAACCCTTACCTCTAAGAAAATGATGAGAGCTTACAATTTTGAAATTTGAATATAGAAGTTGAAAGCAAAGTTAAACGGCGGCGTCAGGATTCATCAACGAGCAGGAGCAACTCAGTAATGCTGATATTTTGTTCGAGAATTCAGGGTTTGCAACCAAATCTCTGACTAAATAGTACTCCCTCACTCCTTAGTTTGTTTTTTTTAACAATTGTTACTCATTAGCTTTAAAAAGAATCAAGAGGCTAGTTTTTTTTCCTAATTATCACCCGAATAAATTTATTCCAAATTTTTTTTTTTATTTATTCTAAATTATATTTTTAAATTTAATCCAATCTAATAATTAATTTGCATTTTCACTAATTAATTATTATATTATATTAAATTCAAAAGTTATGATTTGAACTAAATTAATAAAAATGTGCTCTTAAGGTAAGTTGATCTCCATTAAAAAAATAGTTCACATTATATATTTAATCTTTTTTATGTAACATAAATATATCAATAAATTAGGCATATTTAGTGGGATGCTATCTAATTAATATTCTTTTCTTTTTTGGGGGAATTTTTTAATTTATGTTAATTTTGATGAAATTATAATTTTACTTTAGTATCATTTTTATATTCTAGTGTTACATTACAGCTTACACACAAATTAAATCTTTATCTATATTTTATTTGTTTTTTATTAAAAATATTTTAATTGTTTCTGGATTCTCGTTGTTTATTATTAATTATTAATTTTAGTTTAACATGATTAGTTTCAAAATAATTTGTTTTTTATTATATTTTCTACATTTAAAAAAAAACATACACGAGTTGACTTTCTTAAGAGTTTTGGTTTTCAAAAAATTATATACATTTATTTTGATTTTATTTATTTATTTTATCATTACACTTTTCAACAAAATCAATTATTTAACTCTATTCAATAAATTTAGAAATATGTATTTTCTAATTTCCTTATGCACGCATTCACTTCTATGTTATTAATTTTATTTTTTGATGGCCATATACTACTAATATATTAACAATTTATTTAAATAAAAATATTTTTTTATATAACATAAATATATAATATATCTCAATAGGATAAATTTAACAAAATACAATAAGGGACAACTCTTAATGAATGTAAGAGGTTTTAAGATTGTTAGGGTATGTAGAGCTAACTCACACTAGGTGAGAAGCTATTGTATATGTGTATTTTTTGGTGTTATTGATTCTCCCGTCAATATGGTGATAATGATGTATTTATAACCTAGGAGTCTGAACTGAATCTCCTATAATTTAGCAACCACTCTAAGCATGGATGGTTGGTTCTTTAAATTTATTGGCGTGGTTAAGTCTCATGACTTCCTATGTAGCACATGTTGACCAAGTATACACTATACGTGTGATTGTGCGTCATGGGCGAGAAAATTGGAGACTCCAGCAAAACATTTGAATAATGGACATTCAAACTAGTGTAAAGGCGATTTGGGAAGTACGTAGGGCCAAAAGTATGCCCCTTGCCTCGCCCATGAGGTCTCTCTAAATTATATCACTATATAATCCCTCAAACATGAGGACGCGTAGAGGCCGAGGTGTTTTAACCTCTGACGTATCTTCATACCTTTGTGAAAAGCCTTGTTGAGACTTTATTTCTTGGCCTTATGTCATAAATAACCTTTAGGGGCAAGACTTAAGAGAGACCCCCATGTAAGACTTTAGTTGAGCCCTTTAGACGAGACTTTAGTTGAGTCCCTCAATCGATACTTTAAATACGATGGTGTTTTCCTTGTGTGTGTGTGTGGTTGGGCCTAGGGCATATGCACTCGGATGTCAGTGGTGCAACCCACTCTTCAGCTTGTGAAGTCAAGACACTCCATCCAATATGTTTTGATGAAGACAAAATGCAATTCAAATGATCATGTCAAAAGTATGGAAAAAGCTTCAAGTGCATTTAATTAAATCAAGTTTCAAGCAATAAGTGAAAGCTAGCATCATAGGATTCAAGACTCTTTGAAGACTAGCATTGATCTTGAGTTTTTAAGGTACAAGCATGCAATATATAGTGATAACTTAGTCCTAAAAACTAATCCAAATATCCATTGCACGCATGATTCATTGTCTCACTTGCCTCTGCTACTATACTAATTTTTTCTAAACATTTTTTCAAAAATCAGTTCAGGAAATCGATTAACCCATTTCAGGAAATCGATTTCCAATTGACAAAATTCATTTTTCAGTTCAGGAAATCGATTCCCCTTTTTCAGGAAATCGAATTTCACTTGCCAGAATCATTTTTTTAACTTAGGAAATCGATGCCCTTTTGGGAAATCGATTTCCATCACGAAATTTTGAAATTTCACTAAAGCAGTGGTTGGGTTCAGACATGTCTTATGGGCTAAACGTTTTCCAAAGTTCATCCATTAATCATTACATCTTTTCATTGAATCACACTCTTTCATAGAGGTGTCAAGGTGATATATATATTCATAATTTCATAATTCAAAGTCAACTCTTCCATTGCAATTTGAAATCTCATATACATTCATTTTCAAACAAGTGTTTTGATCTTTGAACTTTCATTAAGAATTTTTCTGCATTGTTCATATATAGTAGTCCAGAAAATTCATCTTATATTCATAAACACTTGAGCACTAATATATCATTATAAATTGTGTGTTTAGAAGAGAAGATCAGTCATAGTGATTGATACATTGTCATATACTTTCTTTACTCAATATTTTCCAGATTTGGTTGTAAACACTTTGCTGTCCAGGATTGTTGGAAGCAAGAGAGTTGAGTTTGAGAGGATTATTCTCATATCAACTTGGTGTATCACAAGAGGTTGTTCTTAGTGATTGTGTTTGTCTTGTACAAGTCATAAAGATAGTAAAATCTCTTTCATGTTGAAAGGGGACTAGAGTACTCTCGATATGTGAGGGGAACCAGGATATCTCTCTGTGTTCTTTATCTTTTCAGCATTTACCGCATTCATCACTTAGTAATCTCCAAGGAAAGATTATTAAAATAAGACTTTCATTAAGAATTTTTCTGCATTGTTCATATATAGTAGTCCAGAAAATTCATCTTATATTCATATACACTTTAGCACTAATATATCATTATAAATTGTGTGTTTGGAAGAGAAGATCAATCATAGTGATTGATACATTGTCATACACTTTTTTTACTCAATATTTTCCAGATTTGGTTGTAAACACTTTGCTGTACAGGACTGTTGGAAGCAAGAGAGTTGAGTTTGAGAAGATTATTCTCATATCAACTTGGTAAATCACAATAGGTTGTTCTTAGTGATTGTGTCTGTCTTGTACAAGTCATAACAGATAGTAAAATCTCTTTCATGTTGAAAGGGGACTAGAGTACTCTCAATCTGTGAGGGGAACCAGGATATCTCTCTGTGTTCTTTATCTTTTCAGCATTTACCGCATTCATCACTTAATAATCTCCAAGGATATATTTTAAAACAAGACATAACCGGAAGAAAAAAAATTATAGTACCTAATTCACCCCCAACCTCCTCTTAGGTGCACACTCTACTTACATTTGGCATCAGAGCGGGTTATTGGTAACTTGCTCCTCAGATCCATAAGATAGCTTCCGCAAGCGCAACCCTGATTTTCAAAGATGGAGGTAGTAGCAACAAATCACCTCTATTTTCTGGAGAATAATTTGACTTCTGGAAAATCCACATGAAATCACATTTAGAAGCATAAGGAGATGGTATATGGAAAACGTTGAAAATGGTCCGCATAATCCTATTAGTGTGGTCAATGGTGTTGGCACTCCGAAGGTTAAAAGTTCATATGATGAAGACGATAAGAAAAGAATACTTAATGAAAAGAAAGCTATCAATATTCTTCAAAGTGCATTAAGTATGGATGAGTTCTTCTGCATATCTCAATGTAAATCGACAAAAGAAATATGGGACACTTTGGTGGATACTCACGAATGAACCGCTGAAGTTAAAAGGTCCAGATTAAACACATTGATTCAAGAATATGAAATGTTTAGAATGCAGCCCAGAGAATCCATTGTTGCATTATAGAAAAGATTTGTTCACTTGACGAATTATTTAGTTGCTCTTGTAAAGACCTTTACAAATGATTATCTCAACCTTAAAGTGCTAAGATCCTTGACTAGAGAATGGCAACCAAAAGTAACGGCCATATCAGAGAAGAAAAGTCTTTCTACTATGACATCCGCATCATTATTATGAAAACTCCAAGAACATGAACTTGAACTTGGAAGACTTGAAAAGCATGAAAGTCAAGAGAAGAAATCCAAAGGAATTGCTTTGAAGGTAGGTTCAGAGGAAGATAAAGATGATGGTGCACTAGAGGAAGATGAAAATTTTATGCTCCTTGTTAAAAGGCTTGGCAAGTTTTTTGGTAAAAATGACAAATCCTTTTATGCAAAAAGAAATGAACATTTCAGGAAAAAGGAGGCTTCCACATCTACACAAGATGTCACATGTTATGAATATGGAAAGCAATGTCATATAAAGTTGGATTGTCCGAAACTCTCCAAGAAAGGTGGCTTTAAAGGCAAGAAGGAATTAAAGAATAAAAGGGAGTATATTGCATGGGAAGATAATGAGATAAGTTCTTCATCCGGATCGGAAAGTGACCAAATTGCAAATTTAGCATTAATGGCTTCACAATATTCCGACGATGAAGAAGATGAGGTTAGTTGCGATTTTTCTCTTTACGATAGTGATGCACAAGGTGTTATAAATGAGCTTCTTAAAGAATGCAAAATTCTGTATAAAACAATATCATCTCAAAAGAAAATAATTTCATTTCTAGAAGAAAAAGTCGTGACAATGGAAAAAGATGTTGATGATGAAAAACAAAAGATGATTAGTGAAAAATATAATTTTGTATGTAAAAATTGTGAATCACTTTCTTTCCAAATTGTCCAATTAAAAAGGATTCTTGAAAGGTATGCGAAAGGACAAATTGGGCTGGAAGGTGTCCTTAGCCAATAAAATATTCCAATGACAAAAATGGACTTGGTTATTCAAAGTTTTCCAAACCAAGTTCTAGTAAAACTATTTTTGTTAAAGCTAATGACCAACCGACCAAAGAGAAAGTGAACAAGTCAAAAGATGGTCATCACTATCCTAAAAGAAAAAGATTTTCTAAAAAGAAATCTTATGTTCCTAGATATATAAGCAATTTTGAATCTACATGTTTTTATTGCGGAATAATTGACCATACATCTAATGCATGCTATGTTAGAAATTTTAGCATAGCAAGTGGGCATTACGTGTTGGTAAAGAAAGGCACTAATTATGAATGACCCAAAGCAATTTGGGTACCTAACAAACTTAATTTGTTTTTTAGGTATGCTTGAAAACCACATCAAATCTTTGGTATCTTGATAATGGTTGTTCCAAGCATATGACGGGAGACATTAACAAATTTTCAAATCTAGCATTAAATGCCAAGGGTTATGTCACTTATGGTGATAACAACAAAGGGATGATTCTTGGTATGGTCAAATTTGGAGTACCACCTTTCACATCCATTTAAGATGTTCTTTATGTCGAAGGACTAAAGCACAATCTTCTAAGTATTAGTCAACTTTGTAATAAAGACTTCAAAATCAAGTTCACCAAGGATGAGTGCTTGATTGTAAATGAAGTCACACATGAGGTAAAACTCAAATGCACGAGATTTAATAATATATTTATGATTTCCCTTGATGATTTTTCTTTGAAGGTAAAGTGTCTTATGGTGAAGAATGATGAGTCATGACTTTGGCATAAAAGATTCACTCATATTCATATGGAACATTTGAATAAACTAATAAAGCATGATCTTGTTATTGGATTGCCTAAGATAAAGTTTGTCAAAGATAGATTATGTGATGCATGTCAAAAGGGAAAACAAACCAAATCAACTTTCATATCAAAGAATGTGGTGTCCATTACAAGGCTACTACAGTTATTGCATATGGACTTATTTGATCCATCAAGAACAAGAAGCTTCAGAGGTAATGTGTATACTTTAGTTATTGTTGATGATTTTTCTAGATACACTTGGACATTCTTCTTAGTGCATAAAAGTGATGCATTCAAGGCGTTCAAGAAATATGCAAAGAAAATTCAAAATGAGAAATCTCTAACTATTGCCTCTATAAGAAGCGACCATGGTGGAGAATTCCAAAATGACTCATTCGAAGAGTTTTGCGAAGAACATGAAATATTTCATAATTTATTGGCACCAAGGACTCCTCAACAAAATGGAGTGGTGGAGAGAAATAATAGGTCACTTGTGGAACTTGTAAGAACAATGCTTAGCGACTCAAATCTTCCAAAGTATTTTTGGGTGGATGTGGTGAGCACGGCATGCTATGTAAGTAATAGAATTATTATTAGTCCTATCTTGAAAAAGACCCCTTATGAACTCTTCAAAGGAAGGAAAACAAATATCTCTTACTTTCATATATTTGGATGTAAATGCTTTGTCCTCAACAATGACAAAGACAATTTAGGTAAGTTCGACGAGAAGTCCGACGAAGGTATATTTCTTGGATATTCTCTTACTAGTAAAGCTTATAGAATATATAATAAAAGAACTTTAACAATTGAAGAATTTATGCATGTTACCTTTGATGAAACTAACACCTCCAAGGAGGATATTGTTTTGTGTGATGATGATGATGATATTGTAGAAGTTCCTCAAAAAGATACCTCAAGTGCAAACAATGATAATCAACCAAAACATCAAGATGAGCAAGATCAACAAAAGAAAAATGACAATGATCTACCTAAGGAATGGACAACTCATAGGGATCATCCAATTGATAAAGTCATTGGTGATATAAGTCAAGGCGTTGCAACAAGACTAAATCTTAAAGATGCATGCGTAAATGTGGCGTTTGTTTCGCAAATTGAACCCTCCAAAGTTGATGAAGCCTAAAGTGACGACCAATGGATAATTGTTATGCAAGAAGAGTTAAACCAATTCGAAAGGAATCAAGTTTGGGAACTTGTTCCTAGGCCAAGTGGTAAACACATCATTGGTACCAAACGGGTGTTTAAGAACAAGCTTGATGACAATGGTATAATTGTTCAAAACAAAGCAAGGTTGGTGGCCCAAGGATACAATCAAGAGGAAGGCATTGATTTTGAAGAAACATTCGTTCCGATTGCAAGGTTAGAAGTTATCCATCTATTACTTGCTTATGCATGTTCATTAAACTTTCAGTTATACCAAATGGATGTCAAAAGCGCATTTTTGAATGGCTACATCAATGAAGAAGTCTATGTCAAACAACGCCCGAGCTTTGAAGACTTCAAGAATCCTTCACATGTCTTTAAGTTGAGGAAATCTTTTTATGGCCTAAAGCAAGCACCAAGAGCATGATATGATCGTCTCAGTAACTTGTTGGATAAATAAATCCAGCGTCACCCTTAGGGATTCGAATGGGCTTAACATCCCAACCCATGGCGCTTAGAGGGAGCTTATAAACCTCGCTTTAGGTGCAGCCCCTGAGGGCTCATACTATAAGGAAATAAAGTTGCACCCTCACTAACAACAATTGCTTTTAGCACAGTGGTAAGCGCTTGATCTTACAAGTGGTATTAGAGCTTGGTCATGGGTTCGAATCCCCCCGGCTGACACTGGGGGGGGAGATTGTTGGATAAATAAATCCAACGTCACCCTTAGGGATTCGAATGGGCTTAACATCCCAACCCATGGCGCTTAGAGGGAGCTTACAAACCTCGCTTTAGGTGCATCCCCTGAGGGCTCATACTATAAGGAAATAAAGTTGCACCCTCACTAACAACAATTGCTTTTAGCGCAGTGGTAAGCGCTTGATCCTACACAACTTTCTTTGTGAAAAGGGATTTGAAAAATTTAAAGTTGACAAGACCTTGTTTATTAATAAAATAAAAGGTAACACTTTATTGGTTCAAGTCTACGTTGACGACATCATATTCGGCTCAACAAACAAAGAAATGTGTGAAGAATTTCCATCAATGATGCAAGGAGAATTTGAAATGTCCATGATGGGTAAAACGAACTATTTTGTCGGACTCCAAATTAAGCAACTAAAGGATGAAATCTTTATCAACCAATCCAAGTATTGCAAAGAATTATTGAAGAAATTCGACATGGATAACTGCAAGGCTATGTCTACTCTAATGGAATCCGGAACTTATGTTGATCAAGATGAATCGGGTGTCTCAATTGATATCACAAAGTATCGAGGTATGATTGGCTCATTGTTATATTTGACGACAAGTCGTCCTGACATAATGTTTAGTGTTTGTCTATGTGCTCGCTTTCAAGCAAATTCAAAAGAATCACATCTCATCGCCGTTAAAAGGATCATGAAGTATCTCAAAGGGATAACACACGTTGGACTATGGTATCCTAAATGTAGTATTTGCAATTTAGTTGGTTATTCTGACGTTGATTGTGCAGGAAGTAAAATTGATAGAAAGAGCATTAGTGGTACATGTCACATTCTTGGAAATGCATTAGTATCGTGGGCTTGCAAGAAACAAGCATGTGTTACTCTCAGCACTGCCAAAGCAGAATACATAGTAGCAGGTAGCTGTTGTGCTCAAATACTGTGGCTTAAGCAATAACTTCGTGACTACATACTCGATCTTGGATGCATTTCTCTACGATATGACAACACAAGTGCGATAAATATTACAAAGAATCCGGTCATGCACTTAAGAACCAAACATATTGACATTCAACATTATTTTCTCCTGATCACGTGCTTCAAGGAGATGCCAAAGTCACATTTGTGGATACTCATAATCAACTCGCCGACATTTTCACAAAACCATTGGCACGAGAATCCTTCTTCAAAATTCGAAGAGAATTGGGAATCTTGGATGAAAAAGACGTATGATGAACGGTACACGTATCTATATGCTTCATTTTACATGTTTTTTTAATCTTATTTCTGATACTATGTTATAATATCAGTATATATGAAATTATATGATCATATGATGCCTAACAAATGTTATCTATGTGTTATGTGCCTTTACATGTGTTTATGTTTGCTTAAATTCATGTGCCATAGCTTTTGTTTTTTGTATTTGGGAAAATGTTTTAAGAGAATTGATTACCCTAATCCAGGAAATCGATTTCCTGGCATAAATTTTAATTTTTTACGCTTCTGGAGTTGCTGATTCATAGGTGGAAATCGATTCCCCATCCTGGAGAAATCGATTACCTGCACGATTTTTCTTTTTTATTCTTTGGCTTCTCTTATTAAAATGCTTATCTCTTAAAACCTTTTCCCATCCTTTTTGTTAATGACAAGGGGGGAGAAGATATTGTGTTATTTTTGTGTCTTTCTCTAATAATGTTTGTGTCATACCCCAAAATTTGCCCATTAATATTTCAAGACATTTTTTCAGGGCACTCCGACTCATTTTTATGACACTGATCTTAAAGGAACGAAGGCCCAGCTCACGAATGACCCAAACTGGCCTGTTCGCTACACGCTCGCCTAGTGATAACATGAAATTATATCATATTTTAGGACTTAATTCAATTAAATTTTATCATTATTTATTTCAGTTCACTTTATGTTGTTAGATATTACGCGGTATTTTCTTCCTATTTGTCTCAGGTGGCTTATTTGGAAGCACAAGTAAAAATGGAGGAAAAGAGGTGCAAAAAGGAGAGAAAACGAACCAAATAGCAAAGCCCAGCCCAAAGTACAAGAACACAGGTGTTGCACCTGTGACGAGCGTCACAGAGGCTGTGACGAGCGTCACGCCTTGCACACCCCTGTGACGGACGTCACACATGGTGTGACGAACGTCACACCATTCCCCTACATTTTTGGCGCAAGGAACGCCTCAGAGACGTTGAGCGTTGAGGGAGTGTTGAGCCCTATATCCACGCCATGCTTTTATGCACGTTGAAGACCTTTTTGGCAGCAGAAGCGGTTACTGAAGCATATATAAATAGCTACTTGCAAAACCAAAAGGGGCCCGAAGCTTTTCCACATTTTTTCCTTTGCCGTTTTCGCTTTTGCATATTTTCTTTTCCAGCAGCTTAGGCATTGTTTTTCCTACGAGTTCTACACTATTTCCCTTGCAATTTCCTATTTCCTTTTTAGCATTTAGTTAATTCTTTTCGCACAATAGTTTCTACAACGGAAACTATTGTGTACCTTTTTACCGGATCTAACCTTACGTTAGGATCTAGTTTATTTCCTTCGTTTTAATTTGTTGTTTAGTTGAAGAATCCAAGAACAAATCCTACCGGCTTGTGGTGGAGTGTTCAGGACTACTATTTAACTTATTCCGAGTAACCCTAAAGGAAACCCTGAAGGAAAAGCCGGCGGCACCGCTCAATTCGATCCGATCGGCCAATTCAAGGTTGCAATTCAATTGCAAACAGGTTTGCGTTACTATCGCCGCTTTATGTTCCGAATTCACATGTGATACCCTAATTGAATTCATAAATATATTTGAGGTTTTGCATGTGGACTTAAGTATGCCTGGATACCTTGAATTGTTGTAATGGATGCCGCTGTTTTTCGCTCTGTTTTGATCTTTGCCCATCTGACCTGTTTTATTATAACCATGCTTTGTTTACCTGATACTATTACTGCTTTGGTGCAACTCTTGATTGCACCCCATTTGGTATTCCGACCTGTTTGCGGAATTTTGTAAGGGCTCACATACTCCCGAAGAAGGTGGCTTGCTAGGTATTCCACTTTATTTGAGGGATACCCTTATGGAGATGGATTCCGAACTAATTAATTTTAATGGGGAGATTCATCCTAATTGCCTAATTAATTTTAATGTGGAAATTCATATTAAATACTTAATTGTAAAACATGGCCTTTGAATATGTGACCTTGGACCTCTCTTTGTTGCCTTACGGTATTACGGTATTACGGTCATGTCCCGCGAACGTGGGGATACACTTAGCAAAGACCCTTCGATTAAATCATCATAAAATAAATCATGGTCCCTCGGATGTTGCCTCGAATATATGATTTTTGTCCCTCGATGACCCTTCGGTGTAGCCTACGGTTAAATGATGATCGTCCCTCTGAATGCTAAGGTATCCTTACAAATGTTGCCTTCAATGACCAAGCGATGACCCTACGATGTCCCTTTATATCCAAAGGATAAAATTACTTACTTCTCAATAGTAAGGACAGTTTTACCCTCCTCAGGATAGGAAATGCCCACAAAGACCTCGGATAGGTATAACTCTTAATTGCTGACTCACAACCTAAAACATTTTTCACACGTCACACTTGGTATACATTCACACTAGAATCATTATCAAGTTATACCTTTTCTAAACCGCTTTCAAAATCAAACGAGATAAACACTTTGTATACATTCATACGAGAATCATTACAAAGTTAAACTCTCTTTCAAACATTTTTTAAGCAATTCACCAACACTTTTCAGACAAAAATATAAGTGATCCAGCAATTAAGAGCCCATGGATAACCATGGATACAAAGGGTGCTAACACCTTCCCTTTGTATAATGTACCTCCCGAACCCAAAATCTATTGAGGTCTTTCCTGTTCTTTTCCACCTTTCCTTATTGGATAAAAGAAAAGTCGGTGGCGACTCTTGCTATCCGCGACATTGCGATAAAAAGCAAAATACCCCAAGTCAGTTCACCGAATGACAGAACTGGCGACTCTGCTGGGGACACTTACAAGAGAGGTTACCCTAAAAAACAAGATCACTTATTCCAAATTGTCTGATTTACTTTTAAGGGATTGCTTGGGTATTTTTGAGTGAAAGATCCTACACCCGGATCTAGTGTACCTTAGGTAAGTAGCAATAGATCATCGCGACTATCCGGCGTATACTGGAATGGTTAAAATGATGGCTACGGTTAATGTGACACTTTGGATGTCCTGGTGTTCCTCATGTTCACTTGAGGAAAAATTTGGCTTCCGCGTGGTGTCATCAAAGCGTTAACCAGACCTTTAGAACCCTAATTGACTCATCCTGGCCATTAGAAAGTAGTGAGATAACTGACTTCGGTTCCGACTGGGGTTGGTTGAGACTCGATACTACACTCCTTGAGATTGGACTTTAGGGAAGCTTCGGTCAACCACTTGGTGTTGCACTGAAGTGGACTTAAAGGAAGGTCAATGATTGGAGATCCTTTTAGAACCCGGTTACTATTCTAGGACAGGTTGAACCAACTAAACTTCAGTGGGGAGGGTACTTACCTATGGAACTCATGCAAGCCTTAAAACCTAGGAATGATGGTTGTGTGACTTGCTTGTGCTTGTTATTTATTTAACCTCATAACATCATAACATCATGACATCATAACATTGTACTAACCATTTCAAGGACTTAGGGATTTAACTTTGCTCTGTTTTGTAAGGCTATGGCTCCCAGGAAGACCATCCGGATCAATTTTGTAGCAATCTCTCCTCAACTGAAGAATTTAGTGTCAGAGCTCCCCGATCATGCCCAGTTCATCAAGAAACACGGTTCTCTCCTCAATTTGGTTACCACTGGTTTCAAAGAAGATATGATGAGAGTTTTATTCCAGTTCTTCGACCCTAAACATCATTGCTTCACATTCCCAGATTATCAGTTGGTACCTACACTGGATGAATTCTCCAGACTGCTTGGGATACCTATCCTTGATCAAATACCTTTCAGTGGTTTAGAAAAGGTTCCGAAGTCTGAAGAAGTTGCCGCAGCTTTACACATGACGAAGTCCGACATTGAAGCTAATTGGGTAACAAGGAGTGGAGTTAAGGGTTTACTTGCCAAATTCCTGACAAATAAGGCCGAGAATTCTTAAAAGTTATGAATGTCCGTGCTTTCGAAGACATCCTGGCATTGCTAATCTATGGCTTGGTGTTATTCCCTAATCCAGACCAATTCATAGACATGAATGCTATTAAGATATTTCTCACTCATAACCCTGTACCTACCTTGCTGGGAGACATTTTGCATTCCCTCCACACTCGTACCATGAAGAAGCAAGGGACTCTCATGTGCTGCATACCTTTGTTGTCTAGGTGGTTTATTTCGCACCTTCCTCAATCAGTCTTGAAGAACGAGCAGAATTTGAAATGGTCTCAAAGGATAATGTCGCTCTCCCACCCAGACATCTGTTGGTGTCCTCAGTTCAAGGAAAATGTTACCATCATTGACCGTTGTGGCGAGTTCCCTAATGTACCACTCCTAGGAATAAGAGGAGGTATTACTTATAATCCTGCTTTAGCTCTGCGACAGTTTGGTTGTGCTCGAAGAGATGGTCCACATGAAATGATCATCGAAGGCACTGTGTTTGACTATGACAACGACTCTCAAGGTCTCCGTCAAAGGTTTGTACGAGCCTGGGGCATGGTGAAAAGAGGTACTTTAGGACAGAAAAATTCTATTCATATGGAACCTTATCTCAGATGGGTACGCGCCAGAGCTCGTGAACTTGTCATGCCATATCTTGCAATCGGACCTCAGATTGTCGAACCTGAAGTTGAAGGAGGTGCTCCTCGGATCATTCCTTATCCAGATATGCCTACCAACGTTGAGGAACTAAAGAGATCCTGGATCCAGTTGAGAGAAGAAAGGGATACTTTCGAGACTCAGTTCGTCGCAGAAAGGAAGAAAGTGTTAGAACTTACCAGTCAGCTTAATGAGGAACGAAGACTCAATGCGTATCTTCGCCCAAAAAGAAGTCGCCCCTGGGAGACTTGAGCTTTCATTGTATTTTTATTATTATTCCTTTTGTAATGAACATTGATCAAAGAAATTAGCAGTAAACATTTCTCTCTTGTTGGTGATTTACGCAAAGTTAAATTCCAAAAGTCCTTGAAAACATTTCATGCATTGCATAACATAACATAACACTGCATAACAGGTATTCTACAAATTCAATGTTCTCACGGTCTTCATTGCCAACAGAAAAATGGATCTCGAACAAACTGTCAAAGATCTCCAGACTCAGAATGCTCAATTCAAGGAGATGATGCTAAGCTTATCCAAGGGGCAGGAGGAACTGAAGGCTCTTTTGCTCGAAAAGAAGAAAGACAAGAAAGCTGTGAGTTTCATTAACCCGGGAAGAAGGCGTAAAGGACAGGCCGCAGGAGTCAAGTTTGGAATCCCGAATGGTCCGGAAGAGGGGGCGGAGAATGATTCAGAGGAAGAGGATGCTGATTTCTCCAACCCTGAGGATGACGATGAAGATTATGAAAATGAACAGTACTCTCCAAGAGATGATAAGTACAAGTTGCTGGAAGAACGTATGCTAGCTATGGAGGGTCAGAAGGCGCCCGGTCTGGATTTCGAAAGTTTGGGTCTGGTCTCCGATGTGACCATTCCTCGCAAATTCAAAATCCCCACTTTCACTAAGTACGATGGTGCGTCTTGTCCTCAGATGCATCTGAGAGCTTATGTGAGAAAGATTCAGCCGCATACCACTGACAGGAAGCTATGGATCCATTTCTTCCAAGAGAGCCTATCTGGCACACAGTTGGAATGGTATTATCAGCTCGAGAGCTCTGACATCCGCACCTGGACTGATTTAGCAACAGCTTTCTATAAACAATACCAGTATAACTCTGAACTAGCGCCTACCCGGCTACAGCTGCAGAATATGACTATGGGATCTAAAGAAAGCTTTAAGGAATATGCTCAAAAGTGGAGAGATTTGGCTGGCAGAGTCAAACCCCCTATGACTGACCGAGAATTGGTGGATATGTTCATGGGCACACTGACCGGCCCATTCTACAGCCATCTACTGGGAAGTTCTTCATCAGGTTTCACTGAACTTATATTGACAGGTGAACGTGTTGAAAGCGGCATCCGAAGTGGAAAGATACAGGCGGCTACCTCTGCAAGCACCAAAAGGTCCTATCAGGGGAGGAACGAATCAAATGCTGTGTACGGTCAAAAGGGTCGTAACAAGAAAAACCGTGACCACGACATTGGAGCAGTTACGATTGCAGCACCACCATCTCAAAACTTCCAGCTCAAACAAGACAGGCCAAGAAGGCAGTTTACCAGGATCAATATGACCTTGGCACAGGCACTGCAGGGGATGCTAAAAGCAAATTTGATCACCCTCAGAGATCCTCCTACGAATCCCAACACTACTTCTTCTCGTTATAACCCTAATGCCAGGTGTGCATATCACTCCGATAGCCCCGGGCATGATACAAACGATTGCTGGTCATTGAAGAATAAGATTCAGGATATGATCGAAGCTGGAGAAATTGAGTTTGAGCCTCCGGAGACTCCTAATGTCATCACTGCTCCTATGCCTAATCATGACAAGACGGTTAATGCCGTGGATGACGATTCTCACATTTCTAATGTGGCTGACTTAACATCTCCTCTCCAGATCATAAAGAGGAATTTGTTGCAAGCTGGTTTCTTTCCAGGTTGTGCTGAAGATTGCAATCTCTGCATACTCCAACCAGATGATTGTTGGGAGTTGAAGAGTGGTATTCAACGGCTGATGGATGATCGTACAGTTCTCTTCGAAAGGATGCCTAAGGCGGAAAATCCCATTGAAGAAATATCTGTGATTGTTAGATCCAAAGTTCCAGTGAAGATTACTGCTACTAAAGCGCCTGTGAAGATTATTGCCAAGCCCAGGGTAGCTCCCCTAATCATTACTACACCTGGCCCGATCCCGTATTCCTCAAGCAAAGCTATTCCGTGGAATTATGGCGGTGATGTTTTCGTCCATGGCGTAAAGCAAATTGACAATTCTACTAATCCTAATGGCATCGTTGGGACTAGTAAAATTACTCGAAGTGGAAGGATCTTCTCTCCGGAAATCTCGCCTCCGGTCCTTGAAACTCGAGGAAAGGAACCAGTCGATCCTCCTCAGTCAGAGGCACCGGTCGAAGTTACTCCCGAAGATGTTGCCAAACAAGAAATGGAAGAAGTGCTGAAAATCATTCGCAAGAGTGATTTTGATGTTGTAGAACAGTTGGGGCATACCCCGTCTAAGATCTCAATGTTATCCTTGCTGTTATCTTCTGAATCTCATGCCAATGCATTGATAAAATTCTTGAAGACCGCTCATGTACCTCAGGAGACATCTGTCGATCAGTTCGAACATTATGTTGCTCACTTGGCTGTTGACAATGGCCTAGGCTTTTCCGACGCTGATCTGACACCAGCAGGAAAGAATCACAATAAAGCCCTGCATATCTCCATTGAGTGTAGGGGAATCACTTTGTCTCATGTGTTGATCGATAATGGCTCTTCCTTGAATGTGCTGCCGACAGCTGTGCTGGATAAGCTGGATTGTAAAAGCATTGAACTGAAACCTAGTGACATTGTGGTACGTGCTTACGATGGTGCGAAGAGTGTTGTCCATGGAGAAGTAGTCCTTCCTATCAAGATAGGACCTCAAGTCTTCAACACTACCTTCCATGTAATGAACATTCGTCCTGCCTATTCCTGCTTACTGGGACGCCCTTGGATTCATGGGGCAGGCGCTGTAGCCTCGTCTCTCCATCAAAAGTTGAGGTATCCAACGGAGGGCAAGATTGTCACTGTGTGTGGGGAAGAAGAGTATATTGTCATTAGTGTGCATACCTTCAGATACGTCGAGATGGATGGTGAATTCTTTGAGACTCCGACTCAGTCATTTGAAGTAGTTCCTCCGACCAATCCTGTCCTTAAGCCAACTCCCTGTGTACCCAAGGTTATTCGTGCTCCTCCTGCTATGATTTCTCTGAAGGACGCTCAAGCCGTGGTTGAAGATGGTGGTTGTACTGGCTGGGGTCAACTGATCGACGTACCGCACAAGTCTGACAAATTTGGCCTGGGGTTTAGCTCTGAGAAGGTAGCCAAGAGTCAAATTAATGCTGTAGAAGATGCTGACAGCGATTGCGACCTGGATAGCTGGATTTTCCCAACAATTGGTGACGGACTCAATAATTGGAAGGCTGAAGACACTATCCCGATTTCCTTTAGTCAGGAGTAATTGTTATTTATTTTAGTGTTGCAAATTTTTTTTACAATTGAACTTCTCCAAGCGTTGTGTCTATGCCCGGGGCACAATAGCTAATTTGTTAAGGGTTTGTCATCTTCATAAGCATATTCATATTCAATAAATCAATGGACTTTTTGCATTCAAATATTGCGCTCTTTATCTTTTCTGTCATCTTCCAAACGAGCTATGTTTTCTTACACACACTCACGTAACGAATTGCAGATCCATACCCACTCTGGATCCTGTTGACAATAGTTCTACTACTGTTCATTATGACTTTGAAAATCCGATCTACCAAGCCGAGGATGGAAGTGAGGAAGATTGTGAAGTACCTGGAGAACTTGCCAGACTGTTACTGCAGGAGGAAAGGACTATACAGCCACACGAGGAGTCAGTTGAGACTGTAAATCTGGGTACTGAAGTAAACAAGAAAGAAGTCAAAATAGGAGCAGGCTTGGAAAACAGTGTCAAGAGAAGGTTGATTCAGATGTTGCATGACTATGTAGAGATTTTTGCTTAGTCTTATGAAGACATGCCAGGACTGGATACCGATATAGTAGTGCATCGACTGCCAACGAGGGAAGAATGTCGTCCTGTTAAGCAAAAGGTTCGTCGCATGCGTCCTGAAATGTCTGAGAAAATCAAAGCCGAGGTGATGAAACAATTTGATGCAGGTTTTCTGGCTGTTACTTCTTATCCTCAATGGGTTGCTAATGTGGTACCAGTGCCAAAGAAGGATGGTAAGGTGCGAATGTGTGTAGATTACCGAGACCTGAATAAAGCGAGCCCCAAGGATGACTTTCCACTTCCGCACATTGATGTTCTGGTAGATAATACCGCTCAACACAAGGTGTTCTCATTCATGGATGGGTTCTCAGGTTACAACCAGATTAAGATGGCGCCTGAGGACATGGAGAAAACTACGTTTGTGACGCAATGGGGCACGTTCTGTTATAAAGTAATGCCATTTGGTTTAAAGAATGCAGGGGCAACATACCAGCGTGCTATGGTGGTTTTGTTCCATGATATGATCCATCATGAAATAGAAGTATATGTGGATGACATGATAGCCAGATCTCATACTGAGGAGGAACATCTCGATCATTTATACAAACTGTTCGAGAGGTTGAAGAAATACAAGTTGAGGTTGAACCCGAACAAATGTACCTTTGGGGTAAGGTCCGGCAAACTCCTGGGCTTTATTGTCAGTGGTAAAGGGATTGAGGTTGACCCGGCCAAGGTGAGAGCTATTCAAGAAATGCCAGTTCCCAGTACAGATAAAGAAGTCAGAGGTTTCTTGGGACGCTTGAATTACATTGCCCGATTTATCTCCCATTTGACCGCCACCTGCAAACCCCTCTTCAAGCTACTGAGGAAAAATCAAGAGATGATATGGAATGAGGAATGTCAAGAAGCTTTTGACAAAATCAAGAAGTATCTCCAGGAACCTCCGATCCTGATGCCACTGGTTGAAGGAAGACCTCTAATCATGTATTTGACCGTGTTAGAAAATTCAATGGGGTGTGTGTTGGGGCAACATGACGAGTCTGGTCGAAAAGAGCATGCTATATACTACCTTAGCAAAAAGTTTACCGACTGTGAAACAAGATACTCACTGCTCGAGAGAACTTGCTGTGCTTTGGCCTGGGCTGCTCGCCGACTAAGACAATACATGTTGAATCATACCACTTTATTGATTTCTAAGATGGATCCTATCAAATACATATTTGAGAAACCCGCTCTCTCCGGAAGAATAGCAAGATGGCAGATGATTCTAACAGAGTACGACATCCAGTATACTACCCAGAAAGCAATCAAAGGAAGCGTGCTAGCCGATCATTTGGCTCATCAAGCAGTGGATGATTACCAATCTATGAATTTTGAGTTCCCAGATGAGGATGTCATGCTTGTTACTGATTATGAAGAACCTGGACCGGATGAAGGACCCGAACTAGGATCCCGATGGACTATGGTTTTCGATGGGTCTTTTAATGCATTGGGCAATGGTGTTGGTGTGGTAATCATTTCTCCCGAGGGTTACCATACGCCTTTCACTGCTAGACTATGTTTTCATTGTACCAATAATATGGCTGAGTATGAAGCATGTATTTTGGGACTCAAGGCTGCTATAGACCGGCGGGTCAAGTTTTTGAGTGTGTACGGAGACTCAGCATTAGTAATCAGTCAGATCAAAGGAGAATGGGACACTAAACATCTGAATCTCGTCCCTTATCGAGAGAAGGTGTTGTCACTAATCCCATACTTTGGAGAGATTACATTCGAACATATCCCACGAGAAGAGAATCTGTTGGCAGACGCATTGGCTACCATGTCATCTATGTTCAGAGTCAGATGGGACAATGAAGCTCCCATGATCACCATTGAGCGATTGGATGAACCTGCACATTGTTATGAGCTTAATACTGATGAAGTGGAAGAGAAACCTTGGTTCCACGAAGTAAAAAGATATTTAGAAACTCAGGAGTACCCTGAGGGGGCATCTATCAATGATAGAAAATTCCTGAGGAAGTTCTCTGCTAAATTCTTTTTGAGTAATGGAGTATT
Source organism: Lathyrus oleraceus (assembly GCF_024323335.1). Lineage (NCBI taxonomy): Eukaryota > Viridiplantae > Streptophyta > Magnoliopsida > Fabales > Fabaceae > Lathyrus > Lathyrus oleraceus. The sequence continues at coordinate 322,660,635 of NC_066582.1, read as the reverse complement.
GTACAAACGTAACCACGATTCGACTTTGCTTCGCTGTGTGGATAAAAAGGAAGCAGAAAAGATTATGGGAGATATGCACGACGGTATTTTTGGGACTCATTCTAGTGGACATACGATGGCCAAGAAGATTCTGAGATCAGGGTATTATTGGTCTACCATGGAAGCTGATTGCCACCATCACTCCAGAACCTGTCACAAGTGCCAGATATATGCGGATAAAGTACATGCACCTCCTGCTCCATTGAACGTGTTGACCGCACCTTGGCCCTTTGCAATGTGGGGCATTGACATGATTGGAGAGATTAACATCAGAACCACGAGCATGAGCTTTGAATTCAGAGGTATGATAGAACAAGTCAGCTTAACCCGTCCTGGTGAGTTCATAAAAAGCCAAACACTTATTATCATATGAGCGATATCAGGTATGTCTTTATCAATCTTGGTTTGCGTACGTTCTTTTGTTATTATTAGCTGTACGAATACACACACTGAGGCATGTTTTTTGTTATCACCTAGAGCCTTTCTAGCCATCCCATTATTATCCATTGTTTTACCCCGTTGAGCCTTTAATCATTTATTGTTGATATACCCGTTTTTTTTTTCTAAACCCATGACCCTGGACCTATCTTACCCTGTTCAGAGTATGTGAGAAGTGATTTCATATCTACGTTTCTATCTAAGTTTGGGGTTGCTGTTGGTATAGCAACCTTTAAGTTTGGGGTAGCTTTGCAGTCAATGAATAATAAGTGAATGTCGTAGGAAAAAAAAAGAGAAAAAAAAAAAAAAAAGAAGAAAGAAAAAGAAAAAAAAAGTAATAATAACCAAAAGAAAGAAAGAGAAAAGCGAAGAACAGCTTTTGAAAGATGCTACATTCACTAGAAATAAAAGGAAAAGAGGATTGCATAACCCTACAGGAATAATAACAAAGAAACGTAGTAAGAGAATGATTTCATGTACTCTGAACCAAAAAAAAAATAAAAAAAAATATAATAAACATAAACCTTAGGTTCCACCTTCATAGCCTACCTAAACCCAAGCCCCGTTACAACCCTAAAAGACCTCAAAAAGTGTGTGTGATTGTACATGTTGATAGGATGAGAGAATTTATTCAAACTGTTGATTTGATATTGCATATTGTGATTTGAGAGTGATAAAACTTTAACCCAGAGAGACTTGGTGAGAGTGTGATATAAGCTGACAGGTGAAGTCATATCTCTGAGGGAAAGAGTTTCTAGCTCGTTGGCTATGTGGAAGAATCAGAAAACCTGAAAAACATCAAGAGGTCCAGTGCGAAAGATTTCAGCAGTATTGTGGTAAGAACTGTTTTACAGTAAGTTTGGGGTGACATGATTTTTGAAGCTAATAAGATGTTACTTGAGGACAAGCAACAAGCTAAGTTTGGGGTTGTGATCAGTCACCATTTATGCTAGACATTCCACTATTTAACCGTAAATAAATCAGGTAAACTGTGTAAACTGAAGCATTTTTCGTTAGAAATAAGCTCAATTCCATGATATTAAGTGTGTTGTTACTGATGAGTTTCTTGAGGATATTTTACACTTTTTGGTATGTCAGCAGGTAAAAAGCTAGTTTGGAAGCTCAGGGGATCAAACGTCAGATGAGAAATCGAGCCCGAGCAAGAAAACGGAAGAAAAAGTCATTTTTTGGAGAACCTGCTGTCCATACGCGTATGACCTTACATGATACGCGTATGGACCTTCCCAGTACGCGTACCATACGTGAATGACCAGAGGGAAGGAAAATTCAGCCAAAATACAAGCTTCTGGTGATACGCGTACCAGCCTGGGCAATACGCGTAACAACTTGGGCAATACGCGTACCAGGCTGGGCAATACGCGTACCAGATGCTGTGTTACGTCCAATACGCGTTTCCTACTAGGCAGTACGCGTATGGGACAGCGCAGTACGCGTATGGAGCACAAATTCAGGGAAAATCCAACTGAATAGCTATTAAGAAGCCAGACCACGATTTTCCGGGGGTTGGACATTTTTGGAGAGAAAAGATACGCGTTTTGAGAGCTGGAGACTCAAGGAAGATCACGGGATTCATATGTTCAAGAGTTTTCCGACTATTGAAGATTGATTCCTCACGAAATTCTGTAATGACAACAATATTAATCTTTGTTTTTACTTTTATTATGAGTAGCTAAACCCCCCATTGCTAGGGGGGTGACCCTGATTCTGAATGTGACAGTATTGATGTTTATGAAAGTATTGCTTATTTCTTCTTTTCCATTAATTTGTTCTTATCACCGTTCTTTATGCGTTATTTGTCGGACCAACGAATGATGATTCTTATGAATAGTGTAAGCGGGACAGCAATTATTCATTGACCTGGATAAGAACTTTGGATAGTAAAAATAACCTAGGACTAGGGATTTTCTATCTGACCGGTAATTCTTGATATATGAATGCTTGAGTATGAACCTAATTGTTTATGGACATAGTAATTAGGTTACATAATCAAAGGTCTATTACTAAGGACTTAAGAATAGATACCCTTGAGGACCGGAATTAATTTGACAGGAATAGCTCTACGCCTTCATAAATTATATCTGTTACAAGAAGTTTCATTCACCGAACCCTAGCAATCTTCTCTCATTTGTATCTCGTTCAACCTTTTTACTTGTTTTATTTATTTGCAATTGGTAGTATAATTACACCACAACACAAAAAAACCAAAGGCTTTTGTCTAATTGAAACAATCTATAAACTCTGTATCGTCAAGCAGTCCTTGAGATCGACAAACGGGGAATTTCCCTTTTATTACTACAGTGAGAAAAATAGTACACTTGCTATTTTCACATCAAGTTTTTGGCGCCGTTGCCGGGGTCTGCCAAAGATAGTAGAGTTTATTAATTTATTTTCAATTAGAATTTTGTTGCTCTGCATCCAAAATTTTATTTAGTGTTAATTTTTAGTTTTATTATTATAATAACTAACTTCTTCTAATCTGTGTATGCGAGGTAAGGCCTCAGCTCATTTTCATTTTGACGCAGAACCAGAGAGAACACTGCGCAAAAAGCTCAGAGAAGCAAGAAGAAAGAAACTGGCCAATTCTGACACCGAAGAACCGGCCATACCTGTCACTCCAGTTTCTGTTCACTCCGAAAAATCTGAATCAGACACAGCTTCACATCCAGACACCGAAAACATGGCTGCAGACCCACCTCCAGCAGAGAGACTTTTAGGTGATTATGGCAGACAGAATAACCCAGCAGTGCGGTTGACCATTGTTAACCAACCTGTTAATGTTGCTCACTTCCAGTTACATCCCTCAACCATCCGCCAGTTAGAAAGTAAACCTTTTGCAGGAAAAATCAATGAGGATGCAAACAAGCATCTGCAGAGGTTTCTGACTATGACCACATCATTAAAAATTGATGGGCATTCTGAAGAGGCAAAGAGATTGGTCATGTTCCCATTCACCTTATCTGAGGACGCTGAGGAATGGTTCTATTCCCTACCCGCAGGAAGCATTACTACTTGGCAACAAATGGAAACAACATTCTTGAACGAGTATTTTCCTGCTTCTGTGTATATCCGTAAGAGGTATGACATTGTGAATTTTAAACAGAAAGACGGAGAGACCCTTGGAGATGCATACAAAAGATTCAAGAGATGTTTAGTTGCATGTCCTACACATAATTTGGATGAAACTGAACAAATGCAGAATTTTGTAAACGGGCTGAAAATGAAAACTAAGCAACTCATTGATACAGCTGCTGGTGGCTCATCTAATTTTTCAACAGCAACCGGTATCAAAAAGATCATCGAAGCTATTGCAGCAAATGAGCATTTGGAATTATATGACCGCACTGTGAATCAGCCAGAGGGAAAAATTGACTTGAAATTAGCAAATCAGGTAGTGAAAATGGAAGACCAAATTGCAGCTGAGGTTGAAAGAAGATTGAAAGCTATGAATATAGGTACCCAGACTGTTGCTCAAGTGCAACCGGTTCCGACCATGATTTGTGAGATTTGTAGTGGACCACACTTTACCATGCATTGTGTTGCAACCGCAGAACAAGTGCAAGCTATAAATTACCTGAGGCAGAATAATCCCTACTCAAATACTTATAATCCGGGGTGGAAAAATCATCCTAATTTCTCTTGGAAAGATCAGCAGGGTAATATTCAAGGACCTCCACAACAACAACCACCGTACCAACAGCAACCTTATCAGCAACAGGTACCGAAGAAAGCGGATTGGGAGATTGCTATAGAGAAAATGGCAACTCATAATATGCAATTTCAGGAGGAAACCAGGAATAATCAGAAAAGCACCAATGCATCAATTAAAAATCTGGAGATTCAATTGGGTCAGATAGCACAACAGATAACAAATTCCCAAATACCAGGCGCATTACCTAGTGCAACAGTGACAAATCCAAGGGAGCACAATAATGTGAGTGCGGTAACAACAAGAAGCGGAAAATCTGTTGAAGATCTTAAGAAGAAGGATGAGGAAGAAGATACATTGTGTGAAGTGGACCTGGAAATCTTAGAGAATAAGACACCACCTGAGGAAGAAAGTGTGAAAATGCCGGTGGTACAAGAAAAGCTACCTGAACCAAAACCCATCATTAAGCTTCCTTTCCCACAAAGAAACAAAAAGAAGAAGCAAGATGAGAAAAATTTTCAGAAATTCATGGAATTGTTCAAGAAATTAGAAATCAATATTCCATTCTCTGAGGCACTCGAGCAGATGCCTATCTATGCGAAGTTCATGAAAGACATCATCTCCAAGAAGCGCACCACTGACACTGACCCTGTTATATTAACTGAAACTTGTAGTGCTATTTTGCAGGGTATGAAGATTCCAGTAAAGAAGCCAGATAGAGGGTCTGTGACCATCCCGTGTACCATTGGAGATAGGTCTTTTAAAAGGGCGCTGATTGATTTGGGGGCTAGTGTTAGCCTTATGCCTTTGTCTATTTACAGGAAGCTGGGAATTGGCAATGTTCAGGATACCAGAATGACACTTCAATTTGCTGACCACTCAGTGAAGAGACCTTTTGGGGTGGTTGAGGATGTTCTGGTCAAAGTTGATAAATTTGTTTTTCCTGTTGATTTTGTAATTCTGGAAATGCCAGAAGATGAAGAGATACCTCTGATTCTGGGAAGACCGTTCTTAGAAACAAGTAGATGCATGATAGACATTGAGGGAGGTACCTTGACCCTAAAGGTATATGATGAAGAGCTCAGAATTGATGTCCGGGATACTATGAAACATAAAGAGGAAATGTGTACAAACCACTCTGTTGAAGTAATTGATCAAATAGTGACTAGCACAATGCAAAGAAAGTTTCCTGAATTACCATTGGAAAGAGTTCTGAGTATGTCAGTCAGAGAGATTGAAGAGAATGATGATGAAAAAGAAAAAGAAGTGCTTGCCATGCTGGATACACAACCTCTTTGGATGAAATCCAAACCACGTCGGTGGGAGGATCTGAGATCTTCACCAGAATTAGAAAATGAAAAGGTAAGTAAACCAGGTATAAATTTTGAATTAAAACAATTGCCTGTAAATCTTAAATATGTCTTTCTAGGATCTGGGACAAATCATCCTGCTATTATCAGTTCTGAGCTAAATGCCATAGATGAGGAAAAGTTAATACAGGTACTAAAGAAGCATAAGAGTGCTATTGGGTGGACTATTGAGGATTTAAAAGGTATTAGCCCCACAGTATGCATGCATAAGATACTGATGGAGGATAATCAGAAACCGGTAGTGCAACCACAGAGGAGGTTAAACCCAGCAATGAAAGAAGTGGTAAGGAAAGAGGTTGTAAAGTTGTTAGATTCGGGAATGATTTACCCCATTTCTGACAGCTCGTGGGTGAGTCCAGTGCATGTGGTACCTAAGAAAGGAGGAACCACAGTAATTCTAAATGAAAAGAATGAATTGATCCCAACTCGCACAGTGACAGGGTGGCGAGTATGCATCGATTACAGAAGACTGAACACTGCAACAAGAAAGGACCATTTTCCTCTCCCGTTTATTGATCAAATGTTAGAAAGACTTGCAGGTCATGAGTATTATTGCTTTCTGGATGGATATTCGGGATACAACCAAATTGCTGTAGCCCCGGAAGATCAGGAAAAAACTGCATTTACATGTCCTTATGGTATTTTCGCTTACAGACGGATGCCATTTGGGCTGTGCAATGCCCCAGCTACTTTTCAGAGATGTATGACATCTATATTCTCCGACATGCTTGAGAAGTATATGGAGGTGTTTATGGATGATTTCTCTGTGTTTGGTTCTTCTTTTGATAATTGTTTAGCTAACTTGTCTCTTGTTTTGCAAAGATGTCAGGAAACTAACCTTATTCTCAATTGGGAGAAATGTCATTTCATGGTGCAGGAAGGAATTGTGCTAGGACACAAAATTTCCCACAAAGGAATTGAAGTGGATAAAGCCAAGGTGGAGGTGATAGCTAACCTCCCACCTCCTGTGAATGAAAAAGGGATAAGGAGTTTCTTGGGTCATGCAGGTTTTTATCGCAGGTTTATCAGAGACTTCTCAAAAGTCGCAAAACCGTTGACTGATTTGCTAGTCAAAGACAAGCAATTTAATTTTGATAAAAACTGCATGGTAGCTTTCGAAACTTTAAAGAGTAAGTTGATCAGTGCACCTGTTGTAATCGCCCCCGATTGGTCCTTGCCTTTCGAAATAATGTGTGATGCAAGTGACCTTGCTGTGGGGGCTGTCCTAGGACAGAGAAAGGACAAATTATTGCATGTGATTTATTATGCTAGTCATGTCCTTAACCCGGCCCAAATGAATTATGCAACTACCGAAAAGGAGTTGTTGGCCGTGGTTTACGCTTTTGACAAATTTAGATCATATTTGCTTGGTTCAAAGGTCATTGTGTATACTGACCATGCTGCTTTAAAGTATTTGTTTGCTAAGCAGGAATCAAAGCCGAGACTTTTGAGATGGATCCTCCTCCTTCAGGAGTTTGATTTGGAAATCAAAGACAAAAAGGGGTGCGAGAACACGGTCGCGGATCACTTATCTCGCATGTCCCCAATCAAAGAAACTGAGGAGGAACATCCTATTCAGGACACATTCGTTGATGAGAAAATACTTGCTGTTCAAGAGATACCATGGTTTGCTGATTATGCAAATTATGTGGTAGGTGGGGTTATACCTGATGACTTTAATTCTCACCAAAAGAAAAAGTTTCTTTATGATTGCAGGTTATACTTATGGGATGATCCATTTCTTTACAAAAAGGGAGTGGATGGTTTGATCAGAAGATGTGTTCCAGAAAGAGAGCAAGCCGACATTCTGAAAGCTTGTCATAATTCTGAGTATGGTGGACATTTCAGTGGAGATAGAACTGCAGCAAAAGTTCTCCAATCAGGTTTGTATTGGCCGTCACTATTCAAGGATGCAAATTCTATAGTCCGAGAATGTGACAGGTGCCAACGAATGGGTAACATTACAAAACGGAATCAGATGCCGCAAAACTCCATGCTAGAAGTGGAGCTGTTTGATGTTTGGGGAATTGATTTTATGGGACCCTTTCCGCCATCATCTGGTAAGAATTACATATTGGTTGCGGTCGATTATGTGTCAAAGTGGGTAGAAGCTGTGGCATTACCAACAAATGATGCTAAAGTGGTGGTGAAGTTCTTGAGGCATAACATATTCTCTAGGTTTGGGGTACCACGGGCTTTAATTAGTGACCAAGGTACGCATTTTATAAATAAACTCTTGGAGAATCTGTTGAAGAAGTATAATGTCAAACATAAGATAGCCACACCATATCACCCCCAGACGAGTGGGCAAGTGGAAGTATTCAACCGTCAAATAAAGCAAATCTTAGAAAAGACGGTAAGTGCTTCTCGGAAAGATTGGTCAGTAAAGCTGGATGATGCATTGTGGGCATACAGGACTGCATTTAAAACACCAATAGGTATGTCCCCCTATCAATTAGTTTACGGTAAGGCTTGTCATTTACCACTCGAACTCGAGCACAAAGCTTTCTGGGCCTCCAAATTCCTAAACTGTGATCTTTTTAAAGCTGGTGAATCCCGAATTCTTCAACTTCATGAGTTGGAAGAATTCAGGAATCAAGCTTATGAAAATGCCAAAATTTACAAAGAACAAACAAAAAAATGGCATGATCAAAAGATACAGAAGAGGGAATTTCGGGAGGGACAACTTGTACTGCTATTTAATTCCAGGTTGAAGCTGTTCCAAGGAAAATTGAGGTCAAGATGGTCAGGACCATTCGTCATTAACAAAGTACTTCCTTATGGAGCAATAAAACTTAAAAATGAGAAGAATGGCGACACTTTCAAAGTTAATGGTCAGAGGTTAAAGCCATACAATCCCGGCGAAGGGGGGACAATTGAATCCGTTAAACTCCTCTGAGTATGAGGTGTCCCGTCGAGCCATGCGACGTTAAACGAAGCGCTGCTTGGGAGGCAACCCAAGGGAGGTTTGATTCTTTCTTTCGTTTTATTTTTGCCGAGTCAGTTAGTATGTAGAAAAGAAAAAAATTTTAATAGAAAACAAAAAGAAAAATTTTTGAAAATGAACCTGCCAATACGCGTATGGGTTTATGATACGCGTATTGGTCATCAAAAGTGCATGCCTCTGGTGAAACGCGTATGATACGCGTATAGACGAAGCATACGCGTATGATACGCGTAAGGGACCAGGCCATACGCGTATCACCTTATGATACGTGATCTGTTACGCAGATCACTTTTTACACGTGTTTTTGCAGCGTATGATACGCGTATGCCAAAGTGATACGCGTAAGGTACGCGTAAGGCAGTCTGATACGCGTATCTGCAGCGTATCTTACGCGTATCTGTTTTATGGGGCTGTATATATATTTTTTGTCCGTACGGACTTCATTTTCTCACTTTTTCATTACGTATTTTCTGCGTATTACTGTGAATTTTCTCTGTTTTCTTCTTTTTCATTCAGTCCACAGAGCAACATCATGTCTCAATCACCGTCCGAGATCAACAACTTCCGTACCACCCACCATGCAGAGCGTTATGAACAAATAAAGGGACGAAACATGGTTGAAGAAAAACATTGGATGTATCAGAATGATACGTATCCAGAGGTCACGAATATCCTAAAGAAGCAGAAGTTGATCTATTTTAATGACAAAATCCAATTTGTTTCACTGGATTTGATCTGGGAGTTTTACGCGAATGCGTTAAGGGTAACATCTGACGAAGACGATCCCACAGGTAATGCAACATTCGTATCATGGGTCAGGGGCACAGCGATCAAATTTGATGGCAGAACGATCAATAGTGTGCTGAAATGCAAGTTTTATGATTCCGTTTGTCCGTTTAATGAGATGAAACGGTCGGACAAAAACCATTGGCCTTACGCTGACATGAAGAATTCACTGATTAGGCCAGGCCACGATTGGGCACCCACGTCCAAAATCTCTCCTGCAAAGGTTATGGTGGTTGATCTAGCACCGATTCCGAAGGCTTTGGCCTATTTCATTCATCACAATCTGAGTACTAATCGAAGCGGGTCAGAATTAATAGCCGAACGTGCCTTACTGCTCCATCAGATCCTGCGTCAGAAACAAGTGAACATTGGACAAATCATAGCTGCTGATATGGATGACATAGCTCAGTCGCCTAAGAAATCCTTAGGCCATGCGACTGTGATTTACCTGCTGTGCAAAAAAGCGGGTGTCCCAGACTTCTCTGATTCGCTGATGTTGCGACCAGCTGCACCGCTGAACGCCCACTGGATGAAAGAGAGGACGGTCACAGATGATCAGCCCCGACCTCTGAGGCAACCACGAGACAGGGAGGGAAGCACCAGTGCTCCGCAGCAGGAGGCTCAGCCAACTGCAGCAGATACACAGCCACCTCAGCCTCCTCCGATTGATGAGAACTCCAGAGAGTATCGGATGCAGATGTCCCAGTTTTGTTTGATGCAGGACTTCTGTTTTCAGTATGGGCTGTCAGGGAGAGTTCTGACTCATCAGACGGATCTGTGGGGGGAGGCACAGCGCTTCAGAGATAGATTCTCGGGACCGCCTCCAGCCCCTCATTTTGGCCAGTTCACCTATCCTTGGTGGAACCAGCCAGTGCAGATAGGGGGAGAGATTCCGCAGCAGCCACCGCAGCAACAACCGCATCAGACACCACCTCAGCAGCAGCAGTCTCCGTCGGGCCACACAGAGACATTGACGCCTATCTCGGCATTCGCACGAGGGCAGACTATTTTGGACCCGACAGATATGATTAATTTTGATACACACATGCAGGACGGTGGACAGAGTGATTGACTTTGATTGTTGTTTCTGTACTTTTGGTTTTATTTGTGTAATTTTTGTTTTTTTAGTTATGCAGTTTAATTTCTGTTGCTTTGATGTAACCACCTATTATGGGTTGGCGAATTCTAATGAACGTGATTTGGTTTATCTCAATTTTCCTGTTTATTTCCTTAGATACGTGACTATGTCTGGCTATTGGTTTCGCGATCACTTACACCAACTACTTGGGCATCCTCCCTTTCAGTCCCCTGACGGTAGATACTGTTGTTTATGATTGGACGCACTGGTTAAGATTAACATCAGAACCACGAGCATGAGCTTTGAATTCAGAGGTATGATAGAACAAGTCAGCTTAACCCGTCCTGGTGAGTTCATAAAAAGCCAAACACTTATTATCATATGAGCGATATCAGGTATGTCTTTATCAATCTTGGTTTGCGTACGTTCTTTTGTTATTATTAGTTGTACGAATACACACACTGAGGCATGTTTTTTGTTATCACCTAGAGCCTTTCTAGCCATCCCATTATTATCATTATTATCCATTGTTTTACCCCGTTGAGCCTTTAATCATTTATTGTTGATATACCCGTTTTTTTTTTTCTAAACCCATGACCCTGGACCTATCTTACCCTGTTCAGAGTATGTGAGAAGTGATTTCATATCTACGTTTCTATCTAAGTTTGGGGTTGCTGTTGGTATAGCAACCTTTAAGTTTGGGGTAGCTTTGCAGTCAATGAATAATAAGTGAATGTCGTAGGAAAAAAAAAGAGAAAAAAAAAAAAAAAAGAAGAAAGAAAAAGAAAAAAAAAGTAATAATAACCAAAAGAAAGAAAGAGAAAAGCGAAGAACAGCTTTTGAAAGATGCTACATTCACTAGAAATAAAAGGAAAAGAGGATTGCATAACCCTACAGGAATAATAACAAAGAAACGTAGTAAGAGAATGATTTCATGTACTCTGAACCAAAAAAAAAAAAAAAAAAATATAATAAACATAAACCTTAGGTTCCACCTTCATAGCCTACCTAAACCCAAGCCCCGTTACAACCCTAAAAGACCTCAAAAAGTGTGTGTGATTGTACATGTTGATAGGATGAGAGAATTTATTCAAACTGTTGATTTGATATTGCATATTGTGATTTGAGAGTGATAAAACTTTAACCCAGAGAGACTTGGTGAGAGTGTGATATAAGCTGACAGGTGAAGTCATATCTCTGAGGGAAAGAGTTTCTAGCTCGTTGGCTATGTGGAAGAATCAGAAAACCTGAAAAACATCAAGAGGTCCAGTGCGAAAGATTTCAGCAGTATTGTGGTAAGAACTGTTTTACAGTAAGTTTGGGGTGACATGATTTTTGAAGCTAATAAGATGTTACTTGAGGACAAGCAACAAGCTAAGTTTGGGGTTGTGATCAGTCACCATTTATGCTAGACATTCCACTATTTAACCGTAAATAAATCAGGTAAACTGTGTAAACTGAAGCATTTTTCGTTAGAAATAAGCTCAATTCCATGATATTAAGTGTGTTGTTACTGATGAGTTTCTTGAGGATATTTTACACTTTTTGGTATGTCAGCAGGTAAAAAGCTAGTTTGGAAGCTCAGGGGATCAAACGTCAGATGAGAAATCGAGCCCGAGCAAGAAAACGGAAGAAAAAGTCATTTTTTGGAGAACCTGCTGTCCATACGCGTATGACCTTACATGATACGCGTATGGACCTTCCCAGTACGCGTACCATACGTGAATGACCAGAGGGAAGGAAAATTCAGCCAAAATACAAGCTTCTGGTGATACGCGTACCAGCCTGGGCAATACGCGTAACAACTTGGGCAATACGCGTACCAGGCTGGGCAATACGCGTACCAGATGCTGTGTTACGTCCAATACGCGTTTCCTACTAGGCAGTACGCGTATGGGACAGCGCAGTACGCGTATGGAGCACAAATTCAGGGAAAATCCAACTGAATAGCTATTAAGAAGCCAGACCACGATTTTCCGGGGGTTGGACATTTTTGGAGAGAAAAGATACGCGTTTTGAGAGCTGGAGACTCAAGGAAGATCACGGGATTCATATGTTCAAGAGTTTTCCGACTATTGAAGATTGATTCCTCACGAAATTCTGTAATGACAACAATATTAATCTTTGTTTTTACTTTTATTATGAGTAGCTAAACCCCCCCATTGCTAGGGGGGTGACCCTGATTCTGAATGTGACAGTATTGATGTTTATGAAAGTATTGCTTATTTCTTCTTTTCCATTAATTTGTTCTTATCACCGTTCTTTATGCGTTATTTGTCGGACCAACGAATGATGATTCTTATGAATAGTGTAAGCGGGACAGCAATTATTCATTGACCTGGATAAGAACTTTGGATAGTAAAAATAACCTAGGACTAGGGATTTTCTATCTGACCGGTAATTCTTGATATATGAATGCTTGAGTATGAACCTAATTGTTTATGGACATAGTAATTAGGTTACATAATCAAAGGTCTATTACTAAGGACTTAAGAATAGATACCCTTGAGGACCGGAATTAATTTGACAGGAATAACTCTACGCCTTCATAAATTATATCTGTTACAAGAAGTTTCATTCACCGAACCCTAGCAATCTTCTCTCATTTGTATCTCGTTCAACCTTTTTACTTGTTTTATTTATTTGCAATTGGTAGTATAATTACACCACAACACAAAAAAACCAAAGGCTTTTGTCTAATTGAAACAATCTATAAACTCTGTATCGTCAAGCAGTCCTTGAGATCGACAAACGGGGAATTTCCCTTTTATTACTACAGTGAGAAAAATAGTACACTTGCTATTTTCACATCAATCACCGACAATGGTACTAATTTGAACAACAAGATGATTACTGAACTCTGCACGCAGTTCAACGTAAAGCACCATAACTCTTCTCCGTACCGACCAAAGATGAATGGCGCTGTAGAAGCTGCTAATAAGAGTATCAAGAAGATCATACAAAAGATGACGGTGACGTACAAAGACTGGCATGAGATGTTACCGTTTGCTCTTCACGGTTATCGCACTTCAGTACGCACTTCGACAGGAGCAACTCCTTTCTCTTTAGTCTACGGGATGGAAGCCGTTTTACCAGTGGAAGTCCAGATTCCCTCTCTAAGAATCATAAAAGAGGCGGGCTTAGATGAAGATGAATGGATTCAGACTCGACTCGACCAGATAAACTTGATCGATGAGAAGAGACTTGCGGTTGTGTGTCATGGACAGATATATCAGAAGCGCATGACCCAGGCATTTAACAAAAGAGTCAAGAGACAGGTGTATCAAATTGGCGACTTGGTGATAAAGCGCATCACTCTACCACAAGGTGATCCCAGAGGCAAATGGACTCCCACGTACGAAGGGCCGTTTGTAGTTAAGAAGGTATTCTCTGGTGGAGCCATGATACTAGCTACAATGGACGGCGAAGACTTCCCGCATCCCATGAACGCAGACATAGTTAAAAAATACTACGCATAAAAGAGACCCGCTAGGTCGACGTATCTAGGCAAAAGTAAGGGCATCCCGGCGAACCAAAAGGGTTCGGGCAAAAATTAGGGATAAACATAAAAAATGTGCACCTGGCAAGTCGAAAACCTGAAAAGGCGGCTTGGGCAAAAAGGGGTATCCTGGTGGATTGAAAACCTGAAAAGGCGGTCCAGGCAAAAATTAGGGATTAAAGCGTATGACTACGTCCCGTTCTCAGACAGCTTCATCCAAGTTCAAAGGACTGAACAAGCTTATCACTTCTATTCGACAGCAGGAGATGAGAGGCTTGAAGACATAATGGCAGTAGTGGAATTAAAGTCAATAGGACTTTGTCTGCATAGCTTTCTCTTTATTTTCTTGACAATTTCCTCTTACTAGGATTGTTGTCTCCTTGTACACAAATTGCCTGTTTATGGGCCCTCTTTCGAAATCAATATAATTTTAGTTTAAAAAAAAATGCTTTTGTTTTACTTTCTCTGTTTTGTTTGCATAAGCGTCCATTGATTTAATTCGAATTAATATATGCATTTGGATATGATCGATGTTTACCAAAAATGCGTGCATAAAATAGAAATAGCGATTACTACTAGACTTCAGGATCGAGGAGAAGGTCTAATCACGCTTTCCAATGAATCCATTGCTAATCCTATCCCCCAGCAAAGCCAGTCATTCCCAGAAGAGAGTGGCATTACTAGACAAATGGGTCATCTTATCCACCCCCAGCCAGGCTTCTGTTGAACATTTTTACCATCAGACAAAAATCAAGCATCCCCGGCTAAGAAAGGGTCATCGATACCAGTATCTCCCAACCAGAAGATTGAGATTTATTTTCCCCAGTAGAGTCCTCTGGAAGGACTTTTCAGATGCATAATTCATTCATTACATCATTTCACAGCATACGCATGCATACATCGTTCGCAGTTATTTTCGGAAGCATAAAACATCTCATGCATCATGACATGGCATGAAGCTAACTTTATTTTTCAGGTTAATTATTCCCCTGATACAGTCAAAACAAAGGTCCATTACGTTCAGGATTCAACTACATCTTTCAGATGTACTCCATGTCAACATTCATTCTGACATCCTCCTAACGATGGCATCTATAAGCCCATCCCAGACATTTATTGCAAATACAACATATACAAATACTATCAGATATAGCCTAGCATACGGTTCATTCTGATTCAGCTCAACATATGACTCTTTCAACTTAGATGCGATCTAACGTACGATCCATTCCGACCTTCAACAACTCCAATACGGTCTAGCATACGACCCATTTGGACCTTCAAGGCCTCAGATGCTACCTAGCGTACGGTACATTCTTAAGTGTAGTCTGGCGTATGACTACCCCTTTATTATCAGATGCAGCCTAACGGACGGCTCGTCCTGCTACTCAGAGACGGTCTAGCTTACGACCCGCTTGGATGTTCATCCCCTCAAATGCTACCTAGCGTACGGTACATTCTGAAGTGTAGTCTGGCGTATGACTACCCCCCCCCCCCTTCATCATCAGGTACAGCCTAACGGACGGCTCAATCTACAACTCAGATACGATCTAGCATACGATCCATTCTGATCCTTCACCCCCAGTAACGATACAGCCTAACGGACGGCTCGTTCCGCAACTCAGATACGATTTAGCGTACGATCCATTCTGATCCTTTATCCCCAGCGGCGTATGACCCATTCTAAATCCCCAGGGAAGTCGACGGCCTAATGAATGACCCACTATACGGTCTAGCGTATGACCCAGTGACACCCGTGACTTCAGATATCTTCTAACGTACGACGCACTCTGAAGCTCTCATCATCAAACTTCCTAGATGGCATCTTTAAGCCCATCTCCATCAAGACTAACTAATTGACAAGTGCAAATTTTTGGGGCGTTCTAAGTGTTCAATAATCTTCCACCTCCAGACCACAAATGGCGTACATACCATTCTGACTCTCTCGGTTCAAGAATATTGAACAGGGGCAGCTGTCATACCCCAAAATTTGCCCATTAATATTTCAAGACATTTTTTCAGGGCACTCCGACTCATTTTTATGACACTGATCTTAAAGGAACGAAGGCTCAGCTCACGAATGACCCAAACTGGCTTGTTCGCTACACGCTCGCCTAGTGATAACATGAAATTATATCATATTTTAGGACTTAATTCAATTAAATTTTATCATTATTTATTTCAGTTCACTTTATGTTGTTAGATATTACGCGGTATTTTCTTCCTATTTGTCTCAGGTGGCTTATTTGGAAGCACAAGTAAAAATGGAGGAAAAGAGGTGCAAAAAGGAGAGAAAACGAACCAAATAGCAAAGCCCAGCCCAAAGTACAAGAACACAGGTGTTGCACCTGTGACGAGCGTCACAGAGGCTGTGACGAGCGTCACGCCTTGCACACCCTGTGACGGACGTCACACATGGTGTGACGAACGTCACACCATTCCCCTACATTTTTGGCGCAAGGAACGCCTCAGAGACGTTGAGCGTTGAGGGAGTGTTGAGCCCTATATCCACGCCATGCTTTTATGCACGTTGAAGACCTTTTTGGCAGCGGAAGCGGTTACTGAAGCATATATAAATAGCTACTTGCAAAACCAAAAGGGGCCCGAAGCTTTTCCACATTTTTTCCTTTGCTGTTTTCGCTTTTGCATATTTTCTTTTCCAGCAGCTTAGGCATTGTTTTTCCTACGAGTTCTACACTATTTCCCTTGCAATTTCCTATTTCCTTTTTAGCATTTAGTTAATTCTTTTCGCACAATAGTTTCTACAACGGAAACTATTGTGTACCTTTTTACCGGATCTAACCTTACGTTAGGATCTAGTTTATTTCCTTCGTTTTAATTTGTTGTTTAGTTGAAGAATCCAAGAACAAATCCTACCGGCTTGTGGTGGAGTGTTCAGGATTACTGTTTAACTTATTCCGAGTAACCCTAAAGGAAACCCTGAAGGAAAAGCCGGCGGCACCGCTCAATTCGATCCGATCGGCCAATTCAAGGTTGCAATTCAATTGCAAACAGGTTTGCGTTACTATCGCCGCTTTATGTTCCGAATTCACATGTGATACCCTAATTGAATTCATAAATATATTTGAGGTTTTGCATGTGGACTTAAGTATGCCTGGATACCTTGAATTGTTGTAATGGATGCCGCTGTTTTTCGCTCTGTTTTGATCTTTGCCCATCTGACCTGTTTTATTATAACCATGCTTTGTTTACCTGATACTATTACTGCTTTGGTGCAACTCTTGATTGCACCCCATTTGGTATTCCGACCTGTTTGCGGAATTTTGTAAGGGCTCACATACTCCCGAAGAAGGTGGCTTGCTAGGTATTCCACTTTATTTGAGGGATACCCTTATGGAGATGGATTCCGAACTAATTAATTTTAATGGGGAGATTCATCCTAATTGCCTAATTAATTTTAATGTGGAAATTCATCTTAAATACTTAATTGTAAAACATGGCCTTTGAATATGTGACCTTGGACCTCTCTTTGTTGCCTTACGGTATTACGGTATTACGGTATTACGGTCATGTCCCGCGAACGTGGGGATACACTTAGCAAAGACCCTTCGATTAAATCATCATAAAATAAATCATGGTCCCTCGGATGTTGCCTCGAATATATGATTTTTGTTCCTCGATGACCCTTCGGTGTAGCCTACGGTTAAATGATGATCGTCCCTCTGAATGCTAAGGTATCCTTACAAATGTTGCCTTCAATGACCAAGCGATGACCCTACGATGTCCCTTTATATCCAAAGGATAAAATTACTTACTTCTCAATAGTAAGGACAGTTTTACCCTCCTCAGGATAGGAAATGCCCACAAAGACCTCGGATAGGTATAACTCTTAATTGCTGACTCACAACCTAAAACATTTTTCACACGTCACACTTGGTATACATTCACACTAGAATCATTATCAAGTTATACCTTTTCTAAACCGCTTTCAAAATCAAACGAGATAAACACTTTGTATACATTCATACGAGAATCATTACAAAGTTAAACTCTCTTTCAAACATTTTTTAAGCAATTCACCAACACTTTTCAGACAAAAATATAAGTGATCCAGCAATTAAGAGCCCATGGATAACCATGGATACAAAGGGTGCTAACACCTTCCCTTTGTATAATGTACCTCCCGAACCCAAAATCTATTGAGGTCTTTCCTGTTCTTTTCCACCTTTCCTTATTGGATAAAAGAAAAGTCGGTGGCGACTCTTGCTATCCGCGACATTGCGATAAAAAGCAAAATACCCCAAGTCAGTTCACCGAATGACAGTTTGTAACAAGCTTTAAAGATCGTAAAACTCTCATGGATGCATGGATCAAGGGGGAGTTATCATTGTTAGGGGGAGCATTGTGCTTAAAGCTTCAATTGTTTGTCATCATAAAAAAGGGGGAGAATGTGAAGTCAATGTTGGTGTAAGCCCTAGAGGCCAATAATTTTTGGTACTTGTATCGAATTATTTATTAATAATAAAAGGATTTTTCTTTATTATGTTTGTTTAATAAAGTCCCTAGGATAGCTAGTCCGTTTAATGTATCAAGTGTGACTTGATCATGAGATCATATTAAACATAAGGCACTATTCTTAAAGTATTCGTAGTCGAGCTTTATTGTGAAGTGGGATAACACTAAATCATTAAGACTATTATGTAAATAGACTGATGATCACATCTCATGGATCATGGATAAGGAGTTATCAAGTCTTGAACATAGGTATGAATATTAAGAGTAATATTTATACTGGATTGACCCGCTATGAGAATACTATATAGAATGTTATGCAAAGTGTCATAAGTTATTCTCATGGTGATAATGGTGTATACCACTCTTCAACCTGAAACCACTATGGACCATAGATGTAGAGTCGAGTGCTTTATTGCTGATCCAACGTTGTCCGTAACTGGATAACCATAAAGACAGTTGATAGGTATTCCACGAAGCATGCTGAGAGACATGAGTGACCTAGATGGAATTTGCCCATCCTGCATAACAGGATAAATGTCTATGGGCCCAATATTGAACTGGACAAGGATGACACGGTATATGCCTTGTGTTCAATATAGACATAAGGGCAAAAGGGTAATTATACACATAAGTATTATCACAGAAGGATTTGTCAGATCACATGACATTTCTGTGTCTTGGGTAGTAGTGATGTGTTGCTAGATACCGCTCATTGTTTATTATGTTAAATACGTGATTTAATATAATTGCCAACGTCGCGAAAACCTACAGGGTCACACACAAAGAACGGATTGATGAGAGATAGAGTAACTAAGGAACACCATAAGGTACGGTGCACTTAAGTGAGTTGTAGAACATCGTAAGGTACGGTGTACTTAAGTAGAATACGAAATATGGTAAGGTACCATGGGCTTAAGTGATTTTGAGCATATTATAAGATATGGGCCAAATACACTTAAGTGGGCCTTTTAGCTTGAAGCCCACACAAGTGGTTCTATAAATAGAACCCTTGTGCAAAAGCATTCATTGCGGTTGCATTATTTTCGTTTTCTCTCTCTCTCTCTCTCTCACACACACTCAAAGCCTTCATTCGTACCAGCTAGCACTGAGATTGAAGGAATCCGTTCGTGTGGACTGAGTAGAGATGTTGTCATCGTTCAACGTTCGTAATCGCTTCGTAGATCTATATCAAAGGTTTTGATCGTCACAAGAGATCTGCACCAAAGGTTTCAATCATCACAAGAGGTAAATATTCTATCATTAATCATGACCATTCGTAAGGATCTCTAAAGGAGAAAATTTTAATTTCCGTTGCGTTTTGGATCGCAATTCTCCTTCAGTGGTATCAGAGTCACTTACGAAACCATGAATCGAATAGCTGTTTAATTTTTGTATTAATATGATTAAAAGACATAATGAATCAATTAATTAAATGGGTAATTAAATTGGGCATCATGAGTGTATGAGTTGGATGATTGATGTTGACTATGCTTCGGAACCGACATTAGTATGGTGAAGCAGCGATACATCGATCGTCCATAGGTTACGCAATTGAGACCGATCAACTTATATATGATATAAGTAATCCTAATGCAAAGTACGGTATATATGATATATTGTTTCTGTTTCGTTCATTCAAACACTAAATGGTTGTTTTCCTTTGAGCGATCAATGGTCATTTGCTTCAGAATCCGACATTAGTATGGTGAAGCAATGACATGTTGATCAATCATATTGAATCAACAATCGAGGTGTGTTTCACGGTCTGAAATTGGTGCATTAAGGTTGGTGACGGCGCAAGGGTTGTGCCGTCAAAGAGTTGTGAATTTAGGGTTTTTTGGAACACGTCTGTTGACTGTTTCAAAGTTCTGTTATTTTGGCTGCGTGACGTTCGTCACGAGCTTGTGACGATCGTAACAAGCTGGACGTGACGGTCGTCACATGCTTTGTGACGGTCGTCACATTCACAGATCCAGAATTCTAGGCGTTTCTGTTTTTGGCCGCGTGACGTTCGTCATGAGCCTATGACGGTCGTAACAAGCTAAACGTGACGGTCGTAACATGCTTATGACAGTCGTCACACTCACAGAATCAGAATTCTCGGGGTTTCTGTTTTGTGACTGCGCAAGAGTTGTGTTGATGCAAAACGACGCCGGTTTCAAATGAATTGTTCATTAAAATTTCGGACAGGGGCAACGCCCCTACAACCCTGCAAGGGGCGCTGCCCCCTTGACCCCCGTCCGCTGATCGGTCAGCGGAACCACCGTCCGCTGACTGGGCAGCGGAAACCCCATTCCCGATGTACGGGTAGCAGACCCCCGGCTAACTCTGCGTAGTGTGATCGGTCGCCGAAAATTAATTTGGTTGTAATTAATTAAAGAATTAAAATTAATAATAATAATGTGTTTATTATTATTTCCTTGTGGTGATCAGTTATGGCCTTAGTTTTCCTTTATTTTGTTTTGGCTTTTAAAATACGACTTGTGAGTCGTGCCTCTCCTTTTAATCTCTTAATGTAACTTCTTTTCTCATCTCAATCCCTCGTATGTAAAACGAGTTTCTTCTGTAATGTAATGTTATGAAGAAAGAGAAGAAGACAATGTTATGAAGAAAGAGAAGATTTCAATATCAAAAGAGGACAACCTTGAAGATCAAAGGAGGACAACCTTGAAGGTCTTTCTTGGAGAAGCTTAGATCGTTGTTAGGTTAGCTTAGGTTCTCTCATTGGCTTGGGAGAACAATTGCGCTAGGGGCCATAACTGTTTCATTATGTATGTTGATGCATGTGAATGTATGTTGATGCGTGTTGATGCATGTGAGAGACGATTTATATGATAAATAAGCCGGTGAGATCAGAATAATTACAATTCCCTCAAATTAAAATATTAAGTTTATGCTTTCCAAGTTTTAGCACTCATCAAGACTAGTATCAGATAATGTAGGTTTCGCCTACGCGAGGTGCATATTCTATATTAGTAAGGTGCGATGGGATAATTGTAATATCCAACTGCTAAAACAATGGGTCAAACTTAACTAAACAAACTATAATAATATTATATATGTTTGCTTTTTAAGTTTTAGCACTCATCAAGACTAGTATCGGATAATGTAGGTTTCGCCTACGCGAGGTGCATGTTCTATATTAGTAAGGTGCGATGGGATAATTGTAATATCCAACTGCTAAGACAATGGGTCAAACTTAACTAATTATAATAATATTATATATGTTTAGAAGCAAGAGTTGGGAATGATCCATATGATGGATTGGAATAAGGAGTTATTCACCCAACTGAAATTTTCGAGAGTTGTATGAGATACAATTGGAAGGAGTTCCTACCTAAATAACCTAGTTTTGTGTAATCCGCCTACGCGGACTTAGAACGAAGTGAAATATGGATCTCGACCCACTAGAAAATCTTCCAACGGGATTTTCTGAATCAAATGATGAGGGTCATTTGTTTTGAGTAAAATAGTGGGAGCATATTTAATTAAAGGCCTAATTAAATATGTCAATGATACTTATATTTTCATTAATCCTTATGTAGATCACCATGACAACAAACACCTCTAACAACATCTTGCGATCAATCCTTGACAAGGAAAAATTGTCTGGGACAAATTTTCTGGATTGGCACAGAAACCTGAGGATTGTCCTCAAACATGATAAAAAGCTGTATGTCTTGGAGAAACCTGTTCCTGAAGAGGAACCTCCTAGTTCTGCACCTAAGGCAGAAAGAGATGCTTATAAGAAGTATGTCGATGATGCCAATGAAACTGCTTGTCTCATGCTAGCTACCATGAACTCAGAATTGCAAAAGCAACATGAGAACATGACAACGTTCGATATGATCGAACACCTGAAGATGCTCTATCAAGAGCAAGCAAGGCATGAGAGGTTTGAAGTTTCAAAAGCCCTTTTTCAAATCAAGTTAGCTGAGGGAGCCTCTGTAAGTCCCCATGTGCTCAAGATGATTGGGTATGTGGAAAACCTTGAAAGGTTGGGTTTTCCCCTTGGAAAGGAACTTGCGACTGATTTGATCTTGCAATCGTTGCCAGATAGATTCAATTAATTTGTCCTAAATTTTAATATGAATGACATGGACAAATCTCTTCCTGAACTGCTAGGCATGTTAAGAACTGCTGAGCAGAACCTGAAGTCAAAAGGGAAGTCCATTCTGATGATCGGAAATGGAAAGAGACAGAACAAAAGGCCCATCAAGCAGGGTGATAAAGGGAAAGGCAAGGAAGTTGCCAAATCCAAACCCACTGTTGCTGCTTTGAAGCCTAGTGGAGGCATAGCAAAGGCAGACACCTGCTTCCATTGCGGTAAGACCGGACGCTGGAAGAGAAACTGCCCAAAGTACCTGGAAGATACGAAGAATGGAGTAGAGACTTCAACTTCAGGTATTTTTGTTATTGAAATAAATTTATCTACTTCTCATCATGGGTATTAGATACTAGATGTGGTTCTCACATTTGTACAAATGTGCAGGGGCTAAAAAGAAGTAGAGATTTGGCAAAAGGTGAAGTTGACCTACGAGTTGGCAATGGAGCAAAGGTTCTTGCTTTATCCGTAGGAACTTATGTATTGACTTTACCTAGTGGTTTAATAATTCAGTTAGAGAACTGTTATTATGTACCTGCAATTAGCAGGAATATTATTTCCATTTCTTGTTTGGATAAGTTTGATTTTTCATTTATAATAAAGAACAATTGTTGCTCAATTTATTTGAATGATATATTCTATGCTACTACACAAATGAGCAATGGACTATATGTCCTTGATCTCGAAATGCCTATTAATAACATTAATACTAAAAGGGTGAAACCTAACGAGTTAAAACCAACTAGGTAAGAATATTAAAACTCTTCGATCAGATCGAGGTGGTGAGTATTTAAGCCTAGAGTTCGATGACCATCTGAAAGAGTGTGGGATCCTATCCCAACTTACTCCTCCTGGAACACCCCAATGGAATGGTGTATCTGAGAGAAGAAATTGAACCCTATTAGACATGGTCCGATCCATGATGAGTCACGCCGATCTTCCAAACTCCTTTTGGGGACATGCACTATTGACATCAGCTTACACACTTAACCATGTTCCATCCAAAAAGGTTGAGAAGACACCATATGAGATATGGAGTGGTAAGAAACCACATATGTCTTACATGAAGATTTGGGGTTGCGAAGTTTATATGAAACGACAAGTTTCAACTAAGCCTGAGCCCAAATCTGACAAATGCTTATTTGTGGGGTATCCTAAAGAAACAAGAGGGTATTACTTCTACAATCCTTCCGAGGGCGAAGTGTTTGTCGCTCGAACTGGAGTTTTCCTAGAAATGGATTTTATTTCCAAAAGAATCAGTGGGAGGAAAGTAGAGCTTGAAGAAATTCAAGAATCACAAAGCATTGATACACCTATGGAGGAATTAGAACAGGAAACACAAGTAGTTGTGGAAGAGCAACCTGCTCAAGTAGAATAAGACCAGCGTAGGTCAAGCAGGATACGTCACATACCTGAGAGATCTGGATATCTCATAACTGATCAAGGTGATGTATTACTCATGGATCAAGAACGAATATGATTCTTGTGTCTACAAGAAGGTTAGTGGGAGCATGATCGTTTCCCTGGTATTATATGTAGATGGCATATTAATCATTGGAAACAAAGTCCCTACCCTGCAACAAGTAAAGTCTTGGTTGGGGAAATTCTTTTCTATGAAGGACCTAGGTGAAGCAGCCTATATATTAGGAATCAGAATCTATAGAGATAGATCACAAAAACTGCTTGGCCTAAGTCAGAGTACGTACATAGACAAAGTGCTGAGACGCTTTAATATACATGATTCCAAGAAAGGATTCATATCTATGCAACATGGCATGTGTCTATCAAAAACACAATCCCCTTCAACCAAGGAAGAAAGGAATCGCATGAATAAGATTCCATATGCATCTGCAATCGGATCTATCATGTATGCCATGTTATGTACTCGACCAGATGTCTCGCATGCTTTAAGTGCAACGAGTAGGTACCAATCTGATCCTGGTGATGCTCACTGGGTAGCTGTCAAGAATATCCTTAAGTATTTAAGAAGGACTAAGGACTCATTCTTTATATATGGAGGTCAGGAAGAGTTAGCTGTAATTGGATACACCAATGCTAGCTTGCAGACAGATAAGGATGACTTTAGATCGCAATATGCTATGTGTTTTGCTTAAACGGTGGTGTTGTGAGTTGGAAAAGTTCAAAGCAAGATACAGTTGCTGATTCTACAACCGAGGCCGGGTATATTGCTGCCTCAAGTGCAGCAAAGGAAGTTGTTTGGATCAAAAATTTCATTAGTGAACTTGGCATAGTTCCTAACATTATGGACCCCATTGGTCTCTACTGTGATAATAATGGTGCTATCGCACAATTCAAGGAGCCTAGATCTCACTAACGATCCAAACACATACTTAGGCGTTATCACCTCATTCGAGAGATAATAGATAGAGGAGATGTGAAAATATGCAGAGTACCTACACTTGACAATATTGTTGACCCACTGACAAAGCCTCTTGCGCAGCAGAAGCATGATGGCCATACTAGATCTATGGGCATTAGGGGTATTCCTGATTGGCTCTAGTGCTAGTGGGAGATTGTTGGTGTAAGCCCTAGAGGCCAATAATTTTTGGTACTTGTATCGAATTATTTATTAATAATAAAAGGCTTTTTCTTTATTATGTTTGTTTAATAAAGTCCCTAGGATAGCTAGTCCGTTTAATGTATCAAGTGTGACTTGATCATGAGATCACATTAAACATAAGGACACTATTCTTAAAGTATCCGTAGTCGAGCTTTATTGTGAAGTGGGATAACACTAAAGCATTAAGACTATTATGTAAATAGACGGATGATCACATCTCATGGATCATGGATAAGGAGTTATCAAGTCTTGAACATAGGTATGAATATTAAGAGTAATATTTATACTGGATTGACCCGCTATGAGAATACTATATATAATGTTATGCAAAGTGGCATAAGTTATTCTCATGGTGTTAATGGTGTATACCACTCTTCAACCTGAAACCACTATGGACCCTAGATATAGAGTCGAGTGCTTTATTGTTGATCCAACGTTGTTCGTAACTGGATAACCATAAAGACAGTTGATGGGTATTCCACGAAGCATGCTGAGGGACATGAATGACCTAGATGGAATTTGCCCATCCTGCATAACAGGATAAATGTCTATGGGCCCAATATTGAACTGGACAAGGATGACACGGTCTATGCCTTGTGTTCAATATAGACATAAGGGTAAAAGGGTAATTATACACATAAGTATTATCACATAAGGATTTGTCAGATCACGTGACATTTTCGTGTCTTGGATAGCAGTGATGTGTTGCTAGATACCGCTCACTATTTATTATGTTAAATACGTGATTTAATATAATTGCCAACGTCGCGAAAACCTACAGGGTCACACACAAAGGACGGATTGATGAGAGATAGAGTAACTAAGGAACACCGTAAGGTACGGTGCACTTAAGTGAGTTGTAGAATATCGTAAGGTACGGTGTACTTAAGTAGAATACGAAATATGGTAAGGTACCATGGGCTTAAGTGATTTTGGGCATATTATAAGATATGGGCCAAATACACTTAAGTGGGCCTTTTAGCTTGAAGCCCACACAAGTGGTTCTATAAATAGAACCCTTGTGCAAAAGCACTCATTGCGGTTGCATTATTTTCGTTCTCTCTCTCTCTCTCTCTCTCTCTCTCTCTCTCTCTCTCTCTCTCACACACACACACACACACACACACACACACACACACACACACACACAAAGCCTTCATTCGTACCAGCTAGCACTGAGATTGAAGGAATCTGTTCGTGTGGACTGAGTAGAGACGTTGTCATCGTTCAACGTTCGTGATCGCTCCGTAGATCTGCATCAAAGGTTTTGATCGTCACAGAGATTTGCACCAAAGATTTCAATCGTCACAAGAGGTAAATATTCTATCACTGATCATGACCATTCGTAAGGATCTCTAAAGGAGAAAATTTTAATTTCCGCTGCGTTTTGGATCGCAATTCTCCTTCAGTCAAGACACTCCATCCAATATGTTTTGATGAAGACAAAGTGCAATTCAAATAATCATGTCAAAAGTATGGAAAAAGCTTCAAGTGCATTTAATCAAATCAAGTTTCAAGCCATGTGTGACAGTTAACATCAAAGGATTCAAGACTCTTTGAAGACTAGCATTGATCTTGAGTTTTTAAGGTACAAGCATGCAATATATATATTGATAAGTTAATGCTAAAAACTAATCCAAATATTCATTGCATGCATGATTCATTGTCTCACTTGCCTCTGCTACTATACTAATTTTTTCTAAATATTTTTTCAAAAATCAGTTCAGGAAATCGATTATCCAATTTTAGGAAATCGATTTCCAATTGGCAAAATTCATTTTTCAGTTCAGGAAATCGATTTTCACTTGCCAGAATCATTTTTTTAACTCAGGAAATCGATTACCCCCTTTTAGGAAATCGATTTCCATCACAAAATTTTGAAATTTCACTAAAGCAGTGGCTGGGTTCAGACATGTCTTATGGGCTAAACGTTTTCCAAAGTTCATCCATTAACCATTGCATCTTTTCATTGAATCACACTCTTTCATAGAGGTGTCAAAGTGATATATATATATATATATATATATATATATATATATATATATATATATATATATATATATATATATATATATATATATATATATATATATATATATATATATATATATATATATATATATATATATTCATAAATTCAGAATTCAAAGTCACCTCTTCTTGCAATTTGAAATCTCATATACATTTATTTTCAAATAAGTATTTTGATCTTTGAACTTTCATTAAGAATTTATCTGCATTGTTCATATATAGAAGTCCAGAAAATTCATCTCATATTCATAAACACTTTAGTACTAATATATCATTATAAATTATGTGTTTGGAAGAGAAGATCAGTCATAGTGATTGATACATTGTCATATACTTTCTTTACTCAATATTTTCCAGATTTAGTTGTAAACACCTTGTTGTTCAGGATTGTTGGAAGCAAGAGAGTTGAGTTTGAGAGGATTGTTCTCATATCAACTTGGTGAATCACAAGAGGTTGTTCTTGATGATTGTGTCTGTTTTGTACAAGTCATAACAGATAGTAAAATCTCTTTCGTGTTGAAAGGGAATTGGAGTACTCTCCATCTGTGAAGGAAACCAGGATATCTCTTTGTGTTATTTATCTTTTCAGCATTTACCGCATTCATCACTTAGTAATCTCCAAGGAAAGATTATTAAAACAAGATAAAACCGGAAAAAAAATTCACATTACCTAATTCACCCTCACTCTTAGGTGCACACTCAACTTACACAGTTGTGGGAATTCAAACATCAATCACCGAAAGAAATAGAACGGCAAGTCGTTGAGAGAGACTAATGAGCTAATTAGGAAAAATGTGTGTTGCACTAAATAAAATTAATGATGACTTTTCTTAGAAAGTCAAGTTTGGTCTCGTCCCCTATGCGTGTGTTAGATGCGGGAGGTCTTCCCATCGGGCAACACGACCCATTAGGAACTAGGTCGAACTCAATTTTGATAGCCCATAAAGTAATCATTCCGACCCTCTCTAACCCATTAATATGTCTTGGTCCACCGGGACGAAACAGGCTGGACTAGTCCAACCCATTTGACAGTTTTACTTAAATGAAGATAAGTTATCCCTTCTTAAATTATCTTTATAAAACCTATCTTTCAATCTTTTTTCCGATTCTTTCTTTATACAATCAGAAGTCGTACAGGTGTAAAGCGTATCCTCCAAGTTTTTTAACATAGTTATAGATACGGTTTTTGGCTTCTTTTACACCTTTAATATTATAAGATCTTTGTTAGTAACACACATGCCTGTTAACCGCATTAAAGTGCACGGCCTTTCGGCGGCGTATTAGACTTTCCAGTTTGGGACACGAAGACATGATATTGGAACCCTGTTTCAAATAGGAAAGAGTTAACATGGCCACTAGGGATGATTCGCTGGTTCAACATATTTCTACTTTCATCTTCCCGATAACTTTTATTTGGGGTCTTAATCCATTTTAAGACGTTCAAAGCCGCCCTTCTGAAATTAATGCCTACGTATGGAGAATTATCAGAGCCTTGGGTGACTCTATACACATACAATGTTATATTAAACTTGTCCATCTTGACCCCCAAAATGGATTGGGAAACCAAACCTCATAAAAACTTAAAACATGACCAAAAAACTGTTTTTTTAAATAAAGATCAAAACTTCATGTTAATAAAAAATAAGTTTATCAAATGATTAACAAAAGTACTTATGATCACAAACAACATTCAAATATCACCGTGTCCAATTTGAAATTACTACACCGGTCTACTGACCCTGAAGCTAAATAACCAAAATAAAGGATGGCAAGTTCCTTAAGTCTTGGTGTCTGTAAAACTCATGCCTGCAACTTGTTTAAGATCATCTTTTTTTTTTCTTCCATAAACCATGACCGCTTTGTTACAAAACTATACTTCCTGAAGAACTGGGTTGTGTCAGATGCAACACCATCAGAGACTTGATTTAACTGAGCAAACATTTTGATTCCAAGATTTGTCTAAAACTCACATTACACCCATAACCCATTCAAACGTGTACAATAAACCTCAATATTTCAAAATTCAATCAGCATTTTAGCTTTGCTTGACATTCTATATATACAACATGCAACAGGGAATGTATAAATATTCAGAAAATGAAAATCGTAGATCAAATGTACTATCTCGAATTAAATAGCTCATAGAAATGCTTAGTAGGATTTTGATTCAATGAATCAAAGAGAAACCAGTCGGAAAAACGCACCCAAGAGTGCTGAGCAAGTTAATGACCTGAAAATATTCAATTAAACATCAATCAATACCAGCAATTGATCTTTCGTACGAAAAATAAACAAGACAAGAATGAAATAAATGGTGATCAAAGATTTGCTTACCAACTCATAATTACAAGCAATGCTATTTTCAGTCCTAGCGTACATTTCGGTTAAGCAATCCTTGAAAAGATAGGTAAAGATCTTTATTATCTGAGCCAAATATCTCATCTGCCTTTCTTAAAGTTTCCTAAAAGAGCACAGGACAAGTGGAACAGTGATTAACAAATAACAACTGCTTGGATACAATTTCAGTTCAAAATTCAGTACTTCAAATCAATATTTATTTACCTCTCGTGTTTGTTTCTGAGCATTTAATTCCTTAATGTTAGCAAGAAATGCACTGAACTGCTCATATGACAGGCGACTCCTGAAAAAAGTGATATATTTCATTAGTTCCATTGGTTTCTTAAATAAATTGAAGTAAAAAGTAACTTCGCAGAAGAGAGAAATAAAGTCACCTGGCCTGACGGAAAAACTCCTTTCCATCAATCTTTGGAGTTCGACCTAACAGATTTAAAAGACTATGAGGGATAAAACAAATGAAATGTAATAATGAAACACATCATGGAGGTATGTGCATCTTTATGATTTATATAGAACAATACCCTAACATAACATTTCAATCAAGAATTGCGGAAGACAACAAACTTCAAGGATCAATCTTAGTAAGATTGAGAGAAAACAATTTTATCACACATAAACAATGAATATTGAAAACCTGGAATTGATCGTCCTCGAGGTGGAGAATTTGCTGCTGATGACTGCTGACTTGATGGATACCATGAAGAGAGAGATGACCGCCCATCATATGAAGTTTTGGACGGAGAGGTGGCACCAGATGTTTGATTGGGTGATACAGCAGCAGAATACCCTCTAGGAGAACCAGACGTTGAGATCACTTTTGGAGTTGCAGTTGGTGTAAGACGTGGCGTGATATACGGGGTCAAAGAAAACTTTTGCCCTGAATACCTGGAAGCTATAGGACAAAAGAAAAGAAATCAATATGGGTCTCATAAGAGATTATAAAACACTTGAAAACCCACTTTTCCTAATAAATAGATAATCATCCACCTTCCTCAATTGTTCTACCCACATCTGCAGAGCCACTGTGTGAATGATGTGTCGTATAGTCATTTCCATCATCATCTGTAAACAATAAATAACAAAAGAAATGTGAACAAACAAGTACTCAACTGGCTAACAAGGCTATCTTTATGAAAATGATAATAAAATCATCAATGAGGTGAGAATTACCCTTATCAGGATACGCTTTTGGAACTGCTTGGTCACAGGTTCTAATATCTATGGTTTCAGCTTGCTGCCCCAAGAGTAATGAAAACAAACACGGGAAAAACTTGTTTAGAAGAATAGTATTTATCATCTTCAGTAGAAAAATCAATAATGACAAATAATTGAGACTAAGTTAGTCGATTGGGGTCTTACCGGTGGATGGTCATCAGCTAGCGAGCGCATCAGTTGTTTTTTGAATGTCTCCAACTATAAAATAGAAAAAGGAAAAGAAGATGTAGAGTATACAAATCACCAATCCATAACAGAAACAAGAAAAAACATGCATGCAGATAAAAAAAAGGCATGATGGTTCAGCACAAGATCTAGTCTACACGTGGAGGCAAATGGTTATAGCCAAGTTCGGTACTTCTCACAAAATGTAACTAACGAAGTTGGTTTTGTAGCATTTCATTGGTATCAGTTAGAGCATTAGTCTACAATAACAGTTGGCTATTGCCTGCTCATGCAGGATTGGTATTGGTATTTTTTACATCGGCGACCAACATATTTTTCAAGCCACTATCATCAGTATAATATGAAGTGGTCAAGGATTTGAATTGAACCCTTGACCTGAAATCTTGGCCTAGCATGAGTTATTTCAATCTATAGAATAGAAACACAGTTACGCAGAACAAACTCCATTATTATTATTATGGTATAAAAGTTGCAACATTTTTTAGGAAGCACCAAGTAATGATACCATTAGAATAAACCATTCATGCAAAAAAAATCGCAACCAAGGATTTGATATTACTACTCTATCTTTCTAATCGATGACTTGCAAACACATATTAGACACTTCACTATGTTACAAAAATGCAAGACATGCAACGAGATTGAGGGCAAATGATCCTCTGGCACAAAATATGCAAGCAGGTGAAAAATTTGAAGAGCAAAGACAAACCAGACACGCGTCAAATAAATCAAAATCACACAGGACAGGATAAAGAAATGAAACAAACTGTCACCTTGGCAAAGTCACGACTTAACTTCTTCACTGTTGCTGCCAATTCATCCCTCTCCTTCGTAAGCTTTACCTACAACCAAAAAGTAGAAATACAAAATCATCTATACCATTGCATTGATATGTACAACATATTTAAGTTTCAAATTTTTGAACCAAACTTGCAAGCAAAAAGCACTAACATGTAGCGGCAGCAGCAACAACCAAGCCTTATCCCAATAGTGGGGTCAACTACATGGATCAACTTCCGCCATAATGTTCTATCCAGAACAATGCTTCTATCCAAATCGTTAATCTCAGAGATTTTTTTTAATAACTTCTCTTATAGACTTTTCTAAGTCTTCCTCTTCGTCTAGTTGTTTAAATTCTCTCCATCTGATCTACTCTCCTTACTACAAAACCTACATGTCTTCTCTCTACATGCACAAATCACCTAAGTCTATTTTTCACCATCTTCTCCTATAAGTGACTACCTTGACCCCAACACTCTCTAATATTTTCATTTCTAATCTAATCATGTCTAGTCTTACCACACATCCAACGCAACATCCTCATCTCTGGTACACTTATTTTATTTTCGTATTGATTCTTAACCGCCCAACATTATGTCCCATATAACATTGCAAGGCTTACTGCAGTCTAATAATATTTTCCCTGCAGTCTAATAATATTTTCCCTTCAACTTAAATGGTACCTTTGTGTAACATAAAACACCTAAAGCTCTCATCCATTTCAGCCACGTAGGCATCATTAATAACTTAAGAAATTAAGAGTAATCAAATGTAATCACAAGGGTCACTGACATACCGGTGATGTACTCCGACACACGTTTGACACTAGACATACAAGATACCACCTATTTTCTATCCTCTCTTCCGGTCACCATGTTAGGTTCCTTAAAAACTTCTCTGTTAATGGCTAAGAATGACACTAGAACACAAGAATAAAACTATCTTTTTTCTTTCTGTATACAACAAAAAGACAGATATTATACTATTAAACTCATAACAAGCGCCAGTGAATGCAAAAAAAAACTAAAAAGAACCTAATTTTAACAATAGTTTAATAAATAAACAAAATCAAATAGGAATTGAGAGTGTCTATGACATACGTTTTCTTCAATGGCGGTATTAAGAGCAGAGTTAGCCTGTTGAGAAGCGCGAGTGAGAGTAGAAACACGGTCCTCTAGGTCATTGATAACTCTATCCTTGTCTAGAAGCTTCTGACGAAGGCGACCGGTATCAGACTCAAGAGACGAAACCCTAGAAGCAATAGCCATGGAAGTTATCTTCCGAGCGAGATCCAGCTGGTGGTATGGGTCCGTCGGAATAACTGCCAGAATCTCGTCGGGTAGGTCAAAATCCATCGCATTGTTCTCTGAACCACCTTGTTGCGACGACATAACCTAATATAAATTAACTCACAAGATAGTATGGAACCCTAAATTTGTAGAGAGAGAGTGGCCGGTGGTGGGTGGCTTCTTGCTGCAGAGAGAGACAGCGCTCTCTGAAAGAACAAACAGAAAGACAAAAATGAATAACGACGTTACACAACGTTGGAAAGCTTAAAAAATACTCCCTCCGTTTCTTTTTAAGTGTCGTTTTAGCATAAAGCTCTCCAACCAAGATAAATGAATTGTTATAATTTTTTTCCCATTGTACCCTCATTTTAATCCACCATATACTTTCTCTTTCTAAATAAAATTCATTAATATAAGTACTCATTAAATTATTTACTTCAAATAACTAATTCCATAATTTTCTCCACATAACTCTCTCTCTCTTCCGTTGCATTTTTCAACTACTCCTAAATTTTTGGAATTAATATTGCTTGCTATAGGAATACGTACGGCTTGCATTTTCATTAATGGCTAAAGGAAAACTTATTGCTTATTGTTTCAATGAATGGCTAAAGGAAAAAATATTCCCTCCAATTATTTTAATAAAAACTTAATTTTCCCACCGAAAAATTAAAACCAGTAGTACATATTAAGAAAGAGAGTACATATTAAGAAAGAGAGTACGTATGGGAATGAGAGTTACTCCACTTAATTTTTATTGACCAGCCAATACTTTGAATAGGAATGGGAGTTATGTATGGGAATGAGAGTACGTATTAAGAAAGAGAATTTTATGGAAAATGTGGAGTGAGTTATTACATATATTAAGAAAGAAAAATTTATGGAAAATATAAAGTTGAGTTATTTAAATAGTAAGGGTATAATTGACAAATTGTAACATTAAAACATCAAAACGACACTTAAATAGGAACAAAAAAAATCTTCTAAAACGACACTTAAAAAGAAACGGAGGGAGTACCATTTTTTTATTTTTATTTTTTTTATATAGATTATTAAATATTTTTCATTTCTACACAAAATTATCATTTTAAAAAAAAAAGTTATTCTTGGAAATTTATTCTAGTAAGAGTTTAAGGGTATCTTAGAATCACTTCTCAAAAACTGTTTTTTAATTTTTAAAAAATAAAAATTAAAAAACTTGTTTGATAAATTATTTTTAAAATAGTAATTTTGAAAATTAATTTTGTTTTTTTAGTTTTAAAAATTGAAAAAGTAAAGTTGGTAAAGGTAGTTTCAGTTTTTAATATGTAGTTTCAATTTTTATTTTAATTTTTTTTATAAAGAAATTCCAAAGAGTAAAAATTTACCGAAAACTATAAATTTTTATTAATGGTATTTTGATGATTTTTTTATTTTTTTATTTATAACTTCAAAAAGATATTAATATTGTACGATGAATTTTCAGAAGAAAAAAATCCATAATAATAATAATTATGATTTGTATAAATATTTAGCATAAAGCCATTACTAAATCCTAAATATTAATGACGGATCATTTTAATTTTATTCATGCATTCAAGTTCTGTTTTTTTTCTTTAAATAATTTAATTCTTTCGATTTTTTATATTTTCATTATATATATATATATATATATATATATATATATATATATATATATATATATATATATATATATATATATATATATATATATATATATATATATATATTAAAATATTTTACATATACATCCAACTAAATTACATCAAATAAATATACTAAAAATTAATCTAATAATGTATCACTAGCATGTATTTTGATTCGATTAAAAAGTTTTACATAGTAAGTAATACAAATTATATATGATAAATTTACTTAAGATTATTTTAAAAAAAGTACGGCTCAAAAACCTAACTATAGGAAGGCATGAAGACAATAGGCGCCACATGGACGGCAGTAGAGAAGGGCATCGAGGACCCCGATCCAGATTTTCAATGTATACTCAGTTGAACATGTTCAGAGGAAAAATTCTACAAGAGTGTGCTAAAATATCCCAATAATGTAAAGTAGTTAGCACAAATCGATAGATCAAAATTTAATTATTAATTATAATAAAAATATTTTCAATATATATTTGTTAATAAAAGTGTTCTTAAAAAATAGACTACCAAAGAGATTATTTTCTCATCTCTAAAACTGTTTTTGAAAATTAGCTTATCAAATGAATTTTTTATTTTCTCATTTCTAAAATAGTTTTGAAAAGTTAAATTATCAAACAAATTTTTTATTTATTCTCTTCTTAAAAAGACTTTTCTAAAACAATTTTATAAAATAATTTTTAAAAAGTAAAAAGCAAAACTCATTCAACCGAGCCCTTAAATTTCCTCTCAATTTATAACAAATTGACCTTTTATAAAATTATATATTTTTTTCATTTCAAAAATAATAAATATTTTTTATTAATAATAATTGTTTAAGAAAATTGATCGATCATCAAATCAGTGAGAGTGTACTGGTTCATTGTTCGAACCATTTGATCATTAGTCGAATCGCATAACATAATCGGATTAAATCAGATAATTTGGTTGAATAAATCGGTATCTATAACAAAATTATATAGTTATTAAATCGTCGAATCGGGTGATCCGATCTTCAAAGTTTCAAAATTTCAAAATATCATAATTTTAAGAATTCATTCTTTAAATTAAAATTTAAATATACACATAACAAAATAGTACAAAATACAAATTTATATAAATTTTGAACAAAGTCTAATGGAAACAGAAATTGAATAACAAAATAAATGTATTGTCAAATAAATTTAATTTTAAGGTGGAAAAGTTGTTCTAAATAAATTTTGAACAAAAACTCTTTATATTTTAATTTTATTTAAAAAAGAATTATCAAAATGACGACATTTTGTCGGAGAAAAAAAAAAAACAAAAATTTAAACAGTTGATTCTCAATTTTTATCAGTTTTGGTCGCTGACTGATTCCCACAAGTACAATACTTTAATAAATCCAACAATCAAACTATGACTCATCCGATTCTCAATTCAATCAATTTGATCCGTTGATTCAATCCGATTTTTAAAATCTATCACTTATTTTTCAATTGGAGTAGATAATAAACATGAATATTTAAAAAGTAAAATACTTCTAACTAAAAATATTCTTACAATATTTCTTAGCAAAGTTGTAATTTTAATAATACTTAAATAATAAAACTAATTTAATAAGAAAAATCAATAAGAATTAAAATTTTCAATCATATTATAGTATAATTTATATTTCTTATAAAATTGAGGAAGAGAAAGTGATTAATTATAAACAAAAATAGTAATGATGAATGTCATGAAAATGATTTAAATCATTTGTTTGAAATTATGTGTCAATCTCTTATTATTAAAATAATATTTTATTAATTATATAATTAATATTAAAAAAATAGTTGACATGCATTCTTAGATCTTATATTAAATAATGAGTGACTAAATTATATTTATATTTATAGATAGAGAAATATATTTTATTATTAATTAAAAAGAATTGTCTATTTAAATATATTTTTAATCTCTTATTAAAAATAGTATTGAAAATTAAACTACCAAATAAATTTTTTCAATTTTCACATTTCAAAATCAATTCTTAAAAACTAGTCTATCAAACAAATATTTTTGATAATTCTCTTCCTAAAAACACTATTTAAAATCAGATTTCAAAAACAAATTTTAAGAATGAAAATCCAAAAGTGTTTCAAACATGCCCTTAATCTTTCTTTTAAGTGTAATTTGTGAATAATTTTTTAGATACACTTAAAATGTTAAAAGTAATTTATTTAAAAGAATGAGTTTTAAAATTAATTTTTAAATATAAATTTTCATTATTTAATCTTGTTTTGATTTAAAAAATATTTTTAAATATTTATTGTAAAAGAATAAAAGTCTATATATTTTTATAATATTCTAAACATGTTTCTAAAAAATCATTTTAAAATATATATTAAAGTTATTTGTATAAGAACTATTTCAAAAAAAATTATGCGTGTGTCTTTCAATTGCTCCATGCTATATTGTTTTTAAAGTTTTAATTTAAAATTATTTATTTTTTTAAAATATTATGGTTTGTTTTATATTTGCAATTTTGAATTATTGAGCATTTTGAATATCTTGCTGAAGAAAACAAAATTGATATAGGTTTTGTTTTAATAATTTGTTTATTCTTATTTTTTTGAGGTTGTTTGATTTGGGAAAAGGAAGGGAATGAGAAAAAATATTTTTAGTTAAATGTGTTTGGTTTAAAATTTATCAGGAGAAAGGAAGAGGAGAGAGAAGCAGATTTTTTTTTAAAAAACCAACTTTTTCAAAAAAATACGAAAATAACCATGTTTTCAAAAAAAAAATCAAAATAACCAACTTTGGTGAGGATGCGCCAGGGGAGTTGGCGCACCCCCAAAAAAAGTAAGAAGGGGCGTCAGATGCATTGGCGCACATGCATTGGGACTCATGAAGAGGCGCCAATGTGTGTGGCGCCTGCATGACCCTCCAAGAGGAGGCGCCAGAGGCAATGGCGCCTGCGTGTGTTTGTGTGTAAGGCGCCAATTTTTGTGGCGCTTGTGTGTGCGTGTCATGTGGGTGCCAATTCAACTAACGCCTACGTGTTTTATCCAATTCATCTTCCGTCTCTATAAATACCATCCCCTTGCATACAATTATTTTCACGCAAATTCATCTCCTAGTCTAGTTCAACCATCAATTTTAATTTTCTTTATTTCAATAATG
Source organism: Lathyrus oleraceus (assembly GCF_024323335.1). Taxonomy (NCBI): domain Eukaryota; kingdom Viridiplantae; phylum Streptophyta; class Magnoliopsida; order Fabales; family Fabaceae; genus Lathyrus; species Lathyrus oleraceus. The sequence goes on along the minus strand of NC_066582.1, from coordinate 322,623,009 downwards.
TCTGCATACATTCAGAAACAAAATGCTGATGTAATATTTTCTGTCGTTGCGGCTCCGATACAAGTTCAACTTTGGAACACAGATACATTTGAACGTCTTAATCGGACGTTGTACAGTTGGTTAGAGAGAGAAATTGGAGAGGGTGAACGGATTAGAAGAATACAATAGCTTGTGTCCATGTTCAACCAAAACGGAGAAGTGTGTGAATGGGTGGATATTAAAACCGACCAAGACGCTCGTAGGATGATGTAGTACATGTTCAAAATTGTTTTGATGGTTGTAATCGCATAGTTTTTGTATTCTAGTTGTTTTAATTGTTTGTGTTATTTTTTATGAACAACTGTCTTTTCGTCACAGACGTCTACTATGAAGTAAAATTAATTTTCCATATATTGCAACAGAGGTACTTTGAAATAAATTTAAGTTTCCATATATAGCAACAGAGGTACATCTGAATTTATCTGGTTGTGCTCGTTCCAACACTAGGACAGTTATTACGATTGTGACCTGGTTGACGGCATGAACTACATAGTCTAACCATTTTGTTCACCGTATCCATTTCGGTTTGAATCTGGGTGCTGTTAGGGCGACCCTTTTTCTTCCTTCGCATAACTTCGTTGTGCCAGACGATGTCCCCTTGATATTCTGGCCAATAATCCTCATTTGCCACTACCGAAAAACTAATTTTATAAACATTTGAAAGGCTGGCGACTTTGTAAACTTCAGATAGCAAGTAGGATGGATCCCTTCGAACCTTTGAGCATGCCTCAATGACATGGGAGCAGGGGGTACGAAAGGCTTGGAACCTTCCGCAGTCGCACCAACCTCTATCTAATTCGACTTTGTACTGTCTCATTGGCATGCCCTTATTGTGATCCATGGACTCGATAACACTAAACCAACCTTTAGTTCGGTCAAATACTGTAACTACATGTGTGTTTGCTTTGGCAGCTTCATGTCTGGTGAATTTCATTGAAGCATCACTGAACAACTGTCCAGATTGCAACACGGAACTCCATTTTGAGCGTCTGGTTTCAAACAACGCCCCTAGCCTGAAATATGTAGCTTGCACCAAAGCGGTTATTGGTAGGTTATGAATTCCTTTAAAGACAGAGTTCATTTATTCCACAAGATTTATTGTCATGTGGCCCCAACGTTGTTCGCTGTCGTATGCCCTAGTCCACTTCTCCAAAGGAATACTATCGATCCACCGAACCGCATCTTTGTTCGATAATCTTATTTCATCGCGGTAGTGTTTGAAAGAAGGTTCTGTTAATGCGTAACCTGCATTGACAACCTTCTTACGCAATGTCTTATCTTTGATTTCCCGCATGAAATTCTGAGCAATATGTCTAATACAAAACACATGCGTCGAATGAGGATTTTGCCAGCCATTGTCAATGTTATTATATGCACTGATGATTGAAGGGTGTCTATCAGAAATCAAACACAAGTTAGGCTGAGGTGCAACGTGCAATCGGAGATTTCTTAGGAAAAAACTCCATCCCTCAGCAGTCTCCCCTTCAACTAGGGCAAAGGCGATCGAAAAAATATTGTTGTTCCCATCTTGTGCCACTGCCATCAGTAACGTTCCTTTGTATTTTCCATACAACCATGTACCATCAATTTGTATAATTGGTTTACAGAAAGAAAAACCTATGATACACGGTTGATACGCCCAAAATAGACGGTGAAATATTCTATTTCCAACAGCACACGTACCATCTGGTGTATATGCGGGCAATGTTTCCATCTTGAAAATTATCCCAGGAGCATAGTGTTTTAGAGCCAACAGGTATTTTGGAAGTTGTTTGTAAGATTCCTCCCAATTGCCAAACACTTTTTCAACAGCTTTTGTTCTAGCTATCCATGCCTTCCTATATGATGGTGTGTACTCGTACTCTTCCCTAATATGCGAGATTATTATACTCACCTTTAACAACGGATTATCGCCAATGACAGACAATATTTTATCGCATATTAGCTGAGAGCTTAATTTACGATGATCCTGCATTGGGTTTGTCAGCATGCATGTGTGATCTAGACCCATTGATCCAATCTCCCAAGACTCGCTCCTCTTCCAGTATGAAGCTGATAACTTAAAAAGGCAGTGCTCATTCGAACAATAAACTTTATACCTCGATGTGTCAGTTCTGTCTACTCTGAAATCTGCTGCTAGTTGTATGTGGAATTTCTTAATGGCTTTTACACATTCCTCTTTTGTGCGAAATTTGTCTCCTTGTTTCAGAGATCCTTGCATTTGCACGTAAGGATTATACCATACATCTGCCAAAGGTTCATCTGAAACCAAATTTAACCTTGTCTTGTGTTGGGGTGGGCAATATACATGACTTGCTGGTATTGGCTCCTCTTCCTCTTCAGCGTTCACCATCGAATCAACCATGATCTCAGGTTCCTCTTCTTCATCGTCTGGAACATTCACCTCAGCTTGTTCGTCATCAGTCTCACAAAACACTTGTGACTGATCAATGTATTGAGACTCATGTTGTTGATGTGGTAATATATACAACTATATATCGTTGTAACCGGAATGTTCGTGACGGCCAAACATATGCTGAACATCATCATCATCTCGAATCTTCTTTTGATAAAAATTTACCTGGTTTTCTGCAAAACAAACTGGATTTTTATAGATGATCTGATCCACATTATTGCACTGCAATTTCTTTTCTATTATTTGTTTTAGATGTGAAAAATTTGATCGCCGATTTATTGTAAACCGAGTCACCTTTATGTTTCGAAAACAAAAACCGAACAACTGATGGTCAAATATTTCACCTTCGACATGTGCATTAATCATATAATGTTGTGTGGAAGACATTGTGTTGAATGGAATTGAAACTGAATGCATTGTTAAGTTATTCAACTGCACATCATAAATAGTTGGTCATTGGTAAGTTGGTCAATGCATTGATAACTTGGTAATTGTCTGTACAAACTTGACCATGCATGCAGTTGAAGGAATCCAGCACGCAGAGAAAAGATTGAAAAGAATACACAAGCGCCAGGGAATCAAAGAATCTCTGAGGTTTGTGCCCTAAGATTCCAACCTAGGCGCCCATTCCCTAGGCGCCATAAAGTAACTGAGGCGTCAAAGGCTTGGGCGCCCCTTCACAAAATAAGACAAAGGCGCCACTAGGAAGGACGCCCCTTCCAATTGCCCTACACTAAGGCGCCAAGAGGAAGGGCGCCTCTTCCTTGCATGTGAGAAATCACATGTAGGCGCCAAACTCAAGGGCTCTTCTTCCCTTGCATGTGATTTCTTCACATGCGCCAAGAAGATTCCTCACATGCTCTTCCATGCTGAATTTTGTCATTCTTGTCTCCTCTTGCCTTTCCATGCAACCAATCACACTCTTTTTAGGTTTCCAAACCTACTCACTCATTCATCTATAAATAGTCTCTCATATCAACAATATCAAATCATCTTCATCAATACAGTATTTTCTTCTACCACATTTCTTTCATCTACCAAACTCAAGCTTTGCAAATTCAAATCATGTCTTTGTTGACTATGGGCGATGAACACAGAGGCACAATCGAGAATATCTCGGCATTTGTATGTTATCTCTCTCTTTTAGTTACTATTTCTGGATTACTTCTAATACATATCTTCTTTGTGTTATACCTTTGTAATCTCTCTCTTTTTAGTTTCTATTTTAGGATTACTTCTTATACATATCTTCTTTGTGTTATACCTTTGTAATCTTTCTCTTTTTAGTTTCTATTTTAGGATTACTTCTTATAGATGTGTGTTTGTTGAGTATGTATTTTTTCTTCTAATTGTATTTTCTTATTTTTTTGTTATTAGGATCCGAAGCGGTTTAGATGTCGTGTACATGAATATGTACCCCACGATCCTTTAATAGAACCATATATTAGAGGATGTGGATTTGGAAATCTACTAAACATTGTTTCGTACTCGGTGGACTACAAGTTCATTCTGACTTTGTTGGAGAGGTGGAGACCCGAGACCCACACATTTCACCTTCCGATTGGTGAGTGTTGAAGGTGAGAAAAACAAGAAAGGGGGGGTTTGAATTGTTTTAGAAATTAAAAGCTTTTTCAAAAGTAAGAACACACAGAATTTTATACTGGTTCGCTTATAACACAAAGCTACTCCAGTCCACCCGGCCAAGGTGATTTCGCCTTCAAAAAGGACTTAATCCACTAATCTTGAAAGATTAATACAACCAAATGTCTAAGAGAATGATCTCTTAGTCCTCCCAAGTATACAGACTACACAAAGTCACTTGAGGAACAAAAGCAATTTCGCAAAATAAATTTGTAATAGAGAGTGCTTCTAAGAGTAAGCAAATATTACAGCAAAATATTTAAACAAGCATTTTCACGTATGAGCAGCAGCTCGTGAAAAACTGAGAGAGAATGTAGAGAATTTTTCTGTGCGTTGTTGTGTCTCTCAATGAAGTAGGTTGTCCTTTATATAGTGGTGAGAAGGACCGTTAGAGTGATGACAGAATATTGGCCTTTGATGAGCATTCAATGTCATTACTTCTATGTTTCTTGTCATAACCAATTTGTCTCCCTGAATGATTTCTTTCTAAAAATACTTCCTTTCCATTTGAAGAAATTATTTCCGTTACTCTTTCTGGATTTGGAGAATCTTCATCAGAGTCTTTGTTATCTCGGAGTTCTACGTTAGAAGGAGATTACGTTGAGGTTACATCAGAGCTTCTCAGAGTACTGGTCTTTCATATCATCAGAACTAAGACCCATGGATGTTTAGAGCTTCTGGTTCTTTCTACTGTCTTGCTTTGCTCAGATTCAGAACTTCTTGAGCGCACTTCTTCCTCAGATGCATCTGATTTTCTAGTACTTTGTATCTGATCAAAGTTTGTATCTGATAAAATGATCAGATTCCTTTGTTGCTGTTCAGAGTCCTGCACACTTAGAAAATTTTTGATAGGGTGCCATTTTTGGTTTCATCCTTTGTTATCATCAAAATCCTGGAATCCTATTGTATAACTAATTTTGTTCTTACAATCTCCCCCTTTTTGATGATGACAAAACAATCTTATTTTTAGAGATGAAACAATTATAGATAAGAGTTTTTAGATCAGATAGAAGTGAGCTCCCCCTGAGATAAGTCTGGGAGTTTAAAAGTTCTTATCGGAGCTTCCATGAGATGATGTTTCGAGATTCTCTTCTGCAAATTTCTAAGTCAAGAAGGATTAGAACCAATGTTTGCAGAGTACTGAAAGGATTTAGATATGTTTTCATCAGAGCTGTTTTTAGTTCTCCCCCTTTTTGTCAGAATCAAAAAGACTTAGATGAATGAAGGAAAGGATATATATATATATATATATATATATATATATATATATATATATATATATATATATATATATATATATATATATATATATATATATATATATATATATATATATATACATATATTCACCAATGCTAGAAGCACAGACAACAAGCAAAAAAAAAGGAAAAACAGAAAGCAATAGACAAATCAGAGCAACAAGCAAAGAAAACAAAAAACAAGTCCTAGGTGCCTAAGGGTTGGGAGGTGGAGGCATCCTCTGGAGCAGCTAGGTCAGCAGATTCTGAATGTTGACATTTACTGAATCCTGTTGATCCAATCTGGCTCGGACTTCTTTCTGCTCTTTCTGAAGATCTTCAAGTGTTTTGAGAACCAGAGGGACAAAGGTGGAGGACTCCCCCTGAGTCAGAGCATCCGGTTCTACCCTGTTGGCAAATTCTTCAGCAAGACGAGCTTCAGCTTCAGCGGTAGCTTTGGCTTCAGCTTCAGCAGTAGCCTCAGCTAGAGCTTTGGCTTCAGCTTCCTTGATTCTTTGTATTTCTTCTTGCCTGGCTTTTTCTTTTGTTTCCTTGCGGGCTCGCTCCTCAGCTTCTCTGGCTAGGCGCTCCTGGAGTCTTAGCTCAGCGTCTCTAATGAAGTCGTTTCGGACTTGCTCAGAGAGGCCCTTTAGTTTGAAGGTTTCAGCGGTCATCCAGCCAATAACTCTGTTCCAGTGTGTCCTTATAGCTGAAGGATCATCACTGATGCCAGAGTTGATGGTTAGAGACTTGACCTTGTCAACTAAAGCTTCTGCAAACAACATTATTGCTTCCTCAAGGGTTGACAGGGTATTTTCTGGTTCAGAGGGTAGGGGTGGAGAAGTGGGAGGGTTTAGGTTGAGTGTGGGAGTTTGTGGTTCAGCGGATGTATTTGGTGGGTGTGTGTCAGAGTTGTTTGGATGAGTTTCAGCGTGAGGTGTTTAAATACCCAAATTAGGGCGCATGTAAAACGACACACAAAATAGAGTTTTAGCACAAAAACCAAGTCAGCATGTTTTAGAGGGAAAATGATTACAACTCATAAATGATGTCTAATCCCAACAGTCAGTACACTGCTCGAGGAGATCTCAAGAGACTGTTCCTTGATTACTACTAGACAGTTGTCTAGAAGTTCCAAGGTCAGACGCAAGGTACTCCACGTGTTTGCTCTATCTGATCTTCAGGAATACCAAAGGATTGGTTCCTGGAGATTTCTTAACTCATATGACTTCTAACTTGGTAGGAGTATCAGAGTCAGAGACATAATCCATTTTGTTTACATCAGAATCTTATTTTACAAACTCAGAGGCACATTTTATTCAGGGCAATTTTGAATATTCAGATTTTTTTAGATGAAGAGGAATCTATCTTCAGCTAAGGGTTTGGTAAAGATGTCAGCCCATTAATGATCCGTATCAATGAATTTCAACATTACTACCCCTTTATGAACATAGTCTCTAATAAAATGATATTTTATTTCTATGTGCTTAGCTCTGGAGTGTAGAATAGGATTCTTGCTTAAACAAATGGCAGCAGTATTATCACAGAAGATAGGAATGTTACTCTCAAAGATTTGCAGATCCTCTAATTGATTCTTCATCCAGAGCATCTGAGTGGTGCACAGTGATGCTGAGATGTATTCCGCTTCTGCATTAGACAAGGCTATGGTTGATTGTCTTTTGCTGGCCCAGGATATCAGATTCTTTCCCAAGAGCTGACAATTTCCAGATGTACTTTTTCGTTCCATTCTATCTCCTGCGTAATCTGCATCACAAAAACCAGATAGTCTATACTCTGATGTTTTCTCATACATCGGGCCCAGGTTAGGAGTTTCTTTCAGATATCTGAGAATTCTCTTAACTGCTGTTAAATGAGATTCTCTAGGATCTGATTCGAATTTGGCACAGAGACAAACACTGAATAGAATATCAGGACGAGTAACAGTCAGATAGAGAAGGGAGCCTATCATACCACGATAGAACTTCTGGCAAACCTTTTGACTGACTTCTTCTTTTTCAAGAATGCAGGTTGGGTGCATGGGTGTCTTTACAGGTTTGCATTCAGCCATTTCAAATTTCTTCAGAATGTCTTTTATGTATTTACTTTGATGAACGTAAGTGACTTCTAAAGTTGGATTGATTTGAATTCCTAGAAAGAACTTTAGTTCTTGCATTAAGCTCATTTCGAATTCCGCCTACATTAGCTCAGAGAATTCTTGACATACAGAGGCGTTAGCTAAACCAAAAATGATATCATCAACGTATATCTGGCATATCATGAGATCATTATTAATGTTTTTACAGAAGAGTGTAGAGTCAACTTTTCCTCTAATAAAATCATGTTCTAGAAGAAAATTACTTAATCGTTCATACCAAGCTCTGGGAGCTTGTTTTAATCCATATAAAGATTTCTTAAGTTTAAAAACATGTTCTGGACAATTTGAATTTTCAAAACCTGGGGGTTGGTTGACATACACTTCTTCTGACATATAACCATTAAGGAATGCGCTCTTGACATCCATTTGATATAATTTGATAGAGTGATTTATAGCGAATGAGACAAGTAAGCGAATAGATTCTAACCTGGCGACTGGGGCAAAGGTTTCATTATAGTCAATGCCTTCTTGCTGACTGTAACCTTGAGCCACCAGTCGAGCTTTGTTTCTGACAACTTCTCCTTTCTCATTCAGCTTGTTTCTGAACACCCATCTGGTTCTGATAATGTGGGTGCCTTTTGGTTTAGGAACAAGATCCCAGACGTCGTTCTTTGTGAATTGATCTAGCTCTTCTTGCATGGCTATAACCCAATCGCTATCTTGAAGTGCCTCATCACAGGAAGTAGGCTCGATCAGAGATACTAGTCCCAGAGGAGTTTCTTCAGGAGTTTTGAAGGTAGACCTAGTTCGGATAGGTTCGTCCTTGTTTCCCAGAATCAATTCTTCAGATATGTTGAGGCGAATTTTAGCTTTCTTTGGGATTGCTGGGGATTTAGTTCCTTCTGAGGTTTGAGTGGCAGTTGCTTCAGGAGCTTTAATCTTCTCGTCAGAACCTGCAAGAGTAATCTTCAGATCTGCAAGTTTCTCAACTAGCTTTGACTTTTCAGGGTCAAGCTTATTATCAAATCTGACATGAATTGATTCTTCCATAATTTTGGTTTCTGTATTGTATACTCTGTAGCCTTTAGAGCGTTCTGAGTATCCTAACATAATACCTTTTTGTGCTTTGGAATCAAACTTGTTCATATGTTCTTTAGTATTTAAAATAAAACAGGAACATCCAAAATGATGAAAATAAGAAATGTTGGGTTTTCTTTCTTTACACAGTTCATAGGGAGTCTTCTCCAGAATAGGTCTTATGGAGATTCTATTCTGAATATAACACGTTGTACTTGCAGCTTCAGTCCAAAAGTGCTTAGCCACATTTGTTTCATTGATCATGGTTCTGGCCATCTCTTGGAGTGTCCTATTCTTCCTTTCTACAACTCCATTTTGTTGTGGAGTTCTAGGGCAGGAGAAATCATGGGATATTCCATTAGAGTCAAATAATTCCTCAAAAAAATTATTTTCAAATTCCCCACCATGATCACTTCTGACTCTGATGATTTTAGAGTCAAGTTCGTTTTGCACTTTGGAACAGAAGCTAGTGAATACAGAGTGAGACTCACTCTTGTGCTTTAAGAATTTTACCCATGTCCAGCGACTGAAATCATCAACAATGACTAGTCCATATTTCTTTCCATTGACTGATCCTGTTTTCACAGGACCAAATAAGTCAATGTGAAGAAGTTCCAGAGGCTTAGAGGTAGAAACAATGTTTTTCTTTTTAAAAGATGATTTTGAAAATTTTCCTTTCTGACATGCTTCACATAGAGCATTTGAAGAAAACTTCAGCTTAGGTAGACCTCTGACTAACTCGAGTTTATTTAGCTGAGATAACTTTCTCATGCTAATGTGGCTCAAGCGTCTATGTCATACCCATTGCTCTTTGTGAACAGACATCAGACATTTCATATTTTGTTCTTTTATATCAGAAAGATTTATTTTATAAATATTGTTTTTCCTCTTGCCAGTGAATAAGACAGATCCATTGCTTTGATTTATGGTTTTACATGTTTTTTGATTGAAGATTACATCATATCCGTTATCACTTAATTGACTTATTGATAACAGATTATGCATTAATCCTTCTACATATAAAACATCAGATATAGAGGGAAGAGTACCATTACCAATAGTTCCGGAGCCTCTGATCCTTCCTTTCTGATCTCCTCCGAAGCCTACGAATCCAGCGTCTTTAAGTTCCAGGCTTTGGAACATATACTTTCTTCCCGTCATGTGTCGCGAGCATCCAGAGTCCAGGTACCATGACTGGTGTTTTAACTCTGTTGCATAATATATCTGCAACATAAACAATCTTACCCTTTGGTACCTAGAGTCTTTTGGGTCCTTTGTTATTAGTTTTCCCAGAGTTTCTTAAAACTTTGGGTTTTCTAGCATTATTAAATTGTTGTGTTTGTGTATGTGTATAGTGATATGAAAATGGAGATTTAGGTTGGTCATTAGTAGAAGTTTTATCTTCACTAGGATCATACCCAATTCCTCTTCTATTGTTCTGACTGACCCCATAAATCATGGATGCCATTCTGCTCCTCTCTATCCCATTTTTCAGAAACTTTTGAAAAGATTTTTCATATTTATAAATTATTGTGTTTGAAGTTTGTGGAGCTTGAGATAACGCTTCTTCAAGTTTTGAGCAATTTTTCTTTGTTGCATCTCTTTCTAATGTCAAAGTTCTGTTTTCATCTTTTAGTTCTAAAATTGTTATCTGAAGTTTGCCACATTCTTTTAATGTTTCTTCAAGAACACCTTTTATAGCTTTAAATTTTTGTTTGAGTTTCTGACATGAGTTTAGAGTTTCAGACAGACATGATTCTAGTTCAGATCGAGAAAGTTCAGAAAATACCTCTTCTGATTCAGATTCTTCATCTGAAGTATTCTTGGATGTGGTAGCCATGAGTGCCACATTAGCCTGTTCATCAGCGTCTGATTCTGATGAGTCAGATTCACTGTCGTCCCAGGTAGCCATCAGTCCCTTTTTGGTTCTGAGAGACTTTTTCTTGAAGTTCTCTTTTCTGGAACTGTCTTTCTTTAACTTGGGACATTCCTTTTTGTAGTAACCTGTTTCTTTACATTCATAACACGTAACATCTTTGTTAGATTTACCTTTTGAGGTTGATTCTGATCGGTCCCCTCTGGGTCTTGGTTTTCTGAAGTTATTATTCCTTTTTCTCCAGAGTTGTTTTACTCTTCTGGTCAGAAGGGATAATTCTTCCTCATCGTCAGAATCTTCCTATTCAGAGTCATCAGCGTCTTCTGTTTCGGCCTGGAAGGCTTTGTTTCTGTCAGACTTGCACCTTTCAGATCTGGACTTTAATGCTACAGACTTAATCTTCTTCTGAGGCTCATCTTCCTTTAGTTCTATCTCATGACTTCTGAGTGAACTGACAAGCTCTTCAAGGCTGATTTTGTTAAGATCCTTTGATAGCTTTAAGGCTGTGACCATGGGTCTCCACTTCTTTGGCAAGCTTCTGACTATCTTTATGACATGGTCCGCAGTTGTGTATCCTTTGTCTATCACTTTGAGACCTGCAATTAGAGTTTGGAATCTATAAAACATTACCTCTACAGCTTCGTCATCCTCCATTTTGAAGGCTTCATATTTCTGGATTAGAGACAGAGCCTTTGTTTCTTTGACCTGAGAGTTTCCTTCACGAGTCATCCTCAGGGAGTCGAGTATATCTTTAGTTGTTTCCCTGTTAGTGATTTTTTCATACTCATTGTAGGATATGGCATTGAGAAGTATCGTTCTGGATTTGTGATGATTCTTGAATTCATGCTTCTGATCATCTGTCATTTTGCTTCTGGGAACGACAACTCCAGCATCTGTTACAGGAGGTTTGTATCCAACTGTGACAATGTCCCAGAGATCAGTGTCATAGCCCAGAAAGAAACTTTCAATTCTATCTTTCCAATAATCGAATTTGTCTCCATCAAAGACTGGAGGCTTAACGTTGTAACTATCTCTTTCATTGGTGTTGGCCATAGTTTTTCTCATTCTGGATCTCTCTACACTATTAAGTGTTCGATTAGAGAATCAATAACAGAGCCGAAGCTCTGATACCAACTGAATGTGAGAAAAACAAGAAAGGGGGGTTTGAATTGTTTTAGAAATTAAAAGCTTTTCCAAAAGTAAGAACACACAGAATTTTATACTGGTTCACTTATAACACAAAGCTACTCCAGTCCACCCGGCCAAGGTGATTTCGCCTTCAAAAAGGACTTAATCCACTAATCTTGAAAGATTAATACAACCAAACGTCTAAGAGAATGATCTCTTAGTCCTCCCAAGTATACAGACTATGCAGAGTCACTTGAGGAACAAAAGCAATTTAGCAAAATAAATTTGTAATAGAGAGTGCTTCTAAGAGTAAGCAAATATTACATCAGAATGTTTAAATAAGCGTTTTCACGTATGAGCAGCAGCTCGTGAAAAACTGAGAGAGAATGTAGAGAATTTTTATGTGCGTTGTTGTGTCTCTCAATGAAGTAGGTTGTCCTTTATATAGTGGTGAGAAGGACCGTTGGAGTGATGACAAAATATTGGCCTTTGATGAGCATTCAATGTCATTACTTATGTGTTTCTTGCCATAACCAATTTGTCTTCCTGAATGATTTCTTTCTAAAAATACTTCCTTTCCATTTGAAGAAATTCTTTCCGTTACTCTTTCTGGATTTGGAGAATCTTAATCAGAGTCTTTATTATCTCGGAGTTCTATGTCAGAAGGAGATTACGTTGAGGTTACATCAGAGCTTCTCAGAGTACTGGTCTTTCAGATCATCAGAACTAAGACCTGTGGATGTTTAAAGCTTCTGGTTCTTTCTACTGTCTTGCTTTGCTCAGATTCAGAACTTCTTGAGCGCACTTCTTCCTCATATGCGTCTGATCTTCTAGTACTTTATATCTGATCAAAGTTTGTATCTGATAAAACGATCAGATTCCTTTGTTACTGTTCAGAGTCCTGCACACTTAGAAAATTTTCGTTAGGGTGCCATTTTTGGTTTCATCCTTTGTTATCATCAAAATCCTGGAATTCTATTGTAGAACTAATTTTGTTCTTACAAGTGTACCGTCACACTTGAGGACGTGTACATGTTGTTGGGTCTTCGTATAGACGGAAAGGAAGTGAATGGGCAAGTTAACCAAGACAACAATATATGCAATGAATTACTGGGTGCCCCTTTGTTAGACGACGAAACTGAGGGAGACACATCCGGTCAAGCAAGGGGGCAAGGTATAAATTTAAAATATCTTAAACAATATTATGCCAGTATAGTATTGTCCGACGATTCAACCGAGTATGAGAAAATAATAAAAGCTCGGTGTTATGTTATGATTTTATTTGGTAACTTTTTGTTTCCATAATGTATAGGTAATTCTGTGAATATAATGTATTTACCTTTATTACGCAACATTAATAAGGTAAACACTTATAGTTGGGGTTCAGTTGTGTTGGCCCATCTATATAGTGCAATGTGTAGAACTGCAAAAAAGAATACCTGTACCTTTTTTTATGTGCTTATTTGCTTCAAGCTTGGGGGTGGTCTAGGATGCCGTTGCTCGCCCCGATAAATGAGCGCCCATTCGTGTTCCCCTTTGCAACCAAGTAAGTCTAGCACTTTACCATTCACCATTTAGTTAATTATATTTATTATTTAAATTAACAGTAAATAATATTTTTCACTTCTTTTTATTATCTTAGGTGGTCAGTAAGGGGAATGAACTACAATAGGTGTCCGACACACGCTATTGTAGTCTATCGAAATCTATTGGACCACATTGGACATGATGATGTAATACTCCTACCAAACTATATTTTAATTTAAAAATACTTCTCAAATTATTTTCCATCTAACGATTTGGTATTTTTTCCAGTTTGTTTGGAGGCCATATCTGGGTCTGAATCATGATGTGAACCATGACGATGCTGCAGTTTGGACAGCGAAGACACCGATTATCCGATTCACTACACTTGAAATGCACCAAAGTGACCGGGTCAAACTGCAGTTCAGAATGCTACAACATATTCCAGAATCTCCCACGTGTTTGGGGAATTGACATCAAAAAGGGTCGATGCACAGTGAGATTATTCTGACTGGAGAGACTTTGCAAAAGACATGTGTCGTCAATGGAGGAATCGACGACAACACATCTTAAACGAACCAGTCATTCAAGGTGTAAGACCGACTCAACAATATATGACATGGTTTAGGTCTGTAACAACTCAGCAATTTGTATCTGAGCCGCGATATTTGATGGATCCGCGCCAACTTGCTTCGTCATCGTATGCCCCACATCAATTCACCACCCAACACCGATGTGAACCCACCCAAACTCAACAACCAACCACACAACATCAACCGACCATATACACAAAACAACCACACACCCAACATCGCAATCCATTCATACCACCCACTCAAACACAAAACCAAGAACCAAACCCCGCAACCACAACCGTCTATAGCCCAGATGATTCATATGGGTCACGTCATCGTAACCCCCCACCAATTAACATCCAACCACTATTTAACTATAGTACGCCCCAAGAATCATTGCTTCGTTTTCAAAACGACTCAATGGACCAATTTAGGCAACTATACCGTCACTAATTCACCCAACCCCAACGCCCTAACTACGATGACATGTGCACCAAACTCCATTACGAAAGCGCCGTTGACCAGAGCCCCTCCGGATATTGGGAGCAAATGATGACACATTTGTCAAATACCGCCAGAACTTCTGCCAGACCTTCCAACCAGCCATCGCTCGATCAGGTTAGCACCCAAAGACCACAAACACCTACAGAAAATCGTGGGAGATCTTGGAGACAACCTAACGCATCGGGATGTGGAACCGGGGGACGTTATAATCGGGTAGGTCATTAGGTTTTTGGTCTTTTCAATGTAACTAATTATTACATATTTAATGAATTTATTTTATTTTCATTTTTATTTCTTATGTATTAAATAATAAATATTAAATATTAAAAATAAAAAATATTAAAAATAAATAAATAACTAAAAAAATTAAAAAAAAAAATAAAAAAAATACTAGGAGGGGGTGTATGCGCCAGATGTGGTGGCGCATACACCCACCACACATAGGCGCCAGATGCATGGGCGTCTCCTCTTGGAGGGTTATGCAGGCGCCACAAGCATTGACGCCTTTTCATGAGGCCCAATGCATGTGCGTCAATGCATCTGGCGCCTCCTCTTAAAGGTGTGTGGATGCGCCAATCCACCCGGCGCATCCTCTCCTAAAGTTGGTTATTTTGGTATTTTTTTTTGAAAACATGGTTATTGTTGTATTTTTTTTGAAAAAGTTAGTTATTTTAAAAAAAAAATCAGAGAAGCAAATCCCTTCTAAAATATATTTTTTCTGTCCCTAAATTGAGATATTTGAAAAAAATAGATGGAATCTGAATTTTAATATTTAAAAAATTATTATATTTATTAAAATATTCTCAATTTTATTTTATAATATATCAATATTATTTATTTTCTTTTGTTTATTATTTCTCTTTTGTGTGGTATTTATTTGTTGCTTCTATCAAATTATTATAATTGTTCTCCACCTTCAAATTATTTTTTCGTATTTTTGTTATTTAATATAAGTTATAGTTATTCAATTTTTTTTTTAATTTTTTAATTTTTATGTTTACTAATGTTCGCTTTTTTTAAAATTTTGTTATCCTATTACATTTTTTATATCCAATTTTAAATCATTTATTTTTTTATTTTTGTATGTTAAATTAATATTATATATATATATATATATATATATATATATATATATATATATATATATATATATATATATATATATATATATATATATATATATATATATATATATATATATATATATATATATATATATGTAGCTAGGGGATGTGGGACCGGAGGTCGGTTAGGTGATCCTGGTCATCACCATTAGGCTTTTTTATGTAAACGAATTTTTTTATTAATATCAATTGGTCCTATTTCAAATTTATGTATCACGTAGACCATTTACCAAAAAAAATTGCATTTTACACTGAGGTGTCAATCCAATTGGCGCCTCTTATCAAGTAATACACATGGGCGCCAATTGGATTGCCTAGGGATGCCCTAGCCAATCCAATTGGCGCCTCCATTCAATTTTTAAGAGGATCACCAATTCAATTGGTGACTCCTCTTAAAAATGGGATAGTTTGAGAATTTTTTTGAAACCGGGGGTATTTGGGAAATTTCAATGAAAAAGTGGATTATTTTTGTAAAAAATTCTATATAAGATCGTAAAGATAAAAATGTAAATTATTAATAAAATCTCTCCCCTCCACCAGTGAACCAAACATATATATTTTTTAACATTATATAGTAAATTATAACTTTTTTAATCACTAAAAAATATAAATTTTATGTTTAATTATTTATTCATATGTTATTATCAAAAAAATATTTATAAACTTATATAAAATCATAAGGATAAAAATATAAATTATTAATAAAATCTCTCTCCTCCACTATGAACCAATCATATATAATTAAAAAAGTTCTCTCACTTACCCTCTCATTTCCTTTCATTCATTAAAATCCCCTCTCTTTCATTCTCTTCATTTGAACCAAATAGACCACTACTCTAGTATAATCTTTTAAGTTTCAATTTCATGCTTTTGATATGAAAAGTTTCAACTTTTGTTATTTCCCTCCAAAATGGTTGCGTGCACTATTTTTTAAATTTCTAAATTTTTGTTCTTTTTCTTTGATATGGACTATCAACTATATATTTATTAATAAAATATACATACAAACTAAAAATGTCCTTCACTTTAAATTTAGAGATTAATTACTATACACTATCAGTGTAAAAAGTTTTACACCGTCGGTTCATCACCATCACCCGTTTGTATTACTTTATAGATTTTTAAAATAAAAGTCAAACTTCTTTTAATATCCAACGTCTATAATTAACTGATGGTGTAAAACCCTTTTACACTGACAATGTATTTCAATTAATCTCTTAAATTTATCTACTAGTGAGGGGTTAACCCTATAATAAGTATGGAAGACTTATAGTCCAATCACTAAGGATAAGGTGAGGTTTACATCAACCACTATGATAACTCAAACCTATGGCTAATGTTTATGAAAAAGGTTTTAACAAAGGTGGTCATTGGAACCACAAAAACAACTTGAAGTGAGTTGTATTTACAAGTTAGAAGTATTCACAAAAATGAGGTCAAAGTTGACTTAAGGTTTATTCATAATGAGTATTAATGAAAATATTTTGAAAAATCAAAGACATAAGGCCTAGGTTTTTAATTTGAAACAAAGTCAAAGTTTGCACATAAATGAGTTTGGCTTGGGTTAGAGTGGAGAGAAGAAGAGAAAGGCTAGTCCTAAACATGCAAAGATAAGAGAAGAGATAAAACCCTTGGATTTCCTTTTCTTAAAATCATTAAGATGATTCAAGATGCTCCTTTCCTTTGGACTTAGCAATCACTCAAGCAATCAAACAAATATTATATTCAAGCTCCTAGGATCTCCATTTGGCTTGTCTCTCTTAACTTGGATATTCATGACAATGGTCCTTCTTACTATCTCAAGATGGAATCCCTATCACACAAGAGCAAACATCAAAAAGTTCACAACACAATAAGAGGAATGGACAAAGAATGAGTTTAGATTAGGAAGTCTTTTGAAGTCAACTTTAAGATTTAGCATTCTAAAGGCATGAGGCCTAGTAGCTCTTGAACTCCTTTAAGCATAGGTAAGGTCCTAATTCTAAGTCCTTTCTCCTTTTTGCATTGGGTTCACACAAACAAAAACAAAACAAGCACAAAGCAACAATATATTTATATACAATAATGAGCTCAAATGAGCAAAAGGAAAATGGCATAAACATAAAATATATGCTCAAGTGAGCAAAAGGAAAAGCAATATGAATAAATAAGCAAGAAAGTAAATTACATTAAAGTAAATTGCAAGAAATTAAATGCTTTAATTAAAGTTAGTAGTTAGGAGTTAATGTTAGTGTGTCATAAGACAATTTAGCGTTATGTTAAGCAATCGTAAGTGGACTAATGTAGTAGTCACACCTATCTGAGGCCGGTCAATAAAACTATAGGAAACTAAACACAAGTTAGAGATCATGACTAGTAAGCCAAGCTCTTACAACTTGCCATGCCAAAAGAAAAGAAGGAAAGCCTTGTATAGACTTTAGGTTTTTTGCTTGACCAAGAAGCAACCTATCTTAGACACAAAGCAACTCACTTGATCTTTGATCAAGTTGAGTTTGATTTGGATCAAAGAAGGTTAAGACTCTCATATGTCAAGACCAACCACAAATCATTAACTCATTGACCAAAATAAAAAGAAGAAATGAGATAAAGATGAAATGAATAAAAGGAGAATAAAATGTCAAATACAATTGGTCAAAAGTGAATCAAATCACCATCAACCAATGTAAAACAGAAGAGAAATGAAGATTAGAAGTTAACAAGTTAAATATGTTTTTTTGGTATTTTTGGAATTAAAATAAATGCAAAAATAAAATGGACAAAATATGGTCAAACCTCAAATTCAACTCAAATCAACTTCAACAAGTCCAATTGAATCATCATAGGTCTAACATGGTCAAACAAGGTTTGACAAAATTTCTCAACATTTTTTGAAAACAGAAACTATTTTAAAACAATTAAAACCAAAGAAAAATAACACAAATGAATTAAAATCTCAAATAAATCTCAAATCAATTAAGAAATTGATGAGACTATTTTTCATAGACTTATCATGATCCATATGTGTTAAGAAAATATTTTTGGAAATTTCAGATGTCAAAAAGTATTTAAAATGAATTAAAAACTATTAAAAACAAAATAATTCACAAAAAATATTAAATGAAGTCACAAAAATAATTAAAAACCAGATTACGAAACTAGATTTTTCAAGATTTTTTTGCCATTGGTCTCATATTTTTATGACTTCAAATAAAATAGTTATGAATTTTTGAAAATAAAAGAAATAAATGAAATTAAAACAGAAAATAGAAAATAGGAAAATCAGTGCCCATTGGATCTGATTCATTAATTGACGTGGCACCATCAATCGGCTAAGAGGCGCTAATGTACCATGTTCCAAAGTCAAGCGCGCAACACACTTATTTAAAACAAGTCAGCCAAAGCAATGGACAAGATTAGATCATTTAGCCAAGATCCAAAGGACCAGACTTATCCATGTGGGGATGGTGGTGGAAACCGCCATCTTCTCCGGCCAGTGAACAAACTCCGGCCACCGCGCACAGGTTTTTGAACTTCAATTAAAATGAACAAACAAGGTACCAAAATGAAGCTGGGGTGATGTACATCACCCCTGTAACCTTGGATCTTCCTCAATGTTTCTATGTAATGAGAAATCAGAGGTTGAAGATCAAGGTATGCAAACTGAAATGTCTCAAATCATGAAATTAAGACCACCACTGGCCTGCCTCTTGCTCGAGGACTTCAGAAAATAGTTCAAACTAGAGAAATTCACATTGTATAGCAAGCTTTAGATCAAAACAGTTTGGTGTTATACCTTTGAAGTGCAGCTTTAAACAACACGATCTGCTCAAGTTCTTGATTCCAATTTGATCTTGAGGTAATGAGGATGCAAGGCTAAGGAATTAAGACTTGAAGATCAACTAAGGATGTTAAAATTCAAGCTTGAATTTGAAAAATTAAAATGGAAATTCCTTTTAGTGAGGTTGGGTTTTCACTTCAGTAGCCTTTCAGATCACCTTGAGGTTGGTTTTTGAATGAGCAAGGCCATGTATTTATAGCTGGAGATGAAGCAATAAGGTGATTTGCTCGTGTGCATGAGAATTGGGTCCTCCATGCATGGGCCTGTACAGGCGCATGTGAGGCCCAAAATTGAATGGAATTGCAAGTTGAGATCATTTGCAGATGGTTTGGACGTGTACAAGGCCTGGCATTAGCTTGCATTTCAAGTTTCAATGTGAATTGCATAATTGGACATAAACCTTTAGCTCTTTGAAAGTCCCACATGGAAAATCCAAACATGGTGATGTGAGTAATGGTTGAAAAGCTCTTGTCATAAGGAACAAAAGCTATGTTGGGCAAAAATCCATTTGGAGTTTGGAAAATTATGAAAACTGGCTTTGAAGTTTGAGGTGCAAAACATGTCTAGGTTCCCTTTGAACTTTTTTGCCAAAAGTGATCAACTTCATGCCCTTCTGTTTCAATGATGCAAGCCTAAAATGGAAACACCTCCAACATAAAAGTTGTAGATCTTTTCATGATGATCAATTTGGACTTAAAGTTTTCATCATTTGTTTTTTAATGAGAAATTTATGGGCACTTGAAGTTGGACATTTTCAAAATTCAATGGCTTTGGTCCAAAGTGACCTATAATGTTTTGTATTATCACATGTGTTTATTTTAGGATTATGAAATTTTTCACAACATAACATTTGAATTATAAATCTTAATATTTCCAATGCAATTGGTCTCACCTCAAAATCATAAAAAATAAGGAAGTTAGGTCCTTGGGAAGTTGACCCAAAATTAGGGTTTCAGTCAAAATGACCTATAATGTTTTGAAATGAATGATGACCTTCCAAGTTTCAAATGGATTTTTGATGAACATGAAAGTTGTTAATATGGTTCTTAAGAACATGTTTTCTCTTGGGTTCCTCTTCATTTGACAAACACATCAAAAGTTAGGTCTCAAGGATCCTCAGCTTAGTCAGATGACTTGATTGGTCAACTTCTCAAGGCCAAATCTCAAATCTTGATGAATGAATGATTGAGGATAATCACATAGGCTCATATATTCATAAAATAATGAATGAAAGAACTTCCATTGATTGAATTTGATCATAGTTTGAGGTTGCTTCATGAGCAAGGCACAGTCAATGCATAATTGAATTAGGGTTTCCTTGGGAAACAATCCTCAAGCCCTTTGGTTTATCTTGATCAAATTGACAAATTGAGATACTTGGGAGACATATATGATGATTATAAACTTTGTGGACCATTGTCATGATTGTTCTTATCTTCATCTAGCCACTTCATTGAGCTTAGGAGCCTCCTAGGAGCCTCCTAGGAGCCTCCTAGGAGCAGGGGGTCACATGATCACTTGAGCTTCAAAACAAAAAGAGTTAGTGACATATTTTTTGTGCTTTTGGTTAGTAAAAAAAACAAGGAAAGCAATAATATACAATTCAAGCATGCTTGGTGGTCTCAAACCACTCACACAAGTCCCAACCCAAGGGTTAAGGAGCCAAACAAGCTATGATCCTTGAGGCAATACAATGAGAAATGATATGATGCCATGAGGGATCTTAGGGTCCAAATTAGGGTCTTACAGATGCCCCTATTTAAGGTCATTCTAGCAAGATATATGAAGGTTAAAATCTTCGTCTCGACGAGGTAGAATGAGCTTAAATAATAACAAAGAGACGAATTTTGGTCCCTAAGAGACCTCATGATGCAGATGTATGCATGCAAAAGTTAATACTCTATGGGGAAATATGGCCATAAAGGAAAAAGAAATCAGAGAGACCGAAAGTCCATAGGAGTAACACACTCACTAGGGAGATAGAGACTCTGGGGAAAATAGGATAAAAATGCGTGAGCAGGTCACGACTTAAAACTTGCTGGGAGACACGAAGGGATTCCACGAAATTAAATCGATGGAAAGACTCGAGTTGACGCAAAGATGCATGTATTAGGGAATATGCCAATACAACAAAACTATCCACAAAGGATACTTCAGATAAAAATCCGGACTCAGGTGGGGAAATCCATGAAGGATCCAGCTGAGGAAGAAACAACGAGATATTACCGGTTACTGGGTAATAAACTCAAAGAGGGAGACATGTTATCAAAACACCGGTATAAGGGTGAGAGATCAACACGCTCAGGGAGAAAGAATATCTAAGACCGGTATAAGGGTGAGAGATATCAATCATCTAAAACATCCGAGGAGGACCCGAAAGGCATATCTCAACTCAGGAAAATCTGACTCCACAGGGGACAAAAAGTCATAATAGGGAGCAGAAGGAAGGAACACCAGGGATACCGGTTACTGGGCATATAATAGGTGACCAACCAGGCGTGAATTAGGAATATATCCAAGACACTCATCATCCGAAAGGAGGGTTGAAGAAGCAAACTCGATTTACAGGATAGACATTCGATTCCACAAGGAAATACGAATCTTACTCGACTGGGGAAGAAAAAGACTTCGACTGAAGAGCGCATGAGACATATTATCTATTACTGTCAGAACATAGATAACATACTCGCATGGAAGATTATCCACAACCGGTTACTGGGTTAATAAAGGATAAATCGACCAAAAAGAAAGGACATCGGGATACCGGTTACTGGGTATAAAACGATGACCAATCAAAGGGAGAAACAATCATCACCAAACAAGGGTAAATGAAAGATGACTCGATGGGGATGAATTGCTTGGTAAGAGCAATTATCCCGGAGATATATCATCAATTATTTGGTGAAATACTCAAAAATGAAGGAATATCCATACCGAATATTGGATATGGATAACCAACAAAGAGGGGATTACATCTACCGGTTACTGGGTAGAAAACCACAGAAAAAGGACTTACAACTACCGGTTACTGGGTAGAAGGTGTAACACCCTTCTAAAATACCCCAAATGTTTAATAATAAAACAACAACAATTAAATCATACATATCAGAGTAATCATGCATCTCAAGGGTGTCACATAACAACTTCTTCACAAAAGTCAATATAAAATCAGTCATGCTCAATTTTATTCAACATAAAACTTCTTTAACAATACGCAGCGGATAAAATATTTCAACATCTGTAATTCATCAAAATTAACATTTATTCAACAATTCAAACATCCCGTCCCGATGTTACATCTATCAGAGCATGACCCTCTAACCACACTAGACTTCAAGCACTAGCTTCTATTCGACTCCCTGCTCGTTACCTGAAAAATATAGCTGTAAGGGTGAGTTCCTCAATCGATATAACAAATATTATAATTTATCATGTTATGTTAAGTAATTCTACACGTTAAATCACCCTAATTATATCCTGCAGTCATTTACGGCATATCAACTAAAATATCGTGCTCAATCACAACGTCAATACAACTCCATAACAACATACAATGCAACTCAATAACAACATAAAATGCAACTCAATGAGACTCGACTCTTCATGCATGTGGTACCATTTGGAGTAAAACTCCCAACTTAAAATCATTGCCAGTTTAGTGGGCATCAAGGCATAAGCCTTCAACTTTCAACTTAAAATTTTGCCAATCCAGGCCAACGTGGTGTGAGCAAAAGCCCCATAATTTTGCCAATCCAGGCCAACGTGGTGTGAGCAAAAGCCCCGACTTAATGCATATGAATGTATATGTCATGTACGACTTGAAAGTTCAACAACATAATAACAACCGCCACATAACAGCTTTTCAACAAAACAACTCAAAATCAACGTTGGCTCTTCAGCCTACAACTCAGTAATTCTCAACAAAGCAACTTAGAATCAACGTTGGCTCATCAGCCTACAACTTAATAATTTCAACAAGGCAACTTAAAAATCAACTTTTCAACATTATTGCATCAACATTTCACAACCATAAACCTCATAAATTCATTCATCACAATTAACTATGATAGGCCAGCTACCAATTGCATTTACAGCATAAAAATCAGCTATTTTTCCACACTGCACGTATACGAACAGGATTTGAAGTCTTTGAGTCGACCGTAGGGGTCAGCTCAAAGTTCGCGGTTGGCGCAAAGGCTCTGCTCAACTGGAGGGAGTCGGCGCAAAGACCCCTTGCGTCGACGCATGGGGTCGACGCTTAACTCACGGGTCGGCGCCAAAATGCCTTGCGTCGACGCATGCCCCACGGGTCAGCGCACGCCGACCCTATGGTCGACCGCTCGCGCGCAGACTCAGATTTTTCTGAGTTATTCCAAAGTTCTGTCAGCTTCACGCAGATCAGGTTTTCCGGCCGCTTCCGCATCTAAACCCTTTCTAAGAAAACCTAATTTGTCTCTAATTTAGTAGTGCCGAATCAAGTTTTTTAATTGTGATCCGTGCTATAGTCTAACATTTACGACTCACACAACTATCAATTCAATTTGCAGTTTTTAACACGGTTTATCCAACGTCAATTTCAGCATATACAGTCCCAATTAGGGTTAATTTAACGGCTTATCACTACCCATGACATGTTAATCTATAATACCCATTAACCGACGATAAACCCCCCTTACCTGAGAAAATCCGGCAATTCTCTAAGCTTTAGCTTTTCCGTTCCTCAACCGTGCTTTTCGGCTCTTTGCCCTTTTTCCTCTTCTCTGCAGCTTCTCTGAGTTTCACGTGAAATTTCTTTGTTAAGAATGAAACCCTTTTCTTTATTCTCACTTATATATATATTCCAATTATTATTATTCCAAAATAATAATAATAATAATAATAATAATAATCCAATAATCCAATTTATTTAATTAAATTAATAATTATATTATCAACTTAATTAAATAATTCTTTTTTTCTTTATTTGGGGTGTTACAGAAGGCCACAAAGTTCAATTGGGGAGAAGATGGACAATTACTGGTTACTGAGCAATTGAACAACTAAACCACCGGGAACTGCAGGGAAATAACAAGGAAGGAGTCAATATAGGAACAAACTAGAAAGACACAATCAAATAAGACTCAACCCGATGAGGATATAACTCAGGGGAGTAATTCCATCCCAATATATAATTGTGGTGGAAACTGAAACAATAATCATCCACGAGGACATAACTCAGTGGGGAATATGGAAAGAAAGATAGACACTTTCTGCCTATGGGGCTGACTCTATATGGAGAGATCAGACACAAACATCTGCTTGGGGAAAAATATTTCACCAATAGCAGGAGACAACAAGCAAAGATATATGGCAAAGAATGCAACATGAATATCTGAATGCTGTAATTATGCATGTATATGCGTGGTTTATGTATGATTAATGCTGACAAACAGACATATCTAACACAAACAAGTCCGAGAATCAATGGACGGACATCCGGTATAACATCTCAAAAGAGAAAAGCCGGGCCCATAGGAGAAATCAATTCTGGTGGGGAGCATCAAATACCAGAAGACACCAATCACCGTTGGGGACAAAGACCACTGTTGGGGATAAGCAAAGGTCACAACTATCAACCGCCGGGGATAGGCAAAGTCTCAACTGGGGAACATGCAGAGATATCAATAAGATTTGTCATAGAAGAACTCTACTGGGGATCTTATCAAGGGATGATATGAAATTCCATGGGGAACAACCACCAAACAGACTCATCAATCAAACACTCCCTTCTAACTGCTGGAGAAACCTCTCTGCTGAGGGGAGAGAGAACCATTGCTCTGCTGGGGAAGGAAATAACACATCTTCCTCATTGCCGTCCAATACTAGAAGAAATCTTCAACCACGGAGGGGATACAAACGTTACGTTAGGATCAGGCAACTCCACTGAGAATGGACTATATGCGACCATATTGGGGATAATCTGCTGTAAGCAACCCTACTGGGGATGGGCTATAAGCCAACCTGTTGGGGATAACTACAAGTATCTCTAGAGGAACTGTTCTGGCTGAGGGAATCGGGAACGAATCCTACATCGACATGTGCCATGCTAGGGATGAAAAGGGGAACAAACCCTTCACCAACTGCTCTAGGCAACTAACTGCTGAGGAGATATCTGAAAGATAGCTCTGTAGGGAATTCATGCTCACTCCGCCGAGGACTTCTACTTGTAGCGGGGTATTCGTTACCATTAGAGATATTGACTAAATCCAAGGTAAATCATACAAGTCGAGTCGCCACCACACTTCTATTTATCCAAAGGAATGGTTAGAAAGCGAACAAAAACCTAAAAGTTTTATCGAATCAAAAACTAGTAAAAGAGAGTCAGAGATCTGGGTAAGGGGGTTGGTTATGCAATAGGAAGGTGTTAGGCACCCAAAACATCCTAGGTACTCCTAGGGAGCCCTTTTCATACTTGTTGTAAGGTTGTTGTTTTTTTGTGAAAAATTTGTTTGTGCAAACATGATTGAAGAGATGAGAAGAGAATATACAAGTTTATTTACATTTTTTGTGTTTGGATGGATAAACCTATTGCCTACGTACCATCTTAAAAAGATTAGGATCAAAATCTCGTAGTTCGGGGTAAAAATCTCAAAATGAATGAATGGATTGATTGGTCCAAAAGCCTTAAGGTCTTTTGTTATCCAAGGGAGAAAACTCAACCTAAAACCACAAATCCACCATGTGAGGATAGCTTCAACATGCTAGTGAGGGGTTAACCCTATAATAAGCATGGAAGACTCATTGTCCATCACTAAGGATATAGGTGAGCATTACATCTACCACAAGGATAACTCAAACCTAATAGCTAAAGGTTATGAAAAAGTTTTGATTAAGAGAGTGGCCATTGAAACCACAAAAGACATTTGAATGGGTTATATTTACCAATGAAAAGTATGTACAAAATATGGTCAAAGTTGACTTAGAAGTTTAATTCAAAATAAGTGTTATGAAAAGAAAGTTTGAAAATCAAAAGCATAAGGCTTAGGTTTCTAATGTTGAAAACAAATGTTAGATGTTTGCACAAAGGTTTTGGCCTGGGTTAGAATGGAGAGAAGAAGAAGAAGGGCTAAGGTCCTAAACATACAAGAGATGAGGGATAAGAAACAAAACCACAAAAAGGAGTTCCTCTCTTGAGATTATATGGATGATCCAAGTAGCTCCCATCCTTTGGAATAAGCAATCACATAAGCATAAACTCAAGCAATCAACAATCAGATGAACTCTTGGAAGGTTCCTCAATGTATCTTGAATATCTCTCTTTTAGGAGCTCATGGTAATGGTTCCTCAATTTGGCTCAAGTGGAAATCCCTAGCACAAAGAAACACACACATCAAAAGGTTCTATTTACAAATCAAAGAATGGACAAGAGGGAGTTTAGAATATGGTCCTTTCAATGTGAATCTTCAAGCTTTAAGCATTCTAAAGGCATGAGGCCTAGTTGCTCTTTGACATTTATAGCATTCTAAAGGCATGAGGCCTAGTTTCTCTTCAAACTCCATTAGCTTGGGTAAAGTCCTAAGATCTAAGTCCATTTTGTCCAATTCTTTGCATTTGGTTCACAAAAAACAGACAAACACAAGCACAAAAGATATATACACAGTTAATGGCTCAAGTGAGCAAAAGGCAAATTGCATTAACATAAACATGTGCTCAAGTGAGCAAAGGAAAAAACAAATGGATAATATGTGCAAGAATAGTAAATTGCATAAAAGTAAAGAGCAAAAGTAAATGTTAATGGTTAATAGTTAGTGTGCCATAAGGCAAATTTAGCGCTATGTTAAGCAATCGTAATTGGACTTATGTAGAAGTCACAACTATCTGAGGCCGGTCAATAATAATGTAGGCAATAACACAAGTTAGAAGTCTTGATTAGTGAACCAAGTTCCAACAACTTGCCATGCCAAAAAGAAGAAGAGAATTGATCTTGTATTGGTTTAAGTCTTTTGCATGATTTAGGAAACAACCTATCCTTAATGCAAAGCCATTCACTTGATCAATTGATCAAGATGAATTAGATTTGAATCAAGGAAGATTAAGTCTCCTTAATCAATGCTAACTTATCAACCTTCAACTCATTGATCAAAAAGAAAAAGAAGAAGAAGAAGAAAGAGATGAATAATGGAAAAGGAAATGGAAAAAATAAAGTGCATAAGGTGAAATAAAATGTACCAATCCATGTGTGTTGACCAAATGACATTTGAGTCAAAGTCAAACCATGAGAAACCAGGGATGAAGATTGGAGGTCAAATAATAAGCAAAATATTTTTGGCATTTTTAATATCAAAATAAATTTGAATTAAAAATAAAAGAAAGGCCAAACTTCAAAATCACTTCAAATCAACCTTGAAAGGTCCAAGTGATTTATCCCAAGTTCAGCAAGGTCAAACAAGGCTTGACAAAAAATTTCAGCATTTTTAAAAGTCAGAAACTATTTTTAATCAATTAAAAATGAATAAAAATAACCTAATTGAACTAAAATCTCAAATAAATCTCAAATCAATTAAAAAATTGATGAGAATATTTTTCATAGATCCATCATCACTCAAATAGGTTAGGAAAATATTTTTGTATTTTTTGAATATCAAAAACTATTTAAAATGAATTAAAAATAACCAAAAAAGAGAAAATTCACAAAAAATATCAAATGACAAAATAAAAAATAATAAAAATCAGAATTAGAAACTAGAAATTATTTGGAGAAGAATGCAATTGGTGCCATATTTTTTGGAATTAAAATGAAGAAGATATGAAATTTTGAAAATAATGGAAATAAAAGAAATTAAATCAGAAAAATAAAAAAAACCAGGAGCGTCTGATCAAGCCTCATTAATTGACGTGGCTGATCAGACGCTCCACATGAGCGCTTCCATGGTATACCAAATCATCAACGAAACACATGGCATTATTGAAAGTAAACAAAACGCATGACTGAGATTAAAACGTGGGATGTGCATCCAACGATCCAGATTGAATCTGGCATGGTGGACGGTGGCCAACACCACCGTCTTCTCCGGCGAGCACTCAAGCTCCGGCCAGAGTTGCAGGTCATCCAAACTCAACCAAAATCCACGATCTAGGTACCAAATTAAAGCTGGGGTGATGTACATCACCCATGTACCATCCATTTCTGCTCTAGATCTCCATAGTTAGAGAAATCAGAGGTTGAAACTTGATGGTGTTCATCATGAACTTGTTAGATTTTGAAAATTGAATACACAAAAGTGATGCCTCTATGGAGAGGACTTCAGACAACCCAATAACCAAGCAAATAGATCAAAGAATAGTGAGTTTCGAAGAAAAAACCAGTTGAAGAGAACCTTTGAATTATGGTGATCTGAGCTTGCTTCCTTGCTTCCTTTGGCCAAACAGAAGTACAATGGACTATGAGAGAGAGGTCTAGGAACTTTAGATCTAGAAATTCAACCAGATTTAGTTGAATTTCAGATCTGAGAAATTTGAATGAAAATGAAATAGTTCCTTTGGTGAGAGGTTTGGTTTTCAGTTCAGCAGCATTTCAGGTTGATTCATGGATCCAAATTGAATGGAATGATGCTTCTATTTATAGATGGAGAGGCAAGGCAAGTGTGATCAAATTTGTGTGCATGGCAAATGGATATTCATTGCATGGGCTTGCATGATCATGTAGAAGGCCCAAATTCAATGCCAAATGCAATCTGAAGTATAATTGAGCTGAAATGGACGTGTAGTTGGCAATGCACAAGCTTGTGTAATGAGTTTCAACATGTTATGCACAATTATGCCTAAAACTTCTCCTCTTCGAAAATGTCATTTGCCAAATCCAAACATGAGCATGTGAGTAATGGTTGGAAAGGTCTTGGTGTAAGGAACAAATGTTATGTTGGGTAAAAATCCATTTGAAGTGTGGAAATTAGTGAATTTTGAGTTTAAAGTGTAAGGTGCAAAACATGCAAAGGTGAGGTTTCCAAATTTGGCCAATGTTCAAGCCCCTCTGTTTTGATGATGCAAGCCTCAAATGAAAAAACATCCAACATCAAAGTTGTAGATATTTTCAAGACAATCAAAATGGACTTAAATTTTGCGTCATTTGGATTTTTTGATGAAAGAGTTATGGGCACTTGAAGTTGGAATTTTTTGCCTTTCAATGCATTTGGTCCAAAGTGACCTATAATGTTTTGCATTATCACATGTATTTCCTTTGAGATTTTGAAATTTGTTTCAACATAACATTTTAAGTAGACATCTTAAGATTTCCAATGCATTTGATCCCACCTCAAAAGCATAAAAAATGAATGAGTTATGTTCTTGGGAAGTTGACCTAAAATTAGGGTTCCTGTCAAAATGACCTATAATGTCTCTGAATGGATGATGACCTTCCAAGCTTCAAATAAATTTTTGATGAACATGAAAGTTGTTCATATTGTCCTTAAGAACATTTTTTATTTTGGGATCATCTCCATTTGACCAACACATAGAAAGTTAGGTCTCAGTGCATTTCAAAATAATCAGATGGATTGACTGATCAACTTCTCAAGTCTACAACTCACATCTTGATAAATTGATGATTGAGGACACTAAAATAAGTTTAAATATGCATGAAATGATGAATTAAAGAACTTCCCTTGATTGTATTTGATCATGTGCTGAGGTTGCTTCAAGAGCAAGGCATTGTGGTACACAGATGAATTAGGGTTTCCTTTGGAAAAAAACCTCAAACTCTTTGACTTGCTTTGATCAAAATGATGAATTGAGATTCTAGGGAGGCATATTTGATGGATGAGAGCTTTGGGAACCATTACCATGCTTGCTATCATCTTCACTTAGCCATATCTCTGCACAAAGGATCTCCTTGAAGCTTTTGACCTTGTGATTGCTCAAGCTATAAACAAAAAATGTTAGTGACATATTTTTGTGCTTTTGGTTAGTAAACAAAATAAGAAAAGCAATAATATACAATTCAAGCATGCTTGGTGATCTCAAACCACTCACAAGAGGTCCCACCCAAAGGTAAGGGGAACCAAGATGCTTATGATCCTTGAGGCAATGTAAATGCAATGTTATGATGCCATGAGGGATCTTAGGGTCAAAATTGGGGTCTTACACTACTCATGTTGGGCATTTCTGCTCACTGGGGAAAGACAAACTTCCTCTTGAATAGATAGCATATCAACTTTTATCAATCTATAGGGGATTTTAGGCCAGTCCACACAAGGGATGATAACCATATAATTGATAAAACACAAATGCTAATTCCTGATATAGAGGTATACACATCTCTAAAAGATCGAGGCCAAAACTCCAGACTCTTTGGGGAGTTGAGGATGCATCACTTCTCTCTATGCTTGCTGGGGAGACAACTTGAAAGCTGATGAAGAGGATATAAGAATGCCAGAAATATGAACAAATGTCTTACCTTTCGGAGATCGTACTATCCTTAGGAGAGCACTGAAGACATTCCAACTATCTTTTCAGTCATTGTGAATGTTCACTTTGTCTAAAAATAGTTTATAAAAACTTTATTTGTTTAAAACAATGATATTCATCAATTAAAACATGCAAACATTTGTTAAACAGAAACAAATAAGAGTGCAAAGATTTGGATAAAGGCTCAAATTTATTTGATAGAATGGTAGCCCGCAAATGGAAAGACTCCATGCATCTTTACAAATTTGAAATTGGTGATATATATTGGAAAAAAGCTACATTGAACATAATGACCATTTCTCCACCAACTCTGAATCCAATGTATTTGAAGCTTCTGTTGACGATGACTGAATCCAATGTATTAGAGAGCTATTCTATTTTTATTTTAGGCGAAGTATTTCTTGGCTGCATCTGAATTCACAGGACGAGTGAAATCCTCCCCATCCATAGTTGTAAGCAACAAAGCACCACCTGAAAAGGCTCTCTTAACAACATATAGACCTTCATAGTTTGGAACCCACTTGCCCTTGGAATTGGGCGCGAAAGACAAGACTTTCTTGAGCATGAGGTCACCTTCTCGGAACACATGAGGCTTGACCTTCTTATCAAAGGCTTTCTTCATCCTCTGTTGATACAACTGACCATGGCACATGGCAGTTAATCTCTTCTCTTCAATTAAGTTCAACTGGTCATAACGACTCTGAACCCATTCAACCTCAGTCAACTTGGCTTCCATCAAGACCCTCATTGATGGGATCTCAACCTCCACGGGGAGCACAACCTCCATGCCATATACAAGGGAGAAATGGGTTACCCCTGTTGAAGTGCAGACAGATGTACGATAACCATGCAAAGCAAATGGCAGCATCTCATGCCAATCTTTGTATGTAACAACCATCTTCTAAATAATCTTCTTGATGTTCTTGTTAGCAGCTTCAACAACCCCATTCATCTTGGGTCTATAGGGAGAAGAATTATGATGTGCGATCTTGAACTCACTACATAGCTCATTCATCATCTTGTTGTTCAAGTTAGATCCATTATCAGTAATGATCTTGTCTGGCACACCATACCGGCATATAAGTTGATTCTTGATAAACTTCACAACCACCTGCCTCGTCACATTCGCATATGATGCCGCTTCAACCCACTTGGTGAAGTAATCAATTGCTACGAGAATAAAACGGTGACCGTTTGACGCTTTAGGCTCTATCATGCCAATCATGTCAATTCCCCACATGGAGAAAGGCCATGGTGAGGAAATAACATTCAGAAGTGTCGGGGGAATATGAATCTTATCTGCATAAATCTGACACTTGTGGCATTTCTTCACATATTTGCAGCAGTCAGACTCCATTGTCAGCCAATAGTAGCTTGCTCTCAACATCTTCTTTGCCATGGCATGTCATTGGAATGAGTACCAAATGAACCCTCATGGACTTCAGTCATCAACAAGTCTGCTTCATGTCTATCCATGCATCTGAGCAGAACCATGTCAAAATTCCTCTTATAAAGCACATCACCATTGAGGTAGAAACTGCCAGATAATCTCCTTAAAGTTTTCTTATCTTTAACAGATGCCCCAAGCGGGTAAATATGATTTTGGAGAAAACACTTGATATCATAATACCATGGCTTATCATATTTCACTTCTTCAACTGCAAATACATGAGTTGGTCTATCCAAACGCATCACATTAATATTGGGAACTTCATTCCAATATTTCACCACAATCATTAAAGCAAGCGTAGCAAGAGCATCTGCCATCCGATTCTCATATCGAGGAATATGATGGAAATCAACCTCAGGAAAGAAAGTTGAGATCTTCCTCGCATAATCTTTGTATGGGATGAGGCCAGGCTGATTCGTCTCCCGTTCACCCTTAATCTGATTAACAACAAGGGCCGAATCGCCATAAACATCAAGATGTTTGATCCTAAGATCAATACACTCTTCCAAACCCATAATACAAGCCTCGTACTCCGCCATATTATTCGTGTATTTGAAAGTTAGCCTTGCTGTAAAAGGAAAATGTGTGCCCTGAGGAGTAATAATCACTGCCCCAATACCATTTCCATATTGATTAACAACGCCATCGAACACCATGCCCCATCGGGAACCAGGCTCTGGCCCTTCATCGAGCGTAGGCTCATCGCAGTCTTTCATTTTCAAATACAAGATCTCCTCATTAGGGAAGTCGTACTGCACAGACTGATAATCCTCAATTGGTTGATGTGCCAACCGGTCAGCCAAGATGCTACCCTTAATAGCTTTTTGAGCTCGATACTCAATGTCATACTCAGATAATAACATCTGCCAACGGGCAATCCTCCCAGTTAAAGCAGGCTTCTCAAAGATATACTTGATTGGATCCATTTTGGATATCAACCAAGTCGTATGATTCAACATATACTGGCGTAAGCGCTTAGCAGCCCAAGCCAAAGCACAACATGTCTTCTCAAGCATTGAGTACCGAGACTCACAATCAGTGAACTTCTTACTCAAGTAGTATATTGCATATTCTTTCTTCTCTGATTCATCTTGCTGACCCAATACACAACCCATGGAGTCATCAAGCACGGTCAAGTACATAATCAATTGTCTCCCTTCCATAAGCGGAGACAGAATCTGAGGCTCAGACAAATACTCTTTGATACTGTCAAAGGCCTTCTGGCAATCCTCCGTCCAATCATGACACTTATCTTTTTGGAGGAGCTTGAATATAGGCGCACATGTGGCAGTCATGTGGGATATAAATCTAGAAATATAATTCAAGCGGCCAAGAAAACCTCAGACTTGCTTCTCATTTTTGGGCGCATGCATCTCTTGTATTGCTTTGACCTTGGCAGGATCAACTTCAATGCCTCTTTCACTGACAATAAAGCCCAATAACATGCCGGAACGGACTCCAAATATACACTTGTTCGGATTCAGGCGGAGTTTATACTTCCTCAAACGCTGAAAAAGCTTCAACAAATGCTCTACATGTTCAACTTCCATTTTCGACTTCGCAATCATATCGTCAACATACACCTCGATCTCCTTGTGCATCATATCATGAAACAAGGTAGTCATAGCTCGTTGATATGTGGCTCCGACGTTCTTCAAACCGAAGGGCATCACTCGATAACAGAATGTTCCCCAAGGTGTGATGAATGTTATCTTCTCCATATCCTCGGGTGCCATTTTAATCTGGTTATAACCGGAAAATCCGTCCATAAATGAGAAGACATTGAATTTAGCTGTATTGTCTACCAACATATCAATATGTGGTAGAGGAAAATCATCTTTCGGACTAGCTTTATTCAAGTCACGGTAATCCACACACATTCAGACTTTTCCATCTTTCTTAGGCAAAAGCACAATATTGGCCACCCATTGAGGATATGTAGAAGTCACCAGAAACCCCGCATCAATTTGCTTCTGAACTTCTTCTTTAATCTTTACTGCCATATCGGGATGAGTTCTTCTGAGCTTCTGCTTCACAGGCATACACTCAGGCTTCAATGGCAAGAAATGTTGCACGATATCAGTATCTAGACCAGGCATGTCTTCATACGA
Organism: Lathyrus oleraceus; assembly: GCF_024323335.1. Taxonomy (NCBI): domain Eukaryota; kingdom Viridiplantae; phylum Streptophyta; class Magnoliopsida; order Fabales; family Fabaceae; genus Lathyrus; species Lathyrus oleraceus. Next base: position 322,588,952 of record NC_066582.1, on the reverse strand, counting down.
CCAGGCAAAGACGTCGACGTATTCTCGTAGCAACTCTATCAACCCCTTCTTGACAGACTCTTCAAGGAGTGCCCCAATCTTCACCTCACGAATGCAGTCTTCAGACCCCAAGTTGACTGTTTCCAGATTCTCAAGATGCGGCTGAATGATCTTCTCCTCGTGCTCAAGCAAACGGGTAATCTCATCAGGAATCTCTTCAACATTATCTTCTTCGGCCTCAAATACAGGGAACTCAAAGTTGGGAGATGGTGTTGGATCATTATGTTCAATGAGTTTGATCAACCTGCATAATGATTTTGAGTATAAAAGAGATTTCAGAATTCAAACAAAGCAAACCGTTATGTAGATGAAAAAGATTGATTTTATTCTCTTTAGGGTTTTATGGTGATCACCAATTTCATGCAAAAAGCAAAAAGCAAAAATAATTTGGAAAAACAAACATTTAACATGTGATTATTGAATGAATATCATTGTATTAATAAAAATGGTGCCAACAATGTCATCACTTCTCCTTTTGGCATGGGAGAAGGGTTTTTAAATAAAATGAACATATTATGTGGACTTGTGGATAACTGTTGGAACATCAACAACGATCCAATTATTGCAGATTCCACCCGGAATGACAAAGTTGCCCAGGTCCTCCTCTTCATCATCTTCAACAATGGCAGCAACCTCCTGATCTTCGACAGTATGGATAAAACCACCACTCTGGAACAACCCACGCTCATTGGAAACACCTGAAGAATACCCTATGCCAACTTAGGATTTATTATCTCTCAATCTGATCATTTGCCCCAAACCAGTAGTTGCACCATGCTCAATGGCCAACTTAGCATCATTATAGGAAGCAAATGAAGAAGGTCATTTCCTTGAAGGCTCAGCAATAGACAAGGCTTGGAACGGAGTCCCAACCTCATCCTTAACATCTATATAGGAAAAGGAAGATAAGTGACTGACCAAGAGAGCCTTCTCTCCCCCTATCACCACCAACTTTTTATTTTTCACAAATTTTAACTTCTGGTGTAAGGTGGATGTCACGGCGCCTGCCTCGTAAATCCATGGTCTGCCAAGCAAACAACTGTAAGACGGATGAATATCCACGACCTGGAAAGTGATCTGGAAATCACTAGGTCCAATCTTGATTGGGAGTTTTACTTCACCGATCACATTTTTCCTTGATCCATCAAAAGCTTTAACAACCACTCCACTCTGCCTCATGGGAGGCCCCTGATAAGAAAGTTTGGCCAGAGTGGATTTTGGCAACACATTGAGCGATGATCTTGTGTCTACCAACACATTGGACAAGGCATCATCCTTGCAGTTCATTGAAATGTGTAAGGCCAAATTGTGGTCTTTTCCCTCCTCGAGAAGATCAGCATCACAGAAGCTCAAATTGTTGCAGGCAGTTATGTTTGCAACAATGCTATCAAACTGTTCAATTATGACATCGTGATCCACGTATGCCATGTCCAACACCCTCTGCAAAGCTTCGCGGTGTGGCTCAGAATTCAACAACAAAGATAGGACATATATCTTTGATGGAGTTTGTAGCAGCTGATCAATAACACTGTATTCACTCCTCTTGATGAGTCTCAGCATCTCATCACAATCCTCTCTCAAAGCGCCAGACTGGCCAACCAGGACATGAGTTTTAACAGTTATATCAACAACAGGGTCAACACCCTTCACAACAGGATTAGAAGAAGAAGTCCCCACGGGACCGGTAGGATTAACAACTGCAGTTCTCTTCAATACGTCTTCATGGGGTTTCGGCTGCTCCGAGAAAACACGATCGCTACTGGTCACACCACTGACATCAGAAATGCTCACTACGGAAGTGGAGGGCAACATCACCTCATTTCCATCTTCCAGCATAACTGTATTATATTTGTAAGGAACAACCTTGTCTGATGAGTACGGGATAGGGCCTACTGGCTTTATCACAAGAGCTGGAGAAACCTTCTTCTTGCTGCCATCATACTTGACGACAACAGGCTCTGGAATATTAAACACAGGGGTTATAACATCAACTTCATCCTCATTACAATTCTGAAGTATTTCGATCATTCCCTGATCCAGCATCTCTTGGATGTCCTTTCTAACTTGTCGGCATCCTCTTTCGTTGATAGTGCACACCTGGCACCTATCATGGTCATGCTCATAATGACTGTATCCACACAACAGTTTATGCATCTCGACCAAAGATTGCCTGATATCATTAACATACAAGACTTTATATTTGCCATGGCAACCCTGGATCATATTCACAGCAACTTTCCCATGCTCGGGCAATGGGTTCTTTTTAACATTGGGACTTACATCCTCGAAAAACAAAATCCCACATCTCACAAGGTCTTGCACCTTGGTCTTCAAGGGATAACAATTCTCCATATCATGTCCGGGAGCACCGAAATGATATACACAGTGTAGTTCAGGCTTGTACCACCACCGAGGGTGGGTTGGTACAGCGGGAGGGTCTCATGGAGTAATCAATTTTCTATCAATCAGAGAAGGATAAAGTTCAACATATGTCATTGGAATTGAATCAAAAGTGACCCTCTTCCTATCGTAGCTGGTGCTGGTGTTATTGTTGTTTCGAGGCTGGTAGGCATGCTGTTGCTGACGATGTTGTTGTTGATATTGTTGTTGTTGTTGTTGATGATGAACTTCTCTGAAGGCAGGTGCTATATGAGCCACCTGGTGTTGGCTAACGGCAGGACGCACGTTCTTCCTCTTCACAGAGGGTCTTCTTTTGATATGGGAGGACACAACATGTGCCTCTCCCTCCTTCTTCTTCGCAAAGCTCCCATATCTCTTTGCTGAAGAGCTGTCTTCTTTAGTCAAACGTCCCTCGCGGACCCCTTCTTCGAGTCTCATTCCCATATTCACCATCTCGGTGAAGTCTGAGGGAGCGTTGGCAATCATCCTCTCATAATAGAAAGAACTCAAAGTCTTCAAAAAGATTTTGGTCATTTCTTTCTCTTCAAGGGGTGGCACTATCTGAGCTGCCAACTCACGCCATCTCTGGGCGTACTCTTTGAACGTCTCCTTCTCTTTCTGGGACATCGCCCTCAACTGGTCCCTATCAGGAGCCATATCCATATTATATTTGTATTGCTTGACGAAGGCCTCGCCAAGATCGTTGAAAGAGCGGATGTTCGAACATTCCAAACCCATGTACCACCGGAGAGCAGCACCAGACAGGCTGTCCTCGAAGAAGTGGATAAGAAGCTGATCATTATCTGTTTGCGTTGACATCTTACGAGCATACATCACAAGATGGCTGAGAGGGCATGTGTTTCCCTTATATTTCTCAAAGTTAGGTACTTTGAATTTAATAGGGATCTTCATGTTGGTGTCGCATCCGCGAAAAACAACCGGCGGGCTAAAACAAAACAAACAGAGCCGTCACCGTGCGTTATTTATCCCAAAAGAGGGAAAGGAAACGCTCGAAGTAAACCTGGAAAAGACATGGTCTCGCGACCAAAGAGAGATGGGATCGGGAGTCGGTTATGCGAAGGGAAGGTATTAGCACTCTTACGCATCCGTCGTATTCGACGGGATCCACGCTCAAAAGGAAAGAAGAAAAAGGTTGCTAAAGCTGCTAACAAACATCACACACACACACACACACTGGAAACAACACAGGTGGGAGGAGAAGGGAACGGGCTCGCTAGGATATCGCATCCTATGCCTACGTATCTCATCTGGAATGAGAATCAGAGCTACCGTAGTTCGGCTCACGCACGCCGAAACAAAAGACACGCAAACAGGCAAACATGGAAACCGAATGCCAATCGCTGGGCTTACATCAGACTCCGAACCAACAAACCCACACTGGAAACCAAATGCCAATTGCTGGACTTATATCGGACTCCAAGCACACAACAATAGGATACGGAATGCCAATCGCTGGGCTTACATCCATCTCCTAACACACACAAGAGGGATAACAAACAACAAGTTACTAAGGAGTCTGGAACTCGAGCCTAGCAACTGTCAAGCAAGCAAACACATACAAAAAAGAAAAAGGGTGCCCGGAGAGATCTCGTACGATCTCCTGCCTACGTACCTCATCTGGTATGAGGATCAGGGCAACGTAGTTCCCCTTAACAGGGGAGAAACTTTCTCCTAACCAGAGACTGGGAAATGACAAACTAGAAGGGAGACTGACTCGAGCCTAATAGTTATCATGTAATCCACAATGGTCCTAGGTTGAGGTTTCTATCTAACTTGCACAGGCAGCAAGCTATCCTAAACAGCACCAGCAAAGCAATCATACACACAATTAGCATACACTATATACAAATAAAGTGGGCTCACACAAGGTTAGGTTGTGAAACACAAGCCAACTGGAATCGGGTGTAGTTAGCTCTTAACCCTAACATTGAGAGTTAGGGTGAAGCAGATGAAATGGGAAGTGAGGGTAAGACCTCACAGCTCTTATCCCTGGCCTGGGAGAGCTTCAGACAAATGAAAGTGTGGGAGTTCAGAAAGTTGGAACTCTTCTCCACATATGACTGACTCAACAAAGATCTTGGGTTAATATCTACAATGCATCAACACAAGGTGTGTGAGCAAAGTGGATGACACACTGAATAGCAGGAGATGGATTGCACATCTCTTCTATCTGCCAATTTCCTTATCAAAGGACTTTTCCTGCTTGGCACAAAGATAAACATACACAAGCATTGCCTCTTAAGGAGGGCTTCAGACAGGTGCCTGCCCAAATAACAGGACAGGTCTTCCAGACTACATGAAGTCAGAGAGTTATACCTATGTGGTTAAGCAACCAAGAAAAAGCAAGTTCAAATTGAACTTAAGCAACTTATGTACCTGTTGAAACATCACACAAATCAGTTAAACTGTACAGACAAACAGACAACATGCATATCAACAGTCAAACCCAAGGAGCAAAAGGCATAAGCCAACAAGTCAAACTCAAATGAGTTAACAACCCTACAAAACACACAATGTTAGTAGTCAACCAATTAATCAATCCAAATGAGTGAGCATCATCAATTATGGCAAATGCTTCTTAACCTGAAATCAAAGCTCAAACATGAGAGGCAAACCACTAGGTCAAGGCCTAGGGTCAAAGAGGGAGAAAAAAATTCAAAACAGAACATGGAAATTGACATGAATCAACTTCAATCAATTAAGAACATCATCCAAAAGGTCTCATCTCAATATCAATTACCAATTTCATTTCATGAACCAAACATGGCAAGGTATGCACATTGTATCCACATTGTGACAACAGAATGAACAAATGCACATTAAATCAAAAATGGTTCAAATAATTTTGAGAAAATTCATGGGTAAACAGAACACACAACATGATCATCACACAAAAAATTAGGGCATTTGGACAAGATTAAGCATGGTAATCAAATTGTATAAGGCAAGGCAATTAAAACAAGCTCAAATGTGACACATCTTGGTACATCAACTGAGCACAAGCCTAAAACAGAAATGGTAAAAGGTAAAAACCTCAAAACAAAGCCAAAACCACCTTCAACATGTCTAGAATTAGTGTGCAAAATTTCACATCCATTGGATAAACAACCAGCATTTCACAAAAGATTTAAGTTCAAGACACTTCAAAAGCTCAAAAATGACCATCCAGAATGAAAAATCTCAATCAAATCAAAAATGACTCAAAACATTCCACAAAACATCATGAGCATTAACAACATTCATATCAAGCATCATACAAAATATCAGAACAATTGGAATTCATTTGATAAGGCAAATTCATCAATCATGCTGGACAAGCAAAGGTGTGACACAATTTGTCACACCTAACTTAGAAAAATTATAACTCAGCAATGGCAATTGATAAAAATGCAAACTCAACACCAAAATGTCCAGCAAGATGTCTAGTTTCAACATGTAAAATTTCATGAGCATTGGATTAAAATTGAGCATTTCACAAATGAAGAATCAAGGCAATGTCAAGAATGGACACATGTACACAAACCCTAGCACCAAATATTTTCCAGCCATGCACAATTTATGGAAAAATGTTCATAAAATACTAGACAAAAAATGTGACATAATGCAAAAAACCACATATTTTTTGGAGCAATTTTCTATTTAATATGAACTTTTCAAGTTGAAGAAAAATTAAAAAAAACATGGAACCAAGGCATGAATTATAATGGAGGGAAATGAAACATATGTGAAGGCTTTTGAAATTGTGGAATGGCCGGGAATCGAACTAGGCGCGATTTTGAAATTGGATTTTGGCGCCCAAGCCAAAACGACCGTGTTTTGGTCCCAAGCCCTAGCATTGAGCGCTGCATGCTTTTGGTAGCAAATCCAAAAAATCCTAGCAAATTCGTAGCTAAATTTCCTAGCAAAATGGTAGCAATTTCTGGACAGCAAAGGTTGAAGATGAAGATCATCTTCCAAATTTCTAGATTTTCAAAACAACACCAAAATTCAAAATCAAGCACAGCATCATGCATTATTTTTCACGTACATCATAAATCCATGAATCAATTACACAAAAACATCATAAAATGCATGGATCGAAGAAATCAAAGATTCACACCAAAACTTCAAACGACCATATCTCACTCAAAACAACTCCAATTTGCACGATTCAAAGCCTAGGTTCATCACCATTAAAAGATCTACATGATAGGCCTAATGAATTGAAGAATTAAAGAGGTCGAAAAACCTACCTCTTGAAGAGCAGCCACTTGATTCACGCGTTTCCAAGGCTCTTGATGCTTTAGATCTTCTCCAATATACTCCTTAAGATGAATGATGATGAATAGGAGGCTCAAATGCTCTTGAATCCTGCTCAATCTTCACTTGCCATAGAAGCTTCACCTCTTGAACATGGACTTGAATGCAACAATTTCTTCTGTTTCCACGTGCAAATGTGTTCAAATATGATCCATGATGATGAATGAATCAAGAAAAAGTGTTTGTGTTTGAAGAATTTTGGAGAAAAAAGTGAGAGAGAATTTTGAGATTTTGAGAATTCTAGATCTAGATCTGAAATTATGAGTTGTTGTTAGTGAAAAACAGTTATGGTTATGCTTATATATGCTCCACTAATCATGCTTAATTAATCCTTAAACCAAATGCTAATGAAATGAATGAGTTAGGGAGTGTTTTGGCAAATTGAGTTTTCACCCTATGCATGAAAATGCATGGTGAATAGTGCACGAATTTCCCTTCAAATTCACTTCAAATGATGTTTTGGAGCCAAATGCAATGGTAGCATGTTCAAATAATTGACCAATTTTAAACTACATGTTTTCCCTCCAAAAATCAAATGAAAATGCAAATATTTTTGTGATGAAAATTGGTGTAATGCAATGTATGTTTTGGAAACTAGAGGTTAAAAGGAGAATTTAGCAAAAAGAACCACTTGAATTGGAGTTTTGGTTGAGAAGTTATGCCCATTTGAAGTTCCATGTTCACTTGGTCAAGATTGATCCATATCTCTTCAACCACACATGAGAAACTCTTGATCTTGAACTTTTTGGAAATGGGAGAGAAAGATATACAACTTTCATGTTCAACAAAATTTCATTTGAAACTTTTTTAATGATGTAATTTGAAGTTGAAGCTAGGTTAAAAACTTTCCATTTTTGGCAAATTTGAATTATAAGTCACTTTCTATTTTTGGCAAGTTTGGACCTGACTTTAAATCCTTCAATGTTGATGTTTGAAATGTCAAATGAGACTTGTTTGAACATGAATGAAGTATTTCTAACCACTCCCACCTTTAAATCCAATAGTTGACTTGTGGTTGACTTTTGTTGACTGATAGATGACTTGGTCATGCACATATGAATTTGAACCTCAATCTCCTGATGAAATGGCTCCAAAATGAAACCCTAGCTTATACAAGCCCAATAAAACCATATGATGATCCCCATATTAATGAAGACCTCATCTCCTTGAAAAACCCTGACTGGTATAAAGCAACTGATTAGGGTTGACCAGAGGTCAAAACCCTAATCCCAAGGAACATGATCAGGCACAATGAACCTCTTGGTGATGATAAGACCATGATGATGATGATGTACCATTTCAACCAAGATAATGATCAATCTCCTTGAGGAACCAAAAACCCTAATTGAAGCACAAACCTCAGATGATTAGTGATCAATCCAATAAAACCCTCAGGCTTGCATCTCTTAACCTCTCCATCTTTTGAGAAAGACCTAGGAGGATGAGTTGTTTATTGTTTCCACATGATATGCAAAGATGCAATGACTAATATCCTAAAAAATGAAAATGCAATATGCAAAGCTAGTCCCAAGAGAGGAGGGCAAATTTTGAGGTGTTACAGCTGCCCCTATTCAATCCACTATGAACCTGTCGATATGAATAGCCTCGACTTTCAGATGATCAGGGTGAAGAGTGATTGAATACCAAGAACAGACGAACAATTTGCACTCTGATGGGAAATAATTAATAATGCCTGTCAGAATCGGCAAAGAAGCAATCTCGAAAGAAGAATCCGTCTGGTACGGAGAAAGTCGGCCTGAATACCGAAACAGAAATGGCGACCTGGATACCAAAATAAATGGTAACGCAGGAATAACCATGGCCTGAACACCACATATCCGCTGGGGATTATTATTAGCCTTTTTTACTTTTCTTGAACCCCGAAACTTTCTGATGATTTCCTCTTTTTCATTTTCTTGAACCCCGAACAAATATTTTCTTTTGCGCGAATGATCCCGGATCCGCAGTTGAACCCCGACAACTTCATAGTAGTCTTGTTTGCCAAATAATGAACCCCGCTCTCCATTTGAACCCCAGTCGCCTGACGATAACTCGCGATCGCCATTGTGAACCCCGCTCTCCAGAAAACACTCTGTGTCTCCCTTTCTCCATTTGGACCCCGTTCTCCAGAAAATGCCTCAACACTTCCTTTTCTCCATTTGAACCCCGCTCTCCAGAAACTTGTGATAATTCCGCTGGCAACGTCGGAAATAACACCAAAACACCACCCTGATGGCGACATATCAGAGGGTACACCTTCACGAAAGGAAGGTAACATGTGCATCTCTTCCTCAGAAGACACCCATAACGACCTCTGTTGACCTTAGCCAAAGTCTAAGGTGACACATGAACAAAAGATAATCCTGAGGACCTCATCCCGAATATAATCTTCAACTCCAATCTCCATTTGAACCCCGTTCTCCAGAAAATGTCTCAACACTTCCTTTTCTCCAATTGAACCCCGCTCTCCAGAAAATGCCTCAACACTTCCTTTTCTTCAATTGAAATGCATTTTCGCGCTGATCGCGTAACGTCCTTTGATTTTATTTCCATCTCCGCCCGACGGAAAAGTTTCCTCCAATATCGTACTACTGGGGAACATTGCTAACCTGACGTCATGATGCTAAACTCCTCAGAGTAACATCTCCAAATTCTATCTCGCACGACAGAAATTTCCTCCAGTATCGCACTACTGGGGAATATTGTTGACCCAACACCATGATGCTAAACTCCTCAGAGTAACATCTTCACCATCCGGCGAAACCCATTCTCGGATGGTAACCACGGCTTGGGATAATTGATGCTTGCAATGCTGATGCTGATCTTCCAACCAGCGAAACCACTTCTCAAACGATAACCACGGCTTGAGACTAGCTTATGCTTGCAACGATGATGCATGGCGATTTTTTTAGCGCAATGCTCCATAATTATGGAAATGCTACGCAATTTATTATGCAATATGCTATGCTTATCTACATGATGAATGCATAAAAAGTATCCCCCTTAAGGGACTCTTCCGGGGAGCTCGAGGCACTCTGCTGAGGAACTCGCCAACACTCCGATCTCCACCCTGCTGGGGAATAACACTGCTGCTGGGACATAGGCCACCCTTACCAGGGATGACCTCCTCTGAGCCCGATCCGCTTGGGGACTTCGCTGGGGAATAAACCACCAACACACTCTGTGGGGAATCAACGGTCTTTGACTTGCTGGGGATATAACAATCCCGACTCTGCTTGGAGAAACCACTACTAACAGATACCTCCGTTGGGAAACAGCAACCTTCGGGCCTGGCTGCTGAGGAAACACCGATCTAAAACCTGCTGGAGAGATAATAATCCCGACTCTGCTAGGGAAAACACAGACCTTGAATCTGCTGAGGAGGTAACAATCCCAACTCTGCTTGGGGAAAATAGGAAAGTCTGGCGCAGAACACCCGTCGACTCGTCGAACCATGGCATTCAGCATCCAAATCCAATGTCAGCTTTCCAATTTTGAGAACTCCCAGACTCGTCTGGACTTTTCTGATTCATCACCTTGCATTCTCGATTGCTCCGTACTCTACGGAGAGCGAACTCCTTAGATTGGTACAAACCTTCTAATCTTCAGACTTTGAAGAGTCTTCTTGATTAATTCTCAAGGATCGTCGTACGTCTTTCGCTGTCTTTTTACCATTCCTCAATCCATTCGTCCCTGATTGGACTTTGCGGGGATCTTTTCACCAAAAGGCTTCCACATCACAACCTGCAAGTGAGTAAAAAAAAATCTAACAGCACCTGCAAAAGAGATCATTAGATAAAAACGTGCCCCAGGCGTGTCGAGATTTCAACACTTGAGTCACTCAACCTTCCGAATAAGATTTCAAGCTTTCAATCTTATAAACATGCATTGGAAGGGACCTGTATGTCTTAAAATGCAAGATTCTTTATCACAAACAATTGGATGTTTTTGCAATCAAAGCGGTAAAGAAAACAAAAACAAAATTATTTGACTGAATATGCATTTTATTGATTGAAAAAGTGTGGCTCAAACTGAGCAATACAAAGGAAGCAATTCCTGAAAAGAGGTAATCGCGCACAAAAGGAAAAACCTATCCTAATGGCAATGTGAAACTGCGATCTCATCGAGTTCCAACTCGGTTACACCCCATATGTCCTCAGACTTTCCGTGCTTTCTGCCTTCTGAACAAGACGTTTCCGACTGATCCCTACCGGGGATTATCCATGTGTCATATCCAAAGTACAAACGATCATGCCAGACGCAGTTGTTCGTTTCAATCCCTCTTTTGCCTGGACTGCCCTTTCGGGTTTTCAGTCCACCGGGATATCCCTTTTTGCCCAAGCCGCCTTTTCAGGTTTTCGACTTACCGGGTTGTACATTTTTTCTTTTTATCCCTAATTTTTGTCCGAACCTTTCTTCATTTTTTCGGTTCTCCGGGATGCCCATTTTTGCCTGGACTATTTTATTCTTTTCGTCCAGCGGGTCTCTTTATACGAAGTATTTTTTAACTGCGTCCGCATTCACAGGGGATGGAAAATCTTCGCCATCCATGGTCGTTAACAACAAGGCTCCGCCAGAGAAAACCTTCTTGACCACGAATGGACCTTCATAATTGGGTGTCCACTTGCCCCTTCGATCGTTTTGAGGAGGAAGGATCCTTTTCAGCACCAGATCACCTACGTGATACACGCGAGGTCGTACCTTTCGGTCAAAAGCACGCTTCATCCGCTGTTGATACAACTGCCCATGACAAATGGCTGCCAGCCTCTTTTCCTCAATCAGGCTCAACTCTTCGTATCGAGTCCTTACCCATTCAGCCTCTTGCAATTTCACGTCCATCAGGACTCTCAAAGAGGGAATTTGAACCTCAACCGGTAGCACGACTTCCATTCCATATACCAACGAGAAAGGCGTTGCCCCAGTAGATGTACGCACCGAAGTTCGATACCCATGCAATGCAAACGGCAACATCTCATGCCAGTCTTTATAAGTCACAACCATCTTCTGCACAATCTTCTTGATATTTTTATTGGCCGCCTCAACCGCCCCATTCATCTTCGGACGATAGGGAGAAGAATTGTGATGTTCAATCTTGAATTCCCGACACAGTTCTGCCATCATCTTATTGTTCAAATTAGAACCATTATCAGTAATGATTCTCTCGGGAACCCCATATCTGCAAATGATGTCTCTCTTGAGAAATCTGGCAACGACCTGCTTTGTCACGTTCGTATAAGAGGCTGCTTCTACCCACTTGGTGAAGTAATCAATAGCCACTAATATGAACCGGTGCCCATTTGAAGCCGTAGGCTCAATCTTTCCAATCATATCAATGCCCCACATAGCAAACGGCCACGGAGACGACATCAAGCTCAATGGATTTGGAGGCACGTGCACCTTGTCAGCATAAATCTGGCATTTATGACACTTCCGCACGAAATTGAAACATTGGGCCTCCATTGTCATCCAGTAATAACCTGCTCTTAGCAGCTTCTTCACCATTGCATTCCCACTGGCATGGGTACCGAACGATCCCTCGTGAACCTCTTTCATCAATTGGCTTGCTTCTTTATCATCAACACATCTAAGCAAAACCCAGTCAAAATTCCTCTTGTACAAAACCCCATCTTTATTCAAATAAAACACCATGGCCAACCTCCGCAGAGTCTTTCGGTCCTTCTTGGATGCTCCCTCAGGATACTCTTGGGTTTCCAGATAGCGCTTGATATCGAAATACCACGGCTTCTCATCATCAGGCGCTGTATCAACAACAAACACATAAGCCGGCCTATCCAGACGTCCCACCTCAACACTGGGGAACTGATTCCACCACTGCACCTTAATCAAAGCGGCCAGAGTAGCCAAAGCATCTGCCAACGGATTCTCTTCTCTCGGCACATGATGCATTTTCACCTTGGTGAAAAACGTCAACAATCTCCTCGTATAATCCCGGTATGGAACTAAATGAGACTGATGCGTATACCATTTTCCGTTAACCTGATTCACGACCAAAGCCGAATCTCCATATATAACAAGGTTCTTGATCCTCAAATCAATCGCCTCTTCAATCCCCAAGATACAAGCTTCGTATTCAGCCACGTTATTGGTGCACTCAAATGTTAGCCGGGTAGCAAAAGGAATGTGGGACCCTTTCGGCGTAACCAAAACAGCACCAACACCGCTACCATTCACGTTAACGGCCCCATCAAACATCAGAATCCATTCGGATTCAGGGTCAGGCCCCTCCTCCGGGATCGGTTCCTCGCAATCCTTCGATTTGAGAAACATGATGTCCTCATCAGGGAATTCAAACTTCATCGGTTGATAATCCTCAATGGGTTGCTGGGCGAGGTAATCAGACAATACACTCCCCTTGATTGCTTTTTGAGAGGTATACTGGATATCATATTCAGTCAAAATCATTTGCCATCTCGCAACCCGTCCGGTCAATGCTGGCTTCTCAAAAATGTACTTGATTGGATCCATCTTGGAAATCAATAAAGTGGTATGAACCAGCATATACTGTCTCAGTCGGCGAGCAACCCAAACCAAAGCACAACAAGTTTTCTCGAGCAGTGAATATCTTGTTTCACAGTCGGTAAACTTTTTGCTAAGGTAGTATATGGCATGCTCTTTTCGACCAGACTCGTCATGCTGCCCCAATACACACCCCATAGACCCCTCGAGGACCATCAGGTACAGAATTAACGGTCGTCCCTCCACAGGAGGCATCAAAATCGGAGGCTCCTGCAAATACTCTTTTATCTTTTCAAATGCCGCTTGGCAATCATTATTCCACCTGACCGTTTGATCTTTTCTCAACAATTTGAATATCGGTTCGCACGTGGCTGTTAGATGAGATATGAACCGCGAAATGTAGTTCAATCTACCTAAGAAACCACGAACCTCTTTCTCTGTTCTCGGTTCAGGCATTTCTCTTATTGCTTTTACTTTAGCAGGATCAACCTCAATTCCTTTTTCACTCACAATGAACCCCAGCAGTTTACCGGACCGCACTCCGAAAGTGCACTTGTTCGGATTCAACCTCAGTCTGAACTGTCTCAGCCGGTCAAACAACTTGGCCAGATCTACCAAATGCCCCTCTTCTGTCTGGGACTTTGCTATCATGTCATCGACATAGCATTCAATTTCATGATGAATCATATCATGAAACAAAGTCACCATGGCTCTCTGATAAGTAGCACCGGCGTTCTTGAGACCAAATGGCATCACCTTATAACAAAAAGTGCCCCATGGTGTAATGAACGTTGTTTTCTCCATATCATCTGGCGACATTTTGATTTGATTATAGCCAGAAAGCCATCCATGAAGGAAAACACCGAGAATTGAGCTGCATTATCTACCAACACATCAATGTGAGGTAGTGGAAAATCATCTTTCGGACTAGCTCTATTCAGATCCCGGTAGTCCACACACATTCTCACCTTCCCATCTTTTTTCGGGACTGGCACAATATTGGCAACCCAAGGTGGATAATTAGTGACAGCAAGGAAACCAGCATCCCACTGCTTCTGCACTTCCTCTTTAATTTTCATGGCCATCTCAGGTCGAGTTCTGCGCAACTTTTGCTTCACTGGAGGATAATCTGCTCGCAACGATAGCTTGTGCACAACGATATCGGTATCCAACCCTGGCATATCTTGATAAGACCAGGCAAAGATGTCGACATACTCTTTCAACAATGCCACCATTCTGTTCTTAACACTTGCCTCCAAAGCAACCCCGATTTTCACTTCCTTTCTGACCTCGTCGGTACCCAGATTCACTATCTCAACTTGCTCTTCGTGCGGCTGAATCACCTTCTCCTCTTGTTTCAACAACCTGGCTAATTCCCCTGGCAGTTCACAATCTTCTTGCCTTCTTCTTCGGCATGATAGATCGGATTGTCGAAGTCATATGAGGGTGTAACAGGATTGTTATTAATGAGATCCGGCGAGAAATCGCATCTGCATGAATGTTGATTCATGCATTGCTTTAGAACCGGAGCGAGACAAATCGAAAAGGAAAATGAAAACATTGCCATTCTTATTTATTTTGTTTTTTAAACTGCAAAAATAAATGAACAACAGGGAACACCGCTTTTAACTGAAAAACATCCATTTATTTACTGATGCAAATTTTGCAAAATGAAACATGAGGTGGCCCTTACAATGAACCAGTACGTTTCGGGCGAAATGTATGGTTTCCATGCAAACAAAAATTGAAAACAAGAAAATATTACTCTTCAAGTAGAGTGACAGTGATGATCTTTTCAGCCTTCCAGTTCTGGACTTCCATCCCTGGTGTGCACGGCTTTATCCATCGATCAATCTCACAGTCGCTGTCAACTTCTTCACCCACCATACAGATGTGATCTGGATCCAGCATTCCAGCACTGGTGAATGTGAACGACGGACGACGTCCTCTGCCTTGTCCAGACGAGCCTCGGCCCGACTGATAACCCACTCCGAATTTGTCTTTCTTGGCGGCGATGTCCATCATCTTCCCCCAACCCGGAGCTTCCCCACTCTTCACCACCTCAGCAGCCTGCTTATACGAAGAAATGGACAGTTTCTCCTCTTCTTTGGCAAAAAGAGCATTCTCTACCTTAACGGTTTCGAATGCTTGACTAGGCGTTTCCCATATCTCACCGTCCATCTCCACGTATTTGAACGATGACAAGTGGCTGACGAAGATGTCCTCCTCCCCACAGACGGTGACGACCTGCCCGTCCCAGATATACTTCAATTTCTGGTGCAAAGTCGAGGTTACTGCCCCAGCAGCATGGATCCATGGGCGACCCAACAGGCAACTGTATGTCGGCTGAATATCCATGACATAGAATACCGACTTGAACACCTCGGGTCCGATCTTCACCGGGAGCTCCACTTCCCCGAACACAGCCCGCTTCGAACCGTCGAAAGCTCTCACTATCAGGTCAGTGGGCGTCAAAATCAAACCTTCGCAGTCCAGCTTCGCCAGGGCTTTCTTTGGCAACACATTCAATGACGAGCCGGTATCGACCAACACATGTGAAAGCACGGCCCCTTTACATTCCATATCAATGTGTAAAGCCCGGTTGTGATTCCTCCCATCCACAGTTAGATCCAAATCGGTGAAACCCAGCCCATGACTGGCATTGACATTTGACACCACCGTCTCTAACTGATTGATAGTGATCTCCTGGGGAACATAGGCTCTTTTCAGAATTTTCAGCAAGGCCTCTCTATGCCCCTCGGAGCTCAGCAACAACGACAGGATTGAAATCTTGGATGGGGTTTGCTGCAGATGGTCAACAAGTTTGTACTCAGACTTCTTGATAATTCTCAGGAATTCCTCCGCTTCATCATCAAGTTCTTTCTCCGACCCACCAGGCGCCGGTGTCACCACTGGAGTACCTTCATTGATTACTTATTTTCCTCTTGCCCTGGCTAAAGCCTCGGCCTTTTCTTTCTTTTCTCTCTCTCCATCTCCACCCCTCAAAGCATCAGGAGCAAACAGCCTTCCACTACGAGTGAAACCACTGGGTCCGGCATTATCCACCTTTGAAACGGTGGTTTCACTTGCAACTTGATCCTCCAACTTCTCCCCGTTATAGTACACCTCCCCACCATAATGCCACGGCACGGCATCATTTTTGTCATAAGGAATTGGCCCAGGTACCGTGATAGTAACTGGAGCCGCATCTGCCAGCGTTGACAAATCAACCGGGTCGAAGTAAATGGTTATGGTGGAGACATCTTCCTTCCCCGAATCAACCTTCTCAAACCTGAGGCTTCCCTCATCCATCAGCCTCTGGACAGCCTCCCTCAACAGTATACACCCATCAGGAGTAACAGTGCACGCAGCACAACAAACATCACAGCCCGGAAAGACCCCACTCTCCAACAATTGCCTCTTGACCTCAGCCAAGGGAGTCTTCAACTGATCCACACTCAACAGCCCGATTCTGTCCTCATCAAAGATTGCATTCACCCCCATTTGACCATGCGCGAGCATGGGATTAGCATTCACATTTGGAGATGGAGCAAAGTTGATCGCTTTGGAATCCACCAAGTCCTGGACAACATGCTTAAAAGCTTTACAATTTTCTATGTTGTGTCCAGGTGCACCCGAGTGAAATTCACATTTGGCATTTTCATCAAAACTGGCTGGCCTCTGATCAGGTCTCAAAGGTGCCAAAGTTCTCAGTTGAACCAACCCCAAATCTTTCAGCTTCTTTAACAAGAATGAATAGGTTACAGGTGGCCTATCAAACTGACGATCATTCATCCGTCCTCGCACCTGATACCCAGCCCTCTGCGGTCTCTGCTGAAACGACTGCCGTTGTTGCGGTTGTTGTTGCTGTTGTTGTGCAGGCTGATTATCAGCAGGAATGGTTACCGCAACAGTGTGCTGGTAGTAACGATCCTTACTCGGTCCTCTTTGGGTATACACTGCACTGGTGTCACCCTCCTTCTTCCTCTGACCATTTCCAAAGGGCTTCTTCGATCCAGATGACGAAGCATTACCACCCTGGATTTTTCCCAGCTTTAACCAACTCTCTATTCTCTCTCCGGCCACCACAATATCAACGAAATTGGTAACCGGGCATCCAACCATTCTTTCAGCAAATGTCCCCTGCAGGGTACCCATGAACAAATCCGACATTTCCCGGTCCACCAATGGAGGTTGAACTCTGGCAGCCAACTCCCTCCATCTTTGTGCATACTCCTTAAACCCCTCGTTAGACTTCTGAGACATACCCTGCAGCTGGGTACGACTAGGAGCCATATCAGCGTTGAACTGGTATTGTTTAAAGAATGCATCGCCAAGATCCTGCCAGCTTTTGATGTTAGAAGACTTTAGCTTGGTGTACCATTCTAGGGATCCTCCGGACAGACTATCCTAGAAGAAGTACATCCACAGCTTCTGATCCATCATATATGCAGAGATCTTGCGGACAAAAGCCTGAAGGTGAGTTTCCGGGCAAGAACTCCCATTATATTTATCAAATGCAGGCGCTTTGAACTTCTGTGGGATCACGATCCCCTCGACCAGCCCCATATTTGACATATTCACAACCCCTGGAGTGGCATAGCTTTCGAGAGCCCTGATCTTCTCTGCCAGCACCTGAATCTCTTTGTTCGGCGGTTGGACACCATATTGACCGAACGGTTCATTCAGCATGGAGAATTGATCAGCTTCCCTGTCTTCCTCTCTATCATCCTCAGCCCCAAAGAACGAAGGAAACAGACTGTCCTTCATATTATTGCCCACTGGACCTGGTCTTCCACTTGTGGCAGCACCGAAACCACCGGCATTGTTAGTCACTACACCCACAGTTGTCCTTTTTCCCAGATCTCGCTCGTCTCTAGAACCACCCAGGCCATGATTAGAGACACCATCCAGATTGACACCACTGTTGGCGGCTGAAGCCCGCTCGAGCTTCTCAACTTTATCAGCCAGTGCTTTCTGACCCATAACAAAACCTTGCATGATGTTAATCAACTCATTCATTTTCTCTTTCAGCTCGAGAACATCCGTATTGGGTAGATCCATCAGCCTAGGTGTGTTGCGTCTGGTAAAATATCGGTGCGGACGAGTTATGTGCAAGGGAATGACTCTACGCGCACGAGCAATGATTCCTGAAACAACCAAGCACGTTAGAAACCGACACCTGCAAAATAGAAGACAAGTTATTATGATTATGCATGAATGCAATGTCTATCCATATGAGGAACACTCTGTCTTTCGATCCTGGCTTCATCGAGACAGATAATAATCTGGCAGCAATATTCTGATATTCCTCGATTGATTTTGTCATACAATGCAGAGATATATGATTTAGCAAAGATACCCCCAACCATGGGTGTGCTATGTGAGTACATACAGGAAAGCAAATAAAGCTTGAAGATCAATCACTGAATGAAAAACAACCGTTGCATATCAAAAGTGCACAATACATGCGAGAGTCATACATCAAAGCTGATACAAATCAAATACAATTCTCCAGAATCATAAAGAAAATACAAGCAAGTGAATTCCGTCAACAGGCTTGACGGTATTCTAACACAAATAAGAAATGTCTAATCTGATGAAGGTCCCACAGAAGGCCCTACATCATCAACCATCTTGGTGAACTTTACCGCGAACCTAAGCTCAGTGTTCTCGTGCTGCAATCTCCCTATCTCCTTCTGGTGAATCTTCATCTGTCGGAAGTAATGATCTCTCTCAGCAATGTAGTGGTCCCTCTCGGCAATGTAATGATCCCTCTGAGCAATGATCTTCACGTTCTCTGCTTCCTTAATCTTCAACTTTGCTTCCCATTCGGCGACGAGGATTCTGACTCTGTCTTCCCTCTGATCCCTCACAAGGATTTGCCTCCTCTTCTCATCTTCAATGACCTGCGAAGCTCTAGCCAACCTCTCCTTAGTGATGTCATGCTCCTTTGTAGACGACTCCAATGCTTGGTTGATCTTGCCATAGTAAGCGGTGTCCATCTCAAAGCGCTTCACCCTAAGAGCATGTCTCTTATCCTGATCTTCCATCCTCCCTTTAATCTCCTGATTAGCCATCTAAATCCTAGCAACACTCATCTCCAATTCAGTCTTCTCTGCTTGCAACCGATCTCTGCCTTTCTTCATCTCAAGGAACTCTTCCATGCTGACAGAAGAACGTGGCCCCTCAATCAAAGGACACCAAGGATCACCTCCAGGAAATGGTAGATGTGTGAGCTCTATCCTCTTCCTAAGCCAATCGTCAAATGGAGGAAAATACCTACTGTTGATCTTGCCAAAAGGAACCTTTCCCTTTCTCTGAATGTCACGCCACTCATCAGACACTTGCCTCAACTTTGGCTGATTACCCTCAATTGGGAAGTAGAAAGACTCCTAAATCTCTCGTCCAAGAGGAGGACCCTCCACAGCAAACCCCATCTGTCTCCTAAGAAGCACCGGGTTGTAATTAACGCAACCCTGAACTCCTATAAGAGGCACATTGGGAAGACTCCCACAACTGTAAACGAAATCTTGTCCAGCCATACCATTGTGAGTCCAAGATATGTCCTTGGCCCGCAAACCCATCAACCTGAATGACCACTTGACAGTAGGATCAAGAAAGACAAATGCACCCCTGGAAGGCAAATACCCCACGGACCATTTGTACAACAGCTGAGTACAACATCGGATCAATCCCCCACGCCGCTTCTCATTCTGATTATGGACCGAGTAGTATACATCTCCAACCAGGGTAGGAATAGGATTCCTCTAAATAAACAACCGGATGGCATTAATGTCCACGAAGTTCTTCTGGTTAGGGAACATGATGATCCCATAAATGCTCACAGCAATCAAAGTACAGACAGTCCTCCAATTACCCACAACAGCATGCTCCTTGGCTTTAGCCTCCAAGAAACTCAGATGAAAACCAGGCAGCTTTCCCTTCTCCTTCAAACCCCCTTTTGTCACCTCTGGGCTCAAATAAAGAGCACGAGAAATCTCCATAACATCAGGCTCTCCCTTAGTGGCATAGAAAGGAATCTGATCTCGGATCTGAATACCCAGGATGCTGGCATAATCCTCCATCAAAGGTCCCAACAAGTAATCCAGGAACACGAAACATCTCAAGCCCGGGTCATAGAACTGGAGAAGAGTATGAATGGCGCTCCTATCGCTGTCTGTGAGCCTGAAAACCATCTTCAGAATGCCACCGTATGCCTCCCGGAACATCCCCACATGGTCGGGTGTAATCAATGCCATCATATCTCTCAGCACACCAATCTCTGGGTCGAAGAAACTGTAGACAACATCATCTTTCAAACTGGTCCTCATGTCTGGAACAAAGAAATCTCTCAACCAGGATCTCGATCAAGAATGTCCCTGCATATGGATAGACATGAATTAGATGCAGATAAATGCAAAATGTGAATGATGCTGATGTATGAATGCAATGCATTGTGCCATCCTCCAAGTCATCTGAACATCTGTTGCACTGAGTTACGGCCTCTGAACTGATCACAACCATCTGAAGGAATATGTAACCACAAATCCGACTTGGGAGTTCCGAAATAAATGGAACGAAATGATACATCACCATCATCACCAGAGATTCTCTGAACAGATAACCATAAGACCCTCTGAACCAGCCCAGGGAATCCTGAAATAAACGGATCCCCACTGATAAATACCGCGGACAGAACTCCGGCGTCTCAGAAATGAATCCATAAATCCAACTTATAAATAGGACTCTGATCAACAGCTGAACCATTAGTCACCATCAAAGTCACCATCAGAACATGCATCTGTAAGAATCAACCCTCCCCTCACAGGTGAATTCTAATCAGATCATCCTAAGGCGGATAATGGTCTCGACAATCGGGCAAAGATACTCAACGGGTTTGCCCTTTCGGGTGTGCCGTTGCAGCTCTCTTAAGATCGTCTAAACCAAAGATCCGGGAAAGAACGGTCACCGAAGTCAATAGCTCAGATGAGGCGACTCAACCAGAGTGGATACTCCATAAAGGAAGAGCACTCTCAAATAAACCTCGTCCGGCTTGTGGTATGTCACGTCGTCCAAAACATGTTGACCTAACATGAGAGGCAACATGATACCACGCTAATCCTAGGTGTATACTCGGGCCTGGGTTTTAGCCCCACTCAGAACACCCACCCCAAATCAGAGGAACCACCTGTACAGAGGACAGCAAAATGATAGTATGATGCATGCAAATATTTATGCAAATATATACACAACATAATAATAATAAATGCAATAAATAAAGCAGCACAAGCAACCTAAACTATCCTAGAGAGCGCTAGGAGAGACTCGCTTAGGGAAGATGGACCAGCAAGAGGTAAACTTCTATGTCCCCAGTGGAGTCGCCAGCTATCGCATCCGCGAAAAACAACTGGCGGGCTAAAACAAAACAAACAGAGCCGCCACCGTGCGTTATTTATCCCAAAAGAGGGAAAGGAAACGCTCGAAGTAAACCTGGAAAAGACATGGTCTCGCGACCAAAGAGAGATGGGATCGGGAGTCGGTTATGCGAAGGGAAGGTATTAGCACCCCTACGCATCCGTCGTACTCGACGGGATCCACGCTCAAAAGGAAAGAAGAAAAAGGTTGCTAAAGCTGCTAACAAACATCACACACACACTGGAAACAACACAGGTGGGAGAAGAAGGGAACGGGCTCGCTAGGATATCGCATCCTATGCCTACGTATCTCATCTGGAATGAGAATCAGGGCTACCGTAGTTCGGCTCACGCACGCCGAAACAAAAGACACGCAAACAGGCAAACATGGAAACCGAATGCCAATCGCCGGGCTTACATCAGACTCCGAACCAACAAACCCACACTGGAAACCAAATGCCAATTGCTGGACTTATATCGGACTCCAAGCACACAACAATAGGATACAGAATGCCAATCGCTGGGCTTACGTCCATCTCCTAACACACACAAGAGGGATAACAAACAACAAGTTACTAAGGAGTCTGGCACTCGAGCCTAGCAACTGTCAAGCAAACACACACAAAAAAGAAAAAGGGTGCCCGGAGAGATCTCGTACGATCTCCTGCCTACGTACCTCATCTGGTATGAGGATCAGGGCAACGTAGTTCCCCTTAACAGAGGAGAAACTTTCTCCTAACCAGAGACTGGGAAATGACAAACTAGAAGGGAGACTGACTCGAGCCTAATAGTTATCATGTAATCCACAATGGTCCTAGGTTGAGGTTTCTATCTAACTTGCAAAGGCAGCAAGCTATCCTAAACAACACCAACAAAGCAATCATACACACAATTAGCACACACTATATACAAACAAAGTGGGCTCACACAAGGTTAGGCTGTGAAACACAAGCCAACTGGAATCGGGTGTAGTTAGCTCTTAACCCTAACATTGAGAGTTAGGGTGAAGCAGATGAAATGGGAAGTGAGGGTAAGACCTCACAACTCTTATCCCTGGCCTGGGAGAGCTTCAGATAAATGAAAGTGTGAGAGTTCAGAAAGTTGGAACTCTTCTCCACATATGACTGACTCAACAAAGATCTTGGGTTAATATCCACAATGCATCAACACAAAGTGTGTGAGCAAAGTGGATGACACACTGAATAGCAGAAGATGGATTGCACATCTCTTCTATCTGCCAATTGCCTTATCAAAGGACTTTTCCTGCTTGGCACAAAGATAAACATACACAAGCATTGCCTCTTAAGGAGGGCTTCAGACAGGTGCCTGCCCAAATAACATGACAGGTCTTCCAGACTACATGAAGTCAGAGAGTTTTACCTATGTGGTTAAGCAACCAAGAAAAAGCAAGTTCAAATTGAACTTAAGCAACTTATGTACCTGTTGAAACATCACACAAATCAGTTAAACTGTACAGACAAACAGACAACATGCATATCAACAGTCAAACCCAAGGAGCAAAAGGCATAAGCCAACAAGTCAAACTCAAATGAGTTAACAACCCTACAAAACACACAATGTTAGTAGTCAACCAATTAATCAATCCAAATGAGTGAGCATCGTCAATTATGGCAAATGCTTCTTAACCTGAAATCAAAGCTCAAACATGAGAGGCAAACCACTAGGTCAAGGCCTAGGGTCAAAGAGGGAGAAAAAAATTCAAAACAGAACATGAAAATTGACATGAATCAACTTCAATCAATTAAGAACATCATCCAAAAGGTCTCATCTCAATATCAATTACCAATTTCATTTCATGAACCAAACATGGCAAGGTATGCACATTGTATCCACATTGTGACAACAGAATGAACAAATGCACATTAAATAAAAAATGGTTCAAATAATTTTGAGAAAATTCATGAGTAAACAGAACACGCAACATGATCATCACACAAAAAATTAGGGCATTTGGACAAGATTAAGCATGGTAATCAAATTGTATAAGGCAAGGCAATTAAAACAAGCTCAAATGTGACACATCTTGGTACATCAACTTAGCACAAGCCTAAAACAGAAATGGTAAAAGGTAAAAACCTCAAACCAAAGCCAAAACCACCTTCAACATGTCTAGAATTAGTGTGCAAAATTTCACATCCATTGGATAAACAACCAGCATTTCACAAAAGATTTAAGTTCAAGACACTTCAAAAGCTCAAAAATGACCATCCAGAATGAAATATCTCAATCAAATCATAAATGACTCCAAAAATTCCACAAAACATCATGAGAATTCACAACATTCATATCAAGCATCATAAAAAATATCAGAACAATTGGAATTCATTTGATAAGGCAAATTCATCAATCATGCTGGACAAGCAAAGGTGTGACACAAATTGTCACACCTAACTTAGAAAAATCATAACTCAGCAATGGCAATTGATAAAAATGCAAACTCAACACCAAAATGTCCAGAAAGATGTCTAGTTTCAACATGTAAAATTTCATGAGCATTGGATTAAAATTGAGCATTTCACAAATGAAGAATCAAGGCAATGTCAAGAATGGACACATGTACACAAACCCTAGCACCAAATATTTTCTAGCCATGCACAATTTATGGAAAAATGTTCATAAAATACTAGACAAAAAATGTGACATAATGCAAAAAACCACATATTTTTTGGAGCAATTTTCTATTTAATATGAACTTTTCAAGTTGAAGAAAAATTAAAAAAAATATGGAACCAAGGCATGAATTATAATGGAAGGAAAAGAAACATATGTGAAGGCTTTTGAAATTGTGGAATGGCTGGGAATCGAACCAGGCGCGATTTTGAAATTGGATTTTGGCGCCCAAGCCAAAACGACTGTGTTTTGGTCCCAAGCGCTAGCATTGAGCGCTGCATGCTTTTGGTAGCAAATCCAAAAAAATCCTAGCAAATTCGTAGCTAAATTTCCTAGCAAAATGGTAGCAATTTCTGGACAGCAAAGGTTGAAGATGAAGATCATCTTCCAAATTTCCAGATTTTCAAAACAACACCAAAATTCAAAATCAAGCACAGCATCATGCATTATTTTTCACGTACATCATAAATCCATGAATCAATTACACAAAAACATCATAAAATGCATGGATCGAAGAAATCAAAGATTCACACCAAAACTTCAAACGACCATATCTCACTCAAAACAACTCCAATTTGCACGATTCAAAGCCTAGGTTCATCACCATTAAAAGATCTACATGATAGGCCTAATGAATTGAAGAATTAAAGAGGTCGAAAAACCTACCTCTTGATGAGCAGCCACTTGATTCATGCGTTTCCAAGGCTCTTGATGCTTTAGATCTTCTCCAATATATTCCTTAAGATGAATGATGATGAATAGGAGGCTCAAATGCTCTTGAATCCTGCTCAATCTTCACTTGCCATAGAAGCTTCACCTCTTGAACATGGACTTGAATGCAACAATTTCTTCTGTTTCTACGTGCAAATGTGTTCAAATATGATCCATGATGATGAATGAATCAAGAAAAAGTGTTTGTGTTTGAAGAATTTTGGAGAAAAAAGTGAGAGAGAATTTTGAGATTTTGAGATTTTGAGAATTCTAGATCTAGATCTGAAATTATGAGTTGTTGTTAGTGAAAAACAGTTATGGTTATGCTTATATATGCTCCACTAATCATGCTTAATTAATCCTTAAACCAAATGCTAATGAAATGAATGAGTTAGGGAGTGTTTTGGCAAATTGAGTTTTCACCCTATGCATGAAAATGCATGGTGAATAGTGCACGAATTTCCCTTCAAATTCACTTCAAATGATGTTTTGGAGCCAAATGCAATGGTAGCATGTTCAAATAATTGACCAATTTTAAACTACATGTTTTCCCTCCAAAAATCAAATGAAAATGCAAATATTTTTGTGATGAAAATTGGTGTAATGCAATGTATGTTTTGGAAACTAGAGGTTAAAAGGAGAATTTAGCAAAAAGAACCACTTGAATTGGAGTTTTGGTTGAGAAGTTATGCCCATTTGAAGTTCCATGTTCACTTGGTCAAGATTGATCCATATCTCTTCAACCACACATGAGAAATTCTTGATCTTGGACTTTTTGGAAATGGGAGAGAAAGATATACAACTTTCATGTTCAACAAAATTTCATTTCAAACTTTTTTGATGATATAATTTGAAGTTGAAGCTAGGTTAAAAACTTTCCATTTTTGGCAAATTTGAATTATAAGTCACTTTCTATTTTTGGCAAGTTTGGACCTGACTTTAAATACTTCAATGTTGATGTTTGAAATGTCAAATGAGACTTGTTTGAACATGAATGAAGTATTTCTAACCACTTCCCACCTTCAAATCCAACAATTGACTTGTGGTTGACTTTTGTTGACTGATAGATGACTTGGTCATGCACATATGAATTTGAACCTCAATCTCCCGATGAAATGGCTCCAAAATGAAACCCTAGCTTATACAAGCCCAATAAAACCATATGATGATCCCCATATCAATGAAGACCTCATCTCCTTGAAAAACCCTGACTGGTATAAAGCAACTGATTAGGGTTGACCAGAGGTCAAAACCCTAATCCCAAGGAACATGATCAGGCACAATGAACCTCTGTGATGATAAGACCATGATGATGATGATGCACCATTTCAACCAAGATAATGATCAATCTCCTTGAGGAACCAAAAACCCTAATTGAAGCACAAACCTCAGATGAT
Organism: Lathyrus oleraceus; assembly: GCF_024323335.1. NCBI lineage: Eukaryota > Viridiplantae > Streptophyta > Magnoliopsida > Fabales > Fabaceae > Lathyrus > Lathyrus oleraceus. The sequence continues at coordinate 322,562,560 of NC_066582.1, read as the reverse complement.
TAGTGATCAATCCAATAAAACCTTCAGGCTTGCATCTCTTAACCTCTCCATCTTCTGAGAAAGACCTAGGAGGATGACTTGTTTATTGTTTCCACATGATATGCAAAGATGCAATGACTAATATCCTAAAAAATGAAAATGCAATATGCAAAGCTAGTCCCAAGAGAGGAGGGCAAATTTTGAGGTGTTACAGTTGGGCACAAGGCATAACTCAGCAGCACTCTTACCAAAGAGGTCTTTACCCCTCAGAGTCTTCAGTTCCTTGCGCAGCTCAAGGAATTGGTCTTTCATCTCATGTATCTTCTCATAAAAATCTGGGCCCTCAGATGGCTCAAAATGATAGATGGTGTCTTCAACTCTTGGTAAGGCGTGCACAATGGGAGGTGACACAAAAGGACCGGGCTAGATGCCGGCAGAGAAGCGAGAGTTGGAGCAAAACCCTCGGGCACAAAGTTGGCGGGCATCCCCCGGGGGAACCCGGCTGGCATAGATGACGCAAAGTGGGCCGTAGCAGCAGACACTATTGAAGAAGCTACCTCTGATATAATAGTCCTCACGGGAGGAGTTGCAGGAGTTGGCGACGGTTGGCTTTGGGCAGCCAGCACTGACTCCATCATGGCAGTCAGCCTAGCTATCTCATCCTTCAGTTCTCGGTTCTCTTGTTCTAAGTGCTCCATTAGTCTTGGAAGATTAGCTCTGGTGTTATACCGGTGCGTCAGCTTGTCTTCAAAATAAATGAAGAGCAAAGAGTTAGACCACTGAGCTAAACAAAACCTGCTTATGCATATGATGCATGCAATGTTTGTGCATATGATTTGTTTTTTATCAGAGGAACTTTATAGAGATCTATTTGCAAATATTTGGAAATATTAATTTTTTAAGATATATATGGAATACTTATAGCAATAATATTTGGAAAATTTTTTACACCAAAGAAGTAGTACAGTTTTGGTAACTAGATACAATACAAGAGGAAAGGGGAATAACATCCTATGGAGCCCTAGAAACAATCGTCCAAAGCTCTCGAAATCGGAAGATAAGCTGCACGAAGCCTCTTCACCTCTCTCTCATAAGCTGCTTCCATATCAGCCTTCTCCTTGGCGAGTCGATCATACTTCCTCTTCCAAAACCTAGATGACTGAGGAAGAAGAGAAGTAACCACATCATCAGGCTCATCAATAACCTGATGCTCCAAAAATTCTGTCACATCAACCTTATCTCTGAGTTGCTGAAGAAGTTCCTCTCGCTCACAAACCCAAGCACGCGAACGGTCTTCATCTCTCAACTCCTCTACTCCTTGGTTAGGGAGGGTTGAAGACCCAACCATAACCATAGGGGTAGGTCTCGGATAATCATAGGGCATGCGGTACTCAAGAGCTCTCTTCCTCACCCAAGCGGTGTAGGGTTCCAAAGCAATACAGTTCTTCGGACCAAGCTCCTTCCTTCCCTTCCTATGACCCTTGCGCCAGGCGAGGACCATCATGCCCTTCAAGTTCTGGGTGTAACACCCCGATAATAATATGTATTTATTTAAATTAAATTAATAATATGTTTATTAATTTAATTAGAATATTTGAATTATTATTATTATTTTGGAATAATAATTATTGAGATAATTATTTATTGGAATAATATATAAGTTGGAATTTAGAAAAATCCCATTTTTGGTAAAAAGGTTAATTTCACGTGAAAAGGGAAAAGAGGCAGAAAGGGCAAAAAGCAAAAGAACGAAGGTTGAAGGAAGGGAAAGCTTGGAGCTCAGAGACTGCCGGATTTACTCAGGTAAGGGGGGTTTATCATCGGTTAAAGGGTATTATCTGATAATATGTACTGGGTAGTGATAACCATTGGTTGTATCTCTGATTTGATTGATGCATGATAAATTTGTAAATGAAATTGGATGAATGAAATTGGATGATAATTGAAAAGAATTCGTAGGAATTAGAAGAGATAATGTTAGGATTGGTGAAGATGAATAGGATATGATTCGTGTAGATGATATGGACGATTATTTTGTGTAATTTGGACTGTGGAAGGTTGGATCGGATAGGTTTCGTAACAGAGAAAGCCATAGCAGATCTGAGAGTTCTGGTTTCTGGTCATACGCGTATGGCACTAGGCAATACGCGTATGAGCTGGCTGATACGCGTATGGAGGAGGCCTTACGCGTATGGGAGAAAAGGATGATATTTTGAACGTAAATTGGTCTCTGTTGGTACGCGTAATGGGAAGTTGTTACGCGTAGCGTACGCGTATGGGATAGGTGGTACGCGTATGAGTTGGGCGAGGAAATGCGCAATACGCGTAAGAGAGTAGGCATTACGCGTATGGAGTTGGCCAGGGTTGGGCAATACGCGTATGGCATGGACAGTACGCGTATGGGCAGAGTTGGGATTTTCCTGAACTGTTGTTGTGCAGTTTTTGGTTGTTTAGGCTGAGTGATGTACTTAGCTGAGATATGATGTTGTAGGGGTCATTTCCCGTTGTTTTGAGTGGTATAGGTATTAGTAGAGCGAGCTAATACTGTGGTTGATTATGTGGCATGATATGATGTGCTTTTGTGATTAATTATGTTGATGATGTGTGATGGTATACATGATGAGGTGAATGTATACGTTTGTGAATAGACTGTATTATGGCTTAGAGTGTGAGCATGTGTCTATTCTTGATTATTGTTGATGTTGCATTGCTAGGTGATTAGCATGCATGTGTGGCCCATTTGGGGTGGTAGCTAATTCCCATGGTGAGGAATTAGTGAGTATATCATTTGATTGTTGTTGTTGATGTTTGCATGCTAGGTGATTAGCGTGCATTTCATGGCCCATTTGGGGTGGTAGCTAATTCCCATGGTGAGGAATTAGTGAGTGAGTCACTATGTCTCAAATGAGTGGGACTAGTGAGCTTGGTAGCCGTGCCTGGGTTTGGACGGTGAGGTTGAACTATATGTTCACAAATAGTCGGTACCGCATGCATAGAGTCTCATTGCATAATGAATGTATGGCATATAATATGAATGGATGTATTCCAGTATTATATGTGTATTGTTTGTTGTGTTATTGATGTTGAATATGGTTGAGAATCTACTGTTGAGTATGATATTTGAACGAATATTGCTGTTGCTGAATGCGTAGTCTGATTAGGGTGAATTAATGTGTTAATTACTTGGCATTACATATTGTTCTATAATGCTTATTATATTGATTGAGGAACTCACCCTTACGCCTATTTTTCAGGTAACGAGAAATGAGTTGAGTAGAAGCTAATGCTTGGAGTCTAGAGTAGTTTCTTATGGGTCATGCTCTGATAGATGTAACATCGGGAGGGGATGTTTTAATTAATTCGATTTCTGTTGTTGAATGATTGACATGTATTGTGTACATGTTTTACATTGATGTTGAATTGATTCCGCTGCGATTTATGCAAAGAATCTTATTTTGATTAAAGAAATGAGCATGACAGGATATTTTGATAATTGTTGTGAAATGATTGTGTGACACCCTTCGGGGCATAATTACTCTGATGAATATATATTGTTATTTTAATTATAATAATTTGGGGTATTTAGAAGGGTGTTACATTAGTGGTATCAGAGCATAGTCGGTCGAGTCGAGTCGCAATTATTCTGTTTCCCCTGTACGGGATGGGTGTTGTATAACCCTATCAGTACTTATTGTTTTAGTTTGTTGGGTTTTCAGAATAGAGATGGCCGGAAGAGGTAGAGATGATGCTGCGATTGCTGAGGCTCTGGTTATGCTAGCTGGAGTACTTGGAGGGAATCCGAATGTTGTGGGAATGGGAGCTGCTCGTCAACTGAGTGAGTTCCAGAAGAACAATCCTCCAATGTTCAAGGGGGCATACGATCCAGATGGTGCTCAGAAGTGGTTGAAGGAGATTGAGAGGATCTTCCGAGTGACTGAGTGTGCCGATAACCAGAAGGTCAGGTTCGGTACGCATATGCTGTCAGAGGAAGCTGATGATTGGTGGGTTGCTACCCGCACTGAGTTGGAAACGGCTGGGAATGCTGAAATCACTTGGGCTGTGTTCAGAGAGAGATTCCTGAGGAAGTATTTTCCAGAGGATGTTAGAGGGAAGAAAGAGATAGAGTTCTTGGAATTGAAGCAGGGTAACAAGTCTGTTACTGAGTATGCTGCTAAGTTCACAGAGCTGTCAAAGTATTATACTCCCTATAATGAGGCTGCTGGAGAATTTTCGAAATGTGTGAAGTTTGAGAACGGGTTGCGCCCCGAGATCAAACAGGCTATTGGATATCAGAGGATTAGAGTGTTTTCTGATTTGGTTGACTGTTGCAGGATTTTTGAACAGGATTCCAAGGCTAGAGCAGAGAGCTATCAGCAAAGGGTTGATAGAAAAGGTAAGAATCAGGTTGATCGTGGGAAACCGTATGCAGCTGGCAAAGGTTTTCAGAGACAGAGTGGAATGAAGAGGCCTAGTGGGGGAGATTCTAGTGCTCCTGTTAAGTGTTACAGATGTGGTCAGGCTGGACATCGTATCCATGAGTGTACCAGTAATGAGAAGAAGTGTTTCAAATGTGGAAAAGGTGGTCATTTAGCTGCAGATTGCCGGTTGAAGACTGTGACTTGTTTCAACTGTGGAGAGTTGGGTCATATCAGTCCACAGTGTCCTAAGCCAAAGAAAGAGAATCAGTCTGGAGGCAAGGTTTTTGCTTTATCAGGTTCTGAGACTTCTGCAGATGATCGTTTGATCCGAGGTACGTGTTATATTAATGGCTTTCCTCTTGTAGCTATTATTGACACAGGTGCGACTCATTCCTTTATATCTTTGGATTGCGCTGTGAAACTTAAGTTAGAGATATCTAAGATGTTTGGAAGTATGGTGATTGATACTCCTGCGAAGGGTTCAGTAACTACTACTTCAGTTTGTCTAAGTTGTCCCTTGAGTATTTTCGGTAGAGACTTTGGGATAGACCTTGTGTGTCTTCCACTAGTGCAGATTGATGTTATTCTGGGTATGAACTGGTTGGTGTTTAACCGAGTTTCTATCAACTGTTTTGATAAGACAGTGATATTCCCTGAGATTGAGGAAGGAAAGAGTTTGTTTCTATCAGCAAGGCAGGTGAATGAGGCAGTGGCAGATGGGGCAGAGTTGTTTATGCTGTTAGCGACCTTGGAGGCTAAAGATAAACTGGTGATTGGCGATCTAGCTGTGGTGTGTGATTTTCCTGATGTGTTTCCGGAAGAAGTGAATGAATTACCGCCAGAGCGTGAAATTGAGTTCTCGATTGATTTGGTACCTGGTACTAGACCGATATCGATGGCTCCGTACCGTATGTCTGCTGCTGAGTTAGCCGAATTGAAGAGTCAGTTGGAAGATCTGTTGGATAAGAAATTTATTCGTCCGAGTGTGTCACCGTGGGGTGCACCAGTGTTGTTGGTTAAGAAGAAAGAAGGTACTATGAGGTTGTGTGTGGACTACAGGCAACTGAATAAAGTGACGATCAAGAATCGGTATCCTTTGCCGAGAATTGATGATTTGATGGATCAGTTGGTTGGTGCAAGTGTGTTCAGCAAGATAGATTTGAGATCTGGGTATCATCAGATACGTGTGAAAGATGAGGATATTCAGAAGACTGCTTTCAGAACAAGGTATGGACATTATGAGTATTCTGTAATGCCTTTTGGTGTGACTAATGCGCCTGGAGTATTCATGGAGTATATGAATAGGATTTTCCATCCGTACCTAGACAAGTTTGTTGTGGTGTTTATCGATGACATTTTGGTGTATTCGAAATCTGAAGGAGAGCATGTTGAGCAATTGAGAGTGGTTTTGGGAGTTCTACGAGAAAAGAAGCTATTTGCTAAACTATCTAAGTGTGAATTTTGGTTAGAAGAAGTTAGTTTTCTTGGTCATGTGATTTCAAGAGACGGCGTGGCTGTTGATCCTTCTAAGATAGAAGCGGTATCTAGGTGGGAAGCTCCGAAGTCAGTTTCTGAGATAAGGAGTTTTCTTGGACTTGCAGGTTATTATAGGAAATTTATTGAGGGATTTTCCAAGTTGGCGTTACCGTTGACAATGTTGACTAGAAAGGGGCAAGCGTTTGTTTGGGACTCAAAATGTGAAGAAGGTTTCCAAGAGTTGAAGAGAAGGTTGACTACTGCTCCTATTCTGATATTACCGAGTTCGTCGGAACCATTTGAGGTTTACTGTGATGCTTCATTGTTGGGTTTGGGTGGCGTGTTGATGCAGAATAAGCAGGTTATAGCTTATGCTTCGAGACAGCTGAGGGTTCATGAGTGGAACTATCCGACGCATGATTTAGAGTTGGCAGCTGTGGTATTTGTTCTGAAGTTGTGGAGGCATTATTTGTATGGATCAAGATTTGAAGTTTTCAGTGACCATAAAAGTTTGAAGTATTTGTTTGATCAGAGAGAGCTGAATATGAGACAGAGAAGATGGTTAGAATTTCTGAAGGATTATGACTTTGGTTTGAATTACCATCCGGGTAAAGCAAATGTAGTGGCTGATGCATTGAGTCGGAAATCCTTACATATGTCTATGTTAATGGTTAAAGAGTTGGATTTAATTGAGCAGTTTAGAGATTTGAGTTTGGTGTGTGAGAGTACTCACAATAGTGTTAAATTGGGGATGTTGAAGTTGACGAGTAATATTCTGGATGAGATCAGAGAGGGTCAGAAATCCGATATGCTTTTGGTTGATAAGTTGACTTTAGTAAATCAAGGTCAAGGTGGTGAATTCAGAGTTGATGAGAATGGTGTTTTGAGATTTGGTAATCGGGTGTGCATTCCGGAGGTTACAGAACTTAAGAAGAGTATTCTTGAAGAGGGACATCGTAGTGGCTTGAGTATTCATCCTGGAGCTACGAAGATGTACCATGATTTGAAGAAGCTATTTTGGTGGCCGGGAATGAAAAGAGAAATTGCGAGTTTTGTTTATTCTTGTTTGACTTGTCAGAAGTCAAAGATTGAGCATCAGAAGCCGTCTGGGCTAATGCAACCGTTGGCTATTCCAGAGTGGAAGTGGGATAGTATCAGTATGGATTTTGTTTCGGGTTTACCAAGGACAAGTAGAAATTTTGAAGCTATTTGGGTGATTGTGGATAGATTGACGAAGTCGGCTCATTTCATTCCGATCAGAATGGATTATCCGTTAGAAAGATTGGCCGAGTTGTATATCGAGAAGATTGTAAGTTTGCATGGTATTCCGTCTAGTATTGTTTCGGACAGAGATCCTAGATTTACATCGAAGTTCTGGGAAGGTTTGCAGAGGGCTTTGGGAACTAAGCTGAGATTGAGTTCTGCATATCATCCGCAGACTGATGGTCAGACTGAGAGGACGATTCAGTCGCTAGAGGATCTTTTGAGAGCTTGTGTTTTGGAAAAGGGAGGTGCTTGGGATTGTTATTTACCTTTGATTGAGTTTACCTACAACAATAGTTTTCATTCGAGCATTGGTATGGCTCCGTTTGAAGCTTTGTATGGTAGGAGATGTCGGACACCTTTATGTTGGTATGAGTCCGGTGAGAGTGCTGTGGTTGGACCGGAGATTGTTCAACAAACTACGGAAAAGATTAAGATGATTCAGGAGAAGATGAGAATTGCTCAGAGTCGTCAGAAGAGTTATCATGATAAGAGGAGGAAGTCACTTGAGTTCCAAGAGGGAGATCATGTGTTTCTTCGTGTTACTCCGATAACTGGTGTTGGTCGAGCTTTGAAGTCGAAGAAGTTGACACCTCGATTTATTGGTCCCTATCAGATTTTGGAGAGGATAGGAGAGGTAGCCTATCGTATCGCCTTACCACCGTCGCTTGCGAATTTGCATGATGTTTTTCATGTGTCTCAGTTGAGGAGATACATTCATGACCCGTCGCATGTTGTCCAAGTAGATGATGTACAGGTGAGAGATAACCTGACTGTTGAAACATCACCTATGAGGATTGAGGATCGAGAGTTGAAGCAGTTGCGGGGTAAAGAGATTGCCTTGGTGAAGGTAGCTTGGGGAGGACCAGCAGGTGGCAATGTGACTTGGGAACTCGAGAGTCAGATGAAGGAGTCTTATCCGGAGTTGTTCGCTTGAGGTATGTTTTCGAGGACGAAAACTCTTTTAGTGGGGGAGAGTTGTAACACCCCGATAATAATATGTATTTATTTAAATTAAATTAATAATATGTTTATTAATTTAATTAGAATATTTGAATTATTATTATTATTTTGGAATAATAATTATTGAGATAATTATTTATTGGAATAATATATAAGTTGGAATTTAGAAAAATCCCATTTTTGGTAAAAAGGTTAATTTCACGTGAAAAGGGAAAAGAGGCAGAAAGGGCAAAAAGCAAAAGAACGAAGGTTGAAGGAAGGGAAAGCTTGGAGCTCAGAGACTGCCGGATTTACTCAGGTAAGGGGGGTTTATCATCGGTTAAAGGGTATTATCTGATAATATGTACTGGGTAGTGATAACCATTGGTTGTATCTCTGATTTGATTGATGCATGATAAATTTGTAAATGAAATTGGATGAATGAAATTGGATGATAATTGAAAAGAATTCGTAGGAATTAGAAGAGATAATGTTAGGATTGGTGAAGATGAATAGGATATGATTCGTGTAGATGATATGGACGATTATTTTGTGTAATTTGGACTGTGGAAGGTTGGATCGGATAGGTTTCGTAACAGAGAAAGCCATAGCAGATCTGAGAGTTCTGGTTTCTGGTCATACGCGTATGGCACTAGGCAATACGCGTATGAGCTGGCTGATACGCGTATGGAGGAGGCCTTACGCGTATGGGAGAAAAGGATGATATTTTGAACGTAAATTGGTCTCTGTTGGTACGCGTAATGGGAAGTTGTTACGCGTAGCGTACGCGTATGGGATAGGTGGTACGCGTATGAGTTGGGCGAGGAAATGCGCAATACGCGTAAGAGAGTAGGCATTACGCGTATGGAGTTGGCCAGGGTTGGGCAATACGCGTATGGCATGGACAGTACGCGTATGGGCAGAGTTGGGATTTTCCTGAACTGTTGTTGTGCAGTTTTTGGTTGTTTAGGCTGAGTGATGTACTTAGCTGAGATATGATGTTGTAGGGGTCATTTCCCGTTGTTTTGAGTGGTATAGGTATTAGTAGAGCGGGCTAATACTGTGGTTGATTATGTGGCATGATATGATGTGCTTTTGTGATTAATTATGTTGATGATGTGTGATGGTATACATGATGAGGTGAATGTATACGTTTGTGAATAGACTGTATTATGGCTTAGAGTGTGAGCATGTGTCTATTCTTGATTATTGTTGATGTTGCATTGCTAGGTGATTAGCATGCATGTGTGGCCCATTTGGGGTGGTAGCTAATTCCCATGGTGAGGAATTAGTGAGTATATCATTTGATTGTTGTTGTTGATGTTTGCATGCTAGGTGATTAGCGTGCATTTCATGGCCCATTTGGGGTGGTAGCTAATTCCCATGGTGAGGAATTAGTGAGTGAGTCACTATGTCTCAAATGAGTGGGACTAGTGAGCTTGGTAGCCGTGCCTGGGTTTGGACGGTGAGGTTGAACTATATGTTCACAAATAGTCGGTACCGCATGCATAGAGTCTCATTGCATAATGAATGTATGGCATATAATATGAATGGATGTATTCCAGTATTATATGTGTATTGTTTGTTGTGTTATTGATGTTGAATATGGTTGAGAATCTACTGTTGAGTATGATATTTGAACGAATATTGCTGTTGCTGAATGCGTAGTCTGATTAGGGTGAATTAATGTGTTAATTACTTGGCATTACATATTGTTCTATAATGCTTATTATATTGATTGAGGAACTCACCCTTACGCCTATTTTTCAGGTAACGAGAAATGAGTTGAGTAGAAGCTAATGCTTGGAGTCTAGAGTAGTTTCTTATGGGTCATGCTCTGATAGATGTAACATCGGGAGGGGATGTTTTAATTAATTCGATTTCTGTTGTTGAATGATTGACATGTATTGTGTACATGTTTTACATTGATGTTGAATTGATTCCGCTGCGATTTATGCAAAGAATCTTATTTTGATTAAAGAAATGAGCATGACAGGATATTTTGATAATTGTTGTGAAATGATTGTGTGACACCCTTCGGGGCATAATTACTCTGATGAATATATATTGTTATTTTAATTATAATAATTTGGGGTATTTAGAAGGGTGTTACACTGGGGATCCTTACCCTCTTGAAAGAACACACCTTCCAACAAAATGTTGTTAGGTTTATCCTTTAAGGGGAACCCAAGCTGACGGCGAGCCAAAACAGGGTTGTAGTTAATTCCACCACATGTACCAAGAAGGGGCACATTGGAGAATTCACCACAAGAATCAATAATCTGGACACCATCATACACACGGTTATACCAAAAGATATCATCATTAGTGAGAGACATAAGTCTCGTAGACCACCATAGACATCCCTTGTTCTCCTTGAAGGCGAGCGTCTGAGGCAAGTGCGAAATAAACGACTTGTACAACAGAGGCAGGCAACACACAATGGATCCACCACCCTTTGCATTCCTCATATGCAAAGAGAAATAAGTTTCACCCAACAGAGTCAAAACGGGATTAAGAGTAGAGAAAATCCTAATAACGTTCACATCCACAAAATTATCGATGTTGGGGAATAACACTAGTCCATAGATGAGAAGTAAAAATATGGCTTCAAAGGCGTCCTCACTCACGACCTTCCCAAACAAAATAGCTTGGGCAATGAGAAAATCAGACGGGAGACCTTGAATTCCACCTTTGGTAGTCATATGAGCAACAATCTCAGACACATCTACATGAAGCATGTCAGCAATCTCTTGGGAAGAAGGAACTCTCTCCAAACCACTGAACGACAACTGATCCAAGATAGGTATACCCACAAGATAGGCATACTCCTCAAGTGTAGGCAGAATCTGGAAATCCGGAAAAGTGAAGCACCGATACAGAGGATCATAGAACTGCACCAACACACTCATCAGACCTTCATCCACCTGAGTAGAAAGAATAGACAAGAGCTTCCCATGGCGAGCTTTGAACTCCAAAGGCTCTAATACATAAGATGCCAAACTCCTTAACTCTTTCAAGTCGGGTTGTCCGAAACTGTACTTCTTCATATTCCTTCTTTGCGTATCCATGTCTGAAAATTTGCAAATAGACCTCTTAAGTTCCTTGAAAATTTTCTTGTTGATGATATGGATGCAAATGAATGCATGAATGCATGGATGCAACAATCACACTCAAGGATCAAGCAAGTCACGCCACACAAAGGTCACGGGATGGCTCAAGTCATCCTCAATATCAATCATCCATTTTGGTGGATTATGGTTTACACCTTATATACACCTAAGTTCCATTGATATTGAGGATATACGAGAACGGATCAACCGCGAATCAAGGGTTTGTTGCAAGTCACGAGCATGGAGTCTCAGTTAAGAACCACCCAATGGGAGTGTACTATGGTTAAACCTGACGATCATGTTCTAAAAAGGTCCCTATAGTCATCATCTCATCTTTCGGATATTATCGGATAAAACGACTACTCGTATTCCAAAAATATTCTCAAGAGAGACTCTTATGAGTGTAGTATCGCGTAACAATCGTATCAAATCTTACACTTGAACGACCTTCGCACTACGTCCTAAAATAGGCCAAGATGGGCTAGGTATCTAAGGTCCTTGGCTTCTAAGGTTTATATTGGAAAGAGTAATGCCTAACCACGACTACTCGTGTGACATTATTGATCCCAACAAGACCTCCACCAAGTGAATGGGCTTGCAAGTCAACTTACTAAGGAATGACTTCACACAAGTCAACAAGACTATGCCATTCTCCTATCATAAGTGCACTCGAGTTCGGGTATAGAACTCATCTCACAAGAGACCACCAAGCACACAAGCAATTAATATATCAAGCAATTCATACATTACAAGCAATACAGTCATCCCAAATTTGCACAAAAAATATGTCACAAATAAATATAAACATACAATATACAAGCAAAAAGTAGGCTAAATCCACTAGGAAGCATGATAATTTCCCCAGCAGAGTCGCCACTTTTCTGTAGCGGGGTATTCGTTACCTTATGGTTTATGGACTAAACCAAAAGTAAATCATACAATTCGAGTCGCCACCGCACTTTTATTTGTCCAAAGGAAAGGCTAAAAAGTGAACAAAAGCCAAGTAAGAAGTTTTATCAAATAAAAAACTAATAAAAATGTCAGAGATCTGGGTAAGGGGGTTGGTTATGAAATGGGAAGGTTTTACGCACCCAAAACATCCTTAGTACTCTAAGGGAGCCCTTTTTGCAAATGTGTTGTAGGTTGGTATTTGTGAAAATATGTGCAAACAAGATTGGGGAGATGAGAAAAGAATATTATATTTACAATTTTGTTGTTTGAATGGACAAACCCATTGCCTACGTACCATCACAAAGGTAGGATCAAAACCTCGTAGTTCGGGGTTAAAATCTCAAAAGATTGGTGAGTTGATTTGATCAAAAGCCTTAAGGTCTTTTGTTATCAAAGGGAGAAAACCCAACCTAAACCAACAATCCACCATGTGAGGAGGTCTTCAACATACTAGTGAGGGGTTAACTCTATAATAAGTATGGAAGACTTATAGTCCAATCACTAAGGATAAGGTGAGGTTTACATCAACCACTATGATAACTCAAACCTATGGCTAATGTTTATGAAAAAGTTTTTAACAAAGGTGGTCATTGGAACCACAAAAACAACTTGAAGTGAGTTCTATTTACAAGTTAGAAGTATTCACAAAAATGAGGTCAAAGTTGACTTAAGGTTTATTCATAATGAGTATTAATGAAAAGATTTTGAAAAATCAAAGGCATAAGGACTAGGTTTTTAATTTGAAACAAAGTCAAAGTTTGCACATAAATGAGTTTGGCTTGGGTTAGAGTGGAGAGAAGAAAAGAAAGGCTAGTCCTAAACATGAAAAGATAAGAGAAGAGATAAAACCCTTGGAGTTCCTTTTCTTGAAATCATAAAGATGATTCAAGATGCTCCTTTCCTTTGGACTTAGCAATCACTCAAGCAATCAAACAAATATTATATTCAAGCTCCTAGGATCTCCATTTGGCTTGTCTCTCTTAACTTGGCTATTCATGACAATGGTCCTTCTTACTATCTCAAGATGGAATCCCTATCACACAAGAGCAAACATCAAAAATTTCACAACACAATAAGAGGAATGGACAAAGAATGAGTTTAGATTAGGAAGTCCTTTGAAGTCAACTTTAAGATTTAGCATTCTAAAGGCATGAGGCCTAGTTGCTCTTCAACAAATTTAGCATTCTAAAGGCATGAAACCTAGTTGCTCTTGAACTTCTTTAAGCATAGGTAAGGTCCTAATTCTAAGTCCTTTCTCCTTTTTGCATTGGGTTCACACAAACAAAAACAAAACAAGCACAAAGCAACAATATATTTATATACAATAATGAGCTCAAATGAGCAAAAGGAAAATGGCATAAACATAAAATATATGCTCAAGTGAGCAAAAGGAAAAGCAATATGAATAAATAAGCAAGAAAGTAAATTGCATTAAAGTAAATTGCAAGAAATTAAATGCTTGAATTAAAGTTAGTAGTTAGTAGTTAATGTTACTGTGTCATAAGACAATTTAGCGCTATGTTAAGCAATCGTAAGTGGACTAATGTAGTAGGCACACCTATCTGAGGTCGGTCAATAAAATTATAGACAAATAAACACAAGTTAGAGATCATGACTAGTAAGCCAAGCTCCTACAACTTGGCATGCCAAAAGAAAAGAAGGAAAACCTTGTATGGACTTTAGGTTTTTTGCTTGACCAAGAAGCAACCTATCTTGGACACAAAGCAACTCACTTGATCTTTGATCAAGTTGAGTTTGATTTGGATAAAAGAAGGTTAAGACTTTCATATGTCAAGACCAACCATAAATCATTAACTCATTGGCCAAAATAAAAAGAAGAAATGAGATGAAGATGAAAGGAATAAAAGGAGAATAAAGTGTCAAATACAATTGGTCAAAAGTGAATCAAATCATCATCAACCAATGTAAAATAGAAGAGAAATGAAGATTAGAAGTCAACAAGTCAAATATTTTTTTTGGTATTTTTGGAATTAAAATATATGCAAAAATAAAATGGACAAAATATGGTCAAACCTCAAATTCAACTCAAATCAACTTCAACAAGTCCAATTGAATCATCATAGGTCTAACATGGTCAAACAAGGTTTGACAAAATTTCTCAACATTTTTTGAAAACAGAAACTATTTTAAAACAATTAAAAACAAAGAAAAATAACACAAATGAATTAAAATCTCATATAAATCTCAAATCAATTAAGAAATTGATGAGACTATTTTTCATAGACTTATCATGATCCATATGTGTTAAGAAAATACTTTTGGAATTTTCAGATGTCAAAAAGTATTTAAAATGAATTAAAAACTATTAAAAACAAAATAATTCATAAAAAATATTAAATGAAGTCACAAAAATAATTAAAAACTAGATTATGAAACTAGATTTTTCAAGAAATTTTTCGCCATTGGTCTCATATTTTTATGACTTCAAATAAAATAGTTATGAATTTTTGAAAATAAAAGACATTAAAAGAAATTAAATCAGAAAATAGAAAATAGGAAAAATCAGCGCCCATTGGATCTGATTCATTAATTGACGTGGCACCATCAAGCGGCTAAGAGGCGCTGATGTACCATGTTCCAAAGTCAAGCGCGCAACACACTTATTTAAAATAAGTCAGCCAAAGCAATGGACAAGATTAGATCATTTAGCCAAGATCCAAAGGACCAGACTCATCCACGTGGGGATGGTGGTGGAAACCACCGTCTTCTCCGGCCAATGAACAAACTCCGGCCACCACGCGCAGGTTTTTGAACTTCAATTAAAATGAACAAACAAGGTACCAAAATGAAGCTGGGGTGATGTACATCACCCCTGTAACCTTGGATCTTCCTCAATGTTTCTATGTAATGAGAAATCAGAGGTTGAAGATCAAGGTATGCAAACTGAAATGTCTCAAATCATGAAATTAAGACTACCACTGGCCTGCCTCTTGCTCGAGGACTTCATAAAACAGTTCAAACTAGAGAAATTCATATTGTATAGCAAGCTTTAGATCAAAACAGTTTGGTGTTATACCTTTGAAGTGCAGCTTTAAACAGCACGATCTGCTTAAGTTCTTGATTCCAATTTGATCTTGAGGTAATGAGGATGCAAGGCTAAGGAATTAAGACTTGAAGATCAACTAAGGATGTTGAAATTCAAGCTTGAATTTGAAAAATGAAAATGGAAATTCCTTTGAGTGAGGTTGGGTTTTCACTTCAGTAGCCTTTTAGATCACCTTGAGGTTGGTTTTTGAATGAGCAAGGCCATGTATTTATAGCTGGAGATGAAGCAATGAGGTGATTTGCTCGTGTGCATGAGAATTGGGTCCTCCATGCATGGGCCTATACAGGTGTATGTGAGGCCCAAAAATGAATGGAATTGCAAGCTGAGATCATTTGCAGATGGTTTGTACGTGCACAAGGCCTGGCATTAGCTTGCATTTCAAGTTTTAATGTGAATCGCATAATTGAACATAAACCTTTAGCTCTTCAAAAGTCCTACATGGAAAATCCAAACATGGTTGTGTGAGTAATGGTTGGAAAGCTCTTGTCATAAGGAACAAAATCTATGTTGGGAAAAATTCCATTTGGAGTTTGGAAAATTATGAAAACTGACTTTGAAGTTTGAGGTACAAAACATGTCTAGGTTCCCTTTGAATTTTTTTTGCCAAAAGTGATCAACTTCAAGCCCTTCTGTTTCAATGATGAAAGCCTAAAATGGAAAAACCTCCAACATCAAAGTTGTATATCTTTTCAAGATGATCAATTTGGACTTAAAGTTTGCATCATTTGGATTTTTAATGAGAAAGTTATGGGCACTTGAAGTTGGACATTTTCAAAATTCAATGGCTTTGGTCCAAAGTGACCTATAATGTTTTGTATTATCACATGTGTTTCTTTTAGGATTATGAAATTTTACCCAACATAAAATTTGAATTAGATATATTAAGCTTTCCAATGAAATTGGTCTCACCTCAAAATCATAAAAAATAAGGAAGTTAGGTCCTTGAGAAGTTGACCCAAAATTAGGGTTTCAGACAAAATGACCTATAATGTTTTGAAATGAATGATTACCTTCCAAGTTTCAAATGGATTTTTGATGAACATGAAAGTTGTTAATATGGTTCTTAAGGACAGGTTTTCTCTTGGGGTCATATTCAGTTGACAAACACATCAAAAGTTAGGTCTCAGGGATCCTCAGTTTAGTCAGGTGACTTGACTGGTCAACTTCTCAAGGCCAAATCTCAAATCTTGATGAATGAATGACCGAGGATACTCACATAGGCTCATATATGCATAAAGTAATGAATGAAAGAACTTCCCTTTATTGAATTTGATCATAGGTTAAGGTTTCTTCATGAGCAAGGCACAGTCAATGTTAGGGTTTCCTTGGGAAACAATCCTCAAGCTCTTTGGTTTATCTTGATGAAATTGGCAAATTGAGATACTTGGGAGACATATATGATGATTAGAAACTTTGTGGACCATTTTCATTATTGTTCTCATCTTCATCTAGCCACTTCATTGAGCTTAGGAGCCTCCTAGGAGCAGGGGATCACATGATCACTTGAGCTTCAAAACAAAAAGAGTTAGTGACATATTTTTTGTGCTTTTGGTTAGTAAAAAAAATAAGGAAAGCAATAATATACAATTCAAGCATGCTTGGTGGTCTCAAACCACTCACACAAGTCCCAACCCAAGGGTTAAGGAGCCAAACAAGCTATGATCCTTGAGGCAATGCAATGAGCAATGATATGATGCCATGAGGGATCTTAGGATCAAAATTAGGGTCTTACAAGAGCTTGCTGTAAATGGATACACCGATGCTAGCTTCCAGACAGATAAGGATGACTTTAGATCGTAATCTGGTTATGTGTTTTGCTTAAACGGTGGCGGTGTGAGCTGGAAAAGTTCAAAGCAAGATACAGTTGTTGATTCTAAAACTGAGGCCGAGTATATTGCTGCCTCAAGTGCAGCAAAGGAAGCTGTTTGGATCAAAAAGTTCATTAGTGAACTTGGAATAGTTCCTAGCACTGTGGATCCCATTGGTCTCTATTGTGATAACAATGGTGCTATCGCACAAGCTAAGGAGCCTAGATCTCACCAACGATCCAAACACATACTTAGGCGTTATCACCTCATTTGAGAGATAATAGATAGAGGAGATGTGAAAATATGCAGAGTACCTACTGAAGGAGAATTGCGATAAAAAACGTAGCGGAATTTAAAATTTTCTCCTTTAGTGATCCTTACGAATGGGCATAATCAGTGATAGAATCGTTACCTCTTGTGACGATTGAAACCTTTGATGCAGATCCACGGAGCGATCACGAACATTGAACGATGACAACGCCTCTACTCAGTCCACACGAATGGATTCCTTCAATGTCAGTGCTAGCTGCTACGAATAAAGGCTTTGAGTGAAAGAGAGAGAGAGAGAAAATGAAATTGCAAAAACTGGACAAATGCTTATGCACAAGGGTTCTATTTATAGAACCACTTGTGTGGGCTATAAGCTAAAAATCCCACTTAAGTGTATGTGGCCCATATCTTATAATATGCCAAAATCACTTAAGCGCGTGGTACTTTACCATATTTCGTATTTTACTTAAGTACACCGTACCTTACTGTGTTCTACAATTCACTTAAGTGCACCGTACCTTACAGTGTTCCTTAGTTACTTTATCTCTCATCAATCTGTCCTTTGTAGGTTTTCGCGGCATTGGTAATTATATTAAATCACGTATTTAACATAAGAAACAGTGAGTGGTATCTAGCAACACATCACTGCTACCCAAGACACAAAAATGTCATGTGATCTGACAAATCCTTTTGTGATAATACTTATGTATACAATTACCCTTTTGCCCTTATGTCTATATTAAACATAAGGCGTAGACCATGTCATCCTTGTCCAGTTCAATATTGGGCCCATAGACATTTATCCTGTTACGCGGGATGGGCAAATTCCATCTAGATCACTCATGTCCCTTAGCATGCTTCGTGGAGTATCCATCGATTGTCTTTATGGTCATCCAGTTACGGACAATGTTTGATCAGAAACAAGGCACTCGACTCTACATCTAGGGTCCATAGTGGTTTCAGGTCGAAGGGTGGTATACACCATTATCACCATGAGAATAACTTATGACACTTTGCATAACATTCTATATAGTATTCTCATAGCGGGTCAATCCAGTATAAATATTACTCTTAATATTCATACCTATGTTTAAGACTTGATAACTCCTTATCCATGATCCATGAGATGTGATCATTAGTCTAAATACATAATAGTCTTAATGGTTTAATGTTATCCCACTTCACAATAAAGCTCGACTACGAATACTTTAAGAATAATGTCCTTATGTTTAATGTGATCTCATGATTAAGTCATACTTGATACATTAAACGGACTAGCTATTCTAGGACTTTATTAAACAAACATAGTAAAGAAAAAGCCTTTTATTATTAATAAATAATTCGATACAAGTACCAAAAGTATTGGCCTCTAAGGCTTACACCAACAATCTCCCACTAGCACTAGAGCCAATCAGGCATACCCCTAATGCCCATAGATCTAGTATGGCCATTATGCTTCTGCTGCGCAAGAGCCTTTGTCAGTGGGTCAGCAATATTGTCAAGTGTAGGTACTCTGCATATTTTCATATCTCCTCTATCTATTATCTCTCGAATGAGGTGATAACGCCTAAGCATGTGTTTGGATCGTTGGTGAGATCTAGGTTCCTTAGCTTGTGTGATAGCACCATTATTATCACAATAGAGACCAATGGGATCCACAATGCTAGGAACCATGCCAAGTTCACTAATGAACTTTTTGATCCAAACAGCTTCCTTTGCTACACTTGAGGCAGCAATATACTCAGCCTCGGTTGTAGAATCAACAACTGTATCTTGCTTTGAACTTTTCCAGCTTACATCGCCACCATTTAAGTAAAACACATAACCAGATTGTGATCTAAAGTCACCCTTATCTGTCTGGAAGCTAGCATCGGTGTATCCAATTACAGCCAACTCTTCTTGACCTCCATATATCAAGAATGAGTCCTTAGTCCTTAAATACTTAAGGATATTCTTGACAGCTACCCAATGAGCATCACCAAGATCAGATTGGTACCTACTCGTTGCACTTAAAGCATACGAGACATCTGGTCGAGTACATAACATGGCATATATGATAGATCCTATTGCAGATGCATATGGAATCTTATTCATGCGATCCCTTTCTTCCTTTGTTGAAGGGGATTGTGTTTTTGATAGACACAGGCCATGTTACATAGGTATGAATCCTTTCTTGGAATCATGCATATTAAAGCGTCTCAGCACTTTGTCTATGTATGTACATTGTACTCTGACTTAGGCCAAGCAGTTTTTGTGATCTATCTCTATAGATTCTGATTCCTAATATATAGGCTGCTTCACCTAGGTCCTTCATAGAAAAGCATTTCCCCAACCAAGACTTTACTTGTTGCAGGGTAGGGACATCGTTTCCAATGAGTAATATGTCATCTACATATAATACCAGGAAAATGATCATGCTCCCATTAACCTTCTTGTAGACACAAGGCTCATCTTCGTTCTTGATGAATCCATATTGTTTTACTGTTTCATCAAAACGAAGATTCCAGCTTCTGGAAGCTTGCTTCAATCCATAGATTGATCTTTGTAACTTACATATCTTTTGGGCTTCTTCTGGTATGTCAAATCCTTCAGGTTGTGTCATGTACACATCCTCAAGAAGATTCCCATTAAGGAAAGCAATTTTGACATCCATCTGCCATATTTCATAATCATGATATGCAGCGATAGCAAGTAAAATCCGAACAAATTTAAGCATTGCAACTGGTGAAAAGGTTTCATCATAGTCAACCCCATGAATTTGTTTACATCCTTTTGCAATTAGTCTTGCCTTATAGGTATGTACTTTACCATCCATGTCAGTCTTCTTCTTGAAGACCCACTTGCATCCTATAGGGTTAACTCTTACAGGAGGCTCTACCAAGGTCCAAACTTAGTTTGTGTACATGGAATCCATTTCAGATTTCATGGCTTCTAGCCACTTCTTAGACTCGGGACCAGTTATGGCCTCTTGGTAGGTCACAGGCTCATCTTGATCCATGAGTAATACATCACCTTGATCAGTTATGAGATATCCATATCTCTCAGGTAGGTGACGTATCCTGCCTGACCTACGCTGGTCTTGTTCTACTTGAGCAGGTTGCTCTTCCACAACTACTTGTGTTTCCCGCTCTAATTCCTCCATAGGTGTATCAATGCTTTATGATTCTTGAATTTCTTCAAGCTCTACTTTACTCCCACTAATTCCTTTGGAAATAAAATCCTTTTCTAGGAAAACTCCAGTTCGAGCGACAAACACTTTGCCCTCAGAAGGATTGTAGAAGTAATACCCTCTTGTTTCTTTAGGATACCCCACAAATAAGCATTTGTCAGATTTAGGCTCAAGCTTATTTGAAATTTGTCGTTTCACATAAACTTCGCAACCCCAAATCTTCATGTAAGACATATGTGGTTTCTTACCACTCCATATCTCATATGGTGTCTTCTCAACCTTTTTAGATGGAACACGGTTAAGTGTGTAAGCTGCTGTCAATAATGCATGTCCCCAAAAGGAGTTTGGAAGATCGGCGTGACTCATCATGGATCGGACCATGTCTAACAGGGTTTGATTTCTTCTCTCAGATACACCATTCCATTGGGGTGTTCCAGGAGGAGTAAGTTGGGATAGGATCTCACACCCTTTCAGATGGTCATCAAACTCTAGGCTTAAATACTCACCACCTCGATCTGATCGAAGAGTTTTAATATTCTTACCTAGTTGGTTTTGTACTTCATTCTTGAATTCCTTTAACTTTTCAAAGGACTCTGATTTGTGTTTCATTAAATACACATAACCATATCTACTGAAATCATCAGTGAATGTGATCAAGTACTGAAAACCTCCTATGGCTGGTATGTTCAGTGGTCCACATACATCAGTATGTATGAGGCCCAAAAGATCATTCGCTCTTTCACCTTTTCATGTGAAATGAGACTTTGTCATCTTTCCAATTAAACAAGATCTGCATGTCTCATATGATTCATAATCAAAAGAGTCCAAGAGTCCATCTTTATGGAGTTTGGAAATGCGTTTCTCATTTATGTGGCCTAATCGACATTGCCAAAGGTAAGTTGGATTTAACTCATTAGGTTTCATCCTTTTAGTATTAATGTTATAAATAGGCATTTCAAGATCAAGGACATATAGTCCACTGATCATTTGTGCAGTAGCATAGAATATATCATTCAAATAAATTGAGCAACAATTGTTCTTTATTATAAATGAAAAATCAAACTTGTCTAGACAAGAAACGAAAATAATATTCCTGCTAATTGCAGGTACATAATAACAGTTCTCTAACTGAATTATAAAACCACTAGGTAAAGTCAACACATAAGTTCCTACGGCTAAAGCAACAACCTTTGCTCCATTGCCAACTCGTAGATCAACTTCACCTTTTGCCAAATCTCTACTCCTTTTTAGCCCCTGCACATTTGTACAAATGTGATAACCGCATCCAGTATCTAATACCCATGATGCAGAAGTAGATAAATTAATTTCAATAACAAAAATACCTGAAGTTGAAGTCTCTACTCCATTCTTCATGTCTTCCAGGTACTTTGGGCAGTTTCTCTTCCAGTGTCCGATCTTACCGCAATGGAAGCAGGTGCCTGCCTTTGCTATGCCTCCACTAGGCTTGAAAGCAGCAACAATGGGTCTGGGTTTGGCAACTTCCTTGCCTTTCCCTTTATCACCCTACTTGGTGGGTCTTTTGTTCTGTCTCTTTCCATTTCCGATCATCAGAATGGACTTCCCTTTTGACTTCAGGTTCTGCTCAGCAGTTCTTAACATGGCTAGCAGTTCAGGAAGAGATTTGTCCATATCATTCATATTGAAATTTAGGACAAATTGACTGAATCTATCTGGCAACGATTGCAAGATCAAATCAGTCTCAAGTTCCTTTCCGAGGGGAAAACCCAACCTTTCAAGGTTTTCCACATACCCAATCATCTTGAGCACATGGGGACCTACAAGGGCTCCCTCAGCTAACTTGCCTTGAAAAAGGGCTTTTGAAACTTCAAACCTTTCATGCCTTGCTTGCTCTTGATAGAGCATCTTCAGGTGTTCGATCATATCGAATGCTGCCATGTTCTCATGTTGCTTTTGCAACTCTGAGTTCATGGTAACTAGCATGAGACAAGCAGTTTCATTGGCATCATTGACATGCTTCTTATAAGCATCTCTTTCTGCCTTAGTTGCAGAACTTGGAGGTTCCTCTTCAGGAGCAGGTTTCTCCAAGACATACAACTTTCTATCATGTTTGAGGACAATCCTCATATTTCGGTGCCAATCCAGAAAATTTGTTCCAGATAATTTTTCCTTGTCAAGGATTGATCGCAAAATGTTGTTAGAGGTGTTTGTTGTCATGGTAATCTACATGAAAATAATGAAAATATAAGTATCAATAACATATTTAATTATGCCTTTAATTAACTATGCTCCCACTATTTTACTCAAAACAAATGACCCTCATCATTTGATTCGGAAAATCCCGTTGGAAGATTTTCTAGTGGGTCGAGATCCATATTTCACTTTGTTCTAAGTCCGCGTAGGCGGATTACACAAAACTAGGTTATTTAGGTAGGAACTCCTTCCAATTGTATCTAATACAACTCTCGAATATTTTAGTTGGGTGAATAACTCCTTATTCCAATCCATCACATGGATCATTTCCAACTCTTGCTTCTAAACACATATAATCTTATTATAATTTGTTTAGTTAAGTTTGACCCATTGTTTTAGCAATTGGATATTACAATTATCCCATCGCACCTTACTAATATAGAACATGCACCTCGCGTGGGCGAAACCTACATTATCCGATACTAGTCTTGATGAGTGCTAAAACTTGGAAAGCATAAACTTAATATTTAATTTGAGGGAATTTGCAATTATTCTGATCTCACCGACTTATTTATCATATAAATCGTCTCTCACATGCATCAACATACATTCACATACATCAACATACATAATGAAACAGTTATGGCCCCTAGCGCAATTGTTCTCCCAAGCCAACGAGAGAACCTAAGCTAACTTAATAACGATCTAAGCTTCTCCAAGCAAGATCTTCAAGGTTGTCCTCCTTTGATATTGAATTCTTATCTTTCTTCATAACATTACATTACATAAAAGAAACTCGTTTTACATACGAGGGAGTGAGATGAGAAAAGAAGTTACATTAAGAGATTAATAGAGAGGCACGACACGCAGGTCGTATTTTAAAAACCCAAAACAAAATAAAGGAAAACTAAGGCCATAACCGATCACCACAAGACAATAATAATAAACACATTATTATTATTAATTTTAATTCTTTTAATTAATTAAAACGAAATTAAATTTCGGCGACCAATCACACTACGCAGAGTTAGCCGGGGGTCCGCTGTCCGAAATTTTAATGAATAATTCATTTGAAAACTACGTCGTTTTTGCATCAACACAACTCTTGCGCAGTCACAAAACAGAAACGACGAGAATTCTGAATCTGTGAATGTGACGACCGTCACAAAGCATGTTACGACTGTCACGTCCAGCTTGTTACGACCGTCACAGGCCCATGACGAACGTCACGCGGCCAAAATCAGCACTTTTGAAACAGTCAACAGACGTGATCCAACAAGCCCTCAATTCACAACTCTTTGACAGCACAACCCTTGTGCCGTCACTAACCCTAATGTACCAATTTCAGACCGTCAAACACACCTCGATTGTTGATTCAGTATAATTGATCAACAGGTCATTGCTTCACCATACTAATGTCGGATCCCGAAGCAAATGACCATTGATCGCTCAAAGGAAAACAACCATTAAGTGTTTCAATGAACGAAACAGAAACAATATATCATATATACCGTATTTTGCATTAGGATTACTTATGTCATATATATAACTTGATCGATCTCAATTGGGTAACCTATGGACGATCGATGTATCGCTGCTTCACCATACTAATGTCAGATTCCGAAGCATAGTCAACATCAATCATCCAAATAGTACACACATGAAGCCAAATTTAATTACTCGTTTAATTAATTGATTCATTCTGTCTTTTAATCATTGTAATACAGAAAATAAACAGCTATCAGATGCATGCTTTCATAAGTGGCTCTGATACCACTGAAGGAGAATTGCGATCCAAAACGCAGCGAAATTAAAATTTTTCTCCTTTAGTGATCCTTAAAATGAGCATGATCACTGATAGAATCATTACCTCTTGTGAGGATTGAAACCTTTGATGCAGATCTACGGAGCGATCATGAACGTTGAACGATGACAACGCCTCTACTCAGTCCACACAAATGGATTCCTTCAATCTCAGTGCTAGCTGCTACTAATGAAGGCTTTGAGTGAGAGAGAGAGAGAGAGAAAACGAAATTGCAAAAACTGCACAAATGCTTCTGCACAAGGGTTCTATTTATAGAACCACTTATGTGGGCTATAAGCTAAAAAGCCCACTTAAGTGTATGTGGCCCATATCTTATAATATGCCAAAATCACTTAAGCGCGTGGTATCTTACCATATTTCGTATTCTACTTAAGTACACCGTACCTTACGGTGTTCTACAATTCACTTAAGTGCACCGTACCTTACGGTGTTCCTTAGTTACTCTATCTCTCATCAATCTGTCCTTTGTGTGTGACCCTGTAGGTTTTCACGGCATTGGTAATTATATTAAATCATGTATTTAACATAATAAACAGTGAGCGGTATCTAGCAACACATCACTGCTACCCAAGACACGAAAATGTCATGTGATATGACAAATCCTTTTGTGATAATACTTATGTGTACAATTACCCTTTTGCCCTTATGTCTATATTGAACACAAGGCATAGACCGTGTCATCCTTGTCCAATTCAATATTGGGCCCATAGACATTTATCCTGTTACGCGGGATGGGCAAATTCCATCTAGATCACTCATGTCCCTTAGCATGCTTCGTGGAGTATCCATCGATTGTCTTTATGGTCATCCAGTTACGGACAATGTTTGATCAACAACAAGGCACTCGACTCTACATCTAGGGTCCATAGTGGTTTTAGGTCGAAGGGTGGTATACACCATTATCACCATGAGAATAACTTATGACACTTTGCATAACATTCTATATAGTATTCTCATAGCGGGTCAATCCAGTATAAATATTACTCTTAATATTCATACCTATGTTTAAGACTTGATAACTCCTTATCCATGATCCATGAGATGTGATCATCAGTCTAAATACATAATAGTCTTAATGCTTTAATGTTATCCCACTTCATAATAAAGCTCGACTACGGATACTTTAAGAATATTGTCCTTATGTTTAATGTGATCTCATGATTAAGTCATACTTGATATATTAAACGGACTAGATATTCTAGGGACTTTATTAAACAAACATAATAAAGTAAAAGCCTTTTAGTATTAATAAATAATTTGATACAAGTACCAAAAGTATTGGCCTCTAGGGCTTACACCAACACCTACACTTGACAATATTGCTGACCCACTGACAAAGCCTTTTGCGCAGCAGAAGCATGATGGCCATACTAGATCTATTTTCATTAAGGGTATGCCTAATTGGCTCTGGTGCTAGTGGGAGATTGTTGGTGTAAGCCCTAGAGGCCAATACTTTTGGTACTTGTATCAGAGTTATTTATTAATAATAAAAGGCTTTTTCTTTATTATGTTTGTTTAATAAAGTCCCTAGAATAGCTAGTTCGTTTAATGTATCAAGTGTGACTTAATCATGAGATCACATTAAATATAAGGACACTATTCTTAAAGTATCTGTAGTCGAGCTTTATTGTGAAGTGGGATAACATTAAAGCATTAAGACTATTATGTATATAGACTGATGATCATGTCTCATGGATCATGGATAAGGAGTTATCAAGTCTTAAACATAAGTATGAATATTAAGAGTAATATTTATACTGGATTGACCCGCTATGAGAATACTATATAGAATGTTATGCAAAGTGTCATAAGTTATTCTCATGGTGATAATGGTGTATACCACCCTTCGACCTGAAACCACTATGGACCCTAGATGTAGAGTCGAGTGCCTTATTGCTGATCAAACATTGTCCGTAACTGGATGACCATAAAAACAGTTGACGGGTACTCCACGAAGCATGCTGAGGGACATGAGTGACCTAGATGGAATTTTCCCATCCTGCATAACAGGATAAATGTTATGGGCCCAATATTGAACTGGACAAGGATGACACGGTCTATGCCTTGTGTTCAATATAGACATAAGGGAAAAAGGGTAATTGTACACATAAGTATTATCACAAAAGGATTTGTCAGATCACATGACATTTTCGTGTCTTGGGTAGCAGTGATGTGTTGCTAGATACCGCTCACTATTTATTATGTTAAATACGTGATTTAATATAATTGCCAATGCAGCGAAAACCTACAGGGTCACACACAAAAGGACGGATTGATGAGAGATAGAGTAACTAAGGAACACCGTAAGGTACAGTGCACTTAAGTGAATTGTAGAACATCGTAAGTGATCAATCACCATTTATGCTAGACATTCCACTGTTCAACCGTAAATAAGTCAGGTAAACTGCGTAAACTGAAGCATTTTTAGTTAGATATAAGCTCAATTCTATAATATGAAGTATGTTGTTACTTATGAATTTCTTGAGGATATTTTACACTTTTGGGTATGTTAGCAGGTCAAAAAATAGTCTGGAAGCTCAGGGGATCAAACGTCAGATGCCAAATTAAGCCCGAGCAAGAAAAAGGAATAAAAAACCAAATTCTTGGAGAATCTACTGTCCATACGCGTATGGCCTTACTTGATACGCGTATGGACCTTCCCAATACGCGTATCATACGCAAATGCCCAGAGGGGTTGAAAATCAAGCAAAAAGACAAGCTTCTGGTGATACGCGTACCAAACTGGTGATACGCGTACCAGACTGGGCAATACGCGTACCAGATTGGGCAATACGCGTATCAGAGGCTGGCTTACGTGCAGTACGCGTACCAGACTGGGCAATACGCGTATCAGACTGGGCAATACGCGTATGGCCCCCAAAATCAGGAAAAGCCCAACTGCATAGCTATTTAGAGGGGAGAACACGATTTTCCGGGGGTTGGACGTTTTGGAGAGAAAAAAGACGCATTTGGAGAGCTGGAGACTCGACGAATATCAAAGGATTCATATGTTCAAGAGTTTTCCGACTATTGAAGATTGATTCCTCACGAAATTCTGTAATGACAACAATATTAATCTTTGTTTTTATTTCTATTATGAGTAGCTAAACCCCCCATTGCTAGGGGGGTGACCCTGATTCTGAATGTGACAGATTTGATGTTTATGAATGCATTGATTAGTTATTCTTTTCCATTGATTTGTTCTTATTACCGTTCTTTATGCTTTATTCGTCGGACCAACGAGTGATGATTAATATGAATAGTTTAAGCTGGACAGCGATTATTCATTGACCTGGATAAGAACTTTGGATAGTAAAAATAACCTAGGACTAGGGATTTTCTATTTGACCGGTAATTCTTGATATTTGAATGCTTGAGTATGAACTTAATTATTTATGGATATAGTAATTAGGTTACATAATCAAAGGTCTGTTTACTAAGGACTTAGGAATAGATACCCTTGAGGACCGGAATTAATTTGACAGGAATATTGTCTAAGCCTTCATAAATTATATCTGTTACAGGAAGTTTCATTCACCGACCCTAGCAATCGTCTCTCATTTGTATCTCGTTCAACCTTTTTACTTGTTTTATTTATCTGCAATTGGTAGTATAATTAATCACAACACAAAAACCAAAGGCTTTTGTCTAATTGAAACAATCGATACACTCTGTATCGTCAAGCAGTCCTTGAGATCGACAAACGGGGAATTTCCCTTTTATTACTACAGTGAGAAAAATAGTACACTTGCTATTTTCCCATCAAGTTTTTGGCGCCGTTGCCGGGGACTGCCAAAGATAATAGAGTTTATTAATTTATTTTCAATTAGAATTTTGTTGCTCTGCATCCAAAATTTTATTTACTGTTAATTTTATTTTTATTGTTATTATAACTAATTTCTGTCTAATCTGTGTATGCGAGGTAAGTCCTCAGCTAATTTTCATTTTGACGCAGAACCAGAGAGAACATTGCGCGCAAAGCTCAGAGAAGCTAGAAGAAAGAAACTGGCAAACTCTGACACCGAAGAACCGGCCACACCTAGAACACCAGCCTCTGTTCACTCCGAAAAATCTGAGTCAGACACAAATTCCCATCCAAACACTGTTAACATGGCTGCAGACCCACCTCCAGCGGAAAGACTTTTAGGTGACTATGGCAGACAGAATAATCCAGCAGTGCGGTTGACCATTGTTAACCAACCTGTTAATGTTGCTCACTTCCAGTTACACCCCTCAACTATCCGTCAGTTAGAAAGCAAACCTTTTGCAGGAAAGATCAATGAGGATGCAAACAAGCATCTGCAGAGGTTTCTTACTATGACTACATCATTAAAAATTGATGGGCATTCTGAAGAGGCAAAGAGATTGGTCATGTTTCCATTCACGTTATCTGAGGACGCTGAGGAATGGTTCTATTCCCTACCTGCAGGAAGCATTACTACATGGCAACAAATGGAAACAACATTCTTGAATGAGTATTTTCCTGCTTCTGTGTATATCCGTAAGAGGTATGACATTGTGAATTTTAAACAGAAAGACGGAGAGACACTTGGAGATGCATACAAAAGATTCAAGAGATGTTTAGTTGCATGTCCTACACATAATCTGGATGAAACTGAACAAATGCAGAATTTTGTAAACGGGCTGAAGATGAGAACTAAGCAGCTCATTGATACAGCTGCCGGTGGCTCGTCTAATTTTTCTACAGCAACCGGTATCAAAAAAATCATCGAAGCTATTGCAGCAAATGAGCATTTGGAATTATATGACCGTACTGTGAATCAGCCGGAGGGAAAAATTGACTTGAAATTAGCAAATCAGGTAGTGAAAATGGAAGACCAGATTGCTGCTAAGGTTGAAAGAAGATTGAAAGCTATGAATTTAGGTACCCAGACTATTGCTCAAGTGCAACCGGTTCCGACCATGATTTGTGAGATTTGTAGTGGACCACACTTTACCATGCATTGTGTTGCAACCGCAGAACAGGTGCAAGCAATAAATTACCTGAGGCAGAATAATCCCTACTCAAATACTTATAATCCGGGGTGGAAAAATCATCCTAATTTCTCTTGGAAAGATTAGCAAGGTAATATTCAGAACCAAGGACCTCCACAACAACAACCACCGTACCAACAGCAACCTTACCAGCAACAAGTACCTAAGAAAGCGGATTGGGAGATTGCTATAGAGAAGATGGCAACTCAGAGTATGCAATTTCAGGAAGAAACCAGGAATAATCAGAAGAACACCAATGCATCCATTAAAAATCTGGAGATGCAATTGGGTCAGATAGCACAACAGATAACAAATTCCCAAACACCAGGCGCATTACCTAGTGCAACAGTGACAAATCCGAGGGAGCACCATAATGTGAGTGCGGTAACAACAAGAAGCGGAAGATATGTTGAAGATCGTAAGAAGAAGGATGAAGAAGAAGATCAGTTACTTGAAGTGGACCTGGAAATCTTAGAAAACAAGACACCATCTGAGGAAGAAATTGTAATACCGCCGGTGGTACAAGAAAAGCTCCCTGAACCAAAACCCATCATTAAGCTTCCTTTCCCACAAAGAAACAAAAAGAAGAAGCAAGATGAGAAAATTTTTCAGAAATTCATGGAGTTGTTCAGGAAATTAGAAATCAATATTCCATTCTCTGAGGCACTCGAGCAGATGCCTATCTATGCGAAATTCATGAAAGACATCATCTCCAAGAAGCGCACCACTGACGCTGACCCTGTTATACTAACTGAAACTTGTAGTGCTATTTTGCAGGGTATGAAGATTCCAGTGAAGAAGCCAGATAGAGGTTCTGTGACTATCCCGTGTACCATTGGAGATAGGTCCTTTAAAAGGGCGCTGATTGATTTGGGGGCTAGTGTTAGCCTTATGCCTTTGTCTATTTACAGGAAGCTAGGAATTGGAAATGTTCAAGATACCAAAATGACACTTCAATTTGCTGACCACTCAGTGAAGAGACCTTTTGGGGTAGTTGAGGATGTTCTGGTCAAAGTTGATAAATTTGTTTTTCCTGTTGATTTTGTAATTTTGGAAATGCCAGAAGATGAAGAGATACCTCTGATTCTGGGAAGACCTTTCTTAGAAACAGGGAGATGCAATATAGATATGGAGGAAGGTACCATGACCCTAAAGGTGTATGATGAAGAGCTCAGAATTGACGTCCGAGATACTATGAAACATAAAGAGAATATGTGTACAAACCACTCCGTGGAAGTGATTGATCAAATTGTAACTAGAACAATTCAAAGAAAGTTTCCTGAATTACCGTTAGAAAGAGTTCTTAGTCTGTCGGTCAGAGAGATGGAGGAAAAGGATGAGGAAAAAGAAAAAGAAGTGCTTGCTATGTTGGACACACAAACCCCTTGGAGGAAATACAAACCACGCAGGTGGGAGGATCTGAGATCTTCACCAGAATTAGAAGATAAAAAGGTACTGAAGAAACATAAAAGTGGTATTGATGTTTTAAATGAGAAGAATGGCGACACCTTCAAGGTTAATGGTCAGAGGTTGAAAGCATATGATCCCGGTGAAGGGGGACCAATTGAAACTGTTAAACTCATCTGAGTATGAGGTGTCCCGTCGAGCCATGCGACGTTAAACGAAGCGCTGCTTGGGAGGCAACCCAAGGGAGGTTTGAAATTTCTTTGTGTATTTTTCTTTTTGGTTTATTCAGTTTTTATTTTCTTTTGCTTGGATGTAATCACCTATTATGGGTTGTCTTAATCTAATGAATTTGATTTTGTTTACCCCCAGTTTCCTGTTTATTTCGTTAGATATGTGACTATGTCTGGCTATTGGTTATCTTGATCACTTACACCAAATACTTGGGGCGTCCTCTCTTTCAGTCCCCTGACTGTAGATACTGTTGTTTATGATTGGACGCACTGGTTAAGATTAACATCAGAACCACGAGCATGAGCTTTGAACTCAGAGGTATGATAGAACAAGTCAGCTTAACCCGTCCTGGTGAGATCATAAAAAGCCAAACACTTATCATCATATGAGAGATATCAGGTATGTCTTTATCAATCTTGGTTTGCGTACGTTCTTTTGTTATTATTAGCTGTACGAATACACACACTGAGGCATGTTTTTGTTTATCACCTAGAGCCTTTCTAGCCATCCCTTTATTATTATGATTATCCATTGTTCTACCCTGTTCAGCCTGTTAATAATTTATTTCTGATATACCCGTTTTTTTTAAAAAGCCATGACCTTGTACCTATCCTACCCTGTTCAGAGTATGTGAGAATTGATTTCATCTCTACGTTTCTATCTAAGTTTGGGGTTGCTATTGGAATAGCAACCTTTAAGTTTGGGGTAGCTTTGCAGTACGTGAATAGTAAGTGAATGTCGTATAAAAGAAAAAGAAAAAAAAAAGAAAAAAAAAGAAGAAAAAAAAAGGAAGAGAAAAAGAAAAAAAAGAAAGAAAAACAACAACAACATGAAAAGAAAGAAAGAGAAAAGCGAAAAACAATAAAAGAACAGCTTTTGAAAAATGCTACATTCACTATAGATAAAAGGAAAAGAGGATTGCAAAACCCTACAGGAATAATAAGAAAGAAACGTAGTGAGAGAATGATTTCATGTACTCTGAACCAAAAGACCCAAAAACCGTTGTTCCAATTGCATACCTTACCTAAACCAAAGCCCCGTTACAACCCAAAAAGACCTCAAAAAGTGTGTGTGATTGTACATGTTGATAGGATGAGAGAATTTATTCAAACTTCTGATTTGATATTGCATATTATGATTTGAGAGTGATAACACTTTAACCCAGAGAGACTTGGTGAGAGTGTGATATAAGTTGACAGGTAAAGTCATATCAATGAGGGAAAGAGTTTCTAGCTCGTTGGCCATGTGGAAGAATCAGAAAACCTGAAAAACATCAAGAGGTCCAGTGCGAAAGATTTCAGCAGTATTGTGGTAAGAACTGTTTTATAGTAAGTTTGGGGTGACATGATCGTATGGTAATACAATGTTACTTGAGGACAAGCAACAAGCTAAGTTTGGGGTTGTGATCAGTCACCATTTATGCTAGACATTCCACTGTTCAACCGTAAATAAGTCAGGTAAACTGCGTAAACTGAAGCATTTTTAGTTAGATATAAGCTCAATTCTATAATATGAAGTATGTTGTTACTTATGAATTTCTTGAGGATATTTTACACTTTTGGGTATGTTAGCAGGTCAAAAAATAGTCTGGAAGCTCAGGGGATCAAACGTCAGATGCCAAATTAAGCCCGAGCAAGAAAAAGGAAGAAAAAACCAAATTCTTGGAGAATCTACTGTCCATACGCGTATGGCCTTACTTGATACGCGTATGGACCTTCCCAATACGCGTATCATACGCAAATGCCCAGAGGGGTTGAAAATCAAGCAAAAAGACAAGCTTCTGGTGATACGCGTACCAAACTGGTGATACGCGTACCAGACTGGGCAATACGCGTACCAGATTGGGCAATACGCGTATCAGAGGCTGGCTTACGTGCAGTACGCGTACCAGACTGGGCAATACGCGTATCAGACTGGGCAATACACGTATGGCCCCCAAAATCAGGAAAAGCCCAACTGCATAGCAATTTAGAGGGGAGAACACGATTTTCCGGGGGTTGGACGTTTTGGAGAGAAAAAAGACGCGTTTGGAGAGCTAGAGACTCGACGAATATCAAAGGATTCATATGTTCAAGAGTTTTCCGACTATTGAAGATTGATTCCTCACGAAATTCTGTAATGACAACAATATTAATCTTTGTTTTTATTTCTATTATGAGTAGCTAAACCCCCCATTGCTAGGGGGGTGACCCTGATTCTGAATGTGACAGATTTTATGTTTATGAATGCATTGATTAGTTATTCTTTTCCATTGATTTGTTCTTATTACCGTTCTTTATGCTTTATTCGTCGGACCAACGAGTGATGATTAATATGAATAGTTTAAGCTGGACAACGATTATTCATTGACCTGGATAAGAACTTTGGATAGTAAAAATAACCTAGGACTAGGGATTTTCTATCTGACCGGTAATTCTTGATATTTGAATGCTTGAGTATGAACTTAATTATTTATGGACATAGTAATTAGGTTACATAATCAAAGGTCTGTTTACTAAGGACTTAGGAATAGATACCCTTGAGGACCGAAATTAATTTGACAAGAATATTGTCTAAGCCTTCCTAAATTATATCTGTTACAGGAAGTTTCATTCACCGACCCTAGCAATCGTCTCTCATTTGTATCTCGTTCAACCTTTTTACTTGTTTTATTTATCTGCAATTGGTAGTATAATTAATCACAACACAAAAACCAAAGGCTTTTGTCTAATTGAAACAATCGATACACTCTGTATCGTCAAGCAGTCCTTGAGATCGATAAACGGGGACTTTCCCTTTTATTACTACAGTGAGAAAAATAGTACACTTGCTATTTTTCCATCAGTAAGGTACAGTGTATTTAAGTAGAATACGAAATATGGTAAGGTACCACGCGCTTAAGTGATTTTGGCATATTATAAGATATGGGCCACATACACTTAAGTGGGATTTTTAGCTTGCAGCCCACACAAGTGGTTCTATAAATAGAACCCTTATGCAGAAGCATTTACGCAGTTGCAATTTCGTTTCTCTCTCTCTCTCTCTCTCTCTCTCTCACACACACACACACACACACACACACACTCAAAGCCTTCATTCGTACCAGCTAGCACTGAGATTGAAGGAATCCGTTCGTGTGGACTGAGTAGAGGCGTTGTCATCGTTCAACGTTTGTGATCGTTCCGTAGATCTGCATTAAAGGTTACAATCGCCACAAGAGGTAATGATTCTATCACTGATCATGCCCATTCATAAGGATCACTAAAAGAGAAAAATTTTAAATTCCGCTGTATTTTGGATTGCTCTTCTCCTTCATGCACACCTCTCAATTTGATTTTCAAAAAAGGCCACTAACCAATAGGAGTTACGGAACATGTTAGTTTATGACTGACATACATTCACGTTTTCTTCTCTCTCTTAAAAAAAATAAGGCACACATCACTAATGATGGGCCCTTTATTTCCCTCTCTGGGACAACAGGTAGATGGGAGGGGGGGGGGGATAATGAAAAGCTAGAAGAAAGAGGCCCTGTGGACAAAAAGGAAAGAGAGAGAAGAAAATTAGATAAAGTTGTTTTTTGTTTTTCGAAAAAAGTTCGTTCTTCTTTTCTTTTCATTATTGTTCCGCGTCGGTCCTTCACCCTTGGTCCACCACTCTTCTCACTGCCGAACCATACCTCATACTCCTTTTTCACCTTCAAACCACCCCCAACAACCATTATCACCACAACTTAACCGCCTCCTTTCTCACCTCAAATGTTTCCTCATCTAAGAACAACCTTA
Source organism: Lathyrus oleraceus (assembly GCF_024323335.1). Taxonomy (NCBI): domain Eukaryota; kingdom Viridiplantae; phylum Streptophyta; class Magnoliopsida; order Fabales; family Fabaceae; genus Lathyrus; species Lathyrus oleraceus. The sequence goes on along the minus strand of NC_066582.1, from coordinate 322,527,713 downwards.
ACGCCATCGTGTACTTTCCAGCGAACCCACAATAAACCATACATCATACACACACTCAAACCAGTTATGCTCCATTTGGTTGTACCGGAGCTAGAAGCATCAACAACTTTTTTGTATGTTTAATGATATAGTACAAATGTTTGGTGATGGAGCATGATTTGGATTAAGTGCAGAAGTTGGAATAAGCACGAGTTGAATTCAAGCGGTTGATGGACGGTTAACAAGCTCTACCTACATCACTTGAAGCAATGTCTTTGATGCTTTAATTAACTCCTCGAATCCAACATGTCCATCGTTTGATTCATGGTTTAATAAGTTGGTTCACGATTTCGATAACTACAACGAACACAATAGCAACTTGCAGCAGTGTAAATCCGTGATTTGGTAACGATTGTGAGTATCTTCCTAATGTATATAAAACTACCGCTTTCCATTTCGATTTGATTCCGTTTCATTCGACTATTGGTTTATATTATATTCATTCATTACGTTGTTTCTGTTTGGATTTAATCACGCGGTTGTCCTGAGCGTTTTTTTTTGTCGAGCTGTTGAGAACTTCATCGTCGTACATGCCGCATTTTAGTTACCGTAAAAATGTTTGTTGTTAGCTCAATTTTATTTGCTTTAGTTATGCATTTCATTTCAATTGTAGCTTTGTGAAGTTTTAAATTTATGTGTAATCAATTTTGTGGTTGTTGTTGCGATTTCGCGTTTTTGGATTCATTTGTGCGCGTTTTTACCGTTGCGTTATGAAGAAAAACGGCTACTGTATACACAATTGTTCTGCATAAAATAAGTTGTTGTTCTGCTGCATAAAATATCCTCCTATCCTGCTACTGCATACACACCTGTTCTACATAAAATGAGTTGTGATACGCTGCTATTCTACTGCATAAAATACACTATTGATCTGCATAACAACAATTGTTATATGCTACTGTTTAATTTATTTAGTTGTGTTAAATCAAATTTAATCCGCGGGATCGACATTATTAATGTGCCGTTATGTTGCAGATTGTTCTTTTGATATATTAATGTGACATCACCACTGCATTTCTGAGTTATGGCTGGTGCAATTTTTTTGTTTCGATTATGTTCCGTAAACCAAGTATAACTTGTGTTGTTATTTGTTTCAATCACGTGCATAATTTGTGATTTGGTTGTATTGTGTTTATATTGGTTTTCGGTGCCGTAACATTGCAAATACTATATGTTTGTATTGTTCTTACCGTTCTGAATGTTGTTGGCTTACAAATATTGTTGTTGGTTTTTCTTTGATTTTATGTTGTGTTGAACGAATGGAATTTAAACCGCAAATTCAATTTCCCTCATATGCTTTTACGCCGCTGATTTCTTTTTGATGCGTTATTGAAATATGATCCATGACGGTTACAATTTTTATTCGCATGATGCATCTTTATGATAGCGGGCGGGGTAAACACGTTTGAGCTATTATTGTTGTTCAAGTATTTTTAAAATCGATTTTGGAAGTTGTTTTGTAGTATCGGTTTGTGATGGAAATTTTAGTTTTTGTGTTACTGTGGGAGAAGAAGATAAATTACAAGAACAATAACATTGTACTGCTTCTGTTGCTATTCATTTAAATTTAAATTTAACTCAGCGTCACGTTTTATTATATGTATTATTGAGGGCAAGTAAATATCAAAACTCACCATTGACTGAGTGGTTAAGGCGGTTGCTTGTTTCTCACAGGCCATGAGTTTGATACCATTATACACCATTTCTAGGTTTTGTGGCGTATTTTCTTGTTTTTTTTCATTTTTCTTGTTCCTTTGCCTTTTATATAAATGGATGCAGTTAACTCATGACTAATCACTCATGACCCAGTGGTAGAGGCATTTAGTGCTTACCACTAGTTCATGGGTTTGACCCTTGTGCAATTCACTTTCCACTTGTTTCATTATTTTTACCGTTTTTGTTTCATATCTTCTCTTTTAATCTTTTTATGTTTTATTCTCATTTTTCCGACACTAGTTGATTTTTATGTTTGTCCTTGATTTATTTTTATTAACATCGAGTTTTAATATATAGTTTCAGCAATTCCTATGTTGTTTATCCATGATTATTTTTATCGATATATCGATAGTATTTCACCGTGTTTTGATTAATCGCATATGATATTTCAATTATTGTGAATATGCGCAAACCGGCTTTGAGCACATTACCTAGTTTTTGTTTGTTCCTTAGTTTCCATTTGCCTTGCACGTCTTTGCGTTATGTGACTTTGATTCGTATCCTCGCATCCCAATTTTAATCCGCGCATGTCCCAATTTTTTTTATTTTGATTTAATTTTTAAGTGTGCTGTAAATATAAAATATTTTATTTTTTATTTTTTCCACATGGCTTACTCTTGGGCCTTCTTACAATGAGACGATTCCCTTGCACCTACACTCATGCATTGCTTGTTCGTTGATTGGGCCCGATTTAATTATTTCATTATTTTGAATCCTCATGCGACAAAATGTAACCCCATTTCCATGACGTATAATAATTTTACCACTTTTCATTCCTTTATTGCCTGATTGTTTAGCTAGTTACTAACACAAGAATAAAATCAACTTCTTTTCAAAAAAAAATAAAAAATAATGACTCGATCCAACGTCGAGTATTTTCTCAATAAACAAATCAATTCTTTTCTTTCTATCTATTCCATTTCTTGCCAACCATTTCATTCAAATCTTTCTCAATCGTTCATTAAATGCTTGATCAAACGTCAAGCCATTTTCATAATAAAACTCAAAAATACTTAATGCTTATCAAATACTTTTTAATAAAGATGGAAATGGAATGGGGTGGATACCACAAGCTCCTGAGACTAAGATTCGAGATGGATACCTTTCCCATCTTAGCTCTCGCCATCATTCAAAACTGTCAATGCGGTTTCATCAAACCCTTTTCTCAATCAAATCTCTAAAAAACATAAAAATATCAAACCTTTTTTAATATAAGATGAAAATGGAACGTGGTGGATACCACACACTCCTAGGACTAGGATTTGAGATGGATATCTCGCCCATCCAAGTTCTCGCCATTACTCAAAACACACTCAAATTGTTCAAGCTCTTTTCTCGCCGCCTTGCGATCGACCCTTAAACCCTTTTTCTCAAACGAAAGGTATTTTGTTTCAAGACGATGCAAAGTAATGTTTCGTCCACTTGAACGGGTGAGTAAGCTTGCGACATTGCCCACGAATATTGATTTGTAAATCCATTTGGCTGTAATGCGAATGTCCCCTTCTCCACTTCTTTTGGGTAGTCCAACAACGTTTTCATCGATTAACACAAAGTAGATTTCGCTAAAATCGACCAACAAACAAACATTTTTCTACCCAGAACTACGTAAGCCTTGAGTTCTCTTGTCAGGCCCATTAATAAAAAGCTTAGGTTTAGTCCCCTTCATTAAATCCAAAAAAAAAATCCCTTTTATTTTCCTCTTTCCCACCTAAAAACTTGAGGAGCCTAATATTTCAAGCTAACACTAACGCGCATAACTAACTTAATGGTTCCCATTGAGTACAACGGACGTGAGGGATGCTAATACCTTTCTCTTGCGTAGTCGACTCCCGAACCCTGATACTGGTTGCGATGACCATAATCATTGTCGTTCTTTCTTGGGTCTTATCGATATTCCCCCTTTCCTTTTTAGGAATAAATAAAATTCGGTGGCGACTTTGTTCAATCCATCATTGTGAGCGTGCGATTACGCTTCGCTAGGCCGTGTTTTTATTTTTTTCGAGGTGCGACAAATGGTGACTCTGCTGGGGATAACAGTTTCCCTTAGTGAGTCAAGCCTAATTAGGTCGTTTGTGTGCCTTTATTTGTTTACTTGTGTGGATTTTATTTATCTATTTGCTTATGTTATCTTTATTGTTATATTGATATTATAGTTGTTGTCTTGGTTCCACTGTGCTGTGGTACTTGGATATTCTGATTGCAAACCATGTGGGAAAGACTCTATACCTGAGTATAGAGTGAAAAATATAAGATATGACGATGGTTGAGTAGTACCGACTCCCGAGGTGAATACCTTGTAAGAGTCGGTATGAGAATCTCACTTAGAGTAGATCCTTTTGCAAATGTTGTCGCCCGAGGTGAATACCTCATAAGCTTCAATGTTTCAAAGGGGTCAATGACTCTAAGGACCTTATAGAACATTGAACCTTTTTCCAACTAAGAATGATGGTTGTGTAGTATGGATTCCCGAGGTGAATACTTCGTAAGAATCGATACAAAAGCCTCGCTCAGAATATATTCTCTTGATGGAGTTGACGCCCGACAAGCATTTTTCGTAAGCTGTAAACAGTCTTGTGAATCCATGACTCTGAAATCCCTGTATAGAACCAAAGTCGATGGTTACATAGTACGGACTCCTGAGGTGAATACCCCATAAGGGTAGGTACGAGAACCTCACCCAGAATATATTCCCTTGATGGAGTTGATGACCGAAAAGAATTTTCCGTAAGCATCAAACATTCTCGTGAATCAGTGACCCTAGGGGTCCTTTATAACAAAAACCCTAGATCATACCCGGTGAGAACCACCTTTTGTAAAGCAATCAGATTTATCCGTACCTCAGACCTTTGAACCTGCACAAAAAAATAGTGTATTCATCCATTCATTGCATACGTATAAAAAGCAAAACTCTTAGTTTGTTTCACATTGTTTCAGGAACTCAAGACTTATTAGCAAAATGAATCATGAGAGAAGAAGTACTTTTCAGTTCAAATACAAGAAAATGGACCTTGTCAGCTTGCAGAGGTTGAGTTCCAAAGTGACGTCTGTCAAACTCACCAGCTTCGTGAAAGACTATGGAAGAATTCTGAACATCTTGGATGAGAAGATAGACATGATGACTGTTGCGACTATTGCTTAGTTCTACGATCCACCTTTACGTTGTTTCACATTTTCTGATTTCCAGTTGGCTCATACTTTGGAGGAATTCGAGAGGATTGTAGGCCGAAATTTGAGGGATCATAATCCATTTCCTAAGTTTGATGAAGGTATTCCTCCCAAGAGGATAACTTTAGCTTTGGGTTTGAAGGTTTCTGAAGTTGTAGCAAATTGGTATGTGAAAGGAATCTTTAGTGGTTTTTCTAGAAAGTTCTTAGATCAAGTTTGAAGATGGAGAAAGATGGAAATTGGAAAGCTTTCTATGTCGTGTTAGCTATGTTGGTATATGGGATAATTCTCTTCACAAATATTAACCATTTTCTGGACCATCTAGATGTGAGGATCTTTTTCTCTGGTCACCCTGTACCATTTCTCCCGGCTGACCTTCATTATGCTATCCATGAGTGTCATGAGAAAAATGGAGGGACTATCTTATGTTGTGCACAATTGTTACACGTCTCGTTTAGATCTCATATGCCCGAAGAAGGCCCTTTTGTCTCAAAAGAACTCAAGCCCTTCAAAAGTTAGCTTCTCTCACCTTCAATCATGTTAAGTGGTATATCAGGGATTGGGAAACAAAGGATGTTGTTGTCAGCATTGAGGACTTCCCCAATGTACCTTTGATAGGAACCAGAGGTTACATCAACTACAACCCCGTGTTATCCTTGAGGCAACACGGTTACCCCATGAATGGCTCTCCAAGAGTTGAAGCTTTAGAGCCTTTTATCTAGCATACCATTGGAGGATACCACCCCACGGTGAAGAAGATCAAGAGATCATGGAAAGAAATTGTCAGAAAGGGTAAAGAATTGGGTAAAAGAAATATCATTGTTCGAGAGCCTTATACCTGTTAGGTGAGAGAGAGTGTTCAAATGGTTAAACTCCCTTTTCCATTTGATCCTTCCATCTATCCTTTGGTTCATGAGCCAGAACCCATATTACTTGAAGATGTGGAGAAGCTTAATGCCTGAATTAAGGAGATGGAATTGGAGAATACTGACTTGAGGACTAAGCTCGGCCGAGTCTCGGTGGAGAATGGAAATCTGAAAGATAGTCAGTAGAAGAAGGATAAAGAACTTGAAGCTTCCAAGAAAAGGGCTAGGGAGTATGATGCAAGGAGAGAAAAGTATGGACAAGAACTCCAAGGTACTAAGTCTGTGTTCAAGACTAAGAATGAAGAGTTGGATCAAGCTGTACTCTAGATTCAAAAGCACAACAAAACTCTGGAGTTAACCCTTGAGATGAAGAGATAAACACATTTGATTTCTAAGATTCGTACTCATGAACTTGAGAACACCATTTAGAGGTACAAGGATGCTTTGGATCGTGAGAAGTTAATGACTGAAGAGTCGGAAAGAGCTTATACACGTTTGAACTATCAGTAGAAGCAAGCTGATATCAAGATCCAAACACTTGAGAGTATGGATCAGGATGCTGCTTATATGTTGTTGACAAATGAGTGCAAATACTAGAGAAACTTCTATAGAGACATAGAGGTGACCAAGGATGCATACTTGTGCATCATTCAAGACCTCTAAGGACTTTATGCTGAGTGGAAGGGAAAACTTCTGAGGTTGTCCAGATTTGCAAATTCCATCATGCAAGAGTTACCTGGGAAATTGCAAGCAGTTTATTGCTTTGAATACTTGCGAACAAATGTTGTGACATTTTTGAAATGAATAACTGAAAGTAACCAAGAGTTTTGCAAACAAAAAAATGCATCCATACATGCATTCATAAAATTTCAAAATAAAGTCTCACTCCGTCCTTTCTTCCTCCAGTTTCACGCTGAATCTTCAACATCCGTACAATACTCGTGCCCAAGCAAGAAAAAGAATGGCTGAACAAGAGCAAGAAAATGCTCGAGTTAGAGCTGAATTAGACAAAATCAAGAGGGGCATGTCCCATATGAGCGAAATTCTTCAAGCCCTGACTTTTAGATTTGAAGCTCCCTAAACGACCGTGATTTCGGAGATCATGGGTCCAACAGTTAAAGTCCAACTTCAGAGTCTTTACCTTCAACCCTACCTCCATATGGGTTGCTCTACGACTTCATCCCTCAAGCAGAGGTAGTGCCTAATATGAGGCAATATGTCCAACAAGCTATGTTGTTTCCAGTTTATACTGATGCACGCACAGTCATCCACACTGTTACTCCACCAGCTGCCTATGCTAAGCCTGTTCCGCATTTTGAAGATCAACATCACCTATATCAGACTACTGAATCAACTGTTAATGGTGATGAACATGCAACTCCTTGAGAAGAAGTTTTGAGCATTTGAAGGAGACCACATCTTTGGTTCTGTTGCCAAAGAAATGTGCCTTGTATCTGGGTTGGTGATTCCGGCTAAGTTTAAAACTCTGGATTTTGAAAAATACAAGGGGCATACTTTCCCAAAGAGCCATTATGTATTACCGTAAAATGGCTACTCACGTGGAGGATGACAAGCTGATGACCCATTGTTTTCAAGATAGCTTGAGTGAGGCTCCTTCCAAGTGGTATTTGAGTCTGGATCAGAGTAGGATCAAATGCTTCCAAGACCTATCAGACACGTTCATTAAACACTACAAATAAAACATGGACATGGTGCTTAATAGTAGACAGCTGCAAAGCATGTTCCAACATGACAAAGAATCTTTCAAGGAATATGCTCAGAGATGGAAAGAACTGGCTTCTCAAGTTGAACCACCTCTTGCCGAAAAAGAGCTTGCTGAACTATTCATTGACACTGTCCAACCCCAATTCTATGAGAAGATGGTTGTAAGTGCTTCCTTGGGTTTATTCAAGCTTGTTGCCATAGGAGCTCGCGTCGAATACGGTTTGAGAAATGGTAAACTTGTAGCTGTTTCCGGAACTTCAAGTGCTAATTCGAAGAAGTTCTCTGGAGGGTTTCCCAAAAAGAAGGAAGGTGATAACAATGCGGTGTCTAGTGGCCAAGTAAGAGCTCCTCCAAAAAGAAGACATCAACAACAATATTCGTAACAACAGTATGTTCAACAACCTTTTCCATATCAGCAGTCTGTATATCCCGCTCAGTACGCCCCACAACCATACATAGCCGCTATTACACTCGCTTTCAATCAACAACCAACTCAGGCTTATCAACCAACTCAGGTTTATCGACCAGTTCCAGCTCAACAACATGCTCCTACTTCCCCATTTTATCAGTAACTCCTACCTATCAATAGTCGAGAGCTTAAGCTCCAAAACAAAATGCTCAGAATCAGAACAGGAGACAGGGAGATAGAGCAACCTTCAATCCAATCCCAATGTCATATACTAAGCTTTATCCCTCTTTATTGCAAAAAGGATTGGTGGTTCCTAGACCCATGGGACCTCCACCTGATCGTTTGCCTCCATGGTACAACCTTAATGCACAATGTCCTTTCCATGAGGGTGCCCCCGGACATGACCTAGAGGGTTGCTATGCTTTGAAGCATAGGGTTCGTGAGCTGATTGATAGCAAGATTCTGTCTTTTAGAGACATGGGACTAAACGTGAAGGATAATACTCTTACCCTCCATGGAAACCCTACAATGAACGCGATTGAGGATGCCTCTGATGATGTTGTGGTTGAGAAGGTTGATAATGTTAAAACTCCTTTGGCAGCATTCCATGCCCGATCGGTGGAAGTTGGCCTAATTAATGTTTGTCATGACAATTATGAAGAGTGTGCCATACATCCAAGGGGATGTCAGATGGTACGTGATAATATTCAATACTTGATGAACAAAGGAGTGCTTCAAATATCAAGTGTTGTAATAAATGAAGATGTGTTAGTAATTGAACCTTGTTTCAATTTATCTGAACCAGTTGAAATCCCTTACTATAGTAGAATAGTTGTGTCTGTGGATAATCATTTGTCACCCGTTGTGATATGTATGCCTATGTCGTTTCCATATGAGAACACCAAGGTCGTACGTTGGAAATATGAGATTACTGCGGTGGATAAGATCTTGGAAGGAACTGAAGATGGTGAAGTTTTAGAAGCTGGGAATGAAGATGTTACTAATATTGCAGGAATGAGCAGAATGACCCATAGTGGTCAAATTTATACGCATGAATCTGCTGTGACTCCTCAAGTACCAGCAAAGGAATCTATAGTTATGGCTCTTACTAAAGAACCCGAAGTGGTCCAATCTGAAGACGTTGTTGAATTCTTGAAGTTAATCAAGAGAAGTGATTACAAGGTTGTGGATCAGTCACATCAAACACCATCTAAGATCTCTATTTTGTCTCCACTATTGAACTCCCAAGCCCATAGGGAGGATTTGTTAAAGGTGCTTGCCTAAGCTCATGTAACACAAAGCATAACAGTAGGCCAATTTGATGGGGTGGTTACAAATATCACAACTTGCAATACTTTAAGCTTTAATGGAGAGGAACTACCTAAAGAAGGAAAAAATCATAATCATGCTCTCCATATCTCAGTAAAGTGCAAAGATGATACCTTGGCAAGAGTAATGATTGATACCAGATCTTCTTTGAATGAGATGCCGAAGAGGACACTTGGTAAGTTATCTTATCAAGGACCAACCATGAAGCCCAGTGCCTTAATAGTGAAAGATTTTGATGGTTCTCGGAGAACTGTGATTGGAGAAGTGGAACTGCCCATATTGATTGGCCCTCATATATTCCCGATTACCTTACAAGTTATGGATATTAATCCGGTGTATAGTTGCTCGTTGGGGCGTCCCCGGATTCATGCTGCAGGGGAAATTACCTCCATTTTACTTCAGAAAATGCAGTTTGTAGTGGACAATCAATTGATCATTGAAATTATGGTATCAGATATGAGATGTCGAAGGTAATGTCACAACACTAATATCTGAGTAATGCAAACAGAATCAAGATAGAGAATAGTAATGCAAGATACACAAGCAATTGTTAACCCAGTTCGGTCCAACTCACCTACATCTGGGGGCTACCAAGCCAGGAAGGAAATTCACTAAAATAGAATCAGTTCAAAGACTCTCTGTACACTTCAACAAGTTACAGTCTTTCTCACCTAATCTCTACCCGTGCAATTTCTACCTATGCACTCTTAGATATGAGAACGCACTCACTTTCCCATAATCACACCTGTGATCTTAAACAACAATCTCTTGAGAAAAGAAAACACTTTTCAATAACACACTCTTGATTTTACTTCACAGTTTCAATCAAGAAGACACACTCTTGATCTTGCTTCACAACTTTGATCAAGAAGACACACATTTGATCTTGCTTCACAACTTTGATCAAGTAGACACACACTCTTGCTTAACAGCTTTAGAGTGACAAATTACAACCACAAATCAGTCCAATTCAATCATCAAAAGATGACTTGAATGGCTTACAAGTCTTACGACTAAACAGACACAAACCCTAGCTCTCTCTATGTTTTGCTCAGTATTGGTTGTGTTGTAAAACAGGTTTTCTAAGTCCCTTTTTATAGAAGCTTCTAGCTGGGCTTGAACATCTTGAAAACCCTAAATCTATTTTCAAATTATATCTTTTCATAACAGCTGGTTAGATCTCCTTGGAAAATAAGTAAATCAGGTTGTAATCCATGATTGAATGCGTCTGCAAATCAGATATTCAATCATACATAGATTGCCATTAATTGTGCAATCACAAAACACCAGACATTCACAATGAATGTTCCGTGTACAGGATGTCATGACATCGGGTCTGACATCCTGGAAAAATCCTGCATAATTCCATACTTCCTTTTATAACTTCCAGCAGGTACAACCATATCAGATGCCATGACCTTGTGTATGACATCTTGAAACAATCCTGCATGAACATGTCTTTCATTTAAACTCCAGCAGGTACACACATATCAGATGCCATGACCTTGTGTATGACATTCTGAAACAATCCTGCATGATTATGTTCCTTAAGCTCCAGCAGGTACATATGATATCTCATGTTAAGACATCACACATAACATCTTGTGAACACTCTTTGTTTTACCAAAATTGCTGCCAATACTTAGAACCAACAAACTCCCCCTTTGGCAAATTTTGGCTAAAACATATATCTGTCCTTTTTGTTCACAAGAAAACTATCAGCAGTTAAACAACATCAGAAGCAAATACAATTACTAGTTAAGCTACTAGTAATACCCACATGCACAAGGGTACTTCTCCTCCCCCTAAATCTGTGCAACACAAATAGAATTACTAGTTATGGATGCAACTAGTAAGACACACAAAATCAGAAGGGTACTCCTTCTCACCCTAAATATGTGCACACATCTCCATGAAAATAACAGCTACTGTTACCACAACACATGTACCAGCCAGAATGTCATTCTGACATCTGCTTCAACATCAACACCTGTGCACCACATCAGACATCCCTTTTGACATCTGTAAACAGAACAACATTCTGTTTTAACACCTATGTACTTCCTTCAATAATAGTTGTCCATCTGTCCAGCCACATACGTCTCCTCACAGCTCCAGCTCCACATAAACACTTCTCCCCCTTTTTAGTCAAAATTGACCTAAGGTGACCAATTAGACAAAATAAATGTCAATTAGCCTAGCAGAGAATGTCAGATCAGATGTTATAACATTAAAAATGTTAAAACATAATAGTTAGGAGATACAAACCATCATCATACACAGCTGTGATAGCTGAGATAATGAACAAATCCATGGAACTCATTAAGAGCCCAAAATATTACAAACAGGCATCAATGAGGACTACATTTTAAAAAAAAACAATAAAACTTCAGCATCCAAACATCAGAACAGCTTCCAAAACATCAACCACAACAGTCTTCACAACACACCTCACACAATCTTTAGTCTTCAATACAAAAGGGGGGGGGGGAAACCATCAATCAGAGGAAGAAGTATCACCTTCATCTTCAGAGCCTTCAGAGCTTTCAGAGCTACCACTAGATTGAGCTTTTGACCTCTCTCTTGAGGTATTGACATCTGAATTTTCACCAGCCTTCTCCATTTCTTCCTTTTTCTAGGCTCCTAATAAGAACTTCCAGAGATTCTTTTCTTTCCTTGGCTACCCTTATACCATTATCCAGTTCCTTGCAGGTATCTTTTAGTTGACCAATTAAGCTTCCTTGAGATACATGCTCCCTTCTGGCAGATGTCATGACAATATCATTGACATGACTTCCCTCAAACAACTTATAATGAATGGATATTTGGGGCTTTCTTTTGCTTGGAATGTCATTTGTATTGAGTATGTCTGGTTGTTGACTCAAGATAATACCATAAATAATGGATGGGAAGGCAATGAGCAGCTTCACAGCATTTGTGGAGGCATGTCTGATAGTTTGATCAAATACAAACCTTCCAAAGTCATAGTTTATCCTGGTTCCAATTGCATGAATGATTCTGCCAAGACCAATGGAGATGGTAGAGAAATGATTAGTAGGCACCCAGATGGTTGAACCAATCTTGTGTAAGATGACATATTTGACAATGAGCTTGCCAGTTGATAAGTGATTCCTACTAGGCCATTCCTTAACTTGGCCAGTGTCACGATGCGAAAAACAACCGGCGAGGAAAATACAGAGCCGCCACCGACGCTATTCATCCTATGACGAAAAGGGAGCGCAGGACTAACCTAAGAAAGGGAAAGGAACGGTCTTACGACCAGAGATTACAAGGTACGGGAGTCGGTTACGCAAGGAGAAGGATTAGCACCCTCTCACGTCCGCCGTACTCGACGGGATCCACGCTCAAAAGATAGCACAAAGAAAAGGAAAAGGGTTGTTAATAAACTGCTCAAAGAAACTGCACAAACTAGAACGATAAACAGGTGGGGGATAGAAAGAAGACGGAGGAAGTGGACTCGGCAGGAAGCTGCATCCTGGGCCTACGTAGTTTGTCAGAAACAAACATCAGAGTCAACGTAGTTCGGGAAAAGGAGACATGCTCGCTAAGACATCGCATCCTACGCCTACGTATCTTCTCTATCCAGAGGAGAATCAGAGCACTCGTAGCTCGGCTAACGCACGCTGAAACAAGACACCAAAAAGGGCGCTGAGACGTCAAAAGAAACACCCAAAAGGAAACAGAATGCCAATACATGGACTTACACCGACTCCTAACAATAACAAAAAGGAAACAGAATGCCAATACATGGACTTACACCCGACTCCTAACAATAACAAACGCTAACCAGCGAACACCAAAGAAAAAGGTTATCAGAACGGACCCCAACAAAGTAACCAAATCCTGAATAAACTCTCGATATATATAACCAGTCACCACAAATGAACCCCAAAGATGAACCCCAAGTGAATAACAATCATCACAAATGAACCCCAATATGAACCCCAAGTAATAACAATCATCCCAAATGAACCCCAAAGATGAACCCCAATATGAATAACAATCGTCACAAACGAACCCCGGAGATGAACCCCAATATGAACCCCAAGTAATACCAGAAGAAATCCCCAAAGGTATGAGCATACAACACCCACACACGCTGAACAAACGGGTACTCATACCAAAGAAAACAAATGCCAGAAACAAAGGCACGAAACGGTAAACACCAATTGAGAATAAGGGTGAACCAACAGAAACTCAACAATGGAAGAGGGAAACAACACAAATATAAAAGAAAGCAACTAAAGGGTGAACACACGCGAAAACAAAGAAAAGGGTGCCCGGAGAGATTGTCCTCAACCTCCTGCCTACGTATCTCATCTGGTATGAGAATCAGGGCGACATAGCTCCCCTTACCAGGGGTAAAACACTCTCCTAACCAGAGACCGGGGATACAACAAACTAATAGGGAGACTAAGGCTCGAGCCTAATAGTTGTCATGCAATCAATATCCCCAAGTTAAGGTCTCTAACAAGAACTTAACTCATCCTGGAAGCGAGTCAACTCAAGTCTAAACTCTACATACGTTCAACTTCCTCAGAAGTTAATCGTACGACTCCTGCAGAAATGGAGATGAGAAGAGGAAAGCAAATGAACACACCAACACAAGTAAACAAACATCACACACTATATCCATACAAGAGTCTCAAACAATGGGTGGGCTTTAGTCAAGAGGGGTCATATCAACCTCGACAAACAAGCCAAACTGTAAGGGTAATCAAATGGGCTCTTAACCACTGACATTGAACGTCAGGGTGAGCAGATCAAAATGGTAATGAGGATGAGACCTCATAGCTCTTAACCCTGGCCAGAGTGAGCTCACGACACAGAAAGCGTGGGGATCCATAAAGTGGGATCCTTTTCCACTTGACAGACTCTGGACAAAAGATCTGGGGCACGTGTTCAGAAGCATCAGCATGTAGTGCGAGCATAAAGAACGACACACTGAATAACAGGGAATCGGTTACAGATCCCTACCTTCCGTCAATTGCCTCTTCTCTTGGAGGTCTTATCAAATAACACATGCCTCTTCTTGGAGGTCTTTGGGCACAATTTTAAACAAACACAAACAAAGCCTCTGAAGGAGGACTTGCCAGCAAAATGCCTGCCAAAAAGGTGACAGGACTTCAGACTACATGAAGTAAGAGGCTAACTACCTGGGTAGTGTGTCAACCATAATTCAATGCTCAAGCAAGAGCTAAAGCAAGTAAGCAACTAAGGTACCTGTACAAAGACTAAACAGTTAGTACTTCAGTCATAAAACCAGAAGACAAGCAGTGAATCCCTCTAACAGTTACACAATTCAATGCATAAGTGCTCTGACATTCAAATAAGCTCATGAGCTCACCATATCAATTAAAACCCTACAAAACAAAAATAGGTCAGAACTCAATGCATTTTGTATCTCACAAGGTGGGAACAAACCCAATCATTAATGGTGAGTATCCAAACCTGAAATAAGAGACAAAGTTAGTTCATGTACATTCAATCAACACAATAAAGCATAAACAAACAATGGCATGAGATGAATTGAATCAAGATCACTCCAAGTCAGAAGTAGGGTCCTTCAAATGACCACCCCATAATCCATACTCCAATGATCCAAAATCAACCATAAACCCCTTGAAAACTCAAGTAGCACAAGCTTGCACTCAAAACTTGCTCACAATGGCTTCATACCTCTTCAAACACTTCTTAAAGCCTCCAAAAGATGTGTGACTTGAATGAATACACCAATCAAATGACTCAAGACTCACAAATCAGGGATCAAACCAATGCAAAAGAGGCAAAGGCTCACACCACAAAGAAGACCCCAAACCAAGTTAAAGAATGGACCAAGAACAAACCCTAAAATTGGGTCGAAACTCTAGTACAAAGACAAGACTCAAAACCTAACCAAATGACCAATCCAGGACCTATCCTTTTGCACATCACACATTCAAACACTCCCCCCAATGTCCTCAAAAGGACCAGAATCAAATCAATGATCAAGTATCTCAACTTGTTTATGTAATGTAATGACCAAAAATATGCACAAAATGAACTTCCAATTTAGAAAATTCATATCAAATCAGAAATGCATGCAATGACTTTGGGATTTTTTGTATAAGTTCTTTATGCCATGAATGTTCAATATGAAAAAGATCAAGTCAAAAATGATGCAAATGCTATGTGAACAAAAATGCACCAATTCAATGTCAAAAATGTGACACAAATTGTCACATTTTTCTCTATGTGTCAAAAATGATGATGACAAGTGAGAAAAAATCCAAACCAGTGACCAATAATTCATGTCATGTATGAATGTCATGTATGCAAAAGAGTGGATCAAAAGGTTCAAAATTGAGGATTTCACAATGCATTGAATGCACTAGATCAATTTGGCACAATATTGATTCAAAAATTCCCACATAAAAATCCAGACATCAAATATTCTTGAATTCAACACCATAAAAAAGTAGACATAAATAATAAACTATGAAAAAAATTGGGACTCAATTGGACAATTTTTGGATTTTTTATGAATTAAACAAAATGACCAAAACAATTGTAATATAAAATAGAAAAAGGAGGGAAATGGATTATTTGAATTAATCAGGAAAAATCAGAGACCACAGGATCTGGCGCGCATCTGAAGTCAACGGTCCACATTTAAGCCAGTGAAACGCACCGTTTCATTAATCTAGTCACCCACCCAGTCAGCGTTCAGCGCTTGCGTGGCCTCAGTCAACCAAATCTCATCCAATCACTCCTCCACGCAGTGCACCACATGGCGCCCCCTCAGCAAAACCCTAAGCATGACCCAGACGCCGGAGCTCCGCTCCATCATCTTCCCCGACGATTCCCCGGTGGCTCCCACGGCGGCGCCATCATAAAAATTCCCAGAAATTCACGAGACCGCCACCATTCCACTCAGTTTTCCACGCTGGTTCCAAATATCACTTTAGTTTCTCCTAATTCTTCCTAGGTTTGGCAATTCGAAGAGAATAAGTTTCTAGATCCAAACTTCCAGTCACAATGAAATCCTCAATACTCACTCAATCTCAATTCTAATCATATATTCGTGACCTACACAACAAGATCTTCAATCCTATAACCTAAAATCAACAAAAGAAGAGAGTGAAAATGGAGTCACCTGGAAATGGAGATCTCTGAAATCGCGATCTCACAAGCTCAGCTACTCCAGAACAACTCCTTTGAACTTCCTTTGAAGCTTTATGCAAAAAGCAATGGCTGAAACCTCTTGAATGTGCCTCAATTTCCAAATCTGTTCATCATGATAATGCACTTGAACTGCTCGATTTCTTGAGGAATTGCACCAAACGATGGATGATTCTTGCTCAGTGAAGCATGAGGATCAAGAATCTGCAATAATCTTTGAGGTTTGTGTGAAGAAAATGCAAATTCGAAGAGAGAAATTTTGAGAGAGTTTCTTGAATTCTAGATCTGAAAATGCAGTTATGGCAGTTATGATTAGGGTTTCCCTATTTATACTTCTTGCTAATGATACTGATAATCATTTTAGCCCTTTACTAATCATGATTAGTGAGTTGTTAAGAAAATTGCAAAAATTCAAAATGAACCCCCATGGCCATAATGCACGTGCTCATCCCCATGTTAGGATTGGAATTCACTCAAGAACAACCAATGGTCAGGATTTGAAGATTATTTTGCTTGCATCTTAAGCCAAAAATGAATGGTGAAGATTTGCTTCATTTTGACCATGTGTGAAACAAGGAACATACACGCCTCTTTCATGCATGGCAAGGGCTCATTTTTACTCAAATATGGTTTTGAAAAAGGCTGAAGTGAAGCCTTGCCTTGGTTCTTTGTGAATTTTGTTTTGTAGCATGATATCATCCTTAGAACAAATGTGAAATAATGTGACTTTTGACCATGATTCCTCTTGCATAATTGAGTCAAATGATGTCATTTTGAGATGCCTTGAACATGAGAAGCACTTTGCAAAAAGAATGAACCAATTTGAAGCATTATATCAAAAGTTATGCCATTTTGAATTTCCATGCACACTTTGTGATCAAATGACCATAACTCCTCAACCATTCATCATATGGACATGAATTAGGACTTTTTGGAAAGGGGAGACAAATATTTATAACTTTCATGTTCACCAAAAATCCATTTGAAATCCCTTTGATATTGAAAAGTCAAGTTGAAAGTGGACCAAAAACTTGCCAAATTTGGAAACTTTGAATTATAGGTCATTTTCCATTTTTAGTAACTTTTGCCATGACCTTTGAATCTTCAAGATGGATGTTTAGAATGATGAATAGACCCCATTTGAACATGATTGAGGTGTCTCAACTCATTTCCCCACCTCATAGCCCTCAGTTGACTGCACAGTTGACTTTTGGTCCTCAGATGACCTTGAAATGTCTTGATCAACTTGAACCTCTACCACTTGGTGAAATTGCTTCAAAATGAAACCCTAGCTCATGTAAGCTCCTTATAACAATCATGTGATCCTCATCCCAAGAAAATACCTCATATCTTTGAGAAACCCTAGTTGGAAGAATTGCATTGATTAGGGTTGACCAGAGGTCACAACCCTAATCCAGAGGAACTTAAGGATGAACTCTGAAACCCTTGATGATGATAGAACCATGATGATAGTGATATATCCTTGCAGATAAGATGATGCTCAAGACCTTTGAATAATCAAGAAACCCTAATTGGAGCCCATACCCTCAGATGGTTGATGATCAATTCATAGAGACCCTCAAGCTTGAATCACCTAACTTCCCCATCTTTTGAAAAGACTTTGGAGGATGACCTTCTCATTTCCATATGAGATGCAAAATGCAATGCCTAATGCCCTAAAACATGAAATCCAATGCCCCAAACTAGTCTCAAGAAGAGGAGGGCAAATTTTGAGGTGTTACAGTTTCCCCTATTCAATCCACTGTGAACCTGTCGATATGAACAGCCTCGGCTTTCAGATGATCAGGGTGAAGAGTGGTTGAATACCAATAACAAACGAACAATTTACGCTCCACTGGAAATTTTCTTTTTGTTATTTTTTCTGCTTTTCTTGAACCCCAAAAACTTCTTTGATTTTTTTCTTGGACCCCTACACAAATATTTTTTCTTTCGCGCGGATGATCGCTGATCACCGCATTTGAACCCCGACAACTTCATGTCACTCCTGCTGCCAAACAATGAACCCCGTTCTCCATTTGAACCCCAGTCGCCTGACGATAACTCTCGATCGTCGTTGTGAACCCCGTTCTCCAGAAGACACCCTGCGTCTCCTTTTCTCCATTTGAACCCCGTTCTCCATTCTCTTGTGATAATTCCGTTGGCAACGTCGGAAATAACACCAACCACCACTCTGATGGCGACATACCAGAGGGTACACCTTCACAAAAGGAAGGTAACATGTGCATTTCTTCCCTTGAAGACACCCATAACGACTTCTATTGGCCTCGCCAAAGTCTAAGGTGACACATGATCAGAAGACAATCCTGAGGACCTCATCCCGGATACAATCTTCAATTCCAATCCCCATCTCCAGTTGAACCCCGTTCTCCAGAAAATGCCCAGCACTTCCTTTTCTCCTGGTGGACCCCAATCTCCGCACTGATCGCGTAATGTTCTCCAATCTTTATTTCCATCTCCGCACGACGGAATCTCTTCCTCCAATATCGCGCTACTGGGGAATACTGTTGGTTCAAAATCACGATGCCAAACTCCTCAGAGTAACATCTTCACCAACCAGCTAAACCAACTCTCAAACGGTAACCACGGCTCGAGACTAGCTTATGCTTGCAATACCGATGCATGAATTTTACAGCGTAATGCTCCATAACCATGGAAATGCTACGCAATTAGTTATGCAATATGCTATGCTTCTCTAAATGATGAATGCATAAAAAGTATCCCCCTCAGGGGACGGTGTAACACGGTGGGAGAACTGACTTTAGTTAAATGTTGCGGATAGCAAGAGTCGCCACCGACTTTTATTTTATCCAAAAGGAAAGGACATAAAAGAACAGGAAAGACCTTAAAAAGATTTTGAGTTCGGGGGGTAGGTTATACAAAGGGAAGGTATTAGCAACCTTTATATCCATGGTTATCCATGGGCTCTTAGTTACTTAGCTCACTTTGTTTGTTTGCAAGAGTGTAGTGTGTGATTAGAAAAATTTCTTTAAGTACTTTGTAATGACCCTCGTATGGGTGTATACAAAGCCTAGTTTAGAAATTGTGAGGTGTAAAAGTAATTTCGAAAAGCGTGAGCAAGTAACTATGAGATACCTACCCTAGATTAAGTCTTTCGTGTTCTCGTATATTCTTTCAATGGTAAGACTGTCCCTATTATTAAGGAATAGGTAGTCATTACCTTGGATGTGTTTAAGGGACGGGCGTAGGGTCATCGTATGGTCAATGAAGGCAACATAAGGGGTGTCTTTAGCAACTCGTAGGGACTATCATCATATTTACCGAAGGGACAAGATCATTATATCGTAGGCAACCTCGTAGGGACTTGATCTTTTAAGTTTATAGGGACTTGATGATTTTTCTGTTTGAAGGGACTTTGCTTAAGACACCCCTATTTTCGAGGGACTTGACCATTTAAAGAAGGCAACCAAGAGGAATACCCTAGGAAGTACAGATGGCGATCAAAGATCGACCTACGTGTGTGAGTGTTATTTTTCAGATATTTGTCTTGAATTTAATTTTCTAAGTTCAATTATTTACAGTTAGTTTTTTTGCACTCCCTAAATTACTAACCACACAATAAATATTTACAAAAATAAAAGTAAGAAAAATAAATTCCTAAACTATTACATGGCTATGGGACAGATACATAATAATCAGGCGAGAAAGAATAAATTTACAACCTATACATTTGTTCCTAATATTATAAATAAAACAAAATTAAAATAAGGAAAATAATGAAGCAAAAATAGAATAGATAAAAGCAAATAATAATAAAATAATAAATAAACAATGGTAATAAAGCAATAATAAAATAACAATAATAATAAAGTGATAATAAAAAGGTTAGAATTTTAAAAGAAATTATTTTAGGTTAAACAAGTTAGGTTTTTTTAGAAGTTATTAGAAAAATATGAGTTTAAAATAAATTAGTAATAATAAAAGAATTTAAAATACATTAATGTACAAATTATAAAATAAAAGAGTTATATGAAAAATATTAAGTTAGTTATTTACAAAATAAATAAAGATTATAGAAAATATCAAATTATTAGATTAATAGGTTTATTATTATTATTCAATTAGAAAAATGGTCAATTAGATTTTATTTACAAAATATATAAGGATTTATTATTATAAGTAAGTAATAAAAAAAAGTTATTAAAATAGTTAGTATTTATTATTTATTTACAAAAAAATATAAAGGTTATAGAAAAATATTAAATAATTAATTTAGTAGGTTTTCACGCCCTACATTATTAAACCACGCAGTTAATATAAGATCAATGGCAGGAATTTAAATGACAGAAAAATAAATGGCAGAAAAATAAAATGGCAGAAAATAAATGGCAGAAAATAAAATCCTAATTATTACAACGCTTTGGTGCAGTTACATAATAAAAATGGCGAAAAGTAAAACTGAAAATATTACAAGTTAAAACTTAAAATATTACAAGGGCGAAGCAGTTACAGTGTATGAATAACATAAATATGAGCGAAAATAGGAAATAATAATAAGGTTTGTTAAGGTTTAAGAAAAGGTTTATGGTTTAGAGGAAACAACACGGTTAAAGTTTTAGGTTTGAAATTTAGAGTTTGTGGCGAAATTGTCAGGGTTTAGGAAAAATCAGGGTAGTTAGTTATGAAAAAAAATGTGCAGATCTAAATATATGTATATAAAAAAAAATATGAATTAAAAAAAACAACGGCGTTGCTAGCGCAAAATTGCGATCATCGCAACTGGATCGGATAACACAAATGTCACGCCTCATACACGTATATGTGAAAACGGCGTATTGACACGATCCGATCCGAAAACATAATCAAATTATAACATAAAATAGAAATATATATATATTTAACCAAACCGCATGTATCTGGAATACATAACACAGTCACACATATGAACATGTATTTGAAACACAGTAACAAATATATCAACAAAATAGATAAAGTATATATCATATATAAACTATTACCAAACTGTGTGTGCGATAGTATAGATCAGCCACTCTCAGTTTCTCTTTTTTGTTCTGTCTTTCGGCCTCCCTCTATCAGTCATGCTAGTAAATATATATAGGAACAAATTAGGTTAATGATAATGGGCCTAAGTTCCCAATATTAAATTAAAAACTGAATAAAGTTAAATAATTAAAATAGTTAAAATTAAAATAAAAACTAATTAACCTATTTATTTATTCTAGACCCAATATAAAAATAAATAGACTCAAAAAAAAAAAAAAGTCGGGCACCAAGATGCTCGAAAAAATAAAATGAACACGTCAAAATAATCAGCGCGAAATAAATGACTCGGAAAAATACAGCGTTTGGTCGGATTTTGAAATAAAAATTATGACCGTTTAAACCGCTCAGACTGATCAACATATGACCAAAAATAGTCGTAAAAATATTTTTAGCATGTCAAATTAAACCACGTGAACCGCAGATTAATGTTACCGACATTTGCAAACTTAAACTTGACATTTTTTCGTTGACTAATTTTAGGCACAGTTAAAAATTTAATTTGACCAGTCTGTTTGTAAATTCCAAGAAATTATTCCGGCTAATATTAAGACAGAAAAAAATGTTATGCTATGAAGATGATGCAAATGAATGTGAAACAAAAAATTGGTTAGAGTTAAAAATAGAGGGCAAATTTTGGGGTGCAACAGACGGCACGAGCAACTCTGTTGAGGAACTCGATATCGCTCCAATCTCCGACCCTGCTTGGGCTAACACCGATGCCGAGGAAAGAGTAACCCTCACTGGGGATGACCTCCACTGAACTCGATCTGCTTGGCGACTTTACTGGGGAAAAAACTACCAATGCACACCCCTACCGGGGGAACAGCTGTAACACCCCGATGAAATTAAGATAATTGTTTAAATTAAGTTAATATTTTATTTATTAATTTAATTGAATAATTAGAAAATTATTGGATTATTAATATTATTTTGGGATTATTGAATTATTATTATTATTGGAATAATAATATAATTTGGAAAATATATAAGTTGGAAGTTAGAAAAATCCCATTTTTTGGTAAAAAGTTATTTTTCACGTGAAAAGGGAAAAGAGGCAGAAAGGGCAAAAAGCAAAAGAACGAAGGTTGAAGGAAGGGAAAGCTTGGAGCGCAGAGACTGCCGGATTTACTCAGGTAAGGGGGGTTTATCATCGATTAATGGGTATTATGGGATAATATGTAATGGGTAGTGATGAACCTCTGAATTTGACTCTGATTGAAATGATATGTGATGAAACTGTGAATATTGATGAACGAAATTGGATGATAATTGATGAAATTCGTAGGAATTAGGTGTAGTAAGGTTAGCGATTTGAGAAGTTGAATGTATCTGAGTTGTAATTGATAAAACGAACGAACGTGTATGAAACATTGGACTGTGAGAGGTTGGATCTGAAGGATCTCGTAGCAGAGAAAACCCATAGCAGATCTGGAAAACTGGATTCTGGTCATACGCGTATGGCACTAGGCAATACGCGTATGGGATGGCTTGAAAATGGGGGTTTTGGCGCTGGTACGCGCCATACGCGTGTGATACGCGTATCCCTGGAGTGGTACGCGTATGGTGTATGCTATACGCGTATGAGTGAAAGAGGTGATGTTTTGAACGGGAAAACGTCTCTGTTGGTACGCGTATGAGGATGTGGTACGCGTAGCATACGCGTATGGGCGTGGGCGATACGCGTATGGGATGGGCGAGGAAATGCGCCATACGCGTATGGGCATAGGCGATACGCGTATGGGCAGACTTGTGGTTTTCCTGAACAATGGTTGTGCAGTTTTTGGTTGTTTAGGCTGAGTGATGTACTTAGCTGAGGTATGATGTTGTAGGGATCACTTCCCGTTGTTTTGAATAGTATAGGTATTAGTAGAGTGTGCTAATACTATGATTAATTATGTGGCATGATATGATATGCTTTTGTTGATGATATGCGATGGTATACATGATGATGTGAATGTATGCATTTGCGAATAGACTGTTTTATGGCTTAGAGTGTGAGCATACGTTTATTCTTGTGTTGTTGTTGTTGTTGCATTGCTAGGTGATTAGCATGCATATTGTGGCCCAATTGGGGTGGTAGCTAATTCCCATGGTGAGGAATTAGTGAGTAAATCATTTTGATCATTGTTGATGTTTGCATGCTAGGTGATTAGCGTGCATAGCATGGCCCATTTGGGGTGGTAGCTAATTCCCATGGTGAGGAATTAGTGAGTGAGTCACTATGTCTCAAATGAGTGGGACTAGTGAGCTTGGTAGCCGTGCCGGGATTGGACGGTGAGGTTGAACTATATGTTCACAAAATAGTCGGTACCGCATGCATGGAGTCTCATTGCATAATATATGTATGGCGTGTAATATGAATGGATGTATTCCAATATTACACGTGTATTTGTGTTGGTATTGTTGTGTTGTTATGGAGTATGATGTTGAATTAATATGCTGTTCCTGAATGGGTGTTTTGATTAGGGTGATGAAGTGTGTTGAATCACTTAACATAACATGATATTTTCTAATACTCATTATATTGATTGAGGAACTCACCCTTACAACTATTTTTCAGGTAACGAGAAATGAGTTGAGTAGAAGCTAATTGTTGGAGTCTAGCGTAGTCTCCGTAGTGGGTCGTGCTCTGATAGATGTAACATCGGGATGGGTTGTCTTAACTTGTTTTGAATGTTTTATTGTTGGTCGAGAACCATTTTCCATGTAATGTTTTACATGATTGATGAAATTATATCCGCTGTGTTTTATGCAATTGTTTAAGTTTTAAATTAATAAAAGAGCATGACCTCTATATTGTTGAATGGTGTGAATATTCTGTGTGACACCCTTGAAGTGCATAATTACTCTGAATTGTTATATGTTTATTATTTTAATTTAATTATTGGGGTATTTTAGAAGGGTGTTACAACAGCAACCTTCAGGCCTGGCTGCTGAGGAAACACCGACCTCAAATCCACTGGGGAGATACAGAATATTTGATACGGAACACCCGTCGACTCTTCAAACACTGGTATCCACCATCTAACCACAATGTCAATTTTCCACTTTTGAGAGCTCCCATACTCATTCGGTCTTTTCCGATTCATCACCTTGTATTCTCGACTTCTCCCTACTTCAAGAAAATCGACCTCCTTAGATTCGTGCCAACTCTCCAGTTCTTCAGACTTTGAAGAGTCTTCTTGATTAACCCTCTAGGATCGTCACACTTCTTTCGCCGTCTCTACACCATTCTTCAATTCCTCGTCCCTGATTGGACCTCAAAGGAATCTCTTGTCAAAAAGAAACGCTTCGCACCACAACCTGCAAGTGAGTGAAAATAACCAACAACACCTGCAAAAGAGATCGTCAGATAAAACGTGCCCCAGGCGCGCCGAAATTTCAACACCCCGGTCACTCAACCTTCCGAATAAGATTTCAAGTTTCAATCCTCTAAACATGCATTGGAAGAGACCCCTATATCTCAAAATGCAAAGATTCTCATCAGAATAAACGGATGTTTTTGCAATCAAAGCGGTAATGAAAACAAAAACAAAATTATTTGACTGAATATGCATTTATTGATTGAAAAAGGTGGCTCGTAACTGAGCAGTACACAGGAAGCAATCCCTGAAAAGAGGTAATTACGCACAAAAGGAAAATCTATCCTAATGGCAATGTGAACCCGTGATCTCATTAAGTTCCAACCCGATTACAACCCATATGTCCTCAAGACTCTCCGCGCTTTCTGCCTTCCGAAACAAGACGCTTCCGACCGATCTCCGCTTTCAGATTATCCATGTGTCATAAATACAAACGATCATGCCAGACGCAGTTGTTCGTTTCACTCCCTCTTTTTCCTGGACCGCCCTTTCGGGTTTTCAATCCACCGGGATACCATTTTTTGCCCAAGCCGCCCTTGTGGGGTTTTCGACCTGCCGGGTGTACAGTTTTTTTTTCCTTTTTATCCCTAATTTCTGCCCGAACCTTTTTCATTTTCATTTTTTTTTGGTTCGCCGGGATGCCCATTTTTGCCTGGACTATTTTATTCTTTCCGTCCAGCGGGTCTCTTATACGAAGTATTTTTTAACCGCGTCCGTATTCACAGGGGATGGAAAATCCTCACCATCCATGGTCGTCAATAACAAGGCTCCGCCAGAGAAGACCTTCTTGACCACGAATGAACCTTCATAATTGGGTGTCCACTTGCCCCGATGATCGTTCTGAGGAGGAAGGATCCTTTTCAACACCATATCTCCCACATGGTACACACGAGGTCGCACCTTTCGGTCAAAAGCACGCTTCATCCGTTGCTGGTACAACTACCCATGACAAATGGGCGCCAACCTCTTTTCCTCAATCAGGCTCAACTCTTCATACCGAGTCCTTACCCATTCAACCTCTTTCAATTTCACATCCATCAAGACTCTCAATGACGGAATATGGACCTCAACTGGTAGCACAACTTCCATCCCATACACAAGCGAGAAAGGCGTTGCCCCAGTAGATGTACGCACTGAGGTTCGATACCCATGCAATGCAAACGGCAACATCTCGTGCCAATCCTTATAGGTCACGACCATTTTTTGCACAATCTTCTTAATATTCTTATTAGCCGCCTCGACCGCCCCATTCATCTTTGGACAATAAGGAGAAGAATTGTGATGCTCGATCTTGAACTCCCGACACAGTTCTACCATCATCTTGTTGTTGAGATTAGAACCATTATCAGTGATGATTCTTTCGGGAACCCCATATCTGCAAATGATGTCTCTTTTCAGGAACCTAGCCACGACCTGTTTCGTCATGTTTGCATAAGACGCCGCTTCCACCCACTTGGTGAAGTAATCAATAGCCACTAATATGAACTGGTGCCCATTCGAAGCCGTAGGCTCGATCTTTCCGATCATATCAATGCCCCACATAACAAACGGCCACGGAGACGATATCAAACTCAACGGATTTGGAGGCACGTGCACCCTGTCAGCATAAATCTAGCATTTATGACATTTCCACACGAAGTTAAAACACTGAGCCTCCATTGTCATCCAGTAATATCCAGCCCTTAACAACCTTTTCACCATCGCATTCCCGCTGGTGTGGGTACCAAACGATCCCTCGTGCACCTCTTTCATCAATTGGCTTGCCTCTTTGTCATCGACACATCTGAGCAAAACCCAATCAAAATTCCTCTTGTACAGAACCCCATCTTTATTCAGATAGAACGCCATGGCCAACCTCCTCAGAGTCTTTCAGTCCTTCTTAGACGCTCCCTCAGGATACTCTTGGGTCTCCAGATAACGCTTGATGTCATAATACCACGACTTTTCATCATCAGGCACTGTTTCGACAACAAACACATAAGCCTGTCTATCCAGCCGTCCCACCTCAACACTAGGAACTTGATTCCACCACTGCACTTTAATCAAAGAGGCCAGAGTAGCCAAGGCATCTGCTAAAGGATTTTCTTCCCTCGGCACATGGTGTAATTCCACCTTGGTGAAGAACGTCAACAATCTCCTCGTATAATCCCGGTATGGAATTAAGTGGGATTGATGCGTATACCATTTCCCATTAACCTGGTTCACAACCAAAGTTGAATCTCCATAAATAACAAGGTTCTTGATTCGCAAATCAATCGCCTCTTCGACACCCAAGATACAAGCTTCGTATTCAGCCACATTATTGGTGCATTCAAATGTTAGTCGGACAGCAAAAGGAATGTGGGATCCCTTCGGCGTAACCAAAACAACACCAACTCCGCTACCATTCATGTTAACGGCCCCATCAAACATCAGAATCCATTCGGACTCAGGGTCAGGCCCCTCCTCCGGGATAGGTTCCTCACAATCTTTCGATTTGAGAAACATGATATCCTCATCAGGGAACTCAAATTTCATCGGTTGATAATCCTCAATGGGTTGCTGGGCGAGGTAATCAGACAATACACTCCCCTTTATTGCTTTTTGAGAAGTGTACTGGATATCGTATTCAGTCAAAATCATTTGCCATCTCGCAACCCGTCCGGTCAATGCTGGCTTCTCAAATATATACTTGATCGGATCCATCTTGGAAATCAACAAAGTGGTATGAACCAGCATATACTGTCTCAGTCGGCGAGCAGCCCATGCCAAAGCGCAACAAGTTTTCTCGAGCAGTGAATATCTTGTTTCACAGTCGGTAAACTTTTTGCTAAGGTAATAAATTGCATGCTCTTTTCGACCAGACTCGTCATGCTGTCCCAGTACACACCCCATAGACCCCTCAAGGACCGTCAAGTACAGGATTAACGGTCGCCCCTCCACATGAGGCATCAGAATCGGAGGCTCATACAAATATTCTTTTATTTTTTCAAATGCCGCTTGGCAATCATCATTCCACCTGACCGTTTGATCTTTTCTCAACAACTTGAATATGGGTTCACACGTGGCTGTTAGATGAGATATGAACCGTGAAATATAGTTCAATCTACCTAAGAAACCACGAACCTCTTTTTCTGTTCTCGGTTCAGGCATTTCTTGTATCGCTTTTGCTTTAGCAGGATCAACCTCGATTCCCCTTTCACTTACAATAAACCGCAACAACTTGCCGGACCGCACTCCAAAAGTGCACTTATTCGTATTCAACCTCAATTTGAATTGTCTCAACCGGTCAAACAACTTGGCCAAGTCTACCAAATGCCATTCTTCTGTTTGTGACTTTGCTATCATGTCATCAACATAGCATTCGATCTCATGATGAATCATATCATGAAACAAGGTCACCAAAGCTCTTTGATACGTGGCACCGGCATTCTTGAGACCGAATGGCATCACCTTATAACAAAAAGTGTCCCATGGTGTAATGAACGTTGTTTTCTCCATATCATCTGGCGACATTTTAATTTGATTATAGCCAGAAAAGCCATCCATGAAGGAAAACACCGAGAATTGAGCTGTATTATCTACCAACACATCAATGTGAGGTAATGGGAAATCATCTTTCGGGCTAGCTCTATTCAAATCCCGGTAGTCCACACACATCCTCACCTTTCCATCCTTCTTCGGTACTGGCACAATATTCGCGACCCAAGGCGGATAATTAGTGACAGCTAGGAAACCAGCATCCAACTGCTTTTGTACCTCCTCTTTGATTTTCATGGCCATCTCGGGTCGAGTTCTGCGCAACTTCTGCTTTACTGGAGGACAATCTTCTCTTAATGGCAACTTGTGTACAACAATATTGGTATCCAACCCTGGCATATCTTGATAAGACCAGGCGAAGATATCAACATACTCTTTCAACAGTGCTACCATTCTGCTCTTGACATTCATCTTCAAAGCGACCCCAATTTTTACTTCCTTTCTGACCTCCTCGGTGCCCAGATTAACAATCTCAACTTGCTCCTCGTGCGGTTGAATCACCTTCTCCTTTTGTTTCAACAACCTGGCTAACTCTTCCGGCAGTTCACAATCTTCTTCGCCTTCTCCTTCGGCATGATAGATCGGGTTGTCGAAGTCATATAGGGGTGTAACAGGATTGTCATCAATGAGATCCGGAGAATAATCGCATCTGCATGAATGTTGATTCATGCGTTGCTTTAGAGCCGGAACGAGACAAATTAAAAGGAAGGAAAATGAAAATAAACATTGCCATTTTATTATATTATTTTTTTAACTGCAAAAATAAATGAAAAACAGAGAACACCGCTTTTAATGCGAAAAACATCCGTTTATTAATGATGCAAATACTGCAAAATGAAACACATGAGGTGGCCCTTACAATGGACCATTACGTTTTGGGCAAAACGTATGGCTTTCATGCAAATAGAATTAACAAACAGAAATATTACTCTTCACGCAGAGTGACAGTGATGATCTTTTCGGCTTTCCAGTTCTGGATCTCCATTTCTGGTACGCACGATTTTATCCATGAGTCAAGCTCGCAGTCACTGTCAGTCTCTTCACCCACATCACAGATGCGGCCTGGATCTAGCATTCCAGCACTGGTGAATACGAACGGTTGGCGACGACCTTTATTCTGTCCAGACAAGCCTTGGCCAGACTGATAACCGATCCCAAACTTATCCTCCTTCACCGCAACATCTATCACTCTTCCCCAACCTAGGGCCTCTCCACTTTTCACCACCTCCACAGCCTGTTTATAAGAAGAAATGGACGGCTTCTTCTCTCTCTCAGCGAAAACGGCATTCTCCACCTTGACGGTTTCAAACGCCTGGCTTGGTGTTTCAAATATTTCACCGTCCATTTCCACGTACTTAAATGAAGACAACTGGCTGACAGAAATATCTTCCTCGCCGCAAACTGTCACGACTTGCCCGTCCAAGACATACTTTAACTTCAAATGTAGATTCGAGGTTACTACCCCAGCAACATGTATCCATGGACGACCCAACAAACAGTTGTACACCGCCTGAATGTCCATGACATAAAACACAGATTTGAACACCTCATGACCAATCTTTACGGGGAGCTCAGCTTCCCCGAACACAACCCTTTTAGAGCCATCAAACACTCTAACCACCAGATCATAAGGCCTCAAAATCAATCCCTCGCAGTCCAATTTAGCCAAGGCCTTCTTAGGCAATACATTGAGTGACGAGCCCGTATCAACCAAAACATGCAAAACACAGCTCTTTTACACTCCATCAAAATGTGTAGTGCCCTATTGTGATTGCGCCCATCCATAGTAAGATTGAGATCAGTGAAACCCAACCCATGGCTGGCATTAACACTCGATACCACTGTCTCTAATTGATTGACTGTAATCTCCTGCGGGACGTAGGCCCTCTTCAAGATCTTCAACAAAGCATCTCTATGACCTTCTGAACTCAACAGCAAAGATAAGATCGATATTTTGGACGGAGTCTGCTGCAAATGATCAACAAGTTTGTACTCAGACTTCTTAATAATTCTCAAAAACTCCTCGGCTTCAGCGTCAAACTCACTTTCCGACTCAACAGGCGCCTGTGCCGCTCTAGGAGTATCCTCATTCACCACCTGCTTTCCTTTTGCCCTGGCTAAAGCCTCGGCCTTATCTCTCTGCTCTTTTTCTACATCACCACTTCTCAATGTGTTAGGTGCAAACAACCTCCCGCTGCGAGTGAAACCAATAAGCCCGACATTGTCCACCTTTGAAACGGTGGTATCAACTACAACCTAATCTTCCTTCTTTTCCCCATTGCAATACACCTCACCACCATAGTCCCATGGCACGGCACCATCACCTTCATACGGAATAGGTCCAGGTACCGTCATGGTAATTGGAGCCACATCTGCCGGCACTGACAAGTGGACAGGATCGAAATAGATGGTTATCGTTGAAATATCCTCCTTCTCCAAAGCAACTTTCTCGAATTGGAGACTTCCCTCATTCATCATTTTCTGAACCGTCTCCCTCAATGTTGCGCACCCATTTGTAGTTACAGCACAAGCAGCACAATAATTACCACAACCAGGAAAAACTCCATTTTTTAACAAATGACTCTTGACCACAGACATTGGGGTCCTCAACCGATCCACATCTGTCACCTAGATTTTACTTTTATCCTCAGAAATTACATTCACTGTCATCTGACCATGCGTCGGCATGGGATTAGCATTAACATTCGGCGATGGTGCGAAATTGATGGCCTTGGAATCCACCAAGTCTTGGACAACATGCTTAAAGGCTTTACAACTCTCAATATTGTGCCCGGGAGCACCAGAATGGAACTCACACTTGACGTTCTCATCATAACTTGCAGGCCTCTGATCTGGTCTTAACGGAGCTAACGTCCTCAACTGTACCAACCCGAGATCCTTCAACTTCTTCAACAGAAAGGCATACGTCATGGGTGGCATATCAAACTAGCGATCTGCCATCCTTCCCCTAACTTGGTACCCAACCCTTTGTGTTCTCTGCTGAGGTGGTTGTTGTTGCTGTTGCTGTTGAGCGGGTTGATTATCAGCAGGAATCGTTACTGCAGCAGTATGCTGGTAGTAATGATTCCTACTGTGTCCTCTTTGGGCATATAAAGCAGTAAAGTCACCCTCTTTCTTGCGCTGACCATTTCCGAAGGGCTTCTTTAATCCAGACGACGGAGCATTTCCTTGTATTTTTCCCATTTTCAACCAGCTTTCAATCCTCTCACCAGCCACTACTATATCCGCAAAACTAGTAACTGGACATCCCACCATCCTCTCAGCAAAAGTTCCCTGAAGAGTACCCATGAACAAATCTGACATCTCCCGATCCACTAATGGGGGTTGAACCCTGGCAGCCAACTCTATCCACCTTTGTACATACTCTTTAAACCCCTCGTTCGGCTTTTGAGACATACCCTGCAACTGGGTACGACTTGGTGCCATGTCAGCGTTAAATTGGTATTGTTTGAAGAAAGCATCCCCCAAATCCTGCCAGCTCTTTATATCTGACGATCTCAGCTTGGTGTACCACTCGAGAGACCCTCCAGATAAGCTATCCTGGAAAAAGTACATCCAAAGCTTCTGATCCATGGTGTAGGCAGATATCTTTCGAACAAAGGCCTGAAGATGAGTTTCCGAGCAAGAACTTCCATTGTACTTATCAAACGTGGGCACCTTGAACTTCTGTGGGATCACAATCCCCTCAACCAGCCCCATATTTGTCATGTTAATAGTCCCAGGAGTGGTATGGCTTTCCAGAGCCCTAATCTTTTCTGCTAGCACCTGAATCTCTTTGTTCGGTGGTTGAACACCATACTGACCGAACTGCTCATTCAGCATAGAGAACTGATCCTCTTCTTTATCCTCCACAGCCCCAAAGAAAGGAGAAAACTGAGTTTCCTTCAGAATGTTGCCAACATGACCTGGACCACTGCCTGCAGCAAAACCAAGACCACCACCATTGTTGATGACTACACCACCATTAGTTGCCTTCCTTCTGGGATCGCCACCACCCCTAGAACCACCAGGACCATGGTTGGAGTTACCCTATTGACTATTGCCATTATTGGCAAACGAAGCCAGCTCAAGCTTCTCCACCTTCTCGGCGATTGCTTTCTGCTTCAGGGAGAACCCTTACATGGCGTTGATCAACTCACTCATCTTCTCTTTTAGCTCGAGAATGTCAGCGTTGGATGGATCCATTAGTCTGGGTTTGTTGCGTCTGGTAAAGTATCTGTGCGGACGAGTTACGTGCAGAGGGATGATTCTGCGTGCGCGAGCAATGATTTCTGTAACAACCAAACACATTAGAAACCGACACCTGCAAAATAGAGGACAAGTTATTATGATTCATGCATGAATGCAATGTTTATCCGTATGAGGAACATTTTGTCCTTCGATCCTGGCTTCATGGAGACGGATAATAATTCGACAGCAACATTCTGACATCAACCATCTGGCTTTGCCATACGGAACAGAAAGTTGTGCTTTAGCAAAGATATCACCCGACCATGTGTGTGTTAAGTAAGTGTAACACGGAAAAGCAAATAATGCTTTGAGATCAATCACTGAATGAGAATAACCACTGTATAGAAAAAGTGCGCAACACGTGCGAGAGTCATATATCATATCTGATACAAATCAACTTTACAATCCTCCAGAATCGGAAAGAAATACGAGCAAGTGAATTACGTCAACATGCCTGACGGTAATCCAACACATAATAACAACTGCAATAAAAGTCTACTATGAAGAAGGTCCTACGGAAGGCTCTGCATCATCAACCATCCCGGTAAGCTTCATAGTGAACCTGAGCTCAGTGTTCTCCTGCTGAAGTCTTCCCACCTCTTTCTGATGAATCTTCATCTGACGGAAATAATGGTCCCTCTCAGCAAGATAGTGATCTCTCTCGGCCATAATCTTCGCTTTCTCTTCTTCCTTAACCCTCAGCTTCGCTTCCCACTCTGTGGTAAGGGCTTTGGCTCTAGCTTCCCTCTGAGTCCTCACAAGGACTTGTCTCTTCTTTTCATCTTCAATGACTTTCAAAGCTCTAGCCAACTGCTCTTTGGTAAGGTCGTGCTCCTTCGTAGATGACTCTAAAGCTTGGCTGATCTTACAGTAATAGGCGGTGTCTTTCTCAAAACGCTTCACCTCCTGAGCATGTCTCTTAGCCTGGTCTTCTGCTTTCCCCTTGATTTCCTGATTAGCCAGTTGAATTCCAGCAACACTCATTTCTATCTCAGTCTTCTCTGCTTGCAGTTGATCTCTTGCCCTCCTCATCTCAAGAAATTCTTCCATACTAATAGAAGAGTGTGGCTCATCAATCACCGAATACCAAAGATCACCCACAGGAAATGGCAGTCGAGTGAGCTCAACCCTCCTTCTGAGCCAATCATCAAATGGAGGAAAAGACCTGTTATTAGCTCTACCAAAAGGAATCTTGCCTTTCCTTTGAATGTTGCGCCATGCATCAGACACTTGCTTCAACAATGACTGATTACCCTCAATCGGGAAGTAGAAACACTCCTGAATCTCGCGCTCGAGGGGAAGAACCTCCATAGAAAATCCCATTTGTCTCTTAATAAGCGTCGGGTTATAATTAATACACCCTTGAACTCCTATAAGGGGCACATTGGGAAAACTCCCGCAGCTGTAAATAAAATCTCGTCCAGCCACATCAATGTGAGTCCAAGCTATGTCCTTGGCTCGCAAACCCATCAACCTGGTTGCCCAACTTACAATATGGTCAAGAAAGACAAAGGACCCTTGGAAGGAAAATATCCCATGAACCACTTATATAACAATTGAGCACAACATCTAACCAATCCTCCACGCCGCTTCTCGTTCCGATTATGGACGAAATAATAAACATCCCCAATCAAGGTAGGAATGGGATTCTTCTGAGCAAACACCCGGATGGCATTAATATCCACAAAATTCGTCTGATTAGGGAACATAATAATTCCATAAATGCTTACGGCAAGCAAAGCACAAACAGTCTTCCAATTACCCAAAACAACATGTTCCTTGGCTTTGGCCTCCAAGAAACTCAGATGAAAACCGGGAAACTTTCCTTTCTCCTTCAAACCTTTCTTAGTCACTTCCGGGCTCAAATAAAGAGCACGAGAAATCTCAACAATAACAGGTTCTTCCTTGGTAGCATAAAAAGGAATCTGGTTTCTGACCCGAATGCCCAGAATACCGGCATAATCCTCCATCAAAGGTCCCAACAAATAGTCTGGGAAGACAAAACATCTCAAACCCGGATCATAAAACTGGAGAAGAGTATGGATGGCACTCCTATCCCCATCTGTGAGCCTGAAAACCATCTTCATAATACTGCCATAAGCCTCACGGAACATCCCCACATGGTCAGGCGTAATCAATGCTATCATACCCTTCAACACGCTAATCTCTGGATCAAAGAAACTGTAGACAACATCATCTTTTAAGTCGGCCCTCATATCTGGAACAAGGATGTCTCTCAACCAGAATCTCAATCAAGAATGTACCCTGCATATGGATAAACATGAGTTAGATGCGGATAAATGCAAAATGGGAATGATGCAGATGCATGAATGCAATTCATAGTGCCATCCTCCAAGACATCTGAACATCAACTCTACTGGATTCCAGGCTCAGAACTGATCACAACCATCCAAGGGACTAAGTAACCACAAATCCAACTCGGGGGTTCCGAAATAAACGGAAATGGAGGATACATCACCATCATCACTGGAAAGTCACTGAACGGATAGCAACAAGATCATCTGAACAAGTAACCCCAAATCTAACCCGGGGGATCCGAAATAAACGGAACCCGCTAATAAATACCACGGACAGAACTCCGGCGTGCCAGAAATAAATATCCATAAATCCAACTTATAAATAGAAACCCAGATCACGAACCGAACCAAAGTCACCATCAAAGAGTCACCAACAGAACCTGTACCTGTAGGAACCAAACCCCTCCCCTCACAGGTGAATTCTAAAAAGGTCATCCTAAGGCGGATAATTGGTCTCGATAATCGGACGAGATACTCAACGGGTTTGCCCATTCGGGTGTACCGTGCAGCTCTCATAAGATCATCTAAACCAAAGATCCGGGAAAGAACGGTCACCGAAGTCAACAACTCAAAAGAGATAACCCAACCATAGTGGAAACTCCACAAGGAATAGCTCTCTCAAAAGAACCTCGTCCGGCTGTGGTATGTCACGTCGCAACAATATGTTGATCTAACATGTGAGGAAACATGAGACCACGCTAATCCTAGGTGTATACTCGGGCTTGGGTTTTAGCCCCGCTCAGAACACCCACCCCCAAATCAAAGGAACCACACCTGTCCAGAATCCAGCACAGTGATAACATGATGCATGCAAACATATATACAAATATACATATAATCACAGTATAATAATCACAAATGCAATAAATAAAGCAGTAAAAGCAACCCAAACTACCCTAAAAACTACGCTAAAGAGCGCTAGGATTGACTCGCTTAGGGAAGATGGACCAGCAAGAGGTCAACTCTGTCCCCAGTAGAGTCGCCAGCTGTCGTGACGCGAAAAACAACCGGCGGGGAAAATACAGAGCCGCCACCGACGCTATTCATCCTATGACGGAAAGGGAGCACAGGACTAACCTAAGAAAGGGAAAGGAACGGTCTTACGACCAGAGATTACAAGGTACGGGAGTCGGTTATGCAAGGAGAAGGATTAGCACCCCCTCACGTCCACCGTACTCGACGGGATCCACGCTCAAAAGATAGCTCAAAGAAAAGGAAAAGGGTTGCTAATAAACTGCTCAAAGAAACTGCACAAACTGGAACGATAAACAGGTGAGGGAGAGAAAGAAGACGGAGGAAGTGGACTTGGCAGGAAGTTGCATCCTAGGCGTACGTAGTTTGTCAAAAACAAACATCAGAGTCAACGTAGTTCGGGAAAAGGAGACATGCTCGCTAAGACATCGCATCCTATGCCTACGTATCTTCTCTATCCAGAGGAGAATCAGAGCACTCGTAGCTCGGCTAACGCACGCTGAAACAAGACACCAAAAAGGGCGCTGAGACGTCAAAAGAAACACCCAAAAGGAAACAGAATGCCAATACATGGACTTACACCCGACTCCTAACAATAACAAAAAGGAAACAGAATGCCAATACATGGACTTACACCCGACTCCTAACAATAACAAAAAGGAAACAGAATGCCAATACATGGACTTACACCCGAC
The DNA here is from genome assembly GCF_024323335.1 of Lathyrus oleraceus. Classification (NCBI taxonomy): domain Eukaryota; kingdom Viridiplantae; phylum Streptophyta; class Magnoliopsida; order Fabales; family Fabaceae; genus Lathyrus; species Lathyrus oleraceus. The sequence goes on along the minus strand of NC_066582.1, from coordinate 322,491,122 downwards.
TCCTAACAATAACAAAAAGGAAACAGAATGCCAATACATGGACTTACACCCGACTCCTAACAATAACAAACGCTAACCAGCGAACACCAAAGAAAAAGGTTATCAGAACGGACCCCAACAAAGTAACCAAATCCTGAATAAACTCTCGATATGTATAACCAGTCACCACAAATGAACCCCAAAGATGAACCCCAAGTGAATAACAATCATCACAAATGAACCCCGAAGATGAACCCCAATATGAACCCCAAGTAATAACAATCATCACAAATGAACCCCAAAGATGAACCCCAATATGAATAACAATCGTCACAAACGAACCCCGAAGATGAACCCCAATATGAACCCCAAGTAATACCAGAAGAAATCCCCCAAGGTATGAACATACAACACCCACACACGCTGAACAAACGGGTACTCATACCAAAGAAAACAAATGCCAGAAACAAAGGCACGAAACGGTAAACACCAGTTGAGAATAAGGGTGAACCAACAGAAACTCAACAATGGAAGAGGGAAACAACACAAATATAAAAGAAAGCAACTAAAGGGTGAACACACGCGAAAACAAAGAAAAGGGTGCCCGGAGAGATTGTCCTCAACCTCCTGCCTACGTATCTCATCTGGTATGAGAATCAGGGCAACGTAGTTCCCCTTACCAGGGGTAAAACACTCTCCTAACCAGAGACCGGGGATACAACAAACTAATAGGGAGACTAAGACTCGAGCCTAATAGTTGTCATGCAATCAATATCCCCAAGTTGAGGTCTCTAAGAAGAACTTAACTCATCCTGGAAGCGAGTAAACTCAAGTCTAAACTCTATATACGTTCAACTTCCTCAGAAGTTAATCGTACGACTCCTACAGAAATGGAGATGATAACAGGAAAACAAATGAACACACCAACACAAGTAAACAAACATCACACACTATATCCATACAAGAGTCTCAAACAATGGGTGGGCTTTAGTCAAGAGGGGTCATATCAACCTCGACAAACAAGCCAAACTATAAGGGTAATCAAATGAGCTCTTAACCACTGACATTGAACGTCAGGGTGAGCAGATCAAAATGGTAATGAGGATGAGACCTCATAGCTCTTAACCCTGGCCAAGGTGAGCTCACGACACAGAAAGCGTGGGGTCCAGAAAGTGGGATCCTTTTCCACTTGACAGACTCTGGACAAAAGATCTGGGGCACGTGTTCAGAAGCATCAGCACGTAGTGCAATCATAAAGAACGACACACTGAATAACGGGGAATCGGTTACAGATCTCTACCTTCCGTCAATTGCCTCTTCTCTTGGAGGTCTTATCAAATAACACATGCCTCTTCTTGGAGGTCTTTGGACACAATTTTAAACAAACACAAACAGAGTCTCTGAAGGAGGACTTGCCAGCAAAATGCCTGCCAAAAAGGTGACAGGACTCCAGACTACATGAAGTAAGAGGCTAACTACCTGGGTGGTGTGTCAACCATAATTCAATGCTCAAGCAAGAGCTAAAGCAAGTAAGCAACTAAGGTACCTGTACAAAGACTAAACAGTTAGTACTTCAGTCATAAAACCAGAAGACAAGCAGTGAAACACTCTAACAGTTACACAATTCAATGCATAAGTGCTCTGACACTCAAATAAGCTCATGAGCTCACCACATCAATTAAAACCCTACAAAACAAAAATAGGTCAGAACTCAATGCATTTTGTATCTCACAAGGTGGGAACAAACCCAATCATCAATGATGAGTATCCAAACCTGAAATAAGAGACAAAGTTAGTTCATGTACATTCAATCAACACAATAAAGCATAAACAAACAATGGCATGAGATGAATTGAATCAAGATCACTCCTAGTCAGAAGTAGGGTCCTTCAACTGACCACCCCATAATCCACACTCCAATGATCCAAAATCAACCATAAACCCCTTGAAAACTCAAGTAGCACAAGCTTGCACTCAAAACTTGCTCACAATGGCTTCATACCTCTTCCAACACTTCTTAAAGCCTCTAAAAGATGTGTGACTTGAATGAATACACCAATCAAATGACTCAAGACTCACAAACAGGGATCAAACCAATGCATAAGAGGAAAAGGCTCACACCAAAAAGAAGACCCCAAACCAAGTTAAAGAATGGACCAAGAACAAACCCTAAAATTGGGTCGAAACTCTAGTACAAAGACAAGACTCAAAACCTAACCAAATGACTAATCCAGGACCCATCCTTTTGCACATCACACATTCAAACACTCCCTTCAATGTCCTCAAAAGGACCAGCATCAAATCAATGATCAAGTATCTCAACTTGTTTATGTAATGTAATGACCAAAAATATGCACAAAATGAACTTCCAATTTAGAAAATTCATATCAAATCAGAAATTCATGTAATGACTTTGGGATTCTTTGTATAAGTTCTTTATGCCATGAATGTTCAATATGCAAAAGATCAAGTCAAAAATGATGCAAATGCTATGTGAACAAAAATGCACCAATTCAATGTCAAAAATATGACACAAATTGTCACATTTTTCTCTATGTGTCAAAAATGATGATAACAGGTGAGAAAAAATCCAAACCAGTGACCAATAATTCATGTCATGTATGAATGTCATGTATGCAAAAGAGTGGATCAAAAGGTTCAAAATTGAGGATTTCACAATGCATTGAATGCACTAGATCAATTTGGCACAATATTGATTCAAAAATTCCCACATAAAAATCCAGACATCAAAAATTCTTGAACTCAACACCATAAAAAAGTAGACACAAATACAAAACTATGAAAAAAAATTAGGACTCAATTGGACAATTTTTGGATTTTTTATGAATTAAACAAAATGACCAAAACAATTGTAATATAAAATAGAAAAAGGAGGGAAATGGATTATTTGAATTAATCAGGAAAAATCAGAGACCACAGGATCTGGCGCGCATCTGAAATCAACGGTCCATATTTAAACCAGTGAAACGCACCGTTTCATTATTCTAGTCACCCACCCAGTCAGCGTTCAGCCCTCGCGTGGCCTCAGTCAACCAAATCTTATCCAATCACTCCTCCACGCAGTGCACCACATGGCGCCCCCTCAGCAAAACCCTAAGCATGACACAGACGCCAGAGCTCCGCTCCAGTCATCTTCCCCGACGAGTCCCCGATGGCTCCCACGGCGGCGCCACCATAAAAATTCCCAGAAATTCACCAGACCGCCGCCATTCCACTCAGTTTTCCACGCCAGTTCCAAATATCACCTTAGTTTCTCCTAATTCTTCCTAGGTTTGGCGATTCGAAGAGAATAAGTTTCTAGATCCAAACTTCCAGTCACAATGAAATCCTCAATACTCACTCAATCTCAATTCTAATCATATATTTGTGACCTACACAACAAGATCTTCAATCCTATAACTTAAAATCAGCAAAAGGAGAGAGTGAAAATGGAGTCACCTGGAAATGGAGATCTCTGAAATCGCGATCTCACAAGCTCAGCTGCTCCAGAACAACTCCTTTGAACTTCCTTTGAAGCTTTATGCAAAAAGCAATGGCTGAAACCTCTTGAATGTGCCTCAATTTCCAAATCCGTTCATCATGATAATGCACTTGAACTGCTCGATTTCTTGAGGAATTGCACCAAACGATGGATGATTCTTGCTCAGTGAAGCATGAGGATCAAGAATCTGCAATAATCTTTGAGGTTTGTGTGAAGAAAATGCAAATTCGAAGAGAGAAATTTTGAGAGAGTTTCTTGAATTCTAGATCTGAAAATGCAGTTATGGCAGTTATGATTAGGGTTTCCCTATTTATACTTCTTGCTAATGATACTGATAATCATTTTAGCCCTTTACTAATCATGATTAGTGAGTTATTAAGCAAATTTCAAAAATGAAAAATGAATCCCCATGGCCATAATGCACGTGCTCAGCCCCATGCTAGGATTGGAATTCACTCAAGAGCAACCAATGGTCAGGATTTAAAGATTATTTTGCTTGCATCTTAAGCCAAAAATGAATGGTGAAGATTTGCTTCATTTTGACCATGTGTGAAACAAGGAACATACACGCCTCTTTCATGCATGGAAAGGGCTGATTTTTACTCAAATATGGTCTATGAAAAAGGCTGAAGTGAAGCCTTGCCTTGGTTCTTTGTGAATTTTGATTTGTAGCATGATATCATCCTTAGAACAAATGTGAAATAATGTGACTTTTGACCATGATTCCTCTTGCACAATTGAGTCAAATGATGTCATTTTGAGATGCCTTGAACATGAGAAGCACTTTGCAAAAAGAATGAACCAATTTGAAGCATTATATCAAAAGTTATGCCATTTTGAATTTCCATGCACACTTTGTGATCAAATGACCATAACTCCTCAACCATTCATCATATGGACATGAATTAGGACTTTTTGGAAAGGGGAGACAAATATCTATAACTTTCATGTTCACCAAAAATCCATTTGAAATCCCTTTGATATTGAAAAGTCAAGTTGAAAGTGGACCAAAAACTTGCCAAATTTGGAAACTTTGAATTATAGGTCATTTTCCATTTTTAGTAACTTTTGCCATGACCCTTGAATCTTCAAGATGGATGTTTAGAATGATTAATAGACCCCATTTGAACATGATTGAGGTGTCTCAACTCATTTCCCCACCTCATAGCCCTCAGTTGACGGCATAGTTGACTTTTGGTCCTCAGATGACCTTGAAATGTCTTGATCAACTTGAACCTCTACACTTGGTGAAATTGCTTCAAAATGAAACCCTAGCTCATGTAAGCTCCTTATAACAATCATGTGATCCTCATCCCAAGAAAATACCTCATCTCTTTGAGAAACCCTAGTTGGAAGAATTGCATTGATTAGGGTTGACCAGAGGTCACAACCCTAATCCAGAGGAACTTAAGGATGAACTCTGAAACCCTTGATGATGATAGAACCATGATGATAGTGATATATCCTTGCAGATAATATGATTCTCAAGACCTTTGAAGAATCAAGAAACCCTAATTGGAGCCCATACCCTCAGATGGTTGATGATCAATTCATAGAGACCCTCAAGCTTGAATCACCTAACTTCCCCATCTTTTGAAAAGACTTTGGAGGATGACCTTCTCATTTCCATATGAGATGCAAAATGCAATGCCTAATGCCCTAAAACATGAAATGCAATGCCCCAAAATAGTCTCAAGAAGAGGAGGGAAAATTTTGAGGTGTTACAGCCAGCTGTAATAATCCTATAGACCTCATTGTCTGTAGTCTCTAGATCCACTCCTCCATCAGTTCCTCTTCCTAGGAACTTGTTGATAATGCTTGGTGAGAATTTCACACATTTACCCCTTACAAACACCTTGCAGAACTCCCTGCTGCTCTTTTCATAAATATCCTCAGGGATATTCACAATAAACTCTTTTACTAACCCCTCATAACATTGGGGTAGAGCAACCACAGTCTTCATTAGTCCAGCATTTTTGATCAAATCAATTACTTCCTTTACCTCTACAGCCTCTTTTCTAAGCTCTCTTTCAACATCTACCCTCCTCTGAATGACGCATTTCCGTTTTGCAGCACCATCTTCTAAATGGAAGGAGATATTATCTAGGTGCACAACAGCAGCTTTGCCAGGAGACTTCTTAACAGCCTGCCTTTTTGCAGGGGAGATGTCTGGGACATCGTCTTCGACGTCCTTATCAGAGTCAGAACTGTCTCTTTCTTTCCTTTTCCTAACCTCAACTTTACTCCAAGATTTGGAGGGTTCTACACCAACAACCTTTTTCACTCTTCTTGCTGTTCTCATTTTAGCCACACTTTTTCCTTTTCTAGTCCTCAGTTTCTCAGCTACACTTGGTTTTACAAGATGGACCAAAGTGTCATCCTCTTCTTCAGAGCTTTCTTCCTCTAGGTCAATAATATTCTCCTGAGACATATTTGCTGGTTTTTTGCTAGGTAGGGTTTTTCCTAGAGAACATAGCCCCTCAGCAGCCACTTCCTTTTCTGATCTAGATGAGTCATCATCTTTCTCAGCTTGGGGTTCCTCCTCAGGAGAGGGGTCCCTTCTGGACAAAGGGGTAGAAACACCCTTGACTGAATGCCCTTCACTTAGTATCCTAGTAACTAGGTTCCTAATGGCACGATCAGCATAATGCATGTCCTTTGGAAGAGGAGATTTATCAGGGATATTGCCTTGTTTACTTCCAGCCGTGGAAGAGGGACCTGGGGCGTCACCGGGTATCACACACAGAGGAGTGACGTCCAACACGTCTTCATCTAGAAACTCCATGGATGAAGTCTTTGCATGAAGAGAGGGTTTTGACCCAGATGATGAAGGATGTTGAGACATGTTGTTGAACTTTTGAGAGAAATTTCTTTGCCCTAGCAGAGGTCCTCTGAGAAGTTTGATGAAGATGGAAAGAGTTGTGTTCAGGTAGCGTGTGCAGATGACATAGATACTATTTCCAATATAAGGTAATGATTCATCTTTAATGTGGCTCTTTCTTTTAATTGGGCAGAAAATATTTTTATTACCTTTTCCACTCCATATTAATTGCCATAATTTCTCAAGAATCCAAATCCCTAATTTCCCTCTTACATATTCAAGTTGAATATCATCCAAATCCCCTGCAACCTTGTCAGCTAGTTGCATTTCATGCTTTAGAACTAAGAATTTATTTTCCACATATTTTCTAATTGAGTGATGACAACAAATAATGTACTTGGTCCAACTGTGCTGAATATGATTTTTGGACATAGTTGCAACATACAGGTTGTCATAATACAATGTCATGACATCGTGTGTGACATTGTATGCAATTATCAGTAGTTTCATCCAACCTAGTTGAGAACAGCTGCTTTCATCTAATATACTTTCATCATCAACATCATTTTTATCTTTCAAATGTGTAGGAGCAGGAGGAGTCCTTTTACTCTTCATCTCAATCTTCTCCACATTGTTCTTGGTACTTTTGCTTTGAGATAGACACATAGTCCCTTGTGTTCCAGTTCCAACAAAGCTCTTTCCAATTTCAGACTGCATATGATTAGTCACATGTCCACCCATTTGATCTAACTTCTCAGCTATTTGGGTCATCATGACCTTTTCTCCTTTGAAAGTGAGTTTAAGTCTGAGCTTCTGTTGTGACATCCTTATCTGACATTTCCCACAGACTTGTCCTCTAGCAGCTATACTCATCTTCATCCCTTCCTTTTTGACATATGTATACTTTGAGGAATAATAAATTTGAGAGCTCCACATGTAACAGTTGTCTTTAGTCCTGATTCCTTTCATGATTACTTCACTGTCTTTGTTAGAGATTAGACATTCAGTTTTGGTGAAGTTAACATTCAGACCTTGGTCACATAGTTGACTGATGCTTATTAGATTTGCAGTCAAGCCCTTAACCAGTAGGATATTGTCAAGTTTAGGAACTCCAGGACAATCAAGCTTGCATATCCCTTTTATTTCACCATTTGCTACATCACCAAAGGTTACATGGCTTATGGCATGAGGATGAAGATCAGTTATCAAGTCTATGTTTCCAGTCATGTGTCTAGAACATCCATTATCAAAATACCACTCTTCTTTGGCTAAGATTCTGAGGGGAATGTGAGCTATTAGACTTGTAACATTAGTCTTAGGAACCCATAACTTCTTATTGTGCTGCTTGGGTCTGGGTTAATAGTGAGTCTGATGGTGAATAGGGCTAGGATAACCATACAACTTATAGCAGAAGGGCTTTAGGTGACCAAGTTTCCCACAGTAATGGCATCTCCATCTTTGGTGTTTCCCTTTCTGCTGTATCCTCTGATGTTGTGACATATGATGTGACATCTCAGGTTCACTTTTACTATGGCTGCATTTAGGTTTGGCTTGAGGTTTGCAACCAGTGTAACTGCTCTCAGGCTTAGACTCATTATACCCAATGCCAGATTTGTCTCCTGTTATTTGTCCAGTTTGAAGAATCTTGTCTAAGGAATCAGATCCATTGTTTAACATCCTTACATACTTGGTCATTTCTTCCAATTTAGCATTTAAGAACATAACTTCAGTTTTTTCCTTGGAGAGGGTTTCCACATGGTCTGCCTTTTCATTCTCTAGCTGTACTATCTTCTGACTTTCAACTTCTAGTTTGACATTCAGAACCACTGATTCTGTTCTTAATTTGGAGATGGTTTCCAAGTGTTCTACCTTCTCATTCTCAAGTTGAATTATTTCCTTCTTCTGGCTTTCAACCTGTTTACATAGCTCTACACTTTTGTGACACAACTTTCTGTAGGTAGAGGCCAACTCTTCAAAGGTTACTTCATCATCACTTGAGTCTTTATCAGAACCCCATCTTCCTGTCAAGGCAGTTACCAGATTTGCAACTTCATCTGTTTCACTCTCATCAGACCAAGTGACAGTAAGACTCATCTTTTGCTTCTTGAGGTAGGTTCCACATTCAGTTCTAATGTGTCCATACCCATCACATTCATAGCACTGTACTTCTTTTCCTTCTTTGGGCTTATCATCTGACCTTGCTCTTCTTTCAACATTGTTGGATATACTGGTGTCAGGTGAGATGTTCTTGACATTAGCCTTGGATCTTACATCCATCTTTTTCAGCAGTCTGTTGAACTGTCTTCCCATCATTGCTACTTCTTTTGACAAGTCTTCATCAACATCCTGACTGTTTTCATCTTCTATGTTTGACATGAAGGCCATGCTTTTGGTTTTCTTTTCAGAACCATCATTTAATCCCATCTCAAATGTTTGGAGGGAACCAATTATCTCATCAACTCTCATGTTGGAGATGTCTTGGGATTCTTCTATGGTTGTTACTTTCATAGTAAATCTCTTAGGGAGTGACCTGAGTATTTTCCTTACCAGCTTCTCATGTGACATATTCTCTCCCAGGGCTCTTGAGGCATTTGCAATTTCAAGAATGATCATATGAAATTCATGTATGTTTTCATCTTCTTTCATCCTTAGATTTTCAAACTTGGAGGTGAGTAGCTGTAGTCTAGACATTTTAACCCTAGATGTGCCTTCATGAGTGGTTTTGAGAATGTCCCAAGCATCTTTAGCCACTTCACAATTGTTTATCAACCTGAAGATGTTCTTGTCTACTCCATTTAATATGGAATTAAATGCTTTAGAATTTCCAAGGGATAAATCATCCTCCTCCTTGGACCATTGTTCTTTAGGCTTCTTGTCAGTTGTGGCTACTCCTTCCTTAGTAATTACTGGATGAACCCATCTTGTTAACACAACCTTCCAAGCCTTATTATCCAGAGATTTTAAGAAGGCTACCATTCGAGGTTTCCAATAGTCATAGTTAAATCCATCCAAAATTGGTGGCCTGTGAACAGATCCTCCATCTCTCTCCATTGTACCAGAAAGTATTGCCCCTAGATCTCACCCAGAACCAGAGCAGGATGCCTGCTCTGATACCAATTGAAATTCTGGTATCAGATATGAGATGTCGAAGGTAATGTCACGACACTAATATCTGAGTAATGCAAACAAAATCAAGATAGAGAATAGTAATGCAAGATACACAAGCAATTGTTAACCCAGTTCGGTCCAACTCACCTACATCTGGGGGCTACCAAGTCAAGAAGGAAATTCACTAAAATAGAATCAGTTCAAAGACTCTCCGTACACTTCAACAAGTTACAGTCTTTCTCACTTAATCTCTACCCGTGCAATTTCTACCTAAGCACTCTTAGATATGAGAACCCACTCACTTCCCTACAATCACACCTGTGATCTTAAACAACAATCCCTTGAGAAAAGAAAACACTTTTCAATAACACACTCTTGATTTTACTCCACAGTTTCAATCAAGAAGACACACTCTTGATCTTGCTTCACAACTTTGATCAAGAAGACACACACTTGATCTTGCTTCATAACTTTGATCAAGTAGACACACACTCTTGCTTAACAGCTTTAGGGTGACAAATTACAACCACAAATCAGTCCAATTCAATCATCAAAAGATGACTTGAATGGATTACAAGTCTTACGACTAAATAGACACAAACCCTAGCTCTCTCTCTATATTTCGCTCAGTATTGGTTGTGTTGTAAAACAGGTTTTCTAAGTCCCTCTTTATAGAAGCTTCCAGCTGGGCTTGGACATCTTGAGAACCCTAAATCTATTTTCTAATTAAATCTTTTCATAACAGCTGGTTAGATCTCCTTGGAAAATAAGTAAATCAGGTTGTAATCCATGATTGAATGCTCTTGCAAATCAGATCTTCAATCATACATAGATTGCCATTAATTGTGCAATCACAAAACACCAGACATTCACACTGAATGTTCTGTGTACAGGATGTCATGACATCGGGTCTGACATCCTGGAAAAATCCTGCATAATTCCATACTTCCTTTTATAACTTCCAGCAGGTACAACCATATCAGATGCCATGACCTTGTGTATGACATCTTGAAACAATCCTGCATGAACATGTCTTTCATTTAAACTCCAGCAGGTACACACATATCAGATGCCATGATCTTGTGTATGACATTCTGGAACAATCCTGCATGATTATGTTCCTTAAGCTCCAGCAGGTACATAAGATATCTCATGTTAAGACATCACACATAACATCTTGTGAACACTCTTTGTTTTACCAAAATTGCTGCCAATACTTAGAACCAACAATCATCATTTCTGGAGAGGAGGATTTTGTGGTCAGTCACCTTTCATCCTTTAGATATATCGAGGCTGATGAGGATGCTTTGGAAACTTCTTTCCAAGCTCTTGAAATAGCCAATGCCACTTTTGTGGAAATGAAGGACCCTGTTGGGAAAACTTGTTCATCTTTCGCTTCTCTGAAAAACTCAAAGTCTAGCATTGAAAGAGGGAACCCTGAAGGTTGGGGATCAACTTATTGATGTTCGTGAGAAACATGATCGCTTTAGTCTGGGATATGTGCCTTCCGCTGCGAAAAGAGCCTTGGTACATACAAAGGACAACAATCAAAGCATCCAGGAAGTATTCCTTAATACAGGATTCATCCATGGAGACAGGGCCGACCCTGTGCAAGTGCAGCATAGGACCCCAAATATTAGAGGGCCCCAAATTTTGAATTTTTCATAAATATTAATAAAAATAAATAAAATGTTATTAAAAAAACTCACTAATTGAAAGAAAAATGTTATGATAAAAACTCAAAACATACAAAAATCAAGATTGATCAAAACTCAAAATAATTATAATTAAATTTATTTTTAATTAATACATAATTGTATTTTTGATATAATTTTTTTAATTATTATAATTGTAGTTTAAAAAAAAATTGGGCCCATTTTTGTAATTAGAATGGGGCCTCCGATATGATTGGGCATGCCCTGCATGGAGATCAGGTCAGCGCAATTAAAGACAACACCGAAAACAAAGATGTGCCATGTTTGGTTTACCGGTGTGAGACAACTTTTAAACAATTGGAAGGAGGTTGAGATCCCTGAGATTTTTCCTTTGCCAAAGTAATAATTGTTGTTTTTCCTTTCAAATCCTTAGCTCTGCCCAAGGCTAATGGATCATGTTGTAGGGACCCTTTCTAATTTCAAATAATCATTATCAGTGAATAAAAGGAATTACGTTAAATTCTTATTATTCATTTATTTGCTTTATTTTAAGAAAATGACAATCTTTTCAAAAACAAAAAAAAACTTTTTCCATTTGTGCATCTTTTTATTTTTACTTTTCTAAAAAAATCAATCATTCAAGCATGCATAATAAATGATAACCCCGTTGAATCCTATGAATTTACTCCCTCTCATAATTTTGACTCCCCTATCTACCAAGCAAAAGAAGATGATGAGGAAGGTTGTAATATCCCCGACGAATTGGAAAGGCTGCTCGAGCACGAGTCCAAAGCCCTTCAGCCACATCAAGAACCTGTAGAACCAAGCAACCTTGGCACATAGAAGGAGAAGAAAGAAGTCAAGGTCGGGACCACACTTGAAGCAAACATCAAAGAGAGATTGGTCAAGCTGCTACAAGAATATGTGGATGTATTCGCATGGTCATATCAGGATATGTCGGGCTTGGACACCAACATTGTTGTACACAAACTGCCACTTCAGCCAGACTGCCCGCCAGTAAAATAGAAACTCCGAAGAATAATACCAGATATGGCTCTGAAGATTCATGAAGAAGCCAAACGACAATTTGACATTGGCTTCCTCGCAGTGGCGAAGTACCCCCAATGGTGTCGCTCCCCGGATTTCCCGAATCCAAGTACAAACGCGAAAAGAGGTGGCGAGGAAAAAAGAGTAGAGCCGCCAGCTATGTACTTTTATCCCAAGAGGAGGGAAAGGTAGTACTGCATAACCAAGAGGGAACGGATAAAACAAAGTCTCGAACCAAAGAAAACCGAGTACGGGGGCCGGTTACGTGAAGGGAAGGTTATCGCACCCCTTCACGTCTGTGGTACTCCACAGGATCCACGTTTGCTATTTATGTCTAAAGTGTGTGTATAAAAAGTCCTATATGCGATGCGAAAGAAAGAAAATCAAAGTAGGGGAAAGAAAGAGTTATTGCTCGCACAGGCCCTACCCTACTGCATACGTATCTCAAGAAGGATTGAGAATCAGAGCACCGTAGCTCGGCTAACCTATTTTTGTTTGTTTTTTGTGATGAATGACGTTACTACACAATCTACCGGATGCTCGACCTTTGGAGACTTACTCACCTGTAGTAGAAGGAGTTAACGTGTTCTTAGGAGAAGAAAAATCAATGAGTTTGTTTGTTTTAGGAATGCTCATGCAAAAGGGAAGTCCTAGACGAAGGAACCGTGCTACCTTAATTGACATGCAAACGAGAGACTATACGAAGCCTAGCAATCCTATGGGGAGATGATCACACCATACAAAACAAACGTGCATAAAATAAACACGCCAACAAGGGGGCTCAAACATATGTGGGTAGGGCTTTAGTCAAGAGGGGTCATATCAACCTCGACAAACAAGCCATGGAAAGGTAATCAAATGGGCTCTTAACCACTGACATTAAACGTCAGGGTGAGCAGATCAATCGGGTAATGAGGATAAGACCTCATAGCTCTTAACCCTGGACAGGGTGAGCTCACGACAAAAAGTGGGGATTCAGAAAGGTGGAACCCTCTCCACTGACTGACCGGACAAAAGATCTTGGGCTTTTGTTTTGAAGCATCGACACGTAGTGTGATCTTAAAGAATGACACACTGAATAACGGGGGATTGAATACTAATCCCTTTTATCCGTCAATTGCCTCTTCATGGAGGTCTTTAGCATTGGTGCCTCTTCTTGGAGGTCTTTGGGCACAAAAGTAAACACAAAAAAACATTGCCTCCTATCGAGGTCTTCCAGCTATGAAAGCGGTAAAATACGGGAAAGATGTAAAAGGGATCAAGAGATCTACCACACGGATAAAGATCCGAAGTAACAGCAACTAAAGAAATAAGAAACCCAGAGATCTCTCAGGCTAGCACCATCAAAGAAAACAAGTCAGCAAAGCAATCACAATAAATCTCCAAATGGTATCCCACAAATAAAGTGGAATACCAAGCAAGCTATCTCTTCAAGAGTCATGTGAGCCCTCACAAAAAAACTCAATAAACAGGTTAGAGAAACAAGATGGAGTGCAATCAAGAGTTGCACCAAACAGAGAATCACATGAATCATGCCATTAAAGTTCACAAAAAGCTCACAAAAAGCAACCAAGGGTAGGAGGCCTAAACCTCTTGTCAAACAAATGCATTAAAAGGGTACCAAAACTCAAAGTCAGGGGCAAGGATCCACACATTGAGACATGACATACCTACTGATTGGAGAGATGGATTGAAATTGAATTGCACCGTTGGCTTTGCAGAATAATCTTAGGGTTTATATGAGAGGGAATTGGTTCGTTGCAGATGAGTTCCCTTCAGTCTCTGGAGGTTGCTCTGAATTAGTTAGAATCTCTCTAGGGTTTTTCCATTGAATTTTTTTTTAGAATTTATAACTTGATTTTCGTGGCTTTGTAGGCTCAAATGACAGAGGTCCAAGTCCAAGATTTTTCTGTTATATTTTATTTATTTATTTATTTATTTATTATTATTATTATTATTATTATTTTGTTTTGTTTTGTTTTTTTAATTTTCAAAACGCGTGGGCTTCGCCTAGCGAGCATGACAGTTTAGGAAATTCCTCTGAGCGTAGGTGATTCTGGTGGCTTTTCTTGGGACTCGCTAGGCGACCCATTCTGCTCGCCTAGCGAGCATGACAGCTCATGAACAAACTTTTGCTCCTTCAAGATTAACGTTTTGAATGATGAATAGACCCTATTTGAACATGTTGGAAGTAACTCAAATCATTCCCTGGCCATTTCACCTTCAGTCGACCAACAGTTGACTTTTGCCTTCATAGTTGAATTTTGAACTATATTGAGCCCCTTAAGCTTGATCCTTCAGATAGAGCCCACAAAGTGACTTGGATGACATCCTCTTGGAGCTAATTCTGATTGACATGATGAAATGCAACATGAAATGTTAAATGACCTAAAAAATGAATGCCTGAATGAGGAGGGCAAATTTGAGGTGCTACAGCTGCCCCTATTCAATCAACTGTGAACCTGAACGGATGAAGGCAGCGGCTATCAGACTTTCAAGGTAAACAGGGATTGAATACCAAAAGAACCGGAGAATTTGCACTCTGTAGTGACGAAGCGAGGAAAGCGAGGCCATTTACCGATGGCGGCTTCAAAACAAATTTGATATTTACCGATATCAAGGAAAGCGAGGCCATTTACCGATGGCGGCTTCAAAACAAATTTGATATTTACCGATATCAAGGAAAGCGAGGCCATTTACCGATGGCGGCTTCAAAATAAAATTTGATATTTACCGATATCAAGGAAAGCAAGGCCATTTATCGATGGCGGCTTCAAAACCGATTTGATATTTACCGATATCAAGGAAAGCGAGGCCATTTACCGATGGCGGCTTCACTGGGGAGGAAAAAGTGAAACAAGACCAGACATTTACCGATGACTGGGATGGAACTCGATGTTTACCGACATCGAACAAAGATGTTTATAAGTGAAACAAGGCCATACATTTACCGATGACTGGGAAGGAACTCGATGTTTACCGACATCGAACAATGATGTTTACCGACACCGAACAATGATGTTTACCGACACCAAAGAAAGAATACGCTTATGAAACGAAACCATTTATCGATGGCGAAAATGAAACACTCGATATTTACGGATAGCGAATCTGTTGGGGAATCTTAAACGACAAAACCATTTACCGATGGTTAACAAGCGGCCGATGTTTACCGACATTGAACAATGATGTTTACCGACACCAAAGAAAGGAAAGGACACACACGGGTGTTGACAGAACGATTTTTTGTAGACACCGTGAGAGACATGCCATTTACTGATGACCAACGATTGGAATTCGACGTTTACCGACATCGAAAGATGATGTTTACCGACATCAAAGAAAAGCACAGACATTTACGGGGATCAACACGACACTTACCGATATCGCAAGGATGATATTTACATATGTCAAAGTAAGGCAGACACTTACTGGTGACTAGATCGGAAGAGAATCAAACTTTCCTTTCACGGACTGGTGAGAAAATAAATCTCACTGGGATTATCGATTCTGAATGGTGCCAAGAGCAACTGCTGCAAATGTGCTACACTGATGTTGAAAAATGATCCGTCTCTTCCGGAGATATGATCCAATCTGGTTTAATACATGTATGCATATGTTTGAGTTTTCTATGGCGTAATGCTCCATACTGAATGGAAATGCTACGCGATTTGAGAATGCGAATGCAAATAATGATTACTACATGCAAGATGCAAAGGGAGGAAAACTCCTGCTGGGAGAGCAAATGATCACTTTACTGAGCACACAATTTCTGATACGATCTTCTAACTCTGTAGGGACATACAACAATTCTGCTGAGGATACTATTCTCGGAACGGTAGAGAAACCAACTCAACTGGGGAGTCACTTGTTGGGAAAACACCAACCTCTCGACCATGCCGGGGAAACAAATTCCGAACTCGACTTAGACGACCCAACTTCTTACACGACTGGACAGTGTTGAAACGACAGGGTCTTCCTTCGAATAAACTTTGGCTCATCTGCTTTAGCCATCAATCAAAGATAGTAACCTGCAAAACGACAGGACATACATGCCCCAGGGGATCGTATGGACAAGATATACTCAAGTTTACTCAACATTCAAAATGATTTTCAGATGCTTTATCTTTCCGCACGGCATTGTCTAGCCTTCATGTTTTTAGATGCAATGTTTATCAAAAATTCGGACGTTTTTTGCAAACAAAATAGTAAAAATAAAAAAACAAGAGAGCAATTTGACTGAATAACGACTTTTATTGATTGAAAATGGCCTATAAAGGCAAATACATCAGGAAGCAATTCCTAGGAAGAGGTAATTGCGCCAAAAGAGAAAATAAATTATCCTATTGGCAATGTGAACACGGCATTCCACTATTTTCCAATTCTGTTATGACTCATAGATCTTCACTTTCCCCCAAATTCCTTGCTTTCTGAGAAGAGTGATTGGACCGATCGTATCCTTCAAGATGGTAGACACTGAAACGCGATGAAGTATAGATAACTCAGACTATAGTCTTCGCTTTAATCCCTCTTTTTCCTGGATCGCCTTTTCAGGTTTTTAATCCACCGGGATACCCATTTTTGCCTAAGCCGCCTTTGCAGGTTTTCGACTTACCGGGTGTACATATTATTTTTATTCTTTATCCCTAACTTTTGCCCGAACCTTTTTCTTTTCTTTTTCTCTTGGTTCGCCGGGATGCCCTTTTTTGCCTGGACTTTCCTTTTTTTTGTTCAGCGGGTCAGTTTATGCGAAGTATTTTTTGACTACATCCGAATTCACAGGAGACGGAAAATCTTCACCATCCATAGTTGTAAGCATCAAGGCTCCACCAGAAAAGACCTTTTTAACAACATATGGACCTTCATAATTCGGAGTCCACTTGCCCCTGTTATCTGTACCGGGAGGAAGGATCCTCTTCAAAACCAAATCACCTATCTGATAGCTTCGAGGATGCACTTTCTGATCAAAGGCTTTCTTCATCCTTCTCTGATATAGTTGTCCATGGCACACAGCTGCTAGTCGCTTTTCCTCAATTAAATTTAACTCATCAAACCTGGCTTGAACCCACTCAGCCTCGTCAAGTTTTACATCCATCATCACCCTCAAAGAAGGGATTTCAACTTCTACTGGCAAGACTGCCTCCATGCCATACACAAGTGAAAACGGAGTTGCCCCGGTTGACGTGCGCACTGAGGTACGATACCCATGCAAAGCGAAAGGCAACATCTCCTGCCAATCCTTGTACGTCACAACCATCTTTTGCACAATCTTCTTAATGTTCTTGTTTGCCGCCTCTACAGCACCATTCATCTTTGGTCTGTAAGGAGAAGAATTGTGGTGTTCGATCTTAAAGTCTTTGCAAAGCTCTTTCATCATCTTGTTATTGAGATTCGAACCATTATCACTGATGATTCTCTCCGGAACCCCATAACGACAGATAATTTCTTTCTTAATGAATCGAGCAACCACTTGTCTGGTAACATTGGCATAGGAAGCTGCTTCCACCCACTTGGTAAAGTAATCAATCGCGACTAGGATGAAGCGATGTCCATTAGAAGCAGTAGGTTCAATGTTTCCAATCATATCGATGCCCCACATCGCGAATGGCCAAGGAGAATTCATAATATTCATAGGGTTTGGTGGTACATGCACTTTATCTGCATAGATCTGACATTTGTGGTACTTCCGAGCGTATTTGAAACAATCAGATTCCATGGTTAGTCAGTAATAACCGGCTCTTAACAACTTCTTGGCCATTGCATGACCACCAACATGGGTACCGAAAGATCCCTCGTGCACTTCCTGCATTAACACGTCTGCTTCGTGTCTAACCACGCATCTGAGCAGAACCATGTCAAAGTTCCTCTTGTACAACACATCATCCTTGTTCAAGTAAAAGCTTCTAGCTAGCCTTCTCAGTGTCTTCTTGTCATTCTTTGACGCTCCTTCAGGGTACTCTTGGCTTTTGAGGAAATTCTTAATATCATAAAACTACGGCTTCTCATCAATAATAGACTCGGCTGCAAACACATTCGCAGGCCTCTCGAGTCGATTCACAGCAACGTGTGGCACATGATTCTGCCAATGAACTTTGATCATGGAAGACAATGTGGCTAAGGAATCAGCCATTTGATTTTCATCTCGGGGTACATGATACAACTTTACTGTCTTGAAGAAAGTTAGGATCCTTCTGGTGTAATCTCTATAAGGAATCAAATGCGGCTGATGAGTATTCCAGTCTCCATTGACTTGGTTAATCACTAGAGCAGAATCTCCATAAATGTCCATAGTTTTGATCCTTAGATCGATGGCTTCCTCAATCCCCATGATACAGGCCTCGTACTCAGCTTCATTGTTGGTTACTTCAAAAGTCAATCTGGCGGAAAAAGGTATGTGTGCACCTTTAGGATTAATGAGTACTGCCCCAACACCATTTCCATTCACATTTACCGCCCCATCAAACATCAGTATCCACTTGTCATCGGGATCCGGTCCTTCCTCGACAAGAGGCTCTTCACAATCTTTCATCTTTAAGTACATGATATCTTCATCGGGGAATTCAAACATCATCGGCTGATAGTCATCAATTGGTTGCTCGACAAGGTAATCCGACAGAATACTACCTTTGATGGCCTTTTGCGACGTGTAATGGATATCATACTCTGTCAAAATCATCTGCCAACGAGCCACTCGTCCGGTAAGAGCCGGCTTTTCAAAGATATACTTCACTGGGTCCATCTTAGAAATCAACAAGGTAGTATGGTTCAACATATACTGTCTTAGTCGGCGAGCAGCCCATGCCAAAGCGCAGCAAGTTTTCTCGAGCAGTGAATATCTTGTTTCACAGTCGGTAAACTTTTTTCTAAGGTAGTATATTGCATGCTCTTTTCGACCAGACTCGTCATGCTGTCCCAATACACACCCCATCGAATTCTCTGTTACTGAAAGGTACATTATCATAGTGTAACACCTCAAAATTTGCCCTCCTCTCTTGGGACTAGCTTAGCATATTGAATTGTATTTTTTAGGTCATTAGGTATTACATATTTGCATATCATGTGGCTACATTAAGCAAGTCATCCTCCTAAGTCTTGATCAGAAGATAAAGAGGTTAAGATTCAAGCCTGAGGGTTTCATTGAATGGATTGATCACTAACCATCTGAGGGTTTGTGCTTCAAATTAGGGTTTCTTGATTCCTCAAGGGGGTTGAGCTTTATCTTGGTTAAAATGGTACATCATCATCATCATGGTCTTGTCATCATCCAAGAGGTTCATTGTGCTTGATCAGATGCCTTGGGATTAGGGTTTTGACCTCTGGTCAACCCTAATCATCTGCATTGTGTCAATCAGGGCTTGTCAAGGAGATAAGGTCTTCATTGAGACGAGGATCATTTTATTGGTTTCATTGAGCTTATGGAAGCTAGGGTTTCATCATTAAGCCATTTCATCAGGAGATTGAGGCTCAAGATCATCTATGCATAGCCAATTCATCTATCAGTCAACAAAAGTCAACCAGAAGTCAAATGATGGATTTGGAGGTGGGAGAGGGTTAGAGACACTTCATTCATGTCCAAACAAGTTTCATTTGACATTTCAAACATCAACAATGAAGAAAATAAAGTCGGATGAAAACTTTCCAAAAATAGAAAGTGACTTGTAATTCAAAATTGCCAAAAATGGAAAGGTTTTCTCCTCAAAGTTACATGTCCAAAAATGCTTCAAATGAAATTTTGTCCAACATGAAAGTTGAATATCTTGCTCTCACCTTTCCAAAAAGTCCAAGAACATGAATTTCTCATGTGTGGTTGGCAAGTTATGGATCAATCATTGTCAAGAAAGTTTGAATTTCAAAAGTGCATAACTTTTGCATCACAAGGCCAAATGGAAGGAGACTTTTTGGAGCAATTTTCTCTTGATGTGCACTATCATAATCATGCATCACATTTCATTGCAACTCATCACAAAAAAGTGCATTTTTCACTTGACTTAATTTGAATTTTGGAGGGAAAAAAGGCATTTTGAAAAATATTCATTGTATTCACTCAATTCCACTTGCATTTGCCTCTGCATCACATTTCCAATTGAATTGAAACAGAAAAATGCACTGTTACATTGGTTTTGTGCACTTGAGGGTGAAATTCTAAATGCACCAAAACTTCCAATTCACTTAATCTTTAGCATTAACACTAAACATGATTAGCAACATGCTTAACATCACATATAAAAGCTAAATCACAACTGTTTCATTGCTAATCTTAACAGAATTTGGAAATTGAGATCTAGATCCAAATTTTTTTTCATTTTTCTCTCAACTTTCTTCATCAATTTTCTTCATTCTTTTTGCCTTGCCTTCGATCTATTCATCATCTACATGCATTCTTGAAGTGGATTGAAGCAAAATCTTGGAGAAATCTTGAAGAATTATGGACTGTTGCAAGTAGCATCCTCCCATGGCAGTTGAAGGTTTCCACATTATCCAACACAATTGAGCTTTGATTCGCCATTCATTCACTCACATAGACCTTGGAGAGCATCTGTTTCCATGTTACAAGGCCAGAAAACCACAAATCCATTACTGTGCTTCAATTAAGGCCAGTTTTCGATTTGCTTAATTCTTGAAATCAATGGATGTGTTTGATAGATCTTTCCATGTAGAGTAATCTGCACTTTGATCCATTGAATTTCGTTGAGAAATGAGCGAGTTATGTGGATTAGAAGTTTCATGCACCAAAATGTTTCCCTTTGAATCTTTGAATTTAGGATGATTTAGGTTAAAATAAGTTGAGATTCGTAATGTACGTGGAAGGACGGTTCTAATGATGTGCATTTTGTTAATTTCTGAGCACAAAAGTTCTTGAGCTAGGGTTGCTGATGAACACGCGATGAATGTGTGAATTTTCGTTTCCAGAAGTAGTGTAGATCTTTGCCTGCGCTAGTTGCATGATGTTTGGTGTTATGCTCGCATGCAGTGGATCACGTGTCCTGCACTTGGCTTGAGCGCGCGCTGGTTTTCAAAAGTGCACTCGGTTCGATTCCGAGTTTAGGCATAATCATTTTGGCCTTTGTATTTTTTCCCTTAATCCATGCCATGTTCCTACAAGCTTTCACATCATTTTTTTTATTTTTTCCATCACTTCCAAAAATCATATCTCATGGAATAATGATCCAAATTGACTGGAATTTTTTGCATAATGATCCTTATCATGTCTACTATTTTTTGATGATTTTTGCAAAAATTGTGCACGCCTGGATTTTCATTTTGCTTAGGGAATGTGTGGACATGTGTTTTCTTGCACCTTGCTTACCATTTTGATTGTGAAATTCTGATGCTTAATCCAATGGAGATGAAATTTCACATGTGCAAACTAGACACCTTTAGGGAGTTTTTGGCTTTGAGTTTGTGATTTTATCGTTCCTGGTTTGTGAGATATGAGCTGTTGAATGTAGGTGTGACAATTTGTGTTACACCATTTCTTGTCTAACTTCCTGATTTTATTTACCATGCCATATGAACTTGAATTGATGTGAATTTTTGCATGCTGGCACTTCTGGATTTTAGGTTCACTTGTGAATATTTGTGGAATTTTTGGATGCATTTCCAATTTGTTTGGGATTTTCTCTTCTGTTTGACCATTTGTGGATTTTTTGTGAGTCATGATCTTAAATGATTTGTGAAATTCTTGATATGTATTGGATGGACTTGAAATTTTGTGGAGTGATTCTAGACATCTTGTAGTTTACCATGGCTTTAGTTTGATTCATTTATCTTGCACCAATTCTGTTTTGTGCTTGTGTGACGTTGATGCATGATTTTGTGCCTTGTATGAGCTTGTATATGCATACCTTGACTTAAGGATTTTAATTGACTTGCTTCCACTTGTCCAAATCGCCTGAAATTTGTTGTGATGATCCTTTAATGAGTGCTGTGTAGCCATGATTTTTCCTGGGATTTATTGAATTATTTTTGATTGGATTTGGATTGATTCATTCTGTTTGGTCCAATGAGCTTTGAAATTGCACACTTTGCCTTAGATGCTTTTTGAAATGAAATTGGTGTATGATATTAATGTGAGACCACTTGGACATTGTTCTAATTTAATTGAACTTGATTTGTGCCAATTTTCATGTTCTGTTTTGAATTATTTCTCTCCCTTTGACCCTAGGCCTTGTCCTAGGGGTTTGCTTCTCATGTTTGAGTTGTGTTTTCAGGACAAAAGGCATATGGCATGGAGGAATTAATTCACTTGGCTTGAGTTGCTTGTTTTGATTGATGTTGATTAACATTAAGTTTGTTTTGTAGGTGGCTTCTAAGTCATTTGTGTTGAGCATTGGCTTGTGCTTTGCTTGATGCATTGCTTGTGTATAGTTAACTGTTGACTTTTAGTTTGTCTGTTTGACTGTTTGAGCTGTGTACTGATTATGTTAGATTGATTTCAGGTACATTAGTTGCTATAGTTCATTGTGAACTTGCTTGTTGCTGTTGCTTGGTTGCTTAACCAATTGAGGTATAGCACCACTAACTTCATGTAGTCTGGAAGACCTGGCCTGTTACTTGGCCAGACACCTGTCTGAAGTCCTCCTTAAGAGGCAATACTTGTGCTTGTTTATCTTTGTCCCCAAGCAGGAAAAGACCTTTGTTAAGGCAATTGGCAGATACAAGAGATGTGCAATCCATCTCCTGCTATTCAGTTGAGTCATCCCTCTGCTCACACAACTGGTGTTGATGCATTGTGGATATTAACCCAAGATCCTTGTACAGTTGTACAGTTGAGTCAGTCATAAGTGTAGAAGGGTTCCCACTTTCTGAACCCACACTTCCTTTGTCTGAAGCTCTCCCTGGCCAGGGATAAGAGCTGTGAGGCACACCCCTCACCTCCTATTTCATCTGCTTCACCCTAACTCTCAATGTTAGGGTTAAGAGCTAACATCACCTGATACAGTTGGCTTGCTTTTGCAGCCTAACCCTTGTTTGAGCCCACCTTTGTCTGTATATAGTGTGTGCTAATTGTGAATGTTTGCTTTGTTTTGACTGTGCTTGCATGCTTTGCCTTGCCTGTTCAGGATTAGCTTGCAGCTTGTGCAAGTAGGTAGAAAACTCAACCTAGGACCATTGTGGAATACATGATAACTATTAGGCTCGAGTCAGTCTCCCTTCTAGTTGGTCATTTCCCAGTCTCTGGTTAGGAGAAAGTTTCTCCCCTGTTAAGGGGAACTACGTTGCCCTGATCCTCATACCAGATGAGGTACGTAGGCAGGAGGTCGTGCGAGATCTCTCCGGGCACCCTTTTTCTTTTTATGTGTGTTTGCTTGACAGTTGCTAGGCTCGAGTTCCCGACTCCTTAGGAACTTGTTGTTTGTTTCTTCTCGTGTGTGTTAGGAGATGGATGTAAGCCCAGCAATTGGCATTCCATATCCTCTTGTTGTGTGCTTGGAGTCCGGTATAAGTCCATCAAGTGGCATCTGGTTTCCAGTGTGGGTTTGTTTGGTTCGGAAGCTGATGTAAGTCCAGCTATTGGCGTTCGGGTTCCATGTTTGCCTTTTTGTGTTTTGTTTTGTTTCGGCGTGCGTGAGCCGAACTACGGCAGCTCTGATTCTCATTCCAGATGAGATACGTAGGCATAGGATGCGATATCCTAGCGAGCCCTCTCCCCTCTTCCTCCACCTGTGTTGTCTTCAGTGTGTGTCTGTGATGTTTGTTTTAGCAACCTTGTTCTATCTTTTGAGCGTGGATCCCGTCGAGTACGACGGATGCGTAGGGGTGCTAATACCTTCCCTTCGCATAACCGACTCCCGATCCCATTCTCTTTGGTCGCGAGACCATGCTTTTCCCAGGTTTACTTTGAGCGTTTCCTTTCCCTCTTTTGGGATAAATAACGCACGGTGGCGGCTCTATGTTGTTTTGTTTTAGCCCGCCGGTTGTTTTTCACGGATGCGACAACTGGCGACTCTGCTGGGGACAAGAAGTCGACCTATTGCTGGTCCATCTTCCCTAAGCGAGTCTCTCCTAGCGTTCTAGGATAGTTTAGGTTGCTTGTGTTGCTTTATTCATTGCACTTATTATTCTGATTGTGTATATATTTGCATAAATGTTTGCATGCATCATACTATCATGTTGATGTCCTCTGTACAGGTGGTTCCTCTGAGTTGGGGTGGGTGTTCCGAATGGGGCTAAAACCCATGCCCGAGTACACACCTAGGATTAGTGTGGTCTCATGTTGCCTCCTTCATGTTAGGTCAACATGTGTTTGGCAACGTGATGTACCACAAGCCGGACGAGGTTCATTTGATAGTGCCCTTCCTTTGTGGAGTATCCACTTTGGTTGTGTCACTTCATCTGAACTATTGACTTCGGTGACCGATCTTTCCCGGATCTTTGGTTTAGACGATCTTAGGAGAGCTATAACGGCACACCCGAAAGGGCAAACCCATTGAGTATCTTTGCCCGATTGTCGAGACTATTATCCGCCTTAGGATGACCTGATTAGAATTTACCTGTGAGGGGAGGGTGATTCTTACAGATGCATGTTCAGATGGTGACTTTGATGGTGACTATTGGTTCCGTTGATCAGAGTCATATTTATAAGTCAGATTTATGGGCATTTGTTTTTGAAACGCCGGAGTGCTATCCGTGTTATTTATCAGTGGGGATCCGTTTATTTCAAGATTCCCCGGGCCGATTCAGAGTTTGTTGTGGTTATCTGCTCAGAGATTGTCTGGTGATGATGGTGGTGTACCTTTCAGTTCCGTTTATTTCGGAACCCCCAAGTCGGATTTGTGGTTACATATTCCTTCAGATGGTTGTGATTAGTTCAGAGATCAGGCTTCAGTGCAATAGATGATCAGATGACTTGGAGGATGGCACTATGCATTGCATTCATTCATCAGCATCATCACATTTTGCATTTACTTGCATCTAACACATGTTTATCCATATGCAGGGACATTTTTGATCGAGATCTTGGTTGAGAGACTTCTTGCTCAGACATGAGGACCGGTTTGAAGGACGATGTTATCTATAGCTTCTTTGACCCAGAGATCAGTGTGCTGAAGGATATGATAGCATTGATTATGCCCGACCATGTGGGGATGTTCAGAGAGTCATACGGTGGTATTCTGAAGATGGTTTTCAGGCTCACTGACAGTGACAGAAGCGCCGTTCATACTCTTCTCCAGTTCTATGACCCGGGTTTGAGATGTTTCGTGTTCCCGGACTATTTGTTGGGGCCTATGATGGAGGACTATGCTAGCATCTTGGGTATTCAGATCCGAGATCAGATTCCTTTCTGTGCCATTAGGGGAGAGCCTGACATCCTTGGGATTTCTCGTGCTCTTTATTTGAGCCCGGAGATGATCAAGGAGGGTTTGAAGGAGAAAGGAAAGTTACCCGGTTTTCATTTGAGTTTCTTGGAGGCTAAGGCCAAGGAACATGCTGCTGAGGGTAGTTGGAAGACGGTCTGTGCCTTGATTGCTGTGAGCATTTATGGGACCATCTTGTTTCCTAATCAGAAGAATTTTGTGGACATTAATGCCATCAGGCTGTTTGTGCAGAGGAATCCCATCCCTACCTTGGTTGGAGATGTGTACTACGCGGTCCATAATCGGAACGAGAAGCGGCGTGGGGGTTTGATCAGATGTTGTGCCCAGTTGCTGTACAAATGGTTCATGGGGTACTTGCCTTCTGTTAATTCCTTAGGATTGGCATTAATTTTGTAAAACAAATAATGTAATCATCTCTGTTGTTTTAATATGTTGGGTTGAAGAAGTTCAACATCTGGACCAACATGTCATGTACGATGTCACGACATCATGCCTGTGACATCGTACATGTGTAGAAAACTGAATTAATTAATTCAGTATTTATTCTGGGATTAGTAAGGATATTTGGTGAATATCCTAACTCCCATGTGGAGGTCTTGAAGACTCAATCAGAAGATATATAGGCTCAAAATATGGAGATATATATGGAGAGATTCTAGGATTGAAGACCTTGTTTGTAGCAGAATTTTTCTGCTGAAGTTGTAACAGCAAAGAACAAGTCTGCTGCGACTTCTGAAGGCCCAAATCCAGTTGGGTGATTAGGTTATAAATAGCACATTGTAACCTAGTATTTGTAAGCCTCATAGAATGAAAATTTAGGGGTGTGTGTGAGGTAAACCTCCCAACTTGTGGGAAGGTTACCATGTGTTTCTCAGTGGTAAAAGCTGAGAGTGTTTGTAACTCAAAGCCTGTAGGCAAGAGTGATTTTGTTCTTGAATGAAGCTGTGAAGCAAGTTCAAGGTGTGTTAACATTACATTGTATTTGTAGTGATAGGAATGGAAACTGGAGGTTTCTATCTAGGAGTTCCTAGGTATAGATTGCATTGGGTAGGGATTAAGTGAAGAGTTGTAAACGGGTGAGTTTAACTCTGAATTAATACTGCTAATAGTGGATCTTCTTCCTGGCTTGGTAGCCCCCAGATGTAGGTCATGTTGGACTGAACTGGGTTAACAATTTCCTGTGTTTGTTTTCCTTCTGCATGTGTTTTTGTTACTGTCATAACTCAGCTGGTATTCCAGTCAGCTTACCAAGATGATAATAGACCTGGTATATAGCCTTCTGTTTGAATGTCAATCAGAATGTTGTAACATTCATCAGTGACAGTGTATACTGAACAATAAGCATGTTAGGTTCTGTTCAGTATTTATTTAAGTCTGTTCTCTTCCAGGATAACAGACCTGGCCGAAGGATCATTGTGAAACTGTTAAACTGGATGTTTGGACAGTTGATGCTGATGGTTGATACTGAAGTAAAGACTAGTTGGTCTTTTACAGTACTGCAAACTTAGCACAACATGGTACCAGGAACATAACAGAATCAACATATGTTCTGACTGTCGAACTGAATGTTGTGACATTCATTCTCAACAGCATGTGCTAAAGTGTAGGATGATTGGTTTTTCTGTTTAGGTATTTTTCTCAGGCTATTCTTCAGGGATTCAACAGCTGAACTAAAATCCAGGAAACCAACTACTAACCTACAATTAATGAACCTAACAAATAACCTAGTTGTTAGCAATCTAATAAGTGGAAATTAGATTAAAGTGTTCAACCTTTAATTCAGGAAATACAAGTAAAAGACAAACACACAGGAACAATGTAACAGATGATGTCCAAAATCAACAGTAAGACATCATGCTGATAATTGTGTAAGAAAACAACAGAAGTGAGTGCTAGGACTGATCTCTGTTGAGTCTTTCTTCCTGATGCAAAGAACCAGATGTTCATCCATTCTAGGGTGGCATAGAATGAGATGTCGTGACATCTGTGAACGTGTGCATATTAGTACAGTGGTTAATAACTATCTTGCTGTATTAGTTACAATGTTAGATCAGATGTCATGACTTGGAGTAAAACATCTGAATTCTGATTACACCAGAATTTCACCTTCCAGAGGTGCCTTTGTCGCTCTTGATCCTACTGTCAAGTGGTTAGTCAGGTTGATGGGTTTGCGGGCCGCTGATATAGCTTGGACTCATAATGGTCTGGCAGGACGAGATTTCATATGCAGTTGTGGGAGTCTTCCCAATGTGCCTCTTATAGGAGTTCAGGGTTGCATCAATTACAACCCGGTGCTTCTCAGGAGACAGATGGGGTTTGCTGTGGAGGGTCCTCCTCTTGGACGTGAGATTCAGGAGTCCTTCTACTTCCCGATTGAGGGCGATCAGGCCAAGCTGAGGCAAGTGTTGGACGAGTGGCGTGACATTCAGAGAAAGGGCAAAGTTCCTTATGGCAAGGTTAATAGCCGGTATTTTCCTCTATTTGATGATTGGCTTCGGAAGAGAATTGAGCTCACGTATCTACCGTTTCCTGGAGGTGATCCTTGGTGCCCTTTGATTGAGGGTTCGCGTTCTTCTGTCAGTATGGAAGAATTCCTCGAGATGAAGAGAGCCAGAGATCAGTTGCTTGCAGAGAAAGCTGAATTGGAGATAAGTGTTGCTCGGATTCAGATGTCTAATCAGGAGATTAGAGTGAGGATGGAAGATCAGAATAAGCGACATGCCATGGAAACAAAGCGCTTTGAGATGGATACTGCCTACTATGGGAAGATTAGCCAAGCCCTAGCATCGTCGACAAAGGAGCACGACATCACTAAGGAGAAGCTAGCCAGAGCTTCAAAGGTCATTGAAGATGAGAAGAGGAGGCAAATCCTTGTGAGAGGTCAGAGAGACGCCAGAGCCAGGGTCCTTGCTGCAGAATGGGAAGCAGAGAAAGCAAAGATCATCGCCGAGAGAGATCACTACATTGCCGAGAGAGATCACTACTTCAGACAGATGAAGATTCACCAGAAGGAGGTGGGGAGATTACAGCAAGAGAACACCGAGCTCAGGTTCGCCGCAGAGTTTGCGAAGATGGTTGAGGATGTAGGGCCTTCTGTGGGACCTTCATCGGGCTAGACCTTTCTCATTTGTGTGGATTACCGTCAGGCCTGTTGACGGAATTCATTTGCCTGTATTTCTTTCTCTGATTCTGGGGATTTGTATTTGATTTATATCAGCTTTGATGTATGACTATGGCGTTCTTTGTGCATTTTGCTATACGAGGGTTATTTTCATTCAGTGATTGATCTTCAAGCTTTATTTGCTTTACCGTATGCACTCACAGCACACACATGGTTGGGTGGTATTTTGCTAAATCATATATCTCTGATCTGTATGATGAAATCAAATGCTGAATATCAGAATATTGCTTCCGGATTATTATTTGTCTCGATGAAGCCAGGATCAAGAGATAAAGTGTTCCTCATGTGGATAAACATTGCATTCATGCATGATCATAATAACGTGTTTTTATTTTGCAGGTATCAGTTCTAACGTGCTTGATTGTTTCAGGAATCATTGCTCGTGCTCGTAGAGTTGTACCTTTGCACTCAACACGCCCTCACAGATACTTCACTAGACGCAACACTCCAAGGCTGATGGATCTCCCTAACACAGATATTCTCGAGCTGAAAGATAAAATGAATGAGCTGATCAACATCATGCAGGGTTTTGCAGTTGGTTAGAAAGCTTTGGCTGACAAAGTTGAGAAGCTCGAGCGGGCTTCTGCTGCTAATAGTGGTGTTAACCTGGATGGTGTCTCCAACCAGGGGCTCGGTGGTTCTCGAGAAGGTGGCAAGAGAACAACTGTGGGTGTAGTGAACAATGCTGGTGGTTTCGGTGCTGCCACAGGGGGTCAACCCGGTCTGATGGGTCAGAATATGAAGGATAGTCTATTCCCGCCATTCTTTGGGGTTGATGATGACAGAGAGGAAGACAGAGAAGCTGATCAGTTCTCTATGCACAACGAACCGTTTGGTCAGTACGGTGCTCAACCACAGAATAAGGAGATTCAGTTGCTGGCTGAGAAGATCAGAGCTCTTGAAAGTTATGCCACTCCCGGGGTTGTAAACATGTCAAATATGGGGCTGGTTGAGGGGATTGTGATCCCACAAAAGTTTAAGGCGCCCGCGTTTGACAAATACAATGGGAGTTCCTGCCCCGAAACTCACCTTCAAGCTTTCGTCCGTAAGATCTCTGCATACACAATGGACCAGAAGATATGGATGTACTTCTTCCAGGACAGTCTGTCCGGAGGATCCCTGGAGTGGTACACCAAGCTGAAGTCTTCCGATATCAAGAGTTGGCAGGATCTGGGCGATGCCTTCTTTAAACAGTACCAATTCAACGCAGACATGGCTCCTAGTCGTACCCAGCTGCAGGGTATGTCTCAGAAGTCAAGTGAGGGGTTTAAAGAATACGCGCAAAGATGGAGGGAGTTGGCTGCCAGAGTGCAACCTCCATTAGTGGACAGAGAGATGTCGGATTTGTTCATGGGTACCCTGCAGGGGGCATTTGCTGAGAGAATGGTGGGTTGCCCGGTTACAAATTTTGCAGACATTGTCGTGGCTGGTGAGAGGATTGAGAGCTGGTTGAAGCTCGGGAAGATTCAGGGTAATGCTTCGTCTTCAGGATCGAAGAAGCCCTTCGATAACGACCAAAGGAAGAAGGAGGGTGATACCAGTGCGGTGTACACTCAGAGAGGACCCAGTAGGGATCGTTACTTCCAGCACACTGCTGCGGTAACTATTCCTGCTGATAATCAGCCTGCACAACAGCAACAACAGCAACCGCAACAACAAAGACAACCATTTCAGCAGAGGGCTGGATACCAAGTCAGGGGGAGAATGAATGATCGGCAGTTCGACAGGCCACCTGTGACCTATTCATTCCTATTGAAGAAGCTGAAGGACTTGGGGTTGGTACAACTGAGAACTCTGGCACCTTTGAGACCTGATCAGAGGCCAGCCAATTACGATGAGAATGCAAAATGTGAATTTCATTCAGGTGCGCCCAGACACAACATAGAGAACTGCAAAGCTTTTAAGCACGTGGTTCAAGACTTGGTGGATTCAAAGGCGATCAACTTTGCACCGTCTCCCAATGTGAATGCTAATCCCATGCCCGCGCATGGTCAAAGGGGGGTGAATGCAATCTCCGAGGAGGGCAGAATCGGACTGTTGACTGTTGATCAGTTGAAGACTCCTCTGGCTGAGGTCAAGAGGCAGTTGTTATTGAATGGGGTTTATCCGGGCTGTGGTGATGATTGTGTTGCGTGCACTGTTACCCCTGAGGGGTGTATGCTCTTGAGAGAGGTTGTCCAAAGGCTGATGGACGAAGGAAGCATTCGGGTTGAGAAGGTGGATTTGGGGAAGGATGATGTCTCCACCATAACGATTTACTTTGACCCGGTTGATTTGTCAACTCTAGCTGAGGCGGCTCCAGTTACCATCACGGTACCTGGACCAATTCCCTATGACAAAGATGATGCCGTGCCGTGGCATTATGGTGGGGAAGTGTACTGTAATGGAGAGAAAATGGAGGATCAAGCTGCAGGTGAAACCACCGTTTCAAAGGTGGATAATGCCGGCTCTAGTGGTTTCACTCGCAGCGGAAGACTGTTCGCTCCTGATGCGTTGAGGGGAGGAGAAGGAGAAAAAGAGAAAAAAGAAAAGGCCAAGGCTTTAGCCAGGGCGAAAGGAAAACAAGCAGTGGTGAATGATGGTACTCCCGTAGTGACACCGGCGCCTGGTGGGCCGGAAAGAGAACTTGATGATGAAGCAGAAGAATTCTTAAGAATCATTAAGAAGTCTGAGTACAAGCTTGTGGACCATTTGCAGCAGACTCCTTCCAAAATATCAATTCTATCTTTGCTGTTAAGCTCTGAGGGGCATAGAGAGGCTCTGTTGAAAATTTTGAAGAAAGCCTATGTTCCTCAAGAGATAACTATCAATCAATTGGAGACGGTGGTTTCTAATGTTCATGCCAGCCATGGGTTGGGTTTCACCGACATGGATCTGACTGTAGATGGAAGAAATCATAACCGGGCTTTGCACATTGCAATGGAATGTAAAGGAGCCGTGCTTTCGCATGTGCTGGTTGATACTGGCTCCTCGTTAAATGTGTTGCCGAAGAAAGCCCTGGCCAAGCTGAATTGTGAAGGGTTGATCCTGACGCCCACTGATTTGATAGTGAGGGCCTTCGATGGGTCGAAACGGGCTGTGTTCGGAGAGGTTGAGCTCCCGGTGAAGATAGGCCCTGAGGTGTTCAAGTCTGTTTTCTATGTCATGGATATTCAGCCGGCATACAGTTGCCTGTTGGGTCGTCCATGGATCCATGCTGCTGGGGCAGTGACTTCGACTTTGCACCAAAAGCTGAAGTATATATGGGAAGGACAAGTTGTCACCGTCTGCGGGGAAGAAGACATCTTCGTCAGCCACCTTTCATCGTTCAAATACGTAGAGATGGACGGTGAGATATGGGAGACCCTGAGTCAAGCATTTGAAACCGTTAAGGTAGAGAATGCTCTGTTTGCAAAAGAAGAAGAGAAATCGTCCATATCTTCATATAAACAGGCCGCTGAGGTGGTGAAGAATGGGGAGGCTCCTGGTTGGGGTAGGATGATGGATATCTCCGCAAAAAAGGACCGCTTCGGAGTGGGTTATCAGCCGGGCCGAGGCTCAGGACAAGGCAGAGGACGCCGTACGACCGTCACATTCACCAGTGCTGGAATGCTGGATCCGGATCACATCTGCATGGTGGGTGATGAAGCTGATAGCGACTGCGAAATGGACCGGTGGATAAAGCCGTGCACGCCAAGGATGGGAATCCAGAACTGGAAGGCTGAAAAGATCATCACGGTCACT
Organism: Lathyrus oleraceus; assembly: GCF_024323335.1. NCBI lineage: Eukaryota > Viridiplantae > Streptophyta > Magnoliopsida > Fabales > Fabaceae > Lathyrus > Lathyrus oleraceus. The sequence goes on along the minus strand of NC_066582.1, from coordinate 322,458,787 downwards.
CTGCTCGAAGAGTAATAATTTCTGTTTTCAGTTTTATCTGCATGAAAGCCATACGTGTTGCCCGACACGTAATGGTTCATTGTAAGGGCCACCTCATGTTAAATTTTGCAAACTTTTGCATCATAAATAAACAGATGTTTTTCAGTTAAAAGCGGTGTTCTCTGTTTTTCATTTATTTTTGTAGTTTAAAAATGAAACAAAATAAAAATGGCAATGTTTTCATTTTTCTTTTTTTCAATTTGTCTTGCTCCGGTTCTAAAGCAATGCATGAATCCACATTCATGCAGATGCGATCATTCTCCGGATCTCATTGATAACAATCCTGTTACACCCTCATATGACTTCGACAATCCGATCTATCATGCTGAAGAAGAAGACGAAGAAGATTGTGAACTCCCAGGGGAGTTAGCCAGGTTGTTAAAACAAGAGGAGAAGGTGATTCAGCCGTATGAAGAGCAAGTTGAGGTTGTGAATATGGGTACCACTGAGGTCAAGAAAGAGGTGAAAATCAGGGCTGCTTTGGAGGCGAGTGTCAAGAGCAGAATGGTGGCGTTGTTGAAGGAGTATGTCGACATCTTTGCCTGGTCTTATCAAGATATGCCAGGATTGGATACCGATATCGTTGTGCACAAGCTACCGTTGAGAGCAGATTGTCCTCCCGTAAAGCAGAAGTTGCGCAGAACTCGACCTGATATGGAAATGAAAATTAAAGAGGGAGTGCAGAAGCAGTGGGATGCTGGTTTCCTTGCTGTCACCAATTATCCGCCTTGGGTCGCGAACATTGTGCCAGTCCCAAAGAAGGATGGGAAGGTGAGAATGTGTGTGGACTACCGAGATCTGAATAGAGCTAGTCCGAAAGATGATTTTCCACTACCTCACATTGATGTGTTGGTAGATAATACAGCTCAATTCTCGGTGTTTTCCTTCATGGATGGCTTTTCTGGCTATAATCAAATCAAAATGTCGTCAGATGATATGGAGAAAACAACGTTCATTACACCGTGGGGCACTTTTTGTTACAAGGTGATGCCATTCGGTCTCAAGAACGCCGGTGCAACTTATCAGAGAGCCATGGTGACTTTGTTTCATGATATGATTCATCATGAAATCGAATGCTATGTTGATGATATGATAGCAAAGTCCCAGACAGAAGAGGGGCATTTGGTAGATCTGGCCAAGTTGTTCGACCGGCTGAGACAGTTCAGACTGAGGTTGAATCCTAATAAGTGCACTTTCGGAGTGCGGTCCGGTAAATTGCTGGGGTTTATTGTAAGTGAGAAAGGAATCGAGGTTGATCCTGCTAAAGTAAAAGCAATAAGAGAAATGCCTGAACCGAGAACAGAGAAAGAGGTTCGTGGTTTCTTAGGTAGATTGAACTACATTTCACGGTTCATATCTCACCTAACAGCCACGTGTGAACCAATTTTCAAGTTGTTAAGAAAAGATCAAACGGTCAGGTGGAATAATGATTGCCAAGCGGCATTTGAAAAGATAAAAGAGTATTTGCAAGAGCCTCCGATTCTGATGCCTCCTGTGGAGGGAAGACCGTTAATTCTGTACTTGACGGTCCTCGAGGGGTCTATGGGGTGTGTATTGGGGTAGCATGACGAGTCTGGTCGAAAAGAGCATGCCATATACTACCTTAGCAAAAGGTTTACCGACTGTGAAACAAGATATTCACTGCTAGAGAAAACTTGTTGTGCTTTGGTCTGGGCTACTCGCCGACTGAGGCAGTATATGCTGGTTCATACCACTTTATTGATTTCCAAGATGGATCCAATCAAGTACATTTTTGAGAAGCCAACATTGACCGGATGGGTTGCGAGGTGGCAAATGATTTTGACAGAATATGATATCCAGTATACCTCTCAGAAGGCAATCAAGGGGAGTGTATTGTCTGATTACCTCGCCCAGCAACCCATTGAGGATTATCAACCGATGAAGTTTGAATTCCCTGATGAGGAGATCATGTTTCTCAAATCGAAAGATTGCGAGGAACCAATCCCGGAGGAGGGGCCTGATCCTGAATCCGAATGGATTCTGATGTTTGATGGGGCCGTTAACGTGAATGGAAGCGGTGTTGGTGCTGTTTTGGTTACGCCGAAAGGATCCCATATTCCTTTTGCTGCCCGACTAACATTTGAGTGCACCAACAACGTGGCTGAATACGAAGCTTGTATCCTGGGGATTGAAGAGGCGATTGATTTGAGGATCAAGAACCTTGTCATATATGGAGATTCAGCTCTGGTTGTGAATCAGGTTAACGGAAAATGGTATACGCATCAATCTCATTTGGTTCCATACCGGGATTATGCGAGGAGATTGTTGACGTTCTTCACCAAGGTGAAGATGCATCATGTGCCTAGAGAGGAGAATCCTTTGGCAGATGCTCTGGCTACTCTGGCTGCCTTGATTAAGGTACAGTGGTGGAATCAGTTCCCCAGCGTTGAGGTAGGTCGTCTGGATAGACCGGCTTATGTGTTTGCTGTTGACACAGCGCCTGATGATGAGAAGCCATGGTATTACGATATCAAGCGCTATCTGGAAACCCAAGAGTATCCTGAGGGAGCATCTAAGAAGGACCGAAAGACTCTGCGGAGGTTGGCCATGGTGTTCTACTTGAATAAGGATGGGGTTTTGTACAAGAGGAATTTTGATTGGGTCTTGCTCAGGTGTGTTGATGACAAAGAAGCAAGCCGATTGATGAAAGAGGTTCACGAGGGATCGTTCGGTACCCATGCCAGTGGGAATGCAATGGTAAAGAAGCTGCTGAGAGCAGGTTATTAGTGGATGACAATGGAGGCCCAATGTTTCAATTTCGTGCGGAAGTATCATAAATGCCAGATTTATGCTGACAAGGTGCACGTGCCTCCAAATCCGTTGAGTTTGATGTCGTCTCCATGGTCGTTCGCTATGTGGGGCATTGACATGATTGGGAAGATTGAGCTTACGGCTTCGAATGGGCATCGGTTCATATTGGTGGCTATTGATTACTTCACCAAGTGGGTGGAAGCAGCCTCTTGTACGAACGTGATGAAGCAGGTCGTTGCCCGGTTTCTCAAGAGAGACATCATTTGCAGATATGGGGTTCCCGAGAGAATCATTACTGGTAATGGTTCTAATTTGAACAATAAGATGATGGCAGAACTGTGCCGGGAATTCAAGATTGAGCATCACAATTCTTCTCCCTATCGTCCGAAGATGAATGGGGCGGTTGAGGCAGCCAATAAGAATATAAAGAAGATTATGCAGAAAATGGTGGTGACCTATAAAGACTGGCATGAGATGTTACCGTTTGCATTGCATGGGTATCGAACGTCGGTGCGCACATCTACTGGGGCAACGCCTTTCTCGCTGGTATATGGAATGGAAGCGGTGCTATCGGTTGAGGTCCAGATACCCTCTTTGAGAGTCCTGATGGACGTGAAATTGCAAGAGGCTGAATGGGTAAGAACTCGGTATGAAGAGTTAAGCCTGATTGAGGAAAAGAGGCTGGCGGCCATCTGTCATGGGCAGTTGTACCAGCAACGGATGAAGCATGCTTTTGACCGAAAGGTACGACCTCGTGTGTATCACGTGGGTGATATGGTGCTGAAAAGGATCCTTCCTCCTCAAAACGATCGAAGGGGTAAATGGACACCCAATTATGAAGGTCCATTCGTGGTCAAGAAGGTTTTCTCTGGCGGAGCCTTGTTGTTGACGACCATGGATGGCAAGGATTTTCCATCCCCTATGAATGCGAACGCAGTTAAAAAATACTTCGTATAAAGAGACCCGCTGGACGAAAAGAACAAAATAGTCCAGGCAAAAATGGGCATCCCGGCGAACCAAAAAACAGAAAGAAAAGGTTCGGGCAAAAATTAGGGATAAAAAAAAAAATTGTACACCCGGCAAGTCGAAAACCTGAAAAGGCGACTTGGGCAAAAAAGGGTATCCCGGTGGATTGAAAACCCGAAAGGGCGGTCCAGGAAAAAGAGGGATTGAAACGAACAACTGCGTCTGGCATGATTGTTTTCGCTTTGGTTAAGGCACATGGATAATACCCGGTGGGGATCAATCGGAAGCGTCTTGTTTAGAAGGCAGAAAGCACGGAGAGTCTGAGGACATACGGGGTGTAACCGAGTTGGAACTCGATGAGATCACGGGTTTCACATTGCCATTAGGATAGATTTTTCCTTTGTGCGCGATTACCTCTTTTCAGGAATTGCTTCCTTTGTACTGCTCAGTTTGAGCCACACTTTTTCAATCAATAAGAATGCATATTCAGTCAAATAATTCTGTTTTTGTTTTTCATTACCGCTTTGATTGCAAGAACATCCAGTTATTTTTGATAAAGAATCTTTGCATTTTAAGACATACAGGTCTCTTCCAATGCACGCTTATAAGATTGAAATTTGAAATCTTATTCGGAAGGTTGAGTGACCCAAGTGTTGAAATCTTGACACGCCTGGGGCACGGTTTTTATCTAACGATCTCTTTTGCAGGAACTGTTAGGTGTTTTCCCTTACTTGCAGGTTGTGATGTGGAAGCTGTTAACAGAACAATCCCCACGGGGTCCAATCAGGGACGAATGAGTAGAAGAACGGTGAAAAGACGACGAGACGTACGACGATCCTTGAGAATTAATCAAGAAGACTCTTCAAAGTCTGAAGATTGAAAAGTCTGTGTAAATCCCAGGAGTTCGCTCTCCGTCGAGTACGGAGCAGTTGGGAATGCAAGGTGATGAATCAGAAAAGTCCAGACGAGTCTGGGAGTTCTCAAAATTGGAAAGCCGACAGTGGATTTGGATGATGAATGCCATGGTTCAACGAGTCGACGGGTGTTCAGTACCAGAGTTTCCTCGCCTCCTCAAGCAGAGTCGTGAGGACTAATTCCCTAGCAGATTCAAGGTCTGTGGCTTCCATAGCAGGGCCCGGATGGTTATCCCCAGCAGGTTTTAGATCAATGCTTCCCCAGTCGCCAGGCCTGAAGGTTTCTATTTCCCGGCGGAGGTATCTGTGGGCGGTGGATTCCCTAGCAGAGTCGGGATTTATATCCCCAGCAAGACAGAGACCGTTGTATCCCCACGGAGTGCGTTGGTGGTTCTTATCCCCAGCGAGATTCCCCGAGCGGATTGGGTGCAAAGGAGATCATCCGCAGCAAGGGTTGCCTTTTCCCAACAGCAGTGCTATTCCCCAGCAGGGTGGAAATTGGAGTGGTGGCGAGTTCCTCAGTAGAGTGTCTCGAGCTCCCCAGAAGAGTCCCTTAAGGGGGATACTTTTTATACATTCATCATGTAGAATAAGCATAGCATATTGCATAATAAATCGCGTAGCATTTCCATGATTATGGAGCATTACGTTGAAAAAAGTCATGCATCATTGCAAGCATAGGCTAGTCTCAAGCCGTGGTTACCGTTTGAGGTATGGTTTTGCCAGTGGGTGAAGATGCTACTCGAACCGTGGTTACCGTTTGAGAAGTGGTTTCACTAGTTGGAAAATTAGCAGCATTGCAAGTATCAGTTACTCGAGCCGTGGTTACCGCTTGAGGTTTGGTTTCGCCGGATGGTGAAGATGTTACTCTGAGGAGTCTAGCATCATGATGTCAGATCAGCAATGTTCTCCGGTAGTGCGATACTGGAGGAAACTTTTCCGTCGGGCGGAGATGGAAATAAAATCAGAGGACGTTACGCGATTAGCGCGACAATCGGGGTTCAAATGGAGAAAAGGAAATGTTGAGACATTTTCTGGAGAGTGGGGTTCAAATGGAGATTGGAGTTGGAGATTATATCCGGGATGAGGTCCTCAGGAATATCTTTTGTTCATGTGTCACCTTAGACTTTGGCTGAGGCCAATGGAGGTCGTTATGGGTGTCTTCTGAGGAAGAGATGCACATGTTACCTTCCTTTTGCGAAGGTGTACCCTCTGATATGTCGCCCTCAGAGTGGTGTTTGGTGTTATTTCCGACATTGCCAGCGGAATTATCACAAGAAAGCGGAGAACGGGGTTCAAACGGAGAAAGGGAAATGTTGAGGCATTTTCTGGAGAGCGGGGTTCAAATGGAGAAAGGGAAATGTTGCGGCATTTTCTGGAGAACGGGGTTCACAATGGCGATCGCGAGCTATCGTCAGGCGACTGGGGTTCAAATGGAGAATGGGGTTCATTATTTTGGCAAACAAGATGTCGGGGTTCAAATGCGGTGATCCGGGATCACTTGCGCGAAAGGAAGTTTCGGGAAAAAAAAAAAAAAGAGGAAAATTTATCAGTCAGAAAATTTCGGGGTTCAAGAAAAGCAAAAAAAAAAGAGAAGTAATAATAATCCCCAGCGGATGTGGTGTTCAGGCCATGGTTATCCCTGCGTTACCATTTATTTTGGTATCCAGGTCGACGTTTTTGTTCCGATATTCAGGCCGACTTTCTCCGTACCAGACGGATTCTTCTTTTAAGATTACTTCTTTGCCGATCCTGACCGGCATTGCTAATTATTTTCCCATCAGAGTGCAAATTGTTCGTCTGTTCTTGGTATTCAATCACTCTTCATCCTGATCATCTGAAAGCCGAGGCTCTTCATATCGACAGGTTCACAGTGGATTGAATAGGGGCAGCTGTAACACCTCAAAATTTGCCCTCCTCTCTTGGGACTAGCTTAGCATATTGCATTGCATTTTTTAGGTCATTAGGTATTACATATTTGCATATCATGTGGCTACATTAAGCAAGTCATCCTCCTAAGTCTTGATCAGAAGATAAAGAGGTTAAGATTCAAGCCTGAGGGTTTCATTGAATGGATTGATCACTAACCATCTGAGGGTTTGTGCTTCAAATTAGGGTTTCTTGATTCCTCAAGGGGGTTGAGCTTTATCTTGGTTAAAATGGTACATCATCATCATCATGGTCTTGTCATCATCCAAGAGGTTCATTATGCTTGATCAGATGCCTTGGGATTAGGGTTTTGACCTCTGGTCAACCCTAATCATCTGCATTGTGCCAATCAGGGCTTGTCAAGGAGATAAGGTCTTCATTGAGATGAGGGTCATTTTATTGGTTTCATTGAGCTTATGGAAGCTAGGGTTTCATCATTAAGCCATTTCATCAGGAGATTGAGGCTCAAGATCATCTATGCATAGCCAATTCATCTATCAGTCAACAAAAGTCAACCAGAAGTCAAATGATGGATTTGGAGGTGGGAGAGGGTTAGAGACACTTCATTCATGTCCAAACAAGTTTCATTTGACATTTCAAACATCAACAATGAAGAAAATAAAGTCGGATGAAAACTTTCCAAAAATAGAAAGTGACTTGTAATTCAAAATTGCCAAAAATGGAAAGGTTTTCTCCTCAAAATTACATGTCCAAAAATGCTTCAAATGAAATTTTGTCCAACATGAAAGTTGAAGATCTTGCTCTCACCTTTCCAAAACGTCTAAGAACATGAATTTCTCATGTGTGGTTGGCAAGTTATGGATCAATCATTGTCAAGAAAGTTTGAATTTCAAAAGTGCATAACTTTTGCATCACAAGGCCAAATGGAAGGAGACTTTTTGGAGCAATTTTCTCTTGATGTGCACTATCATAATCATGCATCACATTTCATTGCAACTCATCACAAAAAAGTGCATTTTTCACTTGACTTAATTTGAATTTTGGAGGGAAAAAAGGCATTTTGAAAAATATTCATTGTATTCACTCAATTCCACTTGCATTTGCCTCTGCATCACATTTCCAATTGAATTGAAACAGAAAAATGCACTGTTACATTGGTTTTGTGCACTTGAGGGTGAAATGCTAAATGCACCAAAACTTCCAATTCACTTAATCTTTAGCATTAACACTAAACATGATTAGCAACATGCTTAACATCACATATAAAAGCTAAATCACAACTGTTTCATTGCTAATCATAACAGAATTTGGAAATTGAGATCTAGATCCAAATTTTTTTCATTTTTCTCTCAACTTTCTTCATCAATTTTCTTCATTCTTTTTGCCTTGCCTTCGATCTATTCATCATCTACATGCATACTTGAAGTGGATTGAAGCAAAATCTTGGAGAAATCTTGAAGAATCGTGGACTGTTGCAAGTAGCATCCTCCCATGGCAGTTGAAGGTTTCCACATTATCCAACACAATTGAGCTTTGATTCGCCATTCATTCACTCACATAGACCTTGGAGAGCATCTGTTTCCATGTTACAAGGCCAAAAAACCACAAATCCATTATTGTGCTTCAATTAAGGTCAGTTTTCGATTTGCTTAATTCTTGAAATCAATGGATGTGTTTGATAAATCTTTCCATGTAGAGTAATCTGCACTTTGTTCCATTGAATTTCGTTGAGAAATGAGCGAGTTATGTGGATTAGAAGTTTCATGCACCAAAATGTTTCCCTTCGAATCTTTGAATTTAGGATGATTTAGGTTAAAATAAGTTGAGATTCGTAATGTACGTGGAAGGACGGTTCTAATGATGTGCATTTTGTTAATTTCTGAGCACAAAAGTTCTTGAGCTAGGGTTGCTGATGAACACGCGATGAATGTGTGAATTTTCGTTTCCAGAAGTAGTGTAGATCTTTGCCTGCGCTAGTTGCATGATGTTTGGTGTTATGCTCGCATGCAGTGGATCACGTGTCCTGCACTTGGCTTGAGCGCGCGCTGGTTTTCAAAAGTGCACTCGGTTCGATTCCGAGTTTAGGCATAATCATTTTGGCCTTTGTATTTTTTCCCTTAATCCATGCCATGTTCCTACAAGCTTTCATATCATTTTTTTTATTTTTTCCATCACTTCCAAAAATCACATCTCATGGAATAATGATCCAAATTGACTGGAATTTTTTGCACAATGATCCTTATCATGTCTACTATTTTTTGATGATTTTTGCAAAAATTGTGCACGCCTGGATTTTTATTTTGCTTAGGGAATGTGCGGACATGTGTTTTCTTGCACCTTGCTTACCATTTTGATTGTGAAATTCTGATGCTTAATCTAATGGAGATGAAATTTTACATGTGCAAACTAGACACCTTTAGGGATTTTTTGGCTTTGAGTTTGTGATTTTATCATTCATGGTTTGTGAGATATGAGCTGTTGAATGTAGGTGTGACAATTTGTGTCACACCATTTCTTGTCTAACTTCCTGATTTTATTTACCATGACATATGAACTTGAATTGATGTGAATTTTTGCATGTTGATACTTCTGGATGTTAGGTTCACGTGTGAATATTTGTGGAATTTTTGGATGCATTTCCAATTTGCTTGAGATTTTCTCTTCTGTTTGACCATTTGTGGACTTTTTGTGAGTCATGATCTTAAATGATTTGTGAAATTCTTGATATGTATTGGATGGGCTTGAAATTTTGTGGAGTGATTCTAGACATCTTGAAGTTTACCATGGCTTTGGTTTGATTCATTTATCTTGCACCAATTCTGTTTTGTGCTTGTGTGAAGTTGATGCATGATTTTGTGCCTTGTATGAGCTTGTATATGCATACCTTGACTTAAGGATTTTAATTGACTTGCTTCCACTTGTCCAAATCGCCTGAAATTTGGTGTGTTGATCCTTTAATGAGTGTTGTTTAGCCATGATTTTTCCTGGGATTTATTGAATTATTTTGGATTGGATTTGGATTGATTCATTCTGTTTGGTCCAATGAGCTTTGAAATTGCACACTTTGCCTTAGATGCTTTGTGAAATGAAATTGGTGTATGATATGAATGTGAGACCACTTGGAAATTGTTCTAATTTGATTGAACTTGATTTGTGCCAATTTTCATGTTCTGTTTTGAATTATTTCTCCCCCTTTGACCCTAGACCTTGTCCTAGGGGTTTGCTTCTCATGTTTGAGTTGTGTTTTCAGGACAAAAGGCATATGGCATGGAGGAATTAATTCACTTGGCTTGAGTTGCTTGTTTTGATTGATGTTGATTAACATTAAGTTTGTTTTGTAGGTGGCTTCTAAGTCATTTGTGTTGAGCATTGGCTTGTGCTTTGCTTGATGCATTGCTTGTGTACAGTTAACTGTTGACTTTTAGTTTGTCTGTTTGACTGTTTGAGCTGTGTACTGATTATGTTAGATTGATTTCAGGTACATTAGTTGCTATAGTTCATTGTGAACTTGCTTGTTGTTGTTGCTTGGTTGATTAACCAATTGAGGTATAGCACCACTAACTTCATGTAGTCTGGAAGACCTGGCCTGTTACTTGGCCAGGCACCTGTCTGAAGTCCTCCTTAAGAGGCAATGCTTGTGCTTGTTTATCTTTGTCCCCAAGCAGGAAAAGACCTTTGTTAAGGCAATTGGCAGATACAAGAGATATGCAATCCATCTCCTTCTATTCAGTTGAGTCATCCCTCTGCTCACACAACTGGTGTTGATGCATTGTGGATATTAACCCAAGATCCTTGTACAGTTGTACAGTTGAGTCAGTCATAAGTGTAGAAGGGTTCCCACTTTCTGAACCCACACTTCCTTTGTCTGAAGCTCTCCCTGGCCAGGGATAAGAGCTGTGAGGCACACCCCTCACCTCCTATTTCATCTGCTTCACCCTAACTCTCAATGTTAGGGTTAAGAGCTAACATCACCTGATACAGTTGGCTTGCTTTTGCAGCCTAACCCTTGTTTGAGCCCACCTTTGTCTGTATATAGTGTGTGCTAATTGTGAATGTTTGCTTTGTTTTGACTGTGCTTGCATGCTTTGCCTTGCCTGTTCAGGATTAGCTTGCAGCTGTAAGAACAAAAATTGTTCTACAACAGATTCCTTGATTTTGATGATAACAAAGGATGAAACCAAAAATGGCACCCTAACGAAAAGTTTCTAAGTGTGCAGGGTTCTAAAGAAAGAAGAAAGAAATCTGATGACATCATCAGATACAATACCAGATCAGAAGCATATTATCAAATGATCAGAAGCTCTGAAGTAGAAACAAGTTCAAGAAAGTCAAACTCTGAACTAAACAACAAGTATCAGAAGCATCTTAACAGAAAGTAAGTCCTAGAACCTCTGACTCTGAACAACGCTATCTGAAGAATCTATTTAGATCAACATCAGAAGCAAGATTCCAAGTTTCTCCAGATACACAATTACTCTGATTATGGATTTGCTAATCATGAAAGAGTAACGTTGAAGACAAGTAAAGATTCTCAAATGGATTTCCTAATTGAGAAAGAGACGTTAATCTCCAATCTCAATAAAGAAAATACTACTTGTGGTAAGTAGTCATTTCAAGAAGAAAAAGTCATCCTGCATTAGCTAATTATGTGATGGCGTAACTTCATCTCAATATCCACCAGTTTCAACTACTACTTCAACTGATCTATATAAAGGATTGCAAATCAACTTTCAGCGACACACGAGAGAACAATCAGCAAGCCAACAAGCCAAAATTATACTGAAACACCAAGTCAAGAAAAACACTCTTCTCTCTAAGATCTTCACGAAGCTTTTGCTTATAACGTGAAAAACTCTTGTTCTTAATACTGTAATATTTGCTTTTTTAGAAGCACTCTAGATTACATAAATCTTTCATTTATTGTTTGTTTGATTTCCTCAAGTGACTTAGTGTAGTCTGTAAACTTGAGAGGACTAAGAGATTTTTCTCTTAGGCGTTGTTTGTAATCTTTCAAGATTAGTGGATTAAGTCCTTGTTGAAGGCGAAATCACCTTGGCCGGGTGGACTGGAGTAGCTTTGTGTTATAAGCGAACCAGTATAAAATCCTTGTGTGATTTTCTTTTTGAAAAGCGCTTATTTTTCCAAACAATTCAAACCCCCCCTTTCTTGTTTTTCTCACCTTCAATTGGTATCAGAGCTCCGGGTCTGTTATTGATTTTCTAATCAAACACTTAACCGTGTAGAGAGATCCAGTACGAGAAAAACAATGGCCCACTCAAATGAAAGAGATTCCTACAATGCCAAGCCTCCTGTTTTTGATGGAGAAAAATTTGATTACTGGAAAGATAGAATCGAAAGTTTCTTTCTGGGTTATGACGCTGACCTCTGGGACATTGTCACAGATGGATACACACCTCCAGTCTTAAATGGAGCTGAAGTTCCCATAAGCAAAATGTCAGAAGATCAGAAACGTGTCTTCAAAAATCACCACAAGGCCAGAACAATACTTCTAAATGCTATATCATACAACGAATATGAAAAAATCACCAACAGAGAGACAGCCAAAGATATACTTGACTCTCTGAAGATGACCCATGAAGGAAACTCACAAGTCAAGGAGACGAAGGCTCTGGCGCTTATCCAGAAATATGAAGCCTTCAAAATGGAAGATGACGAAGCTATAGAGGCTATGTTTTCTAGATTTCAAACTCTTATTGCAGGTCTTAAAGTATTAGACAAAGGATACACGACTGCAGATCATGTTAAGAAGATAGTCAGAAGTCTGCCAAAGAAATGGAGACCTATGGTTACTGCTCTAAAGCTGTCAAAGGATCTGAACAATATCAGCCTTGAAAAACTTGTTAGTTCTCTCAGAAGCCATGAGATAGAACTAGAGGAGGATGAGCCTCAGAAAAGGAACAAGTCCGTAGCGCTTAAGTCCAGATCTAAAAGACGGAAGCCTGACAGAACCAAAGCTCTCCAGGCAGAAGCTGAAGATACTGACGATTCTGAACCAGAAGACTCTGATGATGAAGAAGAGTTGTCCCTACTAACCAGAAGAGTCAAGCAACTCTGGAAAAAGAGGAACAACAACTTCAGAAGACCAAGACCCAGAGGGGATCGATCAGAGTCAACTTCAAAAGGTAAAGCTAACAAAGATATTACCTGTTATGAATGTAAAGAAACAGGTCATTACAGAAATGAATGCCCCAAGTTGAAGAAAGACAACCCTAGAAAAGAAAGCTTCAAGAAAAACACCTTCAGAATAAAGAAAGGACTGATGGCTACCTGGGATGACAGTGAATCTGGATCATCAGAATCTGACTCTGATGAACAAGCCAACGTAGCACTCATGGCTACCACATCCAACTGTTCAGACGAAGAATCTGAAGAGGTATTTTCTGAACTTTCTAGATCTGACTTAGAATCATGTTTGTCAGAAACTCTTACTTCTTATCAGAAATTAAAACAAAAGTTTAAAAACGTTAAAGGCTGTCTTAAAGCAAAATTTGAAGAGTGTAGTGAACTTGAGATAACAATTCTATCACAAGAAGATACAATCAAAACTTTAATGTTAGAAAGAGATGAAGCAAAAATAAAATTAGAAGAAACGTTATCTCAAGCACCACAAATTTCAAATAAAATTATTTACAAATATGAAGAAGCCTTTCAAGAATTTCTGAAGAATGGGATAGATAGGAGTATTATGGCATCCATGATTTATGGAGTAAGTCAGAACAATAAAAAGGGAATTGGGTATGATCCTAATGAAGATAAAACTTCTGCAAGTGATAAAATTAAATCTCCTTTTTCATATCACTACACACACACACAAGAACACAAATTTAAAAATGCTAGAAGACCCAAAGTTGTAAGAAACTCTGGGAAAACTAATCTAAAAGGACCCAAGAGATTCTGGGTACCGAAAGATAAGATTATCTATGTTGCAGATATCCTATGCAGCAAAGTTCAGACACCAGTCATGGTACCTGGACTCTGGATGCTCGCGACACATGACGGGAAGAAAGTCTATGTTCCAAAGTCTGGAACTTAAAGACGCTGGATTTGTAGGCTTCGGAGGAGATCAGAAAGGAAGGATCAGAGGCTCCGGAACTATTGGTAATGGTACTCTTCCCTCTATATCTGATGTTCTTTATGTAGAAGGATTAATGCATAACTTGTTATCCATAAGTCAATTAAGTGATAACGGTTATGATGTAATCTTCAATCAAAAAACATGTAAAGCCATTAATCAGAACGATGGCTCTGTCCTTTTCACAGGCAAGAGGAAAAACATCATTTACAAAATAAATCTTTCTGATTTAAAAGATCAAAATGTTAAATGTCTAATGTCAGTTCACGAAGAGCAATGGGTATGGCATAGACGCTTGGGCCACATTAGCATGAGGAAACTTTCTCAGCTAACTAAGCTTGAGTTAGTCAGAGGCCTACCAAAACTGAAGTTTTCTTCAGATGCTCTGTGTGAAGCTTGTCAGAAAGGAAAATTTTCAAAAACATCTTTTAAAAAGAAAAATGTTGTTTCTACCTCTAAGCCTCTGGAACTTCTTCACATTGACTTATTTGGTCCTGTGAAAACAGCATCAGTTAATGGAAAGAAGTATGGACTAGTCATTGTTGATGATTACAGTCGCTGGACATGGGTAAAATTCCTAAAGCACAAGAGTGAGTCTCACTCTGTATTCACAAGTTTCTGTTCCAAAGTGCAAAAAGAATTTGACTCTAAAATTATTAGAGTCAGAAGTGATCATGGTGGAGAATTTGAAAATAAAGATTTTGAAGAATTATTTGATTCTAATGGAATATCCCATGATTTCTCCTGCCCTAGAACTCCACAACAAAATGGAGTTGTAGAGAGGAAGAATAGGACACTCCAAGAGATGGCCAGAACCATGATCAATGAAACAAATGTAGCAAAGCACTTTTGGGCAGAAGCTGTAAATACAGCGTGTTATATTCAGAATAGAATCTCTATAAGACCTATTCTAGAAAAGACTCCCTATGAATTGTGTAAAGGAAGAAAACCCAACATCTCATATTTTCATCCTTTTGGATGCTCTTGTTTTATATTAAATACTAAAGAACATCTGAACAAGTTTGATTCCAAAGCACAAAAAGGTATTATGTTAGGATACTCAGAACGCTCTAAAGGCTATAGAGTATACAACACAGAAACCAAAATTGTGGAAGAATCAATTCATGTCAGATTTGATGATAAGCTTGACCCTGAAAAGTCAAAGCTAGTTGAAAAGTTTGCAGATTTGGAAATCACTCTTGTAGAGTCTGATAAAACTCCAGAAGCAACTGTCACTCAAAGCTCTGAAGAAATCAAATCTCCAGAAATCCCAAAGAAAGTCAAAAGTCGTATCAATGTATCTGAAGATTTGATTCTGGTAAACAAGGACGAACCTGTCAGAACCAGATCTACTTTCAGAACCTCTGAAGATATTCCTCTGGGACTAGTGTCTCTGATTGAGCCTACGTCTTGTGATGAAGCACTTCAGGATAACGACTGGGTGGCAGCTATGCAAGAAGAATTGGATCAATTCTCAAAGAATGATGTCTGGGATCTCGTTCCTAAACCCAGAGGCACTCATGTCATTGGAACCAGATGGGTTTTCAGAAACAAGCTGAACGAGAAAGGAGAAGTTGTCAGAAACAAAGCTCGACTGGTAGCTCAAGGTTACAGTCAACAAGAAGGTATTGACTATAATGAAACCTTTGCTCCAGTCGCGAGGTTAGAATCTATTCGTCTTCTTGTATCTTTTGCTATTAATCATTCTATCAAATTATACCAAATGGATGTCAAGAGTGCATTTCTTAATGGTTATATTTCAGAAGAAGTGTTTGTCAATCAACCTCCAGGTTTTGAAAATTCAAACTTTCCAGAACATGTTTTTAAACTTAAGAAATCCTTATATGGACTTAAACAAGCTCCCAGAGCTTGGTATGAACGTTTAAGCAATTTTCTTCTGGAACAAAATTTTATCAGAGGGAAAGTTGATTCTACACTCTTCTGTAAAAACCTTAATAATGATCTCATGATATGCCAAATTTATGTTGATGATATTATTTTTGGTTCTGCTAATATCTCTGTTTGCCAAGAATTTTCTAAGTTAATGCAGGCAGAATTTGAAATGAGTTTAATGCAAGAACTAAAGTTCTTTCTGGGAATTCAAATTAATCAAACTCCAGAAGTCACGTACGTCCATCAAAGTAAATATATTAAAGACGTTCTGAAGAAGTTTGACATGACTGAATGCAACTCTGCAAAAACTCCCATGCACCCAACTTGCATTCTGGAAAAGGAAGAGGTAAGCAACAAGGTTTGTCAGAAGCTCTATCGAGGTATGATAGGCTCTCTCCTCTATCTGACTGCTACTCGTCCTGATATTCTCTTTAGTGTCTGTCTTTGTGCCAGATTCCAATCAGATCCTAGAGAATCTCATTTAACAGCAGTTAAAAGAATTCTTAAGTATCTGAAAGGAACTCCTAACCTGGGCCTGATGTATGAGAAAACATCAGAGTATAGACTCTCGGGTTATTGTGATGCAGATTATGCAGGAGATAGAATAGAACGAAAAAGCACTTCTGGAAATTGCCAGCTTCTGGGAAACAATCTAATCTCCTGGGCTAGCAAAAGACAGTCAACTATTGCTCTATCAACTGCAGAAGCAGAATACATCTCAGCATCACTGTGCACAACTCAGATGCTCTGGATGAAGCATCAGCTAGAAGATCTACAAATCTTTGAGAGTAACATTCCTATCTTTTGTGATAATACTGCTGCTATTTGTTTAAGTAAGAATCCCATTCTACATTCCAGAGCCAAACACATAGAAATAAAACATCATTTTATCAGAGACTATGTTCAGAAAGGGATAGTAACATTGAAGTTCATTGATACAGAACATCAATGGGCAGATATCTTTACTAAGCCTCTAGCTGAAGATAGATTTCTTTTTATCTTAGAACATCTGAACATTAAAAATTGCCCTGAGTGAAATATGGCTCTGAAAATGTAAAATGTGACTCTGATGTAAACAAATGTACTTCTGCCTCTGACTCTGATACTTCTACCAAGTTAAGAAGATATCTGAGTTAGAAATCTTCAGAAACCAATCCTTTGGTATTCCTGAAGATCAGATACATCAACACGTGGAGTACCAAGCGTCTAACCCTAGAACTTCTAGACAGCTGTCAAAAGAAATCAAAGGTCAGAACGTTTGAAATCTCCTAGAGCAGTGTGCGTACTGTTGGGATTAGACATTCATTTATTAGCTGTAATCATTTTTCCCCCCAAACGTGCTATTTTGATTTTTGTGCTAACGCTGGAATGTGTGTCGTTTTGCATGTTTTTACTTAGAGTATATAAACACTTTCTCTCACTTTTCACACTTATCACTCTCACTCACTCTAAAACCCTAAACCCTCTTTCGAAGCATTCTCTGCAAGTTCTTCTTCAATCTTCATCTTCTTCTTCATGGATGCTCATCAACAAGAAGTTTTTAACTTCTCTCAACAGATGGAATCAAGTTCTAATCCCCAAACCTCAAACACTCAAACTCCAACCGTTACCGGCGTCACCGTCACCCCTGTCTACAAAGAACCTCACGTTCTTGACCGTGAACGCCATATCAACCTTTCAACTCCTTTTGAAGGTTTGGACGTGTTGTGTGAATCGTTGGTTGATTTCGACAATCTAAGAAGAAATGGCATTGATCTAACTGGAGAACTTCGTCAACAAGGGTGGGAAAACTATTTCCAAAGGCTTTATGGTCCTATTTACCCTCTTCTGGTCAAAGAGTTCTGGAGACATGCAGATGCAGATGACAACTTCATCGTCTCATTTGTTCTGGGAGTGAAGATTGTTATTACTGAAGCGTCTATTGCTTCCTTGTTGAACATGGAGCAAAGTGGAGGAAAAAGGATTTACAACATTCCTCCTAGGTCAAAGCGCATCACTGAAGTCATCAACCCAACAATCTTCAAGCCCAACGTTGAAGGAAATCCCTCTAAGAACAAAGAGCTACACCAGAACCTCAGAGTGTGGCTGAAGATTATTCTGGGAACAATCCACCACCGTCCAGCCTCCAACTCTTCTGATTACATTAATGCAGACCAGAAATGCATTCTGTACTGCATTCAGAAGGGTATAAAGATCTGCCTCCCTGCTCTCCTCTTCAGATATCTGAGAGATTCAGTCAGAGAAACCAGAAACAATATGAAGCCCAGATCCTACATTCCTCTGGGAAGATTGCTATCTGACGTCTTCATTGAGCATGGACTGGTAGACGAGCTGGAAAAGACAAAACTGATGGATGATCTGGCAATTGATGTGGGGAAGCCTCTGAATGCCAGAAACCTCAAGAGTATGGGGATTATCAAGAAAATTCAAGTCAGGCCAACTCTGGAAACAACCTGGGATAGTTTGAAAGATCAGAGGAAGATGCCTCATGGCCTTGCCAGATTCTTCAAGAATGAACCCAGAGACGCTGTAGCTATCTATCTTCATCGTCTGTTGGAAGAAGGTGTTGACGTCTCTGAATTCAGCCTCGATGACTGTCTGGACTCTGAAGAAGACTTCGTCAGATACAAGAGAGGTCTTTCTGAAAAAAAGATAGCATCTCAGGCAAAGAAGGCCAGACTCGGAGAAACTTCTGGAAGCAAATCTTCAGCGCCTCTGAATATCTCAACTGGTAAGTTTGTTCCTCCTGTTACCTCTGAATTTATGATGGCTTCCTCTAACCCTCTCTCCTCTCAACCCATTTATACCACCTCAGATATTTCACCCTCAATCATCAGAACCTCCCAACCTACACCAGTCCTAAATATAGCCCGTACTTTCATACCTCCCTCTGAACCTCAACAAACCCACCAAAGCACTTCATCTTCATCATCCTCAGCACCAGAATCACCCCCATATGTTTCCCTCTCATCTGACCCTGAATTTTCTGACCCTGAATCCCCAACCATAGCCACAATCTATGCACATAGACTTGCTTCACAACAAACACAAACACAATCTGAAGCAACTTCACCTCCACCACAAAAACAACCACCATACCTTCTGAAAACCAACCCTCTGACCATCCCACTTCTGTTATCAACCCACCAATTATCTCCGCTGAACCAGAACCAGAATCCGAACCTTTAGATTTAAACCCACTTTATGCTTCATCCCAAACATCTGAACCTTCACCAGAAGCAGAATCTGAACCCCAACCTGAGTCAGAATCTGAACCTCAAACCTTGAATCTCAGCCCTCCACCTCATACCTCTGAACCAGAACCTGAACCTGAACTTTCTAAACCTACCCTTAAGGAAGCCATTATGATGATTGCAGAGGCTTCAGTTCAAAAGATCGATTCTCTGGTCTCTAACTCTGAAATCAGTGATGATCCTGAATCTGTAAGGACACACTGGAACATAGTCATTGGCTGGATGACATCTGAGTCTTTTAGGCTGAAGAGTGTCTCTGAACAAGTCAGAAATGACTACATCAGAGATGCTGAGGCAAGACTCCAGGAGAGACTTGCCAGAGAAGCTGAAGCCAGAAGGCTAGAAGAAGAGAGGTTGGCCAAGGAAGCTGAAGAAGAAGCAAAAAGGCTAGAAGAAGAAAGACTTGCTAAGGAAGCTGAACTCCTAAGGCAAAAGGAAGCTGAAGCCAAGGCTCTGGCAGATGCAGAAGCACAAGCTGCTGCAGAAGCTGAAGCTCAGCAGGCTCTGACTCTGGGGGAGTCATCTTCTGTGATTCCTACGGTTCTTCAGACTCTGAAAGAACTCAAGCAAGATCAGAATGAACTCCGGGCCAGAATGGACAAGCAAGATACTGTCAACGAAAACATCCAGAACATGCTTGCTATGCTGCTTCAGAGAATGCCTCCGCCTCCGAACCCTTAGGCACTTAGGAGTTATTTGTTTTTTGCTTGCCTATTGTTTTTGCTTCTGTCTTCTTTTGGATCTGATGTTTTTCTTGTTCTTTTGAATCTGATGTTTCTGTTTGTTGCCTTTGTGCTTCTATCTATGAATTCCAGTTTTTCTCCTTATTTATTTTCTCTTTGCTTATTTTTTTTTTTACTATGTCTTTTTGATTCTGACAAAAAGGGGGAGAAGTAATTATTAGCTCTGATGAAAATATTGTCTAAAACCTTAAGCATTCTGCAACATATTTTTCATTTAAATAAAATTATCTAACTTGGACTTAAGAAATTGCAGAGAACTTCAGAAACCTTTTTACTTAAGAAACTCTGGTA
Source organism: Lathyrus oleraceus (assembly GCF_024323335.1). Taxonomy (NCBI): domain Eukaryota; kingdom Viridiplantae; phylum Streptophyta; class Magnoliopsida; order Fabales; family Fabaceae; genus Lathyrus; species Lathyrus oleraceus. Next base: position 322,438,932 of record NC_066582.1, on the reverse strand, counting down.
AGAACTTCTGAACTCCCTAGCATTATCTCAGGGGGAGCTTCTGTCTATCTGATCTAATTTTATTCATGTTTCATCTGCTAATTAAAGTTGTTTTGTCATCATCAAAAAGGGGGAGATTGTAAGAACAAAAATTGTTCTACAACAGATTCCTTGATTTTGATGATAACAAAGGATGAAACCAAAAATGGCACCCTAACGAAAAGTTTCTAAGTGTGCAGGGTTCTAAAGAAAGAAGAAAGAAATCTGATGACATCATCAGATACAATACCAGATCAGAAGCATATTATCAAATGATCAGAAGCTCTGAAGTAGAAACAAGTTCAAGAAAGTCAAACTCTGAACTAAACAACAAGTATCAGAAGCATCTTAACAGAAAGTAAGTCCTAGAACCTCTGACTCTGAACAACGCTATCTGAAGAATCTATTTAGATCAACATCAGAAGCAAGATTCCAAGTTTCTCCAGATACACAATTACTCTGATTATGGATTTGCTAATCATGAAAGAGTAACGTTGAAGACAAGTAAAGATTTTCAAATGGATTTCCTAATTGAGAAAGAGACGTTAATCTCCAATCTCAATAAAGAAAATACTACTTGTGGTAAGTAGTCATTTCAAGAAGAAAAAGTCATCCTGCATTAGCTAATTATGTGATGGCGTAACTTCATCTCAATATCCACCAGTTTCAACTACTACTTCAACTGATCTATATAAAGGATTGCAAATCAACTTTCAGCGACACACGAGAGAACAATCAGCAAGCCAACAAGCCAAAATTATACTGAAACACCAAGTCAAGAAAAACACTCTTCTCTCTAAGATCTTCACGAAGCTTTTGCTTATAACGTGAAAAACTCTTGTTCTTAATACTGTAATATTTGCTTTTTTAGAAGCACTCTAGATTACATAAATCTTTCATTTATTGTTTGTTTGATTTCCTCAAGTGACTTAGTGTAGTCTGTAAACTTGAGAGGACTAAGAGATTTTTCTCTTAGGCGTTGTTTGTAATCTTTCAAGATTAGTGGATTAAGTCCTTGTTGAAGGCGAAATCACCTTGGCCGGGTGGACTGGAGTAGCTTTGTGTTATAAGCGAACCAGTATAAAATCCTTGTGTGATTTTCTTTTTGAAAAGCGCTTATTTTTCCAAACAATTCAAACCCCCCCTTTCTTGTTTTTCTCACCTTCAGCAGCTTGTGCAAGTAGGTAGAAAACTCAACCTAGGACCATTGTGGAATACATGATAACTATTAGGCTCGAGTCAGTCTCCCTTCTAGTTGGTCATTTCCCAGTCTCTGGTTAGGAGAAAGTTTCTCCCCTATTAAGGGGAACTACGTTGCCCTGATCCTCATACTAGATGAGGTACGTAGGCAGGAGGTCGTGCGAGATCTCTCCGGGCACCCTTTTTCTTTTTGTGTGTGTTTGCTTGACAGTTGCTAGGCTCGAGTTCCCGACTCCTTAGTAACTTGTTGTTTGTTTCTTCTCGCGTGTGTTAGGAGATGGATGTAAGCCCAGCAATTAGCATTCCATATCCTCTTGTTGTGTGCTTGGAGTCCGGTATAAGTCCATCAAGTGGCATCTGGTTTCCAGTGTGGGTTTGTTTGGTTCGGAAGCTGATGTAAGTCCAGCTATTGGCGTTCGGGTTCCATGTTTGCCTTTTTGTGTTTTGTTTTGTTTCGGCGTGCGTGAGCCGAACTACGGCAGCTCTGATTCTCATTCCAAATGAGATACGTAGGCATAGGATGCGATATCCTAGCGAGCCCTCTCCCCTCTTCCTCCACCTGTGTTGTCTTCAGTGTGTGTGTGTGATGTTTGTTTTAGCAACCTTGTTCTATCTTTTGAGCGTGGATCCCGTCGAGTACGACGGATGCGTAGGGGTGTTAATACCTTCCCTTCGCATAACCGACTCCCGATCCCAATCTCTTTGGTCGCGAGACCATGCTTTTCCCAGGTTTACTTCGAGCGTTTCCTTTCCCTCTTTTGGGATAAATAACGCACGATGGCGGCTCTGTGTTGTTTTGTTTTAGCCTGCCGGTTGTTTTTCGCGGATGCGACACATAGGCCTCCCAGGAACTGGGGGTATAAGAATTGGAGGTTTCTGCAAATATTCTTTTATCTTATCAAAAGCCTTTTGACAATCATTGTTCCACCTCCTGATCGCTTGATCTTTTCTTAGCAATTTAAATATTGGTTCGCACGTAGCTGTTAGGTGAGATATGAACCGTGCAATGTAGTTCAGCCTCCCTAAAAACCCACGAACCTGCTTTTCCGTTCTTGGTTCAGGCGTTTCTTGAATAACTTTTACTTTCGCTGGATCAACCTCAATCCCTTTCTTACTGACAATGAAACCTAACAACTTTCCAGATCTCACTCCAAACATACACTTGTTTGGATTCATCCTCAGTTTGAACTTTCTAAATCTTTCAAACAACTTTTGTAAGTTTACCAAGTGCTCCTCTTCTGTTTGAGACTTCACAATCATATTATCCACGTACACTTCAATTTCTTTGTGCATCATGTCATGAAAGAGAGTCGTCATAGCTCTTTGGTAGGTAGCACCGGCGTTCTTCAACCCAAATGGCATTACCTTATAACAGAACATGCCCCAAGGTGTAATGAATGTCGTCTTCTCCATGTCTTCTGGCACCATCTTGATCTGATTATAGCCAGAAAATCCATCCATGAAAGAGAAAACTGAGGACTGAACAGTGTTATCGACTAATACATCAATGTGAGGTAATGGGAAGTCATCTTTCGGACCGGCTCTGTTTAAATCTCGGTAATCGACACACATCCTGACTTTACCATCCTTCTTCGGCATGGGTACGATGTTGGCCACCCAAGGGGGATAATTGGTAACTGCTAGAAAACCTGCATCCAACTGTTTCTGAACCTCCTATTTGATCTTGACAGCCATATCAGGACTAGTTCTGCGAAGCTTCTGCTTTACCGAAGGACAATCTTCTCTGAGAGGTAGCCTGTGCACCACAATATCTGTATCCAAACCAGGCATATCTTGATACGACCATGCAAAGACATCGACGTATTCTTGCAACATTTCAATCAGCCCTCTCTTGACCTTTTCCTCTAAAGCAACCCCTATCTTGATCTCTTTCTTTGCGTCCTCAATACCAAGGTTAATGACTTCCAACTCTTCCTGATGAGGTTGAATGACCCTTTCCTCCTGTTTCAATAGTCTGGCCAATTCTTCCGGGAGTTCACAATCTTCTTCACTCTCCTCTTCGGCTTGGTAAATGGGATTATCAAAGTCATACTGAGCCATAACAAAACTGTTTTTAATGGAATCCGTAAGATCAATTCTGCACGAACGATGTTTCATGCTTTATTTTAGAAAAGAGTTCAAGGAAGTCACAAAAAACAAAAAACATTGCCATTTTTATGGTTTTAAAAACGAAAAAAAACAGAAAGACAGGGAGCACAAATTTGATTGCAAAACGTCCTTTATTGATGATAATCATTGAAAATTCAAAACATGATGTGGCCCTACAATGAACCACTACGCCTTGGGCAAAGCGTAGGGCTTTCATGCAAAATGAAAAACAAAAGAAAATTACTCTGTCTGAAGAGTAACTTGGACTATTTCTTCAGTAGTCCAGTTGTTGATCTTCTCCCCTGGAGCGCACGGGCGCACCCAATTATCCATATCACAATCACTGTCACCATCTTCATTGTCTGTTGCAAAGACATCCCTGTGATTCATCAATCCAGCACTAGTGAAAGTACACGGCCCTTTCTGATTCTGGACACCCTGCTCTGATGATTGAAAAGGCTGATAACGAATGCCAAACAGGTCTTCTTTTACGGGCACATCAATCACCTTGCCCCAGCCTTCCGTGTTACCTGAATGAATGACCTCCAGAGCTTATTTATAGGACGCAATCGAGGTACCTGGTTTCTTCTGTTCAACAAAAGCCACCTTCTCAATACTGACAGTCTCAAAAGCTTGACATAGAGTTTCATGAATTTCGCCATCCATCTCCACAAATTTGAAGGAGGATAAATGGCTCACAAAGATGTCCTTTTCGCCACATACGGTCACAACCTGACCATCCCACACATATTTTAACTTTTGGTGGAGAGTCGAAGAAACTGCTCCGGCTCCATGTATCCAGGGACGCCCCAACAGACAACTATATGCTGGTTGAATATCCATCACATAGAAGACAATATTAAACACTTCCGGGCCGATTTTCACAGGCAATGTGAAATCACCACAAACTGATCGCTTGGATCCATCAAAAGCACGGACAACAAGGTCACTTGGTGTGAGAACAACCCCTTCGACATCAAGCTTACTCAGAGCCTTTTTGGGCAGCACATTCAAAGAAGAACCGGTATCAACCAAAACATGCGACAAAACCGCGCCTTTGCATTCCATCGCGATATGTAGAGCTCTATTGTGATTGCGACCCTCAGGTGTCAAATCTAGATCCGTGAATCCCAAACCATGTCTCGTGTTAACATTTGCAATAACACTTTCAAGCTGGTTAACAGAAATCTCTTGAGGTACATAAGCCATATTCAATATTTTCAACAAGGCGTTACGATGTGCCTCGGAACACATTAACAGAGAGAGAATAGAGATTTTTGACAGTGTCTAGTTCAACTGATCCACGATCTTGTAATCACGTTTCTTAATAATTCTCATAAATTCCTCCATGTCCTTCTCAAAAGAATTCTCGGGCCCTTCCTTTCGCACTGGTTCTTCTTCAATGACAACTTGTTTTTTTTTGTTCTAGCAAGAGCCTCAGCATTGTTATCCTTCGGAACCTGTGGTGCAAACAAACGACCACTCCTCGTAAATCCTCCGGGTCCTCCCACATTACCCACAGCCGAACCAACTGTTACTGGAGTCTGATTTACTGATCTGGTCTGATTCTCAGGTCTTCTATTTCTGCAAGAAGCATTGTCATATTGCCACGGAATTGCTCTACTATTCTCAAAAAGTCTTCCACTAGAAGCAGCAACGGTGGTAGGAGTACTGATAGTTACTAGAGCATTAATAATCGCGGGAACACCAACAGTTACCGGAGCAGATATGGTCACGGGCGCAGCTACGGTCACAGGAGTACCAATAGTCACAGGCGCACTAATAGTTCTTGGAGCACGTACAGGACCTTCTGACGGTGTAAAGTAAATGGTAACAGTCGATACCTCTTCACGGTCTTTCACTACTCGATCAAACTGTAAACAACCTTCATTCATCAATTCCTGGATACCTTCTTTCAATTTCACACAGCCGTTTTCATGATTACCACAATCTGAACAATTCTCGTCACATCCCGGGAATACTCCCCCTCTAAGCAGACGTTCCTTCACTACAAACAACAAAGTCTGAACATCGTTAATATCGACTACCAAGTTCAAACTTTCCCCATCTTCCACACTGTTTACTCTGGGCCCTCCATGCTAAGGCATAGGATTACTCACCACATTCGGAGTAGGAGCAAAGTTAATCGTCTTGGCATTAATCAAATTCTGAACTTTATGGTGAAAAGCCCGACAATTCTCGATGTGGTGCCCTGGCGCCCCAGAATGAAAATCACAACGGACATTAGCATCATAACCAGCGGGAATCCTTGTTAATGGAGCCATAGTGCGAAGTTCAACAAACTTTAACCTGAGCAGTTCAGGGAGTAATTCAGCATAAGTCATTGGCAACAGATCAAAATAACAATCTGGCATTCTTTGTCTTGGTTGGAATGGGCGTTGTTGTTGTTGTTGTGGCTGTCCTCTTTGTTGTTGTTGAGGTTGGGTTGCTGGAATAGTCACAACAGCAACTTGACGGTATTGTTGTCCTCTGTTTCCATTTCTCTGATTATATATAGCATTTGTCTCACCCTATCTCCTTCTGGGTGCCCCTGAAAATGGTTTTTTAACACTTGAAGAACTTGAAGAACCAGAGTCTTGGATTTTTCCCGCTTTGATAAGACTTTCAGTTCTTTCTCCGCAAATCACAACATCCGAAAAACTACCAAATGGGCAACTTCCCATACAATCCATGAGTACACCTTGCAGGGTTCCAATGAACATATCAGTCAATTCTCTCTCCAACATCGGAGGTTGTACTCTCGCAGCTAGCTCGCGCCACCTCTGGGCGTATTCCTTGAAACTCTCACCAGTCTTTTGAAACAAACTCTGCAACTGAGTTCTGCTCGGAGCCATGTCCATGTTATACTTGTACTGCCTCAGAAAATCTTCACCTAACTCTCTCCAGCTTCTGACAGATTCTTTTCTCAAGTCCATGTACCAATCCAAAGATGCTCCAGACAAGCTGTCTTTGAAAAAGTACATCCATATTTTTTCATCATCAGTATAAGCGGATATCTTCCGGTAGTAAGCTTGCACATGAGTTCGGGGACAAGAAGTGCCATTGTACTTGTCAAAAGACGGCGCTTTGAACTTGTACGGGATCCTCAACCCATCAACTAAACCCATATTAGAAACATCAAAACCCAAAGAATTATGGCACTCCATGGCGCGAATCTTTTCAGCAAGGGCATCGACCTTTCTATCTCTCTCTTCCGCCTTTCCAAATTCATCATCATCACTGGGAATAGTGAACATATCTTCTTGCTTGTCAACCAAATGAGAAGGATGGTGAACTGGAGCACGTGCCGCTCGAACATTAGCAGCCTCTGTAATGATGGGTTGTCCATTGATTCTAATACCACACAGTTCGTCACCAGTAGCATGGTTGTTGACAGGGTTGGTAACAGCAGCGTCATCGACAGGGGCTCCTTCTGGAGGATTCTGACCGACAGGGGGAATCATAGTTTCTTGTCTCTGGGCCAAGGCTCGGAGTTTCTCTTGCCCTTGCACTACCCCTTGCATCATATTCATGAATTGGGCCATGTTGGTCCTCATCTCTGCTAGTTCTGCTTGAACTTGATCCATGATCTTCTGTTGATTCTGCCTTGTTGCGTAACGGTGTGGATGATGCTCAGCAATCCTGCCTGAAACGGGAACCAGAATGAGAAATCCTCTTCCAGAACACCTGTAATGATGCAAGAATGGTATGTGTATGATGCGTATGCTATGTTTTATCATGAATAACCCTGAAAAATGATATGCATATGCGGGTTAACTTTTTTTTTATGCATTATTTTTTTGAAAATAAACATGCTATGATAAAAAATGATGAAACAATGGCTAGTTGGTTGTGTATCACAAGGCACAGGATCAGAACTTCAGCATGAATTCGGAACCAGGAACCATAAAACACAATCATCAACTTAGAACCCATACTTCAGAACCAACGGTCACCAAGAAGAACCAAACAAGAGTCACCAACAGGACACGGTCACCAATAGGACAAATCACCAATAGAACAAGTCACCATTAGAACAAGTCACCATCAGTACCTGTAAATGATCCATTCCCGCCCCACTCACTGGTGTAATCTAGGCCAGGGTAAGGTCAAGAGAAACGCAGGATAAACAATCCTTTCAAGAATATCATCATATGCACACCAGGTGTATGCAACGATAATACCCCATCAGAATCTGAACTGCTCGTGATACCATGTTCCGCTAAGTGGCGCCATACCACCCGCTTCCCATGAATCACTCTATTCCTAGGAGTCCTAAAGTTCACTCATAGCCTGTGTATTAGGCCTTTTACCTCTTGTAACTCCCCCCAACATTGAAACAGATACACAACCAACATAGTATGCATGAAACAGTAAAGTGCACATAGGATGCAATGCAAGCAGATAAGTATGCAAAGCAATAAATAAATAACACACAATAGACAATAAACAAACAGACGCTAGGAAAGGCCCACTAGGGAAAATAAATCCCCAGCAGAGTCGCCAGCTGTCGCTCCCCGGATTTCCCGAATCCAAGTACAAACGTGAAAAGAGGTGGCGAGGAAAAAAGAGTAGAGTCGCCAACTATGTACTTTTATCCCAAGAGGAGGGAAAGGTAGTACTGTATAACCAAGAGGGAACGGATAAAACAAAGTCTCGAACCAAAGAAAACTGAGTAAGGGGGCCGGTTACGTGAAGGGAAGGTTATCGCACCCCTTCACGTCTGTGGTACTCCACAGGATCCACGTTTGCTATTTATGTCTAAAGTGTGTGTATAAAAAGTCCTATATGCGATGCGAAAGAAAGAAAATCAAAGTAGGGGAAAGAAAGAGTTATTGCTCGCACAGGCCCTACCCTGCTGCATACGTATCTCAAGAAGGATTGAGAATCAGAGCACCGTAGCTCGGCTAACCTATTTTTGTTTTTTTTGTGATGAATGACGTTACTACACAATCTACCGGATGCTCGACCTTTGGAGACTTACTCACCTGTAATAGAAGTAGTTAACGTGTTCTTAGGAGAAGAAAAATCAATGAGTTTGTTTGTTTTAGGAATGCTCATGCAAAAAGGAAGTCCTAGACGAAGGAACCGTGCTAGCTTAATTGACATGCAAACGAGAGACTATACGAAGCCTAGCAATCCTATGGGGAGACGATCATACCATACAAAACAAACGTGCATAAAATAAACACGCCAACAAGGGGGCTCAAACATACGTGGGTAGGGCTTTAGTCAAGAGGGGTCATATCAACCTCGACAAACAAGCCATGGAAAGGTAATCAAATGGGCTCTTAACCACTGACATTGAACGTCAGGGTGAGAATATCAAGCGGGTAATGAGGATAAGACCTCATAGCTCTTAACCCTGGACAGGGTGAGCTCACGACAAAAAGTGGGGATTCAGAAAGGTGGAACCCTCTCCACTGACTGACCGGACAAAAGATCTTGGGCTTTTGTTTTGAAGCATCGACACGTAGTGTGATCTTAAAGAACGACACACTGAATAACGGGGGATTGACTACTAATCCCTTTTATCCGTCAATTGCCTCTTCATGGAGGTCTTTAGCATTGGTGCCTCTTCTTGGAGGTCTTTGGGCACAAAAGTAAACACACAAAAACATTTCCTCCTATCGAGGTCTTCCAGCTAAGAAAGCGGTAAAATATGGGAAAGATGTAAAAGGGATCAAGAGATCTACCACACGGATAAAGATCCGAAGTAACAACAACTAAATAAATAAGAAACCCAGAGATCTCTCAGGCTAGCACCATCAAAGAAAACAAGTCAGCAAAGCAATCAGAATAAATCTCCAAATGGTATCCCACAAATAAAGTGGAATACCAAGCAAGCTATCTCTTCAAGAGTCATGTGAGCCCTCACAAAAAAACTCAACAAACAGGTTAGAGAAACAAGATGGAGTGTAATCAAGAGATGTACCAAACAGAGAATCACATGAATCATGCCATTAAAGTTCACAAAAAGCTCACAAAAAGCAACCAAGGGTAGGAGGTCTAAACCTCTTGTCAAACAAATGCATTAAAAGGGTACCAAAACTCAAAGTCAGGGGCAAGGATCCACACATTGAGACATGACATACCTACTGATTGGAGAGATCGATTGAAATTGAATTGCACCGTTGGCTTTGCAGAATAATCTTAGGGTTTATATGAGAGGGAATTGGTTCTTTGCAGATGAGTTCCCTTCAGTCTCTGGAGGTTGCTCTGAATTAGTTAGAATCTCTCTAGGGTTTTTCCACTGAATTTTTTTTTAGAATTTATAACCTGATTTTCGTGGCTTTGTGGGCTCAAATGAGAGAGGTCTATGTCCAAGATTTTCTGTTATATTTTATTTATTTATTATTATTTTTATTATTATTTTTTTTTCCGTTTTTTCTTTAATTTTCAAAACGCGTGGGCTTCGCCTAGCGAGCATGACAGTTTAGGAAATTCCTCTGAACATAGGTGATTCTGGTGGCTTTTCTTGGGACTCGCTAGGCGACCCATTCTGCTCGCCTAGCGAGCATGACAGCTCATGAACAAACTTTTGCTCCTTCAAGATTAACGTTTTGAATGATGAATAGACCCTATTTGAACATGTTGGAAGTAACTCAAGTCATTCCCTGGCCATTTCACCTTCAGTCGACCAACAATTGACTTTTGGCTTCATAGTTGAATTTTGAACTGTACTGAGCCCATTAAGCTTGATCCTTCAGATAGAGCCCACAAAGTGACTTGGATGACATCCTCTTGGAGCTAATTTTGATTGACATGATGAAATGCAATATGAAATGTTAAATGACCTAAAAAATGAATGCAGGAATGAGGAGGGAAAATTTGAGGTGCTACAAATGGGTAGCTAATATTGTACTTGTGCCTAAGAAGGATGGAATGGTAAAGATGTGTGTTGACTATAGGGATCTAAACAAAGCTAGTCCGAAGAACGATTTCCCTCTACCACATATTGATACTCTCGTGGATAACACTGCAAGTTTTGACGTTTTCTCTTTTATGGATGGATTTCAGGATACAATCAAATCAATATGACTCCAAATGACATGGATAAGACCACTTTTATTACCCCTTGGGGCACATTTTTCTACAAGGCGATGTCTTTCAGTCTCAAAAATGCTAGGGAAACTTATCAAAGAGCTATGGTCACTCTTTTCCATGATATAATGCACAAGTAGATAGAGGTCTATGTCGATGACATGATCGCTAAATCTCAGAATAAAGAAGATCATATGGACCATCTGAAGAAGTTGTTTGAACGCCTCAAAAATTTTAGACTACGATTAAACCCTACAAAATGCATATTTGGTGTCCGCTCAGGGAAGTTGCTTGGTTTCATTATTAGTCAACGAGGAATTGAAGTGGATCCTGACAAGGTCAGAGCTATACAAGAAATTCTTGCTCCATGCACTGAGCGAGAAGTTAGAGGTTTCCTTGGACGTTTGAATTACATCTCAAGGTTTATCTCACATATGTTGGCCACGTGTGAGCCTATCTTCAAATTTCTTCGAAAAGATCAAGCAATTGAGTGGAACTCTGATGGTCAAAGAGCTTTTGAGAAAATCAGATAATACTTGCAAGAGCCTCTTATTTTGATTCCACCTGTCCCCGGAAAGCCATTAATCATGTATCTAACTGTGCTTGAAGAGTCAATGGGATGCGTGTTGGGACAACATGACAAAACTGGTTGAAAAGAACATGCTATTTACTATCTGAGTAAAAAGTTTATCGATTGTGAAAGTGGATATTCGCTTTTGGAGAAAACTTGTTGCGCGTTAGCATAGGCCGCTCGCCGTTTGAGTCAATATATGATTTGCCATACTACTTTGTTGATCTCGAAAATGGATCCAATAAAGTACATCTTTGAGAAACCTGCCTTGACTGGAAGACCTTCCCATTGGCAGATGCTCTTGTCTGAGTATGATATCCAGTATGTAACCTAGAAGGCAATCAAGGGAAGTGTGTTAGCAGAGTACCTCACTCACCAACCAGTTGAAGACTATCAACCATTGAAGTTTGATTTCCCCGATGAGGATATAATGGTGATAAAGGATTATAAGATCCTAGGCCCAGATGAAGGACCAGAACCAGGATCTCGATAAAAGCTCGCATTCGATGGTTCCTCCAATTACAGTGGTCACTGTATGGGAGCTATTTTGATGAATATAAAAGGTGGTTATACCCCTTTCACAACAAGGTTGTGCTTTGATTGTACAAACAATATCGCAGAGTATGAAACTTGTATCCTTGGGATTGAAGCCGCAATTGATCCCCGAATCAAGATCCTTGAGGTATATAGAGACTCAACATTGGTAATCTATCAGCTCAAAGGTGAATGGGAGACCCATGATGCGAAGTTGATCCACTATTGTGCTTAGGTTATAAAGCTGATGGAATACTTTGATGATATCACTTTCCATCATATCCCAAGGGCAAAAATCCAAGTGTCTGACGCTCTAGCAACATTAGCATCAATGTACCAAGTTAGATTCCATAATGAAGCCCCGACTATCCAAATAGAGCGAAGAGATGAGCCTGCCTACTTTCAACTGTTTGGAGAAGAAACTGATGGTAAACCATGGTTTACTAAGTCAGGAGTATCCAGAAGATGCTACATTGTTGGATAAGAAAACTATGAGGAGGTTATCATCCAAATTCTTTTTGAGCAATGATGTGCTTTACAAGAGAAACCATGACATGGTTCTTCTCAGATGCGTGGATAGACACGTAGCAGACCTGTTAATCAAGGTGATTTATGAAGGATCCTTTGGAACCCATGCTAATGGACATACCATGGCCAAGAATATTCTGAGAGCTGGTTATTATTGGTTAACCATGGAGTCCTATTGTTTCAGCTATGTTAGAAAATGTCATAAATGTCAAATTTATGTTGACAAAATGCATGTACTGCCAACATTGCTGAATGTTTCAACATCGCCTTGGCCTTTCTCAATGTGGGGCATCGACATGATTGATGCTATAGAGCCTAAAGCTTCTAGTGGTCATTGCTTCATCCTAGTTTCCATTTATTACTTTACTAAATGGGTAGAGGTTGCTTCCTACACCAATGTGATAAGACAAGTGGTCGCTCGCTTCATCAAGAAGGAGATTATATGCCGCCATGGAATCCCAAGAAATATCATCATCAACAACGGTTCAAACTTGAACAACAAGACAATGACAAAATTATGTGAGAGTTTCAAGATTTACCACCATAATTCTTCTCCATATCGTCCAAAAATGAATGGTGTTGTTGAAGCCGCCAAAAAAAAATTAAGAAAATCATGCAAAAGATGGTGAAAACCTACAAGGACTGACATGAGATGCTACCATAATTCTTCTCCATATCGTCCAAAAATGAATGGTGTTATTGAAGCCGCCAACAAAAACATTAAGAAAATCCTGCAAAAGATGGTGAAAACCTACAAGGACTGACATGAGATGCTACCCTTTGCATTGCATGGATACAGGACCTCAGTCCACACTTCAACATGGGCAACCCCTTTCTTCTTGGTCTATGGGATGAAAGCAGTTCTCCCAATCGAAGTAGAGATACCTTAAATAAGAATATTGATGGAGGAAAAGCTAGATGAAGCTGAATGGATCCAGAACAATTATAATCAACTTAACCTCATTGACGAGAAGCGTATGACCGCTCTATGCCATGGACAATTGTACCAGCAATAGATCAAGAAGGCGTTTGACAAGAAGGTCCATCCTCGAGAGTTCGAGGAAGGGGATCTCGTGAAGGTAGAGAAAAACAAGAAAGGGGGTTTGAATTGTTTTCACTGAAAATAAAAACTTTTAGCAACGCTACACACTTAAAGGTAATAACAAACAACACAGAAGTTTATCTTGATTCGCTTGAAAATTAAAGCTACTCCAGTCCACCCGGCCAAGGTGATTTCACCTTCAATCAAGACTTAATCCAATAATCTGGAAAGATTACACCAAACATCTAAGAGTTCAACAATCTCTTAGTCCTCTAAAGTCTACAGACTTCACAAGTCACTTGAGGAATTACAATAACTATTGAGAATTACAAGAGTGTGTTTGATGCTTCTAGATAAGCAAGATGAACACAATTAAAATAGATTATCAATGGTCACAGTGTGAGCACAAACTTGTGTGTGATAACTGAATTATACAATGATAAGAATTTAGTATATGATTCAAGGTGTATAGTAGAATTCTTGTGTGATAGCTTTGTGTCTTGGTATGATGATAGTGAGCCCTTTTTATAGTGCTTGGAGATGATACCGTTGGAGAGAATGTTGATGGTGATATCTTGCCAATAATGGGACTTCATGGCATTAATTTTCTTTTCCTTTCCATAGCAGTCTTGGAGTGTATTCAATATTATCCATATAGATATTCATACCATACTTAGAATACTTCTTTGTTAAGTTTCTGATTTTGATTGGTCAGATGATCTGTTGGTCGTGAATCAGAGTGAGCGGAAATCAAAGTCTTTTCACAGATCTTGTATTCTTCAGATAATTGTTTTGTTGAGTCTTCTTCAGATAGTTCTTTGACTGATCTTCAGATAGAGTGTCTTCAGAGTCTATAGATGTACATTCTTCAAAGTCTTTGGATTTTACAGTTTTAATAGTCTTCAGATTTTGTATGTGATTCTCTTGGACATGCTTGTGTTAAGTGTCAGCTATGATTCATTCATTTCTTGATCAACTATTCTCGACTTTGTTTGATGTCAGATATTGTTTTATTAGATTCAGTTTACCTTAGAATCCTGCACACTTAAAAAATTTATTAGGGTACCAAATTGTTTCATTCTTCGTTATCATCAAAACTTATAGATAAATTGCAGAACCAAAATCTTGTTCTAACAATCTCCCCCTTTCTGATGATGACAAAAACTTCAGACTATTGATTAAATAATGATACTTCAAAAGATGGATAGGAAAATGAATTAGAGTCAGATACAATATGACTCCCCCTGAGATTGGCAAGCTTCCCCAAAATATGATACTTAGAGAGTTTAGAGTTTCTTACTAGAGCCTCTTATGTTGCTTAGCTTGTTTCTCATATATTAATTTAGATACATCCTATAAGAAAACTTAGACTGCACAATTTATTTAAAGTATTAGAATGTAAGAAGTGCTTTATGAGAGTTAGTTATTTATTTCATCAGAAGGCTGCTTATTTATTTCTCCCCCTTTTTGTCAGACTCAAAAAGAACATAGTAAGAGAAAACATGTAGAGCAAAACAAAGTTTCATTAGATAAGTTGAGAGAGATGCAGAGAAGAAAGCCTTAGAGGAAAAAACAATTAGACTACAACAAGAAGTAAAACAGAAGTCCTAGGGTGCCTAAGGGTTTGGAGGATGAGGCATCCTCTAAAGTAGCTGGGTAAGAAGGTTCTAGATGTTGGAGTAGACTGAATCTTGATTGTCGAGTCTGGCTCTCACAAGTTGTTGTTCCTTCCGATGTTCTTCCAGAGTCTGGAGCACCAACAGAGCAATGTCAAATGTCGATGACTCACCTCGAGTCAGAGTAACTTCAATAGTCTTTGCAGCTTCCTCTGCAACTATGCATGCTGCTTCTTCAGCGATAGCTTTTTCCTCAGCTTCCTTCCTAGCCTTCTCTTTAGCTTCCAGTTTAGCCTTTATTCAACTTCCTTATGTGCTTTCTCCTCAACTTCCAGTCTAGTCTTTCCTCAGCTTCTCTTATATAGTCATTTTTGACTTGTTCTGAAAGTCATTTTAGCTTAAAGACCTCAGATGTCATCCATCTGAGAAATCTATTCCAAAGAGTCCTTACTTCAGAAGGATTTTCACTTAGACTGGATTGTTCAGATAGCTGTCTGAGCCTCACAACTGAGATTTCTGAGAATATAGCAAATACCTCTTCCAGGGTTGGAAAGGTTAGTTTAGGTTCAGAGGTTAGATAAATGGGTTCAGAGGGAGTTTAAGTGGTTTCAAAGGGTTCGGTGGGAGGTTTAGAAGATGGTAGAGTTACTGAGGGTGTTGAAGGAGGTGCGGAGAGAGAAGGTGTAGGTTCAAAGGTTTCTGCGACAGACGAAGTTTGTTCAGAGTTTGGTGTGGCTTGGAGTTATGCCAAGGTGGGAGAGGAAGGGTCAGAAACTTATGGATGATCAGGGTCATAAGAAAGGTCATAATATAGAGGAGATGTGGGAGTGGATGAGGGAGGTGAAATGGGTTCATTTAGAAGTAGTTCCTCAGATACGGGAAGTGTTGTGGTTGTGAGGTCGAATTTTTGTAGAGGCGGTGAGGATGTGTTAGTTTCAGAGTTGTGGGGTTCTGGGGGAGTTGGAATGAAGATAGTGGGTTTATAGAGAGAATATGTAAGGGGTGGTTGAGGTAAGGAAGAAGATATTTGCTTAGACCCAGAAGGTAAAGGAACTTTATAAAGAGAATACTTACTTGGAGCAGAGGAGCTCAGAGGCACATGCGACTGAGTTGCCGAAGGTTCTCCCAGCTTTAGAGTCTTCTTCTTCTTTTACTTCTCAGAAGGATTTCTCTTCCTCTTCATGAAATTTGGTGGTTGTTCTAGTAGCCAGTCCACAGAGAACTCTGAAATGTCAATACCTTGAGACGCCAGATCTTAAAGGTAATGAGCAATAACCTCTGGGGGATCTATCTTGGAGAAAAGATACAACCCATTTGGTATCTTCCTCTGATCCTTCAGAGCTTCCCAGAAGGTGTCCAAAGTTGGTTTGACTAAGAATCTGTCAATGACCCCCATGCTCTTCAGATTTCTGGCATTTAGAGGCTTGCCAACATCCACCGTTACATCTTCCATCATGTTGACGGAGATAAGGTGGTCCACCATCCCACTTTCTATTAGGACGTCAGAGATGAGCCTCCCTATAGGGATGTAGTTTCTGGACTTCATGTTATTTCTTGTACCTCTAACCGAGTCTCTCAGATATTTGAAGAGTAATGAGGGCAAATTTAGCTTCAATCCTCTATGAAGGCAGTATAGGATGCACTTCTAATCTGTATTTATGCAGCCAAATGAATTTGATGCTGGACGATGGTGGATAGTTCCCAGAATAATCTTAAACCAGACCTTCAGATTATGGTGAAGTTCCTTCTTCCTGGAGGTTTTCCCTTATGGATTCTGATTGAATATTGTGGGGATTATTTCTTGGGACATGTATTTTGCCCTAGGGTTGATGTTGTAGATCCTTTTGCCCCCTGCCTTTTCCATGTCCAGAAGCTTTGCTATGGACTTCTCTGTGATGACCATTTTTACCCGCAAGACGTAGGAGACAATGCAGTAGTCGTCGTAGTCTGCAAATCTCTAGAATTCCTTTACAAGGAATGTGTATACCGAATCATAGAGCCTCTTAAAGTAATTTCCCCAGCCTTGTCTCTCTAATTCTTCAGTGAGATCAATGCCATTTCGCTTCAAGTTGTCGAAATCCACCAACAGTTCACATAAGACTTCTAGCTTCTCAAATGGCGTGGCAAGATTTATGTGAGGGGGACGGTCAAGAACGTGGGGTTCTTTGTAGGTAGTTATTGAAGTTGTAGTCGTTTGAGTAGCAGCTTGTCGTGGAGCTTCACCATGATGTTCAATAGCATCCATTTGCTGAGAATATTCATAAACATGTTGTTGTTGAGAATCCATTTAGAGTTTAAGAAGATGAAGATTGTTGATAAGGATGAAGGTTGAAGAAGTTGCAGAGAACAAAGAGCACAAGAGGGTTTGTGTAGGTTGTGAGTGAAAAGTGTGAAATTGAGAAATGTGGTAAATATATATACATAACCAATTAACATGCTAAACGACAGCGTATTGAATTTTAGGGGATAACAATAATAATTATTTTAGAAATCTAAGTTGACAAGTGTGGGGAGTATTAAATGCAGCTAATGATGGTTGTCTAATCTCAAGATTATGCACACTGTTCGGGTGGATCTTAACAGTTTGGTTCTTGCATTCTGAGCTAGACAACTGTATAGAAGATCCAAAGTCACACGTTTGAGATACCACTTGTTGTTGTATCTGAAATCAGGAATGCCAAGAGATTTCTGACTCAAAGGGATTCTAGCCCAGACAACATCTAACTTGTAGAAGTATCAGAACCAGAATCAGATGACCAACAAATATTTAAGTCATAGCCTATTTTAACAAATCAGAAGAGATGCACGAGTTCAAATTCTTTCTGGGAAATCTGCCATGTTTAAATGTTTCAGAATGAAGGAAAATCTATCTTCAACTAAGGGTTTTGTGAAGATATCAACCCATTGATGGTCTGTATCTATGAATTTTAAAGTTATTACTCCTTTTTGAACATAGTCTCTAATAAAATGATGTTTAATTTCAATGTGCTTCACTCTAGAATGTAAAATTGGATTTTTACTTAAACATATAGCAGTAGTATTGTCACAAAAGATAGGGATGTTACTATAATATATCTGAAAGTCCTCAAGCTGATTCTTCATTTAGAGCATCTGAGTGTTGCATAGTGAAGTTGAAATGTATTCTGCTCTTGCAGTTGAGAGTGCAATGGTTGATTTTCTTTTGCTAGCCCATGAAATGAGGCTTCCTCTAAGAAACTGAAAATTCCCAGATGTGCTTTTGCGTTCCAATTTGTCTCCAGTGTAATCTGCATCAAAATACCCAGAGAGCCTATACTATGATGTTTTCTTGTACATCAGGCCCATGTTAGGTGTTCCTTTCAGATACCTTAGGATTCTCTTAACAATAGTTAAGTGAGATTCCCTTGGATCTGACTGAAATCTGGTACAAAGACACACGTTGAACAATATACCAGGATGTGTAACAGTCAGATAGAGAAGAGAACCTATCATACCATGATAAAGCTTCTAACAAACCTTTTGACTTACCTCTTCTTTCTCCAGAATGCAAGTAGGGTGCGTGAGAGTATTTGTTGGTTTTCTTTCTGACATTTCAAACTTCTTCAAAATGTTTTTTATGTATTTTCTTTGATATACATAAGTGTAGCACCTCAAATTTGCACCCTACCTTTTGTGCATACATTTTCATTTTTTAGGTTATTAACATAACAAAGTCCATTGCATAGCATTGCATGGCCATTTGCCCAAGTGCAAGGTCCTCAGACAGAATTAGGTCAACTGATCAGAAGAATCAGTCAATCAAGCAAGCAAGTGTAATTTCCATTGAGACAAAGCCCTAGGGTTGATTTATCAAGTTCATATGGTCTAAGGATCATTTTGAAGTGGTTTGGCCAAAGATTGGATGCTCAGAAGTCATCAGTCAAGCTGAATTTCAGCTGAAACCATAAAAAGTCAACTGTGGTCAACTGTGCCTGATTTTATGGATTTGAAGGTGGGAGATGGTTTGAAAGGCTTCATTCATGTCCATACAAGTCTCATTTGACATATCAAAGATCAAGGTTGAAGAAAATAAAGTCAGATCAAAAGTTTCCTAAAATGGCAGGTGACCTGTAATTTCAACTGCCCAAAATGGAAAGTTTTTCTCCTCAAATTTACTTCATCATACAAGCTTCAAATGGAATTTTGTCCAACATGAAAGTTGAAGATCTTGTTCTCCCATTTCCAAAAAGTCCAAGAACACTCATTTCTCATGTGTGGTTGGCAAGTTATGATCAAATCATTTTCAGAAAATGTTGAAATTCAAAGTGCCATAACTTTTGAATGGAAAGGCCAATTTGGGTGATTCTTTTTTGAGCAAGTCACATTTGACATGTATTATCACATTGCATCATTACATTTCATCCAAAATCAACACATAAAAAGGTCATTTTTCAAGTGAACCATTTGAAAATTGGTGGGAAAAATAGTGATTTTCAAAAATACAAGGCATTTGCACTTCAAACTTTTTCCAACACATTCCAAATGACAAATATGACTTGCTCAAACTGCATTTGTACTGATGCGTTGGCTACAATTGGAAAGGTCATTTTGGCCACTTTGCTTAACATATGCATTACACTAATCCACTTGAATTTTTGTTAATCTTGATTAATAACTGGATTAAGAGGTGGTATAAAGGCATAATTGTAACAGAAATTCTTAATCACAAATGATTCTTTCAGATCTAAACAGAAAATTCACCAATTCTCTCCAATTTTTTCCAATTTTCTTCAAACTTTTTCCACATTTTTCCATTGAATTCACCATTGCTTTGCTAGTTTCTCGTGTAATCTCTCTTCTGCAGGACTTTGTTAGCATCTGTTTCACCAGATCATGGCCAAGGCATCAAGGAATTGGAACTGTTGAGAGATCACTCATCCATGGCAGTTTGAAGGTTCTACAACCTGGAGCATAATTGAGCTTAGCTAATCATTCCATACACCTTCTACATCATCAAGCATCATCTGTTTCACACTTTTGGACTTGGAAACACACGGTTCCACAGCTGCATCAATCACAAGGTTAATTTTCGAATCCCTTAATTCTCAAAATCAGCATGTGGCATAGGTAGATCCTTCAACATAGAGTAGAATGAAGCTTGAATCGTGCAATTTCATCCAATATCCATGGAGAAATCTGGATTTTAAGTTTGTGCATCAAAACTTTCATTGATCGTATCTTGTTGTATGTTGATTTCTAGATAATTTCATTATGACATTTGTAATCTACGTGGAGAGACGAGTTCAACCATATGCGATTTGTCCATTTTTGTGCAAATTTGTTCATGATGATTTTTTCTGGAAATCCTGCTGATGAACACGATGAAGAACAGCTCCGGAATGCTGTTTAATCCATATTTCTTCGTTTCCATTTTTAAAAGTTGTTTACCGCGCGAATCTACCACTCACGTGATGCCACCGTTTAAATGAAAACGCGGCGTTTTGTCCTGGCTGTGGATATTTACAAGTTTGCCATCCGCGCCTATTATTTCATTTTAAACATTAAATAATTATTTCATTTCTTCACCAAACTTCAAAAATTCATAATTAATCCATTTTTGATCCAAATTGAGTGAGGATTTTTGCATTCATTTCCAAATTTTCTCTAGTTTTTTTTAGGTATGATAGTCAAAGTTGTGCCTGGTGGATTTTTTGACTTTGCCTAATGCCTTTGATCATGTATGCTATGTGTATATGTTTTGCCATATTGATCATGAAATCTTGATGCCTTATCCAAAATGTGTGAAATTTTACATGCATGTTCTTGACTCATTCCTGGTGATTTTGGTATATAGTTTGCTAATTTTGAGTCCCTGGTTAGAGAGATATGATGTGATCAAGTTGAGTGTGACAATGTGTGTCACACTATATTAGGTCAACTTCTTGAGTTTTGTTTCCATGCTTATTGAATGCCATTTGCTCTGGATTTTTGCATGTGATTACATCTATATGTCTAGTTTAACCATGATTTTTTGTAGGATTTGTTGATCAATTTCCTATTTGATTGGTAAAATTCTCATTCCCTATCATATGAAGATGAAATTTGGTGGAGTGTTTCTTAACATGTTTAACTTCATTTTGGCTTTGGTCCCATTCATTTATCATTTGTTTCCACTGTTTTACATTTGCTTGAAGTTGATGCTCCATTTGTGACCTAGTTTGGGTTGATTTTTGCATACCATGACTTCCTGAATTTAATTTCCCTACTTCCACTTGTCCAATTAGCATGAAATTTGATATGATGCTCATTGAATGTGTTCTGTTTAGTCTTGAATTTTTGTGGAATTTATTGAGCTGTTTTGATATGGATTTGATTGTGATCATTCTGTTTGGTCCTTTGAGGTTCCAATTTGCATGTTTTGTGCTATTTTGTTCATGAAATAATGATGATGAATGATATGAACATGAGACCAATTGGATTTGATGCTTGATGATTTAATCTTGATTTTGGATAAGTTTCATGTTCTGTTTTGATGATTTGATTTCATTTTGGCCCTAGTCTTGGACTAGTGGTTTGTGATCTCACTTTTGAGTTGTGTTTCAGGTTAATAGCACAAATGGCCTATGCTTGATGATGTGCCTCCATTGGAGTTGACTTGTGACTTGTATATAGCTAATTTTCACTTTGTTTTGCAGGGTTTGATAGTTGAGTTTGAGCCTTAATGGCTTGCACCTTTGTGCATTGGCTTGTGTTTGTCTGTGTATAGCTAACTGTGAACCATTTGCTGTTTGGTTTTGTGATTGGTATACTGATTGTATTTGATTGATTTCAGGTACATTAGTTTCTAAGATTGCTTTGCTTTGCTTGATAAGCAATTTGCATTGAGGTAGAATCTCTTGTCTCCATGTAGTCTGGAAGACCTGGCTTGTTACCTAGCCAGGCACCTGTCTGAAGTCCTCCTTAAGAGGCGATGTTTGTGCTTGTTTACTTTTGTCCCCAAGCAGGTAAAGACCTCTATGAGGCAATTGGCGGATAAAAGAGATAAGAAATCTATCTCCCGCTCTTCTATTGAGTCATCCCTCTGCTCACACCAATGTGTTGATGCATTGGGATACAAACCCAAGATCTTGTACAGTGTACAGTTGTGTCAGTGTCTTAAGTGTAGAAGGGTTCCCACTTCCTGGACCCACACTTCATTGTCTATAGCTCTCCCTGGCCAGGGATAAGAGCTGTGAAGTCTTATCTTCACTCACCTTTCATCTGCTTCACCTTGGCTCTCAATGTCAAGGTTAAGAGCAAAGCTCACCCTGTACAGTTGGCTTGCTCTTGCAGCCCCACCCTTGTTTGAGCCTCACTTGTGTGCATATAGTGCGTGCTGTTTGTGATCATTTGTTATTGCTTGTGCTTTAGGATAGGCTTGCTTCCTGTGCAAGTTAGCTAGAAACCTTGACTTAGGGATGATTATGCATGATAACATCTAGGCTCGAGTTAGTCTCCCTAGTTGTGTCTCCCTCTGTTATCTGGTTAGGCTAGTCCTGTGTCCCTTCGTAGGGGAACCACGTCGCCCTGATCCTCATACCAGATGAGGTACGTAGGCAGGAGATGAGCAGATCTCTCCGGGCGCCTGTGTCTTTGTTTTGTCTTGTTGTGTGCTTGGAAGCTGATGTAAGTCCATCGAGTGGCATTCGGGATCCAGTATGCGCGTGTTTTGGTTCGAAATCTGATGTAAGCCCATCGATTGGCATTCGGATTCCATGTTTGCCTGTGTCTGTTTTGTTGTGTGTGCGTGTTAGCCGAGCTACGAATGCTCTGATTCTTCTTCGTCCAAGAAGATACGTATGCATAGGATGCGACGTCCTAGCGAGCATGTTTTTCCCCAGTCCGAACTACTTTGACTCTGATGTCTATGCCCGATAGACTAAGTAGGCCCAGGATGCGATATCCTGCCGAGTCAGTCTTGTTTGTTTTCTTGTGTCTCTTTCAGCCTGTGTAGATGTTTGTGAGCAGTGTTTTTTCCTTTCTATTGTGCGTGGATCCCGTCGAGTACGACGGATGCGTAGGGGTGCTAATACCTTCCCTTCGCATAACCGACTCCCGATCCCATTCTCTTTGGTCGCGAGACCATGCTTTTCCCAGGTTTACTCTGAGCGTTTCCTTTCCCTCTTTTGGGATAAATAACGCACGGTGGCGGCTCTGTTGTTCTTGTTTTCCCGCCGGTTTTTCGCGTAATGCGACAATAAGTAGCATCTGACGTTTGATTGATTTGAATCCCCATAAAGAACTTTAGTTCTTACGTCAGACTCATTTCAAATTCAGCCTGCATTAGCTCCGAAAATTCTTGACAGGCAGAGGGGTTAGCAGAACCAAAAATTATGTCATCAACGTATATTTGACAGATAATAAGGTCATTTCTGATGTTTCTATAGAAGAGAGTGGAATCGACTTTGCCTCTAATAAAATCATTTTCCAGAAGAAAAGAACTTAGTCTTTCATACCAAGCTCTGAGATCTTGTTTCAGACCATAAAGAGATTTTTTTAGTTTAAAAACATGTTCTGGACATTTTGAGTTTTCAAAACCAAGAGGCTGATGAACAAACACCTCTTCAGAAATATATCCATTCAGAAACGCACTTTTGACATCCATCTGATAATATTTGATAGAGTGATTTACAACAAAAGATACAAGTAGGCGAATAGATTCTAACCTGGCGACTAGAGAAAAGGTTTCATTATAGTCAATACCTTCTTGTTGACTGTAACCTTGGGCCACCAGTCGTGCTTTGTTTCCTGACCGCTTCACCTTTTTCATTGAGTTTGTTTTTTATACCCATTTTATTCCAATCACATGGGTTCCCTTGGGTCTTGGTATAAGATCCCATACATCGTTCTTTGCAAATTGATCAAGTTCTTCATTCATTGCCATAATCCATTCTTTGTCTTGAAGAGCTTCTTCACACGATGATGGCTCTATTATAGACACTAGTCCCAGAAGTGTTTCTTTAGAGGCTTTGAATGTTGATCTTGTTTTGACAAGTTCATCCTTGTTTCCCAGAAAAAGTTCTTCAAAAATGTTCAGTCTATTTCTTGATCTTTTTTGAGTGATTGAGACTTCAGGAGCTTCTGACGTTTCCTTTTCTGCTTTATCAGATTCTTTGGTCTTTTTGTCAGAACCTGCAAGAGTTATTTCCAAATTTGCAAAATTCTCAACTAGCTTTAACTTTTCAGAGTCAAGCTTATCATCAAATCTAACATGTATTGATTCTTCCACAATTTTTGTTTATGTATTGTATACTTTATAGCTTTTAGAGCGTTCTCAGTATCCCAACATAATACACATTTGTGTTTTAGAGTCAAACTTGTTAAGATTATCTTTAGTATTTAGAATAAAATAAGAACATCCAAAAGGATGAAAATAAGAAATGTTGGGTTTTCTTCCCTTACACAGTTCATAAGGAGTATTCTCCAGAATAGTTCTAATAGAGATTCTATTATGAATGTAACATGTTATATTCACAGCTTCAGCCCAGAAGTGCTTAGCTACATTGGTTTCATTGATCATGGTTCTGGCCATTTTTTGGAGAGTCCTATTCTTTCTTTCTACAACTCCATTTTGTTGTGGAGTTCTAGGACAAGAGAAATCATGGGATATTCCATTTGAGTTAAAAAGCTCTTCAAAAAGTTTGTTTTCAAATTTACCACCATGATCACTTCTGACTTTGATGATTTTGGAGTCAAATTCATTTTGAACTTTTGAGAAGAAATTAGTGAACACAAAATGTGACTCATTCTTGTGTCTTAAGAATTTTACCCATGTCCAATGACTATAATCATCAATAATGACAAGTACATACTTCTTACCATTGACTGACGCTGTCTTAACAGGTCCAAACAAGTCAATGTGTAGAAGTTCTAGAGGCTTAGAGGTAGAGACAACATTTTTATTTTTGAAAGTTATTTTAGAAAATTTTCCTTTCTGATATGCCTCACACAGAGCATCTGAAAAAAACTTCAGCTTAGGTAGGCCTCTGACTAACTCAAGTTTATTTAGCTGAGAAATCCTCCTCATGATAATGTGACCCAAGCGTCCATTCCACACCCATTGCTCTTTATTTATAGACATTAAACATTTTACATTTTGATCTTTTAAATCTGAAAGCTTAGTTTTGTAAATGTTGTTCTTCCTCTTACTGGTGAAAAGGACTGTGCCATTTTTCTAATTGATAGCTTTGCACATTTTTTGGTTAAAGATTATATCATACCCGTTATCACTTAATTGACTTATGGATATCAAGTTATACATTAATCCTTCAACATAAAGGACATCAGAAATAGAGGGAAGAGATCCATTACCGACTATTCCAGATCCTCTGATTCTTCCTTTCTGATTTCCTCTAAAGCCTACAAAGCCAGCGTCTTTAAGTTCCAGGCTTTGGAACATATGCTTTCTTCCCATCATGTGTCGCAGGCATCCAGAGTCCAAGTACCATGATTGGTGTTTTGACTCTGCTGCACAAGATATCTGCAACATATACTATTTTATCTTTTGGTACCCGTAATCTTTTGGGTCCTGTATGATTAGTTCTCCCAGAGTTTCTGACAACTTTGGGTTTTCTAGCATTATTGAATTTCTATGTTTGTGCATGTGTGTAGTGATAAGAAAAAGGAGATTTCAGTTGATTCTCTGCAAAAGGTTTTAAATCATCTTCATCAGATTCATATCCAATTCCTCTTTTCTTATTGTGACTAACACCATAAATCGTAGAAGTCATTTTGCTTCTTTCAAGCCCATTGTTCAGAAATTTCTGAAAAGCTTTTTCATATTTATATATAATGGTGTTAGAAGTAGGTGGAGCTCTAGACAAAGTTTCTTCAAGTTTTAAACATTTCTTGGTTGAAAATTAATTTTATTTTTCAAGAATAAAGTTATTTTCTTTAATTTCAGAAACTTCTTTCTCAAGCTTATCACACTCTTCAACAGTCTCTTTATGAACCTTTTTCAGGATCTTGAATTTTTTTTGAAGCTTCTGATAAGAGCTTAGAGATTCTGATAAACAGGCTTCCAGATCAGGGCAAGAAAAGTCAGAGAATACCTCTTCAGAGTCAAATTCCTTTTTAGATGAACTTTCAGAAGTGGTGACCATAAGTGAAATGTTTACTTACTCCTCTTTAGAATCAGACTCTGAAGCTTCAGATTCAGAGTCATCCCATGTTGCCATGAGTCCCTTCTTATTTTCTTTGAAGGATATTTTCTTGAGACCTTCCTTTCTGGAGCTATCTTTCTTGAGCTTTGGACATTCATTTCTATAGCGTCTAGGTTCTTTGCATTCATAGCAGGTTACTTTTTTGTTGGATCTGCCTTTGGAGCTTGACTCTGGTCGACCTCCCTTTTGTCTGGGTCTTTTGAAGTTGTTATTTCTTTTTCTACATAGTTGTTTGATTCTTTTGGATAGAGGAGATAACTCCTCTTCGTCATCAGAATCTTCCTTCTCAGAGTCCTCGTCTTCTTCTTCAGCTTGAAAGGCTTTGTTCCTTTCTTGTTTTATTCTTTCTGATCTAGACTTTAGAGCTACTGATTTTTTTTATTCTGAGGTTCATCTTCCTCTAGCTCTATCTCGTGACTCCTGAGGGTGCTAATAAGTTCTTCAAGGCTTATGTTGTTCAGATGCTTAGATAACTCCAAGGAAGTAACCATAGGTCTCCACTTCTTTGGAAGGCTTCTGATTATCTTCTTGATATGATATGCTGTAGTGTACCCTTTGTCCAGAACTTTGAGACCTGCAACTAAAGTTTGGAATCTAGAAAACATTACCTCAACAGCTTCATCATCTCCCATTCTGAAGGCTTCATATTTTTAGATCAAGGTCAGAGCCTTAATCTCTTTGACTTGATTATTTCCTTCTTGAGTCATCTTTAAGGAGTCAAAGATTTCTTTAGCTGTTTCCGTGTTGGTGATCTTTTCGTACTTATTGTAAGATATAATATTTAACAGAATAGTTTTAGCTTTGTGGTGATTCTTGAAATCAGCTTCTGATCATCACTCATTCTGCTTCTAGGTATAACAATACTAAGGGAAGATATGGGTGGTTCATAGCTATTTGTAACAATGTCCCATAGATCAGCATCATAGCCTAAGAAGAAGCTTTCAATTTTGTCTTTCCAATAATCAAATTTTTCTCCATAAAAAACTGGAGGTTTAACGTTGTAGCTATCTCTTTCGTTTGTGTTAGCCATGATGTTTTTCTCACACTGGATCTCTCTACACTATTAAGTGTTTGATTCAAAAATCAATAACAAAGATAAAGCTCTAATACCAATTGAAGGTAGAGAAAAACAAGAAAGGGGGGGGGGGTTGAATTGTTTTCACTGAAAATAAAAACTTTTAGCAACTTTACACACACAAAGGTAATAACAAACAACACAAAAGTTTATCCTGGTTGGCTTAAAAATCAAAGCTATTTCAGTCCACCCGGCCAAGGTGATTTCTCCTTCAATAAGGACTTAATCCAATGATCTAGAAAGATTACACCAAATGTCTAAGAGTTCAACAATCTCTTAGTCCTCTAAAGTCTACAAACTTCACAAGTCACTTTAGGAATTACAATAACTATTGAGAATTACAAGAGTGTGTTTCATGCTTCTAGATAAGCAAGATAAACACAATTAAAATAGATGATCAATGGTCACACTGTGAGCACAAACTCGTGTGTGATAATTGAATTATACAAAGACAAGAATTTAGTATATGACTCAAAGTGTATAGTAGAGTTCTTGTATGGTAGCTTCGTGTCTTGGTATGATGATAGTGAGGCCTTTTTATAGTGCTTGGAGATGATACCGTTGGAGAGAATGTTGATGGTGATATCTTGCCAATAATGGGACTTCATGACATTAATTTTCTTGTCCTTTCCATAGCAATCTTGGAGTGTATTCAATATTATCCATATAGAGATTCATACCATACTTAGAATACTTCTTTGTTAAGTTTCTGATTTTGATTGGTCATATGATCTGTTGGGCGTGAGTCAGAGTGAGCGAAAATCAGAGTCTTTTCATAGATCTTGTATTCTTCAGATAGTTGTTTTGTTGAGTCTTCTTCAGATAGTTCTTTCACTGATCTTCAGGTAGAGTGTCTTCAGAGTCTATAGATGTACATTCTTCAGAGTCTTTGGATTTTATAGTCTTCATATCCTTTAGATTCTGTATATGATTCTCTTGGACATGCTTGTGTTCAGCGTCAGATATGATTCATTCATTTCTGGAACAACTGTTCTGGACTTTGTTTGATGTCAGAAATTGTTTTATCAGATTCAGTTTACCTTAGAGTCCTACACACTTAAATTTTTTATTAGGGTACCAAATTGTTTCATTCTTTGTTATCATCAAAACTTAGAGATAGATTGCAGAACCAAAATCTTGTTCTAACATCTCGTGTTCAAGAAGATCTTGCCAGTGCACAAAGATTCTCGTGGGAAGTGGACTCCCAATTATGAAGGCACATACGTTGTCAAGAGAGCATACTTTGGAGGTGATATGTATCTCATAACTATGGATGGAGAAGAGTTCACTCACCATGTGAACTCTGATGCAGTTAAAAGATATTATTCCTAACAAAAACCCACTAAGTCGAAAACCTGAAAGGGAGACTTAGGCAAAAATGGGTATCCCGGTAGACTGAAAACCCAAAAGGGAAGTCCAGGAAAAAATTAGGGATGATAAAAAAAATGGTAGCTCATTAAGTTGAAAACCTGGAAGGGCGACTTAGGCAAAAAAGAGCGTCCCAGTGGATTAAAAACCCACAAAGGCGATCCAGGAAAAAATTAGGGACAAAAGGCATAGACTGCATTAGTTGTTAATGATTAACACAGAAGAGCTAAAGGCGAGAGGTCGATCCAGCAACTCCCTTCAAAAGTGGGGTTTTGTGGAGTCATTGTTATTAGGGATAATAGTAGTCATTGTGATTCACTGTAGACCTTTTCCATGTTGCCATTTTCAAATTTGTAACATTCCATGGAGCTACACCATTTGTGTGCTACCATTATTGAATAAATACAAGTTTGCCTATCAACTTCTATCATTTGCTGCTTTTCTCTGATTTTCTTTGTTATGCAAAATGCCATTTATTTGTTAATAATGAACTTTTGAACTTAAAAAGAATTTTTCAACACATTGAGAAACACAATTTTTTGCTTTGACATGTGGAAATATTAAAAGTAAATCTTTCGTCTTTCCCCACAAGTCTCAAGTTGCAAGACATCTCATGGATAATCAACATATATCCCTAGAGAGCACAAATTCATCATTCTCCGAAAGGACTAATGGGTCAGTTGTAACTATTCAGCTTGATAGATCCTTGTAAGACCCCAATTTTTACCCTAAGATCCCTCATGCAATTCCATCATATGCATTAGCATTGGGATCATACCTTGGCATCCTCCTTACCCCTCTCTCATTGGGTTTGTTTTGGGGGAGATCACCAAGCACTATGTGATTGTATCATACTTGTATATTATCATTTTACTAACCAAAATACCAAAAAAATATGTCTTTTGCATTTGCCTAACTCTTTTGTAGGTAGGGCATGATCCCATTGACTTATCAAGTTCATATCTAGGGTTTGAGACCCTCATGGAAAAGAGCACAACCATGGAATGACCCACAAATGGTTATAATCATAATATATGAGTCCCAATGATTCCTGCATGTGATATTGATCAAGTATTCTTCAAAGGTTTGAAGGTGATTTGCCTTGGAAACCCTAGTTTGACTGGTATTTTGAGTAACTTCTCCAACAAGCCATCTCACCAATTGATCAAATATTTTAAGGGATATTTCAAAATTCATCATCTTATGCATATATGATCTACCATGAGCCAATAAAGTCAGGAGAATTGAAGGTTAGCAAGATGGTTGATGGTGGTTGGCTAGATGAATTCATTTGATCTAAACTGGGTCTCCCTAGACCCTATCTCCTACAATTTTCACCATATGAAATTTATTCCAAGAGAAACGTTACTCTAAATGACATTGCAAACAACTTTCATGTTGAGACCTAGAGCTAGTTTTGCTTGGAAAATCATTTTTTATGTTGAAACATTATAGGTCATTTTGTCTAAACCCTAATTTGAAAGTCAATTTCCCAAGGCCATAACTTGCTCAATTTTTATGAGATGAAATATTTCCAAGTTTCACAATCCAATTCAAGATGTATACTTTAACTTTTATGTCTGGAGTGAGAGCTAAATCAACTTTTATGAGCATGTGATATGAGGATACATTATAGGTCATTTTTGACATATACCATCGAACAAGTGATTTTTCCAAGCTTCAAAAATGCATAACTCTATCATTCTAAATCCAAATTACATGAAATTGGTGACCATTTTGAAGGTCTTTAAAAGAGATACAACAAGATACTTTTCTCATTTGAAGCTCACATAAAAAGTTAAGCAAGATGGAATATTTAGATATATGACTTGACACTTAGAAAAAATTTCAACATGTTGAAATTTCCAAACTTCCACCTTCAAATTCACCATGATCCAAGTTCCAAATGAAAAAGTGTTCAACATCAAACTTGTTCCCCTTGATATAAGCTTTACAAAGAGCCTAAGTTCATGCATTTCGGATAAAGTTTGCTAGGTGTGCGCATGGCTTTAACATAGCTGCATCATTGTAGAAAATTAAATGTCTAAAACTCCACATATCATTGCCTTGCCATTCAAGCCTCATTTGAACTTCAGAATAGTTGGATATGGATCAAATTGGATTGCTTCATGGGCCTGTATACGCCCATTCAAGCTTGTACATGAAATGACCAAATTTAGCAATTTTTCAAGTGTGCAATTATCAATCCCAAATGTTATAAATACAAGGCCTCTGAGCTCAATCAAAACAGACCTGGCGCACCAGCTTTGCCCCCCAATTGAAACCCTCACATTTCAAAGGGAAACCTGAGAATTTTCAACTTGAAAATTAAGTTTGAATCTCACTGTTTGGAGATTCAAGAACTCCAGGATACAAAGCTTTGTACCATTGCTAAACCTCTCCTGCAAGCTTCTCAAGTGTGATTAGATCAAGGTTGAGGCAAGCAACTTCAAATTCTGCACAACATTGAAGGTAAATTTCAGAAAACTTCATCTCTTCGATTCTCACTCAATTCTCATTGATTCTCTTGGATCTTTGGTTGTCTGAAGTCCTACCAATGTAGGCAAGAAGATTGAGTTGCTTAGAGGTCAAATCGAAGAAACTTAGTTGACACACCTTAAAATTCAACTCCTCATATCTTTTTATATATCTGGAATTAGTTGAAATTGAGGTCAGATTCGTGCTCTACGCCATTTTTTCTTTCAGATCATGTCCTCCCTTTTCATTTTCTTGATGGTGATGAGTGAACCAGTCTGGTGGACCTCGCCTGAGAAGGTGACCGGAGGTCCAGCGCCGGTGGTGTGCTGGACAGGTTCTGAGCCATTGATCTCATTTGAAGTGTTTTAATCTCACGTGTTGGTTTTAATTACCATCCCTATAGTGCATTGACTTAGGTCTATTGTGGAACGCGCGTTTTTGTCCACTTGATCCGCCACCTCAATTAATGAGGGAGATCAAGTGGCTCACGTTTTTTTTTTTTTTTTTTTTAATTCATTTGATTTTCATTAATTCATATTAATTTTAATATTGATCCAAAAAATATGAGAGTTTCACCAATTTTTTTAAAATAAATTCCCTTTTCATATTCTGAATTAAAATTATTTTTTGGATCATTATTAATATTTTTCATGATTTAATTGATTTTTGTGTTTGTTTTTAATTGTTTAAAAATACTTTTAAGTCTTTAAAAATTCTGAATTATTTTCTCCAAGGTCCTTTGACCTTGTTTGATCTATGATAAATCTCATGGCCATTTCTTTGGTGTTTTGATGAGGTTTTAGGAATTTGACAAACCATATTTATTTTAAATGCCTTATTTTATTGTTTTTTAATTTGAATAAATGCCAAATAATTGTGTTGACCTCTTGTGATGATTTGTGTAAGATTGATTCATGTTGTTGGACCTTGGTCAAGGTTGATTTGACTTTGTTAAGTTAATATCATTGGATTTAGGGGATTGATGGAATGTACATCCCATCTCCCAAAATGAATGAATGATATTAATTTGGTAAAAATCCTCCTTTGACCAATTTGAGTTTTGATCCATTCCCCTCCCTCTTCTTCTATTCCCCATTATTTATGCATTCATCTCATTTAGCCTATGATATCTCTAACTCCTAAGGCTAGTTGATTGAAAAATTAACACAAGTATGGATGAGATTAGGCCACCTCTTTTGCATGTTCTTTTTTGTGTGTGGTATATTTCATGAGCATAGTCCATTATACTATGTCTCTAACATGCATTAACACCAAAATTCTATTGCCCGACCTCAAATAGTTGTGACTTCTACATAAGTCCAATTACGATTGCTTAACAAAGCGCTAAATTTTTGACACAAAAGGCATAGCCTTCTAGTTAGTGAGATTGTAAGTCTCCCCTCTTTCATGGTATTGTGTGGAAACTTGGCCTTTTTTCCTTTCTTTGGAAGATGTCTTGGCTCAAGGATCCATTCTTGTGATAAGTGGGTTGAGTGTTCTCCAAAGAATGACTTAAAATGAAAAGCAAAAGCAATACAATACTAACTTCTAACTCATTAACAACTAACATTTAATTTCAAGTCCTTTAATTTAGCGCACTTTAATTTTTAAGTTCTATTCATTTGCCATTATTCATACCATTCTAATTGTTTATGTTAGTGCAATTTTCACTTTGTACATTTGGACCATACTGTGTGATACATCTTGTTTGTGTATATTTTGTTTGTTTGTGTGGTCTTTGACCATTAATGTACATAATAAGAACAAAAACCCTAAAAAACTTTTGTGTGGACTGTTGACTTGATCTTGGACAAATTGGATTTAGAATTTAGGCAACCTCCCTATGCTAAAGGACTTGGCCAATGCCAACATTTGTGTAACCAAGTGCTTGCAATTTGAAACTTCATCTGATACATCTTTGAAGATCCCTTTGAGTTCATCTGTAACATGATCATTGTGAAGTTGTTATTTTGAACCTATGACTTATGGAATTCATCTGTTACATGAGCAAATTTGAAGAAGATCATGGAGTGGCTAGAATGTGACTAACTTTATTTGATGCCTTGCTCTTCAAGATTGATATAATTGTGCATTGTGTGTTGCTTGATTCAAAATGTCCAAGGGAATTTGGGTTTCTATAAGACATTCTTGTTTATTGGATTGCTACCCATTGGTCAGATCTTTTCAACTCTTAACTTTTAATTTTGTGCATAGGATTAGTCTCTTCATCTCCTCTCCATTTCTTTAATTTCAAAATCTCTTACTCCTTTTAAATTTTTTTTCTTCTTTGCTTGAACTAGTTTTATTCTAAACTTTGACCACTTTGCAAACTAGAAACTTTGGCCTTATGCCATTGCATTTTTAAACTTCTTTTCTTAAATAAAACTTGTAAATAGACTTAACTATACTTGACCTAAACTTTTAAAAGCCAAAAAGAACTAACTCATTCAAACCATTTTTAGGCCTTGGTGCCTATCAAACTAAATTTTTGTTAAAAGCTATGCATCCACTTTGAAATTTGTATCATGAACTACGAGGTTTTGATCCCTCATTTTTATGTTGGTACGTAGGCACAAGTCCGAAGGTCTTGTCAAACATAAAAATATAATTAATGAATTCTTTTCTCATCCCCTCACTCTATTTGTTTGTAAACATCACTTTGTACAAAATACGTATGCACACAAAAAAGGGCTCCCTAGGAGTACCTAGGACACTTTGGGTGCTAACACCTTCCCTCTATGTAACCAATCTCCTTACCTGTAATCTCTGACATTTTATTAGTTTTGATTTGAAAACTTATTAGTTTTGGGTTTTTTTCGTACTTTTTCCCTTTTCCCTTGGAAACAATAAAAGCGCGGTGGCGACTCTTGTTATTTGATATCTTGCTTATCCATAGCTCGACGATCATGAATTTACCGCTACAGAAATTAAGTGGCGACTCTATTGAGGAATAGTCTCCAGTGGGTTTAGCCTACTTTTTTGTGTGTATATAATTGTATATTTGTGATGTAGGTATATTTGTTTTGTATGATATAATTTACTTGTTGTGCTTGGTGATCTCTGAGTGATGAGATAAGTTCTAACCCGAACTTGAGTGCAATTAAGATAGGAAGATAGTATAGTCATGTTCGACTTGTGTGGAGTAGTCCTTAACAAGTTGGCTTGAGATCCATCTGCTTATTGGAGACTCTTTTGGATTTAGAAATGTCACACAAGTATTTATGGTAAGGCATTGCTATCTCTAATTTGGGTCCGAGAAGTTGAGGATCGTAGAACGTTTACCCCCTCTT
Organism: Lathyrus oleraceus; assembly: GCF_024323335.1. Taxonomy (NCBI): domain Eukaryota; kingdom Viridiplantae; phylum Streptophyta; class Magnoliopsida; order Fabales; family Fabaceae; genus Lathyrus; species Lathyrus oleraceus. The sequence continues at coordinate 322,404,900 of NC_066582.1, read as the reverse complement.
GGCCTATTTAGGACGTAGTGTGGAAACTATTCAATTGTAGACTTGATAACAGTTGTTACGCGAATATTATGGGTCGATGTGTCACTCATCTTAACCTGTAATATCCGATAGATGGAATTAAAACTTTGGGAACTTTTTAGAACATGATCTACAGGTTTTTATCCTTAGTTCACTCCTTTGAGATGGTTCTTACCCAGACTCCATGCTCGTGACTCACAACAAACCCTTGATTCTTGGTTGATCCAATCAAGTCTTGTCAATATCAAAGGAACTTGGGTGTTGATAAGGTGTAAACCATAATCCACTAAAATGGATGATTGATCTTGACAATGACTTGATTCATCCCTTGACCTTTGTTTGTTTGCCTTGTGTGTAATCCCTTATTTGTGATTGTTGCATTCATGCATTCAAGCGCATCATAACATTCATCACATGAAAATTTCAAGGAACTGAGGTATTATTTGCAAATATTTTCAGACCATGGATTGTGGACGAAGGAACACTAAGAAGTACAATTTCAGATGTCCCGACTTGAAAGAGTTAAGGAAGCTGGCATCTTTTGTATTAGATCCCTTGGACTTCAAACAACGTCATGGGAAGCTATTGTCTGTCTTGTCTGCTGATGTGGTTGAAGGACTCTTGAGTGTGCTAGTTCAGTTCTATGATCCTCTCTACCATTGCTTCACTTTTCCTGATTATCAGCTTGTGCCTATGTTGGAGGAGTATGCCTATCTCTTGGGAATGCCTGTTTCTAGTAAGGTACCTTTTAGTGGATTGGAAGAGATTCCCAGATCTCATCTTATTGCTGAAGCTCTTCACTTGAAGAAGTCTGAGATAAAGGCTCATTGGGTGAAGAAAGGGGGATTATTTGGGTTGCCATCTGATTTCCTCATCAAGGAAGCTACTGCTTTTGCTCAAGCCAGTAGTGTGGACGCGTTTGAAGTTATCTTTGTGTTGCTCAGCTATGAATTAGCTTTGTTCCTTAACATTGACAATTTTGTTGATGTTAACGCCATTAGACTTTTCTTGATTGGGAATCTTGTGCCTACTCTGTTGGGTGATATGTACTTCTCTTTGCATCTATGGAATTATAAAGGCGGTGGAACAATTGTCTGTTGCATTCCTCTTCTGTACAAGTGGTTTATTTCGCACTTGCCTTAGACACCTGCTTTTGTGGAGAACAAACAATGTCTACGGTGGTCTTAGAGACTTATGTCTCTCACTAATGATGATATAGTTTAGTATGATCCTTCTTTGAGCAGTTTAGATATTATTGATAGTTATGGTGAATTCTCTAATGTGCCTCTCATTGGTACACAAGGAGGAATCAACTATAACCCTGCTTTGGCTCGTCGTCAATCTGGGTTCCCATTGAGAGACAAACCTAATAACACTTTGTTAGAAGGTCTTTTATATCAAGAGGGTAAAGATCCCCAACATTTGAAGTAGAAGATTGTGCATGCTTGGCATAATATGCATAGGAAAGGAAGATCTGAGATTGGTCCGTGCAACTGTGTAGCTTTGGAAGCTTATACTCTTTGGGTGAAGAAGAGAGCTTTGGAGTTGAAGATGCCTTATCCTTGTGAAAGACCTATATCTGCGGTTGTGGTTGAGCCATTAACTCTCCCTAACCAAGATGTAGAGGAGTTGGAAGACGCGTTCACCAAGATGAAGCAAGAGAAAGATATATGGGAAGAGAGTTTCCATGCTTTGAGCAAGAAGCATGAAGAGTTGCAGTTGGAGTCTAAGGACAAAGATGCACTTATTGAGCTACTTGAAGACCGAGTGACAAAGAGACAGAGAGAGCCGGAGGTTTTATCTTATAGCATGCTTCAACCCTCCGTTGCTTGGAAGAAGATTGTTGAACAACTTGTCCTTAAGAAGACTCAGATGAGGCTTCTTTTGAGACCGAGATTCGACACATTCGAAGGAAGTACGCGCCTGCAACCAGATCTTCTGACATTGTTAGGGATCCTTAGGATGACTAGTCTCCTTTTCTCTTGTATTTTTATTTTTTGGTTTTTGAAATTGTACTCAGTGTGATACTTCTAATTATATAAATGAAAAGAGATTTTTAGTCATATCAAATTGTTGCAATTGTTGTTAAGTATATATATATATATATATATATATATATATATATATATATATATATATATATATATATATATATATATATATATATATATATATATATATATATATATATATATATATATATATATATATATATATATATATATATATATATATATATATATATATATATATATATATATATATATATATTTATAAATGATATAGTAAGTTCCTTGAAACTAAAAATAAATAAACAAGCATTGCATTTCATGCATCATTTGCATAAGCAGGTTTCTCTTTCGCCAGATGTCTCATTGGTGTTTCTTCTGTGCTTCAGCCAAGCTGACTCATCGGTACAATACTCGCGCTAATCATATGAGAATCATGGAACACTTGAACCAAGAGAACAAAGAGTTGAAGGATGAGATCGCTCGACTGACTGCCATGATGGAGTCAGTGCTAACTGCCCAGAGTCAATCTTCTCCAACGCCCGCAACTCCTCCTCCGAGGACTGTTATTTTAGAGGTGGCTAACTCTACCATGCATGCTGCTACCGCTCATTTCACACCTACTATGCCCGTCGGATGCCTGTGGGGAATGCTGTCTAACTTCAAGCCTGAAGGCTTTGCACCTACCTTTGCTTCTAAGCCGACATCTAGCCCAGTCATGTCTGTGCCACCTCCCATTGTGCACATCTTGCCTCGTGTAGAGGATACCATTTATCATTCCGAGCCATCTGAGGGTCCGAATGTTTACGAGAAAATGGACGAAATGAAAGATCAGTTTCTTGAGCTGCGCATGGAATCGAAGATGTTGAGAGGTAAGGATTTGTTTGGGAAAAGTGTTGTTGAGTTATATCTGGTGCCGAATGTGAAGGTTCTGGTGAAATTCAAAGTGCCTGACTTTGAAAAATACAGAGGGAACACATGTCCGCTCAGTCATCTAGTGATGTATGCCCGCAAGATGTCTACCCAAATTGACAATGATCAACTGTTAATCCACTATTTCTAAGACATTTTGACCGATGTTGCGCTTCGTTGGTATATGGGGTTGGACAGTGCAAGCATTCGCACTTTCAACGACTTGGGAGAGGCTTTTACCAAGCAATATAAGTACAATACGAATATTGCGCCTGATAGAGACCAACTGAGGTCTATGTCTCAAAAGGATAAAGAGACATTCAAAGAGTACGCATAAAGATGGAGAGAATTGGCTGCTCAGATCACTCCTCCCTTGGACGAGAAAGAGATGACAAAGATCTTTTTGAAGACCTTGAGTTCATTTTATTATGAACGTATGATTGCTAGTGCCCTCGGTGACTTTACCGAAATGGTAAATTTGGGGATGAGGCTTGAGGAAGGTGTCCGAGAAGGACGTTTGTCAAAAGATGAAGCATCGTCAAGTAAGAGGTATGGCAGTAGCTTTGGGAAGAAGAAAGAAAGCGAAACAAATGAAATAACCAGTGGGAGGCAGAGGAGGCCTCAGATCAGAAGAAATCAACCACCCTGTCAACACCATCATCAAGTATCTTCAGTCATTCCAGTATTTTCCAATAATCAATCAGTACCAATTCAACAACAACAACGTCAACCACAACAACCGCAACAACGAACAAACACCTACAACAACAACAATACCAACAACAATACCAACAACAATCATCATCAACAAAACTTCGAGAGGAAGAAGGTCTCTTTCGACCCAATTCCTATGTCTTATGCTGAACTGTATCCGTCTTTGGTTCTCAAGAACCTACTTCAACCAAGAAACCCGCCACAAGTTCAAGAACCACTTCCATGGTGGTATAAGCCTGAACTCCGTTGTGCTTTTCACCAAGGAGCACCCAGACATGATATAGAAAACTGTTATCCATCAAGTATGAGGTTCGGAAGCTGATGAAAAATGGAATGGTGTCCTTTGAGGACCGTGCGCTGAACGTGAAAGCAAATCCATTGCCCGCTCATGGAAATTCTTCTGTTAATATGGTGGATGGTTGCCCTGGCAAGTTTAAAGTGTTTGATGTTCGTTTTATCCGAAGGTACTTAGTGTAGATGCATAAGGACATTTGTATGGTGAGTGATTGTGAGCATGACCATGATGGTTATGCTGTTTGCAGTATTAATCCAAGAGGTTGTGAAGTTGTGAAAAGGGACATCCAACGATTGATGGATGAAGGCATGATTCAAATTGTTCAATCTCGTCATGTAGATGACAATGTGAATGTCATAGTGCCCATTTTCAAGCAACCAGAGAGATTGGTGATCTAGTACGATAGCAGTAACAGTAACAACATCAGCAATAGATAAGTATCGTTGTTAGTTATACGGTTAGCGGGCCCAGTCCCGTATTCATCTGATAAAGTTGTTCCGTATTAGTATAATGCTACAATGATGAAAGATGGTCAAGAGGTCCCGTTACCAACGACCAGTTCTGTAGTGAGCATCGTTGATGTTACCAAGGTGACCCGCAATGGTCGTGTGTTTGGGCCGGTGTTCCCAAAGGATAAAGAAGAATCAATTGTTAGTAAGAAGGTGGAAGTGCCTACTGTAGATCCATTTAGTGCTTCAAAGCGTCAGTCTGGTGAATCCAGCAATTTGAAGACTAACGATGATGATGAAGTGCTTCGATTGACAAAGAAAAGTGAGTTCAATATGGTGGAGCAGCTGCTCTAAACCCCCTCAAAAATTTCAGTACTGTCTCTGCTTATGAATTCTGAAGCGCACAGAGAAGCACTGCAGAGAGTTCTTGAGCAAGCGTTTGTGGAATATGATGTTACGGTGGATCAATTCGATCATATTGTAGCTAACATCACTTCCTGTGACAACCTCAGTTTTTGTGATGAAGAACTCCCTGATGAGGGTAGAAATCATAATTTGGCTTTGCATATCTCTATGAATTGCAAAGATGATGCTTTGTCAAATATGCTTGTTGATACTGGGTCGTCAGTGAATGTGTTGCCGAAGTCAACTCTGTCAAAACTATCATATCAAGGAGCGCCTATGAGGTATAACGGTGTAATCGTCAAAGCTTTTGACGGTTCACGCAAAACAGTTATTGGTGAAGTGGACCTTCCAGTTAAGATAGGTCTGAGTGATTTTCAAATTACTTTTCAAGTGATGGATATTCACCCGGCCTACAGTTGTTTATTGGGAAGGCCATGGATCCATGAGGCATGAGCTGTTACCTCCACATTGCATCAGAAGCTCAAATTTGTAAAGAATGGAAAGCTTGTTATCGTTGGAGGGGAAAAGGCGTTGTTGGTTAGCCATTTGTCATCTTTCTCTTACGTTGAAGTTGAGGATGAGGTTGGAACTCCATTCCAAGCCTTATCTATTGCTGCTGAAAAGAGAATTGGGGCACCTATGTCCTCAATGAAAGATGCAAAGAAGATTGTTGAAGAAGGCAATGTTGATCAGTGGAGGCGCATGGTAGAGGTCTTCGACAACAAAGGCAGAACCGATTTGGGTTTTCAACGAGGTTCATCAGCTGCTAGATCAGAGGATATGCAACTTAGCTTCCGTAGCGGAGGGTTCATTCATGACAATGAACAACACTTAACTGTTGTGCTAAAGGATGACGAAGAGAAAGACTGCACCAATTTTGTGACGCATGGAAAGGCTTGCGACAATTGGACTGTTGTTGATGTTCCTATTATTTTGCATCAATCTAAGTAATTGCTTTTATATGTTATCAAAATCCTTTTCCTATGCCTAAGGGGAAGTGAACATTGTTGGGCATTTTGAAATTGATCATTAATAAAATTAATTCTATTCAGCCACATCTATGATGTTTGTTTTTACTTTTTGCTTTATTCTGAAAATGGTAATCACAAAAAACATAAATAAACAATATAATTGTCCATCTGCATAATATTTGGTCACAAATTCACTTCTCTAAAATCAAAATATCAAATCATTATGCAGGCTGGTTTCTAACCCCATTGAATACAATGATCCTTCTCCTTCTCCAAATTTTGAATTCCATGTGTTTGAGACCGAGGAGGAAAGTGATGAAGGAGTGAGTGATGACCTGTCTCGTCTTCTTGCGCATGATGAAAGAATCATTCAGCCATTTGAAGAGCAGATTGAGCTAGTCAACTTGGGTTCCGAGGATGGTGTGAAGAAAGTCAAGATTGGGTCTCGACTGTGTCCAGATGTCAAGAAGGGGTTGATTGATCTTCTTTGAGAGTATTCAGATGTGTTTGTATGGTCCTATCAAGACATTCCTGGTTTAGATTCTGAGATTGTGGAGCATAGATTGCCGTTGAAACCAGAATGCCCGCCAGTCAAGCAGAAATTAAGGAGAACGCATCCTGATATGGCTGTGAAGATCAAAGAAGAAGTGCAGAAGCAGATTGACACCGGTTTCCTCGTGACCGCTGAGTATCCGCAATGGGTGGCCAATATTGTGCTTGTGCCGAAGAAATATGGAAAAGTCTGCATGTGTGTCAATTACAGAGATTTGAATAAAGCCAGTCCGAAAGATGATTTCCCTCTGTCACACATTGATATGTTGGTAGACAATACTGCTAAATTCAAAGTCTTTTCGTTTATGGATGGAATTTCCAGATACAACCAAATCAAGATGGCACCCGAAGATATGGAGAAGAACACATTCATCACACCTTGGGGAACATTCTGTTATAGAGTGATGCCTTTCGGTTTGAAGAATGTTGGTGCAACTTACCAAAGAGCAATGACTACTCTTTTTCATGATATGATGCATAAAGAGATTGAAGTTTATGTCGATGACATGATTGCTAAATCGATTGATGAAGAGGAATATGTTGAGCATTTGCTGAAGCTATTCCAGTGTTTGAGGAAGTATAAACTCCGCTTGAATCCCAATAAGTGTACTTTTGGTTTTCGTTCTGGTAAGTTGTTGGGCTTTATTGTCAGTGAGAAGGGTATTAAAGTTGATCCTGCCAAGGTCAAATCAATACAAGAGATGCATGCGCCCAAAACTGAGAAGCAAATTAGAGGTTTTCTCGACCGTTTGAATTATATCTCAAGATTCATTTCACACATGACTGCCACATGTGCGCCTATATTCAAGCTTCTTCGGAAAGATCAGTCTTGTGATTGGACCGAAGATTGCCAGAAGGCTTTTGATAGTATCAAGAAATATCTGCTTGAACCTTCAATTTTGTCTCCGCATGTGGAAGGAAAACCATTGATCATGTATTTGTCTGTGCTCGAAGATAGTATGGGTTGTGTTCTTGGTCAGCAAGATGAGACTGGAAAGAAAGAATTTGCAGTTTACTACCTCAGTAAGAAGTTCATCGACTGTGAGACTCGGTATTCTATGCTTCAGAAGACTTGTTGCGCATTGGCTTGGGTTGCTAAGCGTCTGCGTTAGTATATGTTGAATCATACCACTTTGATATCCAAAATGGATCCAATCAAGTATATATTTGAGAAGCCTACTTTAACTGGGAGAATTGCCCGTTGGCAGATGTTGTTATCAGAGTATGATATCGAATACTGATCTCAGAAAGCAATCAAAGGTAGTATCTTGGCTGACCATTTGGCTCACCAACCAATTGAAGATTACCAGTCAGTGCAGTATGAATTTCCTGATGAATAGATCCTATACTTGAAAATGAAAGATTATGATGAACCATTGCTTGAAGAAGGGCCAGAACCTGGTTCCTGTTGGGGCATGGTATTTGATGGAGCTGTTAATCACTATGGTAATGGCATTGGGGCAGTGATTATTACTCCTCAAGGCACGCATTTTCCATTTACAACTAGATTGACTTTCAAGTGTACAAACAACATGGCAGAATATGAAGCTTGCATTATGGGGCTCGAAGAAGCCATTGATCTCAGAATCAAGCATTTAGATGTCTTTGGAGATTCAACTTTGGTTGTGAATCAGATCAAAGGAGAATGGGAGACGAATCAACCCGATTTAATACCATATAGAGATTATGTGAGGAGGATTTCAAATTTCTTTACAAAAGTTGAGTTTCATCATATCCCTCGAGATGAAAACCGGATGGCAGATGCTCTTGCAACGTTGACATCAATGATTGTAATGAAGTATTGGAACGAGGTTCCCAACTTGTCCGTGATGCGTCTTGATAGGCCAGCTCATGTGTTTGTTATTGAAGAAGTCAAAGACGAGAAGCCATGGTATTACGACATCAAGTGTTTCCTTCAGAGTCAAATTTACCTGTCGGGGGCATCTTTGAAAGATAAGAAGACTTTGAGAAGATTAGCCGAAAATTTCTACTTGAATGGTGATGTTTTGTACAAGAGAAACATCGACATGGTTCTGCTCAGATGCGTGGATAGACACGAAGCAGACTTGTTGATGACTGAAGTGCATGAAGGCTCCTTTGGTACTCATTCCAATGGACATGCAATGGCGAAGAAAATGTTGCGATCAGGTTACTATTGGCTGACAATGGAATATGATTGTTGAAAGTTTATGAAGAAATGTCACAAGTGTCAAATATATGCTGATAAGATTCATGTTCCTCCGACACTATTGAATGTTATTTCTTCCCCATGGCCCTTCTCTATGTGGGGGATTGATATGATTGAGCCCAAAACATCGAATGGACATCGTTTCATTTTGGTGTCAATCGATTACTTCACCAAATGGGTTGAAGCGGCATCGTATGCAAATGTAACCAAGCAAGTTGTTGTAAGGTTTATCAAGAATCAGATCATATGCCTCTATGGTGTGCCAAGTAAGATCATTATTGATAAATGGATCAAACTTGAATAACAATAAGGTGGAAGCTCTTTGTAAAGACTTCAAGATTGCACATCATAATTCTTCTCCCTACAGACCTAAGATGAATGAGGCTGTTGATGCTGTGAACAAGAACATTAAGAAGATCATTCAAAAGATGGTTGTAACATATAAGGATTAGCATGAGATGCTCTCATTCGCTTTGCACGGGTATCGTACATCCATTCGTACTTCAACATGGGCAACCCCTTTCTCACTTGTTTATGGCATGGAAGCAATGCTCCCCGTAGAGGTTGAGATTCCTTCATTACGTGTGCTCATGGAAGCCAAGTTGACTGAAGCTGAATGGTGTCAGATCAGATTTGATCAGTTGAATTCGATAGAAGAAAAGAGGCTAACTGCCATGTGTCATGGTCAGTTATATCAACAAAAAATGAAGAAAGCTTTTGATAAGAAGGCCAGGCCTCGTCGTGTATTCAGAGAAGTTGACCTTGTGCTCAAGAAGATTTTATCGTTCAAACCAGATTCTAGGGGAAAGTGGGCTCCTAATTATGAAGGCCCATATGTTGTTAAGAGAGCCTTTTCAGGCGGTGCATTGATTCTTACAACTATGGATGGTGAAGAGTTCACTCGTCCTGTGAACGCAGATGCAATCAAGAAATACTTCGCCTGAAAAAAAAAGAACAACTCGCTAAGTTGAAAACCCGAAAGGGCGGCTTAGGCAAAAATGAGCATCTCGGTGGATTGAAAACCCGAAAAGGCGACCCAAGCAAAAGTTAGAGACATAAAACAGAAAGAATTTCCTGATAAGTTGAGTACCCCACCTTGGGGAAACTTATGCAAAAATTAGGGATTACGGAAAGTAACTGCACTCTGCTGATCTTCAGATTTTGGAGAAAACTTTGAGCACAAGGGTTAACATCAATTCATCATCCCCGGTAGCGGTCAAAAGCACAACGGACATCAAGAGTTGGTAGAAGGATTAGTGGTCATTTGTATTCAATGTAACCCTTTTCCATGGAAATTACCATTTTCAACTTTGTAAAATCTATGGAGTCTTGTCATTTACAGACTACCATTCTATTAAATAAAGTTGAGCTTTTATCCAATTGTTTTCACTCTTATTTTACTTCAGCCAATAGTTTAAATTTTATTATGATCATTTTTGAAGTTAAAATTTTAATCCAAATTATTTTTTCAAATATATAAAAGCAAGAACTTTTCAAAGCAATTAAAAAGAAACATCGACAACATTTCGAAAGCAGCAACTCTTAAGTGTGAAGCATTAAGGGTTCCCCAAAGCAGTTAACCTTTCGGGTATCCCTTGCTAAGTTTGTTGATCCAGTTCCCCTGTAGCATGTTTCATCCCCGACGGAACTCCCGTACATTTTTCCTAGCTGAGTTAGTGGATTCAGTACCTTGCGGAGTTGTGTTTTATCCTCGACAGAGTTTCGGTATCCCACTGCGGAGTTTGTATATTCTTCTGCAGGTTTGATTTTGGATCTTTAGTAGAGTAAGCTGATTCCCCCAGTAGATCGTGTTGGTTTCTCCACCCGTCACCATCCGACTCGCTCCCAGTCAGAGTTTCCTTCTGGTTTATGAGCAGCTATTTGTGTTATCCTCTGTATGGTTGTCTCCAATTTGATATGATGTTGACCTAAAATTCCCCGCAGACTCGATAACGTTTCCTTTCCTCAGCGGATCTCCTCCTTCCCCAGCTAGGGTTGAACCTTTGGGATGTTGATCTCTCCGTTCTCCGGCAATGGTTCCCTTTTTTCTGAATTGGCCGAGGATTGTACCAATGATTCAAATTTTGCGACATCTTTGTATCCTTTGTGATCGTTTTGTCAGCATAATCATCATATATACATATACATATACACTCATATAATTTCATATTTGCATATTTGCATCATTGACATTTGCTGAATCATTGTCTGAGATTCTTATGCTCTGCTACGGCAGTACTTTATCCCCATACAAGTTCGGTGTCTGTCCTCTCTCAATTATTGAAGGTCGGCCCCTTAAGCAGAAAGACTTTTACCTTTCTCCTTTCCCCACTGAGTTATTTCCTCGTGGATGATCATTATTTCAGTTTTCCTCCCCAGTTGATTATCTGGATGGAACCACTCCCCTTGAGATATATCCTCATTGGGTTGAGTCTTGATTGACCGTTTCTTTCTAGCTCTTATATAGATAGATGCTTTGAGTCTCCTAAGAGTTTATTGTCCAGTAACTGGTAATATTCTTCTTAGTTTGCGGTTTGTTACTTCTTGCGCAATACACGACGAAAGTACCCCTGTTTTTCTCCTCAGTAGAGTCCCCAGTGGATCTATTCCCCAGGAAGTATATCCTTGATATGTTCATCCTAACCGGTGACAAATATCTTTCTCTCCCCTGCCTGAGTTTATCCTTGATAGGTTCATCCTAACCGATGACGAATATTCTCATCTTTGGTATTCTACCCAGTTAAAAGGTAGTTGTAATCCCTATTATTATTCACCAGATAGTTAATCCTTGATATGTTCATCCTAACCGATGACGAGCCTCCTTCTTTTTGCGGTCTTCTACCCAGTAACCGGTAGTTGTAAATCCTTCTTTTTCCCCTTTGCAGAGTTTATCCTTGATATGTTCATCCTTACCGATGACGGATATCCTCTTCGTGGTATTCTATCCAGTAACTGATAGATGTAGTTCTTGTTCTCTCTCCTCAACATAGTCTATCCTTGATATGTTCACCTTAACCGGTGATGGATTTTCTCTTTGACGGTATTCTATCCAGCATTCGATAGATGTAATTCCTACTTTTTGCTCAGTTGGTTTATCCTTGATATGTTCATCTTGACCGATGACGGATATCCTCCTTGACAATTCCCATGCAAGTCTATCCTTGATATGTTCATCCTAACAGATGACACATTTTCTTCCCTGTTGAGTTTATCCTTGATATGTTCATCCGAACCGATGACGGATATTCTCATCTTTGGTCTTCTACCCAGTAACTGGTAGTTGTAAATCCTATTTTCTGCGGTTTTCCCCAGCAAGGCTATTCTTACCCAGTAACTGGTAATGAATACTCCCTCCTGGTGGGTCTCAGTGAGTCATCCTTGATATGTTCATCCTAACCGATGATGGATGTCCTCTTTGTCAGATCTTTATTATCTCCTTACCCAATAACAGGTAGTACATAGTAGATTTCTGCTCCTCCTATGTTGAAATTTATTTCTCCCCAGTTGAGTTGAGTGTGCATTTCCTTAGTGAAATCGCTTTTCCTGCATGATTCAAGTACATCAATTTTATCCTGATCTACTTGTTTCCCCTATAGATGTTTTGTTTCCCCAGCTGAGTCTTTCCATTTTGTATGGAATTCTTCTAGTCCCCCAACAGTTTTAAGTCGTAGCCTGGCCTACGCACAACCTCTTTTATCCCCTCAGAGTCTCTGTCTCCCCAGTGAGTTTTCCTTACGAAATACATTATACTCCTGCGGACTTTCGGTCTCTCTGATTTCTTTTCCTTTTGTGGTAATATTTCCCCACAGAGCATTAGCTTTTGCATTCATATCATATGCATCACGAGGTTTCTTAGGGGCCAAAATTTGTTTCTATGTGTTGTTATTTAAGCCCATTCTACTGAGTCGAGCCGAAGATTTTAACCTTCACCTCCTCAGTTAGAATGTCCTTAAATAGGGGCAGCTGTAAGACCTCAATTTTGACCCTAAGATCCCTCATGCAATTTCATCATATGCATTAGCATTGGGATCATACCTTGGCATCCTCCTTATCCCTCTCTCATTGGGTTTGTTTTGGGAGAGATAACTAAGCACTATGTGATTGTATCATACTTGTATATTATCATTTTACTAACCAAAATAGCAAAAAGTATGTCTTTTGCATTTGCCTAACTCTTTTGTAGGTAGGGCATGATCCCATTGACTTATCAAGTTCATATCTAGGGTTTGAGACCCTCATGGCAAAGAGCACAACCATGGAATGACCCGCAAATGGTTATAAGCATCATATATGAGTCCCAATTATTCCTACATGTGATATTGATCAAGTATTCTTCAAAGGTTTGAAGGTGATTTGCCTTGGAAACCCTAATTTGACTAGGTATTTTGAGTAACTTCTCCAACAAGCCATCTCACCAATTGATCAAGTATTTCAAGGGATACTTCAAAATTCATCATATTATGCATATGTGATCTACCATGAGCCAATAAAGTCAATATAATTGAAGGTTAGTAAGATGGTTGATGGTGGTTGGCCAAATGAATTCATCTTATCTAAATTGGGTCTCCCTAGACCCTATCTCCTACAATTTTCACCATATGAAAATTATTCCAAGATAAAAGTTACTCTAAATGACATTCCAAACAACTTTCATGTTGATACCTAGAGCTAGTTTTTCTTGGAAAATCATTTTCTATGTTGAAACATTATAGGTCATTTTGTCAAAACCCTAATTTGAAAGTCAACTTCCCAAGGCCATAACTTGCTCAATTTTTATGAGATGAAAGATTTACAAGTTTCAAAATAAAATTAAAGATGTCTAATTCAACTTTTATGTTTTGAGTGAGAGATAAATCAACTTTTATGAGCATGTGATATGAGGATACATTATAGGTCATTTTTGACCTAGACCATTGAACAAGTGATTTTTCCAAATTTCAAAAATGCATAACTCTATCATTATAAATCCAAATTACATGACATTGGTGACCATTTTGAAGGTATTTGAAAGATATACAACTTTGATGAAGACACGTTTCTCATTTGAATCTCACATAAAAAGTTAAGCAAGGTGGAATATTGAGATATATGGCTTGACATTTAGAAAAAATTTCAACATGTTGAAATTTCCAAACTTCCACCTTCAAATTCACCATGATCCAAGTTCCAAATGAATAAGTGTTTAACATAAAACTTGTTCCCCTTGATCTAAGCTTTCCAAAGAGCCCATATTCACGCATTTTGGATGAAGTTTGCTAGGTCAGCGCATGATTTTAATAGAGCTGCATCATTGGAGAAAATCAAATGTCCAAAACTCCACATATCATTCCCTTGCCACTCAAGCCTCATTTGAACTTAAGAATAGTTGGATATGGATCAAATTGGATTACTTCATGGGCTTGTACACGCCCATGCAAGCTTGTGCATGAAATGACCAAATTTAACAATTTTTCAAGTGCGCAATTATTAATCCTAAGTGCTATAAATACAAGGCCTCTGAGCTCAATTCAAACAGACCTTGCGCGCTAGCTTTTCCCCTAATTGAAACCCTCATATTTCAAAGGAAAATCTGAGAATTTTCAACTTGAAAATTGAGTTTGAATCTCACTGTTTGGAGATTCAAGAACTCCAGGATCCAAAGCTTTGTACCATTGCTAAACCTCTCCTGCAAGCTTCTCAAGTGTGATCAGATCAAGGTTGAAGCAAGCAACATCAAGTTCTGCACAACATTGAAGGTAAATTTCAGAAAACTTCATCTCTTCGATTCTCACTCAATTCTCATCAATTCTCTTGGATCTTTGGTTGTCTGAAGTCCTACCAATGTAGGCAAGAAGATTTAGTTACTTAGAGGTCAAATCGAAGCAACTCAGTTGACACACCTCAAAATTCAACTCCTCATTTCTTTTTATATATTTGGAGTTAGTTGAATTTAAGGTCAGATTCGTGCTCTACGTCATTTTTTCTTTCAGATCATGTCCTCCTTTTTCATTTTCTTGATGGTGATGAGTGAACCAGTCCGGTGGACCTCGCCTGAGAAGGTGAACAGAGGTCCAACGCCGGTGGTGTGTTGGACAGATTCTGAGCCATTGATCTCATTTGAAATGTTTTAATCTCACGCGTTGGTTTTAATTACCATCCCTGCAGTGCATTGACTTAGGTCTATTGTGGAACGCGCATTTTTGTCCACTTGATCTGCCACCTCAATTAATGAGGGAGATCAAGTGGCTCACATTTTTTTGATTTTTTTGATTTTTGTTTGAATTCATCTGATTTTCATTAATTCATATTAATTTTAATATTGATCCAAAAAATATGAGAGTTTCAAAAAAAAAAATTTAATAAATTCCTTTTTCATATTCTGAATTAAAATTATTTTTTGGATCATTATTAATATTTTTCATGATTTAATTGATTTTTGTGTTTGTTTTTAATTGTTTAAAAATACTTTTAAATCTTTAAAAATTCTGAAATTTTTTCTCCAAGGTCCTTTGACCTTGTTTGATCTATGATAAATCTCATAGCCATTTCTTTGGTGTTTTGATGAGGTTTTAGGAATTTGACAAACCATATTTAATTTATATGCCTTATTTTAGTTTTTTTAATTTGAATAAATGCCAAATAATTGTGTTGACCTTTTGTGATGATTTGTGTAAGTTTGATTCATGTTATTGGGCCTTGGGTAAGGTTGATTTGACTTTGTTAAGTTAATATCATTGGATTTAGGGGATTGGTGGAATGTACATTCCATATCCCAAAATGAATGAATGATATTAATTTGGTAAAAGTCCTCCTTTGACCAATTTGAGTTTTGATCCATTCCCTTCCCTCTTCATCTATTCCCCATTCTTTATGCATTCATCTCATTTTGCCTATGATATCTCTAAGTTCTAAGGCTAGTTGATTGAAAAATTAACACAAGTATGGATGAGATTAGGCCACCTCTTTTGCATGTTCTTTTTTGTGTGTGGTATGTTTCATGAGCATAGTCCATTATACTATGTCTCTAACATGCATAAAAACCAAAATTCTATTGCCCGGCCTTAAATAATTGTGACTTCTACATAAGTCCAATTACGATTGCTTAACAAAGCGCTAAATTTTTGACACAAAAGACATAGCATTCTAGTTAGTGAGATTGTAAGTCTCCCCTCTTTCATGATATTGTGTGGAAACTTGGCCTTTTTCCTTCCTCTGGAAGATGTCTTGGCTCAAGGATCCATGCTTGTGATAAGTGGGTTGAGTGCGCTCCAAAGAATGACTTAAAATGAAAACCAAAGCAAAATAATACTAACTTCTAACTCATTAACAAGTAACATTTAATTTCAAGTCCTTTATTTTAATTCACTTTAATTTTTAAGTTCTATTCATTTGCCATTGTTCATACCATTCTAATTGTTTGTTAGTGCAATTTTCACTTTGTCCATTTGGACCATATTGTGTGATACATCTTGTTTGTGTATATTTTGTTTGTTTGTGTGATCTTTGACCATTAATGTACATAATAAGAACAAAAACCCTAAAAAACTTATATGTGGACTGTTGACTTGATCTTGGACAAATTGGACTTAGAATTTAGGCAACCTCCCTATGCTAAAGGACTTGGCCAATGCCAACATTTGTGTAACCAAGTGCTTACAATTTGAAACTTCATCTGACACATCTTTGAAGATCCCTTTGAGTTCATATGTAACATGATCATTGTGAAGTTGTTATTTTGAACCTATGACTTATGGAATTCATCTGTTACATGAGCAAATTTGAAGAAGATCATGGAGTGGCTAGAATGTGGCTATCTTTATTTAATGCCTTGCTCTTCAAGATTGATATGATTGTGCATTGTGTGTTGCTTGATTCAAAATGTCCAAGGGAATTTGGGTTTCTATAAGACATTCTTGTCTATTAGATTGCTACCCATTGGTCAGATCTTTTCAACTCTTAACTTTTAATTTTGTGCATAGGATTAGTCTCTTCATCTCCTCTCCATTTCTTTAATTTCAAAATCTCTTCCTCCTTTTAAATTTTTCTTCTTCTTTGCTTGAACTAGTTTTATTCTAAACTTTGACCATTTTGCAAACTAGAAACTTTGGCCTTATGCCATTGCATTTTTAAACTTCTTTTCTTAAATCAAACTTGTAAATAGACTTAATTATACTTGACCTAAACTTTCAAAAGCCAAAAAGAACTAACTCATTCAAACCATTTTTAGGCCTTGGTGCCTATCAAACTAAATTTTTGTTAAAAGCTATGCATCCACTTTGAAATTTGTATCATGAACTACGAGGTTTTGATCCCTCATTTTTATGTTGGTACATAGGCACAAGTCCGAAGGTCTTGTCAAACACAAAAATATAATTAATGAATTCTTTTCTCATCCCTTCACTCTATTTGTTTGTAAACATCACTTTGTACAAAATGCATATGCACAAAAAAAGGGCTTCCTAGGAGTACCTAGGACACTTTGGGTGCTAACACCTTCCCCCTGTATAACCAACCCCCTTACCTGTAATCTCTGACATTTTATTAGTTTTGATTTGAAAACTTCTTACTTTTGGGTTTTGTTCGTACTTTTTCCCCTTTCCCTTGGAAACAATAAAAGTGTGGCGGCGACTCTTGTTATTTGATGTCTTGCTTATCCATAGCTCGGCGATCATGAATTTAGTGATACAATCCTCCCTTGACGCACCTAACATCACTTTTTGGTCGAGTTGTTGGTATTGAGGATTCGATACCTCCATAAATCATTCTCTAAACTCCCTCTCTGCACAGTGTCAACATTTGCATATCATGATCATTCATATATCATGCATATAAGTAAAATCAAAATCATGCATATCCCGAAGTATACTTTATGCTCATTTGCATAATCTAAGGTCTCATTGTTGATTTTTATCCCTTGACCTCTAAGTCCAGTTGTTACTGGCATCATTTGTTAAGTCTGGTTGTCACCAGCATCTTATCTCAAATCCAATTGCAATTGGTATCTCAAGTTCAGTTGTAACTGGCACTCTGTTTTCAAATTCATTGGTAAATGGTACCTTAAGTCTGGTTGTAACCAACATTTTCTTACATGTGCAGTTGTTGTTGCCATTACTTGTTAAGTCCAGTTGTAACTAGCACTCAAAATTTAAAAGTCCAGTTGTCACTAGTATCCTTTCGAGTCTAGTTGTAACTAGATTTTTGTTTAAAAATCCAATTGTAATTGGTATCTTAAGTATGGTTGTCACTAGCATCCTTGAAGTCTAGTTGTAACTGACACCAATCCGTTTGAAGCTAGATGTAACCTATGCTTCCCGTCTAAGTACAACTATTGTTAGCACCTACAAAGAGTTTCCTACCCTATTGGTCCCGGTGTTTCCTAGAAAGTCGTCTTTTTGACTCTCTCATTGACAGGAATTTCTAGATTTTTTTGATAAGATGATTTTCTTGTGAGACATCTCAAATTTTGTTAAGAACATTCTAAAGTTGTCATCAGGTCATGTATGAACCTATTGATATACTCTCTTTGAATTTTCTATTGATGTTAGGTCATGTTTGAACCTGCGGTTGGAACCCTTTTGATATTCCCCAGCATTGTCGGGTCATGTATGAACCTATTGCTAAACTTCTTTGAATGTTCCATTGTTGAGGTCATGTATGAACCTATTGTTGAACATTTCCCTTTATGTTTCCCAAAATAGGCAGGTCATGTATGAACTTGTTGATGGGATTCCTTGGGTTTTCTAGTTGTCGTCACGTCATGTGTGAGCCTGCTGACAAAATCTCTTGTATTTTAAGTGTCGTTTGTCAACTTTCACTTTGAGTACTCCCTAGTGCGTGTCTGATTCTCCAGCAGGATTGTTATCCCCAGCGAGTTTATATCCTCATTGTTGTTTCCCATGGGTCACCAGTATCTTGGTGTCCATCATTCCCCACAGATTTGTCTGTCTTGCATAAAATCTCCTGTTAGGATTCATCATATCCCTAACAGGTGAAAATCATAAAAAAAAAAAAGAGTCATGCATTCATGCATATCATATCATGTCACATCATTTACATTTCAAGATAAAAGTTTGGGTCTTCTTAGTATTTAATCATCTTCTACTATGATCATATGAAGAGTGTCATACGGTGAACTGGACTTTTTTGTGGTTTTAATCGCAATGTCGCGGTTAGCAAGAGTCGTCACCGACTTTTCTTTTATCCAATAAGGAAAGGTGGAAAAGAACAGGAAAGACCTTAATTTAGATTTTGGGTTCGGGAGGTACATTATACAAAGGGAAGGTGTTAGCACCCTTTGTATCCATGGTTATCCATGGGCTCTTAATTGCTCGATCACTTATATTATTTTAAAAAAAAAAAAAAAAAAAGTGTTTGTGTATTGTTTAGAGAAATTGTTTTGAAAAGAGAATTTAACTTTGTAATGATTCTTGTATGAATGTATACAAAGTGATTATCTCGTTTAGTTTTGAAAATTGTTTAGAAAAATATAACTCGGTAATGATTCTAGTATGAATGTATACCAAGTGGTGATTTTCTGAAGGTATTTTGAAAGGTGTGAGGTGTGAAAGAATGTTTTAGGTTGTGAGCCAGCAATTAAGAGTTATACCGACCCAAGGTCTTTATGAGTATTTCCTATCCTTATGAGGGTAAAACTGTCCTTATTATTGAGAAATAAGTAGTTTTATCCTTTGGATGTAAAAGGGTCATCGTAGGGTCATCGATTGGTCATTGAAGGCAACAGTTACGAGGATACCTTAGCATTCGAAGGGACTATCATCTTTTAACCGTAGGCAACATCGGAGGATCATCGAGGGACAAAGTTGTATATTCGAAGGCAACATCCGAGGGACTATAATTTATTTTATGATGATTTAACCGAAGGGTCTTTGCTAAGGGTATCCCCACGTTCGCGGGACATGACCGTAATATCGTAATCGTAAGGCAACAAAGAGAGGTCCAAGATCACTTATTCAAAGGCAAAGTTTTACAATTAATTATATAATTAGGATGAAACTCCACATTAAAATTATTAAAAATAATATATTAAAAAATTAATACATTAGAAATTAATACATTAAAAATTAATTTAGGGTGAAACTCCACAAGGGTATCCCACAAATAAAGTGGAATACCTAGCCAATAACCTTTTCCTGGGATATGTGAACCTTTACGAAACTCAAAAAAAAGAAACATGTCAGAACACCAAATCAGGGTGCAATCGAAGATTACACCGGAGAAATATCACAACAATAAATAGGATAGGATGAATAATGCATGGCTATGATAAAACATAAAAAAAAACAGAATAGAAAAATCAGCTACTGTCTCGTTCGCCTCTGCCTCGCCTAGCGAAGGCCAGGCGAATACTCGCCCCAGGCTCGCCTAGCGAGGTGCTAGCGAGCGGCCATGGGTTTTGAATTTGAAAACAGCCCCACGTTAGGAACTTTGAATTTTATGGCATTTTATCACAGGAATAACATGATCAAACATTCAGGGTATTCAGGCATATTTAAATTCCCATACGAAAGCAAATTATATATCAACATTTAATCATGATGCATTATATATGTAGATATGGCCAATTGAAAGTATAAACAATAGAGATACGCAAACCTGTTTGCCAATTCAAGGTTGAAGGGATTGACCACTTGTAGTATCGGAATAAGTTAGGCAGCGGGAATTGGACGGCGATGGCTTCGGTGCAGATGGGCTGCCTTCAGGGTTTCTTTACTCTGAATTCTCCGGGTAGGCAGGGTTCCTATGCCAAAACTTCTATTCGTTCTTCTCTGTTCTCCTCCTCTTTTTTTTCCCAGTGAATCTCCCAGTGTAACTCCAAGTGTGACTCCCCTACTGAAACTTCAGTATTTATAGACTAATTTCGTGGGCTTGGAATGAGGGAGACCCAAGTCCAAAATAATTTGTTATATTTTATTTATTTATTTATTTTAATTATTTAATTAATTAATTAATTAATTAATTAATTAATAAAAAAAATTCTTTTTTTTTTTTTTTTTTTTCGTTTCTCGTTTTTTTTTTTTTTTTTTTTTTTTTCTTTTTGGGCTCAGAATGAAGCCCAAAATTTTTGTTGTCTGTCAGCTTCGCTAGGCGAGCGCGTAGCGAACAGGCCAGTTTGGGCCATTTTCTGGATTGGGTCATCCGTGAGTTGGGCCTTTGTTTCTTCAAGATCAATGTTATATATGAGTCGGAATGCCTTGCAAAATGTCTTGAAATATTAATGGGCAAATTTTGGGGTATGACAGCTGCCCCTGTTCAATATTCTTGGACCGAGAGAGTTAGAATGGTGTATACGCCATTCGTGGTCTGGAGGTGGAAGATTATTGAACACTAGAATGCCCCAAAAATTTGCACTTGAGAATCGACAGTTGGTCTTGATGGAGATGGGCTTAAAGATGCCATCCGGGAGGTTTGATGACGAAAGCTTCAGATCGCGCCGTATATTAGGCTAATTTGAAGACATGGGTGCCACACTGGGTCGTACGTTAGACCGTATAATGAGTCATCCATTAGGCTGCCGACTTCGCTGGGGAGTCGGAGTGTGTCATATGCTGTTGGGGATAAAGGATCAGAATGGACCATACGCTAGATCGTATCTGAGTTGCAGAATGAGCCGTACGTTAGGCTGAATCTGATGACGAAAAGGGGTAGTCGTACGTTAGACTACACTTCAGAAATGTACCGTATGTTAGGTAGGATCTGATGATGAAAGGGGTAGTCGTACGTTAGACTACACTTCAGAAATGTACCGTATGTTAGGTAGCATCTGAGGGTTGTAAGATCCAAACGGGTCGTACGTTAGACCGCGTTGGAGTTGCTGGAGTTCAGAATGGATCGTACGCTAGATCGTATCTGAGTTGCAGAATGAGCCGTACGTTAGGCTGTATCCGAAGAAGAAAGTAGTCGTACGCTAGACTACACCCCTGAATGTACCGTACGCTAGGCAGCATCTGAGGATTTGAAGGTCCAAATGGGTCGTACGTTAGACCGCATTGGAGTTGCTGAAGAAGTCATATGTTGGGCTGAATCAGAATGAACCGTACGTTAGGCTGTATCTGATAACCTGTATATGTTGTACTTGCAATAAATGTCTGGGATGGGCTTAAAGATGCCATCGTTAGGAGGATATCGAAGTGTTGTCAGAATGAATGTTCCCATGAACTGTATTTGAAATATGTATCTGAATCTTGAATGTGATTGATAAAGGTGTCTGTCTGAATGAACCTTCTACTTTGACTATATCAGGAGGATAATTAACCTGCAAAGAAAAAGTTAGCTTCATGCTATGTCATGATGCATGAGATGTTTCGTGTTATGCTAAAATAAATGTGAATGTTGTATGCATGTGTATGCTGTGAAAGGATGTAATGAATGAGTTATGCGTATGAGAAGTTCTGCTTGGGGACTCTACTGGGGAAAATAAATCCCCATCTACTGATTTGAGACATTTGTGTCGATGACCCTTTCTCGGCTGGGGATGCTTGATTTCTGTCTGATGGTGGAAATATTCAACAGAGTCTGGCTGGGGATGGATGAGATGATCAATCTGTCTGGTGACGCCGACCTCTGTTGGGGAGTAACTGGCTGTGCCTGGGGATACTGCCATTTTCTGAGGAAAAAAAAAGGCTTGCTGGGGAAGAGAATTGGTAACGGATTCATTGGAAGCATGATTAGACCTTTTCCTTGATCCTGAAGTCGGGTAGTAATTGCTATTGCTATTCTATGCATGTATTTTTGGTAAACATCAGTCATATTCAAATGCACATATTAATTCAAATTAAATCAATGGACATTTACGCAACCAAAACAGAAAAGTAAAAACAAAAGCATCTTTTTTTTTGAAAGAGGGTTGTATTGATTTTGAAAGGAGGCCTATAAACAGGCAATTTGTGTACAAGGAGACAGAAATCCTAGTAAGAGGAAATTGTCGAAAACAAAGAGAAAGCTATGTGGAAGAAGTCCTATTGATTTTAAGCCTACTACTGTCATTATGTCTTCGAGCATCTCATCCCTTGCTGTCGGATAGAAGTGATTGGCTTGGTCAGTCCCTCGAACTTGGATGAAAGTTGACTGAGAACGGGACATAGTCATACGCTTTAATCCCTAATTTTTGCCTGGACCGCCTTTTCAGGTTTTCAGTCCACCAGGATACCCTTTTTTGCCCAAGCCGCCTTTTCAGGTTTTCGACTTGCCGGGTGTACATTTTTTTTATATATCCCTAATTTTTGCCCGAACCCTTTTGGTTCGCCGGGATGCCCTTACTTTTGCCTAGATACGTCGATCTAGCGGGTCTCTTTTATGCGTAGTATTTTTTAACTATGTCCGCGTTCACGGGATGTGGGAAGTCTTCACCATCCATTGTAGCGAGTATCATGGCTCCACCTGAGAATACCTTCTTAACTACAAATGGCCCTTCGTATGTGGGAGTCCATTTGCCTCTGGGGTCAGTTTGTGGTAGGATGATGCGTTTGATTACCAAGTCGCCAATTTGATACACTTGTCTCTTGACCTTTTTGTTGAATGCCCTGGTCATGCGCTTCTGATATATCTGCCCGTGACATACAGCCGCAAGTCTCTTCTCATCCATCAAATTTATCTGATCGAGTCGAGTCTGAATCCATTCGTCCTCGTCTAAGCCCGCCTCTTTCATGATCCTTAGAGAGGGAATCTGAACTTCCACTGGTAAAACGGCTTCCATTCCGTAGACTAAAGAGAAAGGAGTTGCCCCTGTCGAAGTTCGCACGGAAGTACGATAACCATGAAGAGCAAATGGTAACATCTCATGCCAGTCTTTGTATGTTACCGTCATCTTTTGTATAATCTTCTTAATATTCTTATTAGCCGCTTCTACAGCGCCGTTCATCTTTGGCCGGTACGGAGAAGAGTTATGGTGTTTTATTTTGAACTGCGTGCAGAGTTCAGTAATCATCTTGTTGTTCAAATTAGTGCCATTGTCAGTGATAATTCTCTCAGGGACGCCGTATCGGCAGATGAGGCTGTTCTTGATGAATCGTGCCACCACATTCTTAGTAACAGAAGCAAATGAGGCTGCCTCCACCCACTTTGTGAAGTAATCAATAGCAACAAGGATGAAACGATGTCCATTAGAGGCGGTAGGTTTAATCTCGCCAATCATATCAATGCCCCACATTGCAAAGGGCCACGGCGCGGTCAACACGTTTAATGGAGCAGGAGGCACATGTACTTTATCCGCATAGATCTGGCACTTATGACAAGTTCTGGAGTGATGGTGGCAATCAGTTTCCATGGTAGACCAATAATACCCTGACCTCAGAATCTTCTTGGCCATTGTATGTCCACTAGAATGAGTCCCAAAGATACCGTCGTGCATGTCTTCCATAATCTTCTCTGATTCCTTTCTATCCACACAGCGAAGCAAAGTCGAATCATGGTTACGTTTGTACAATATTCCATTACTCAAAAAGAATTTAGCGGAGAACTTCCTCAGAAATTTCCTGTCATTGATGGATGTCCCTTCAGGGTATTCCTGAGCTTCTAAATATCTTTTTATCTCGTGGAACCAAGGCTTCTCTTCTACTTCATCAGCGTTAAGTTCATAACAATATGCTGGTTCGTCTAGTCGTTCAATGGTAATCCGGGGAGCTTCATTGTCCCATCTGACTCTGAACATAGATGACATGGTAGCCAATGCGTCTGCCAACTGGTTCTCCTCTCGTGGAATATGTTCGAATGTGATCTCTTCAAAGTATGGGATTAATGTCAACACCCGTTCTCGATAAGGGATGAGATTCGGATGTTTAGTGTCCCATTCTCCTTTGACCTGACTGATTACTAAGGCTGAGTCTCCATACACCCTCAAAAACTTGATTCTCAGGTCTATAGCAGCTCTGAGTCCCAAAATACATGCTTCATACTCAGCCATATTGTTGGTACACTCAAAACATAGTCTAGCGGTGAAAGGCGTATGGCCACCCTTGGGGGAAATGATCACGACGCCAATACCATTGCCCAATGCGTTAGACGATCCATCAAAAACCATAGTCCATCGGGATCCCACTTCGGGTCCTTCATTCGGTCCAGGTTCTTCATAATCAGTAACAAGCATGACATCCTCATCTGGGAACTCAAAATTCATAGACTGATAATCATTCACGGCCTGATGAGCCAAATGATCAGCTAGCACGCTTCCTTATACTGGATATCATACTCTGTTAAAATCATCTGCCATCTTGCTATTCTTCCGGAGAGGGCGGGTTTCTCAAATATGTATTTGATAGGATCCATCTTAGAAATCAACAAAGTGGTGTGATTCAACATATACTGTCTTAGTCGGCGAGCAGCCCAGGCCAAAGCACAGCAAGTTTTCTCGAGCAGTGAGTATCTTGTTTCACAGTCGGTAAACTTTTTGCTAAGGTAGTATATGGCATACTCTTTTCGACCGGACTCGTCATGTTGTCCCAACACACACCCCATTGAGTTTTCTAAAACGGTTAAATACATGATTAGAGGTCTTCCCTCAACTGGTGGCACCAGAATTGGAGGTTCTTGGAGGTACTTCTTGATTTTGTCGAAAGCTTCTTGACATTCATCATTCCATATCATCTCTTGATTTTTTCTCAGTAACTTGAAGATGGGTTTGCAAGTAGCGGTCAAATGGGAAATAAATCGGGCAATGTAATTCAAACGTCCCAAGAAACCTCTGACTTCTTTATCCGTACGGGGAACTGGCATCTCTTGAATAGCTCTCACCTTGGCTGGGTCAACCTCAATACCTTTACCACTGACAATAAAGCCCAAGAGTTTACCAGATCTTACTCCAAAGGTGCATTTGTTCGGGTTCAATCTCAACTTGTATTTCTTCAGCCTCTCAAACAGTTTGTATAAATGATCGAGATGTTCTTCTTCAGTATGAGACCTGGCTATCATATCGTCCACATATACTTCTATTTCATGATGGATCATGTCATGGAACAAAACCACCATAGCACGCTGGTACGTTGCTCCTGCGTTCTTTAAACCAAACGGCATTACTTTATAACAGAAGGTGCCCCATTGCGTCACAAACGTAGTCTTCTCCATGTCCTCAGGTGCCATTTTGATCTGGTTATAACCCGAGAATCCATCCATGAAGGAGAATACCTTGTGTTGAGCGGTGTTGTCTACCAGAACATCAATGTGTGGCAGTGGGAAATCATCCTTGGGACTCGCTCTATTCAAATCTCTGTAATCCACACACATTCGCACCTTACCATCCTTCTTTGGCACTTGTACCACATTAGCAACCCATTGAGGATAAGAAGTAACCGCCAGAAAACCAGCATCGAATTGTTTCATGACTTCGGCCTTGATTTTCTCGGACATTTCAGGACGCATGCGACGAACCTTTTGCTTAACAGGACGACAATCTTCCTTCGTCGGCAAACGATGCACTACTATATCGGTATCCAGCCCTGGCATGTCTTCGTAAGACCAAGCAAAAATCTCCACATAGTCATGTAGCATTTGAATCAATCTTCTTTTGACACTGATTTCCAAGCCTGCTCCTATTTTGACTTCTCTCTTGTCCACCTCGGTACCCAGATTTACAGTCTCAACTGACTCCTCATGCGGCTGTATAGTCCTTTCTTCTTGTAGTAACATTCTGGCAAGTTCTTCAGGTACTTCACAATCTTCCTCACTTCCATCTTCGGCTCGGTAGATCGGATTTTCAAAGTCATAATGAACAGTAGTAGAACTATTATCATCAGGATCCAGAGTGGATAGGGATCTGCAATTCGTTACGTGCGTGTGTGTAAGAAAACATAGCTCGTTTGAAAGATAATAGGAAAGACAAAGAGCGCAATATTTGAATGCAAAACGTCCATTGATTTATTGAATATAAATATGCTTATGAAAATGACAAAACCCTTAACAAATTAGCTATTGTGCCTCGGGCATAGACACAATGCTTTAAGAAGTTTGATTGGAAAATTAAAATTTGCAATTCTAGAATAAACAATAACAATTACTCCTGACTAAAGGAAATCGGGATAATGTCTTCAGTCTTCCAATTGTTGAGTCCGTCACCGATTGTTGGGAAAATCCAGCTATCCAAGTCGCAATCACTATCAGCATCTTCCATAGCATTAATCTGATTTTTGACTATCTTTCCAGAGTTAAACCCCAGGCCAGCTTTATCAGACTTGTACGGTACATTGATCAGTTGACCCCAACCAGCACGATCACCATTTTCAACCGCGGCTTGAGCATCTTTCAGAGAGATCATGACAGGGGGAGCACGAACAACCTTGGGCACAAGGGGAGTTGGCTTAAGGACAGGACTGGGTGGAGGAACCACTTCAAATGACTGAGAAGGAGTCTCAAAGAATTCACCATCCATCTCGACGTATTTGAAGGCTTGCACACTACTGACAATATACTCTTCTTCTCCACATACAGTGACAACCATGCCTGCTATTGGATACTTCAGCTTTTGATGAAGCGACGAAGCTACCGCACCTGCCCCATGGATCCAAGGGCGCCCCAACAAGCAGGAGTAGGCGGGACGAATGTCCATCACGTGAAAGGTAGTGTTGAAGACTTGAGGTCCTATCTTGATAGGGAGAACCACTTCACCATAGACAACACTCTTCGCACCATCGTAAGCACGCACCACAACATCACTAGGTTTCAGTTCAATGCCTTTGTAGTCAAATTTATCGAGTACAGCTTTCGGGAGCACATTCAAGGAAGAGCCGTTGTCGATCAACACGTGAGCCAGGGTGATCCCCTCACACTCGATGGAGATATGCAGAGCTTTATTGTGATTCTTTCCTGCTGGCGTCAGGTCAGCATCGGAAAAGCCTAGGCCATTGTCAACAGTCAAATTAGCAACATAATGTTCGAATTGATCGACGGATGTTTCTTGAGGCACATGAGCGGTCTTCAAGAATTTCATCAATGCATTGGCATGGGATTCAGAGGATAATAACAAGGACAACATTGAGATTTTAGACGGAGTATGCCCCAATTGTTCCACTACATCAAAATCGCTCTTACGGATGATTTTCAGCATCTCTTCCATTTCCTGTTTGGCAACATCTTCAGAAGTAACTTCGACCGATGTCTCTGACTGAGGAGGATTGACTGGTCTTTTTCCTCGAATTTCGGGAGCGGGAGGTGAGATTTCTGGGGAGTAGATCCTTCCACTTCGAGTAACTTTACTAGTCCCCACAATATCATTAGGATTAGCAGAACTACCAACTTGCTTTATGCCATGGATGTAAACGTCGCCTCCATAGTTCCACGGAATAGCTTTGCTGGAGGAATATGGCACGGGGCCAGGTGCGGTAATAATCAGGGGAGCCACTTTGGGCTCAGCGGTAATCTTCACAGGCACTTTAGTAGCGGTAATCTTCACTGGAGCTTTGGACCTAGCAATCACAGATACCTCTTCAATAGAGTTGTCCACCTTAGGAACCCTTTCAAATAGAATTGTACGATCATCCATCAGCCGTTGAATGCCGTTCTTCAACTTCAAACAATCATTGGGTCGGAGTACACAGAGATCGCAATCTTCAGCACAACCTGGAAATAAACCAGCTTGCAATAAATTCTTCTTAACGATCAGGAGAGGAGATGCTAAATCAGCAACGTCAGTAACGTGAGAATTGTCGTCCACAACATTAACATTCTGGTCATGATTAGGCATAGGTGCTGTGATGACATTGGGGGTCGCCGGAGGATCAAATTCAATTTCTCCAGCGTCGATCATATCCTGAATCTTGTTCTTCAACAACCAGCAATCATTCGTATCATGCCCGGGGCTATCGGAGTGATAGGCACACCTGGCGTTGGGATTATAACGAGGAGAAGTAGTGTTGGGATTTGCAGGAGGGCCTCTGAGGGTAATCAAATTGGCCTTTAACATACTCTGCAGTGCTTGGGTTAAAGTCATATTGATCTTGGTAAACTGTCTTCTCGACCTGTCTTGTCTGTGTTGGAAGTTCTGAGATGGCGGTGCGGCAATTGTAACTGCCCCAACAGTATGGTCACGATTCTTCTTGTTATGCTTCCTCTCACTGTACACAGCATTTGATTCATTCTTTCCCTGATAGGACTTTTTGGTGCTTGCAAAAGTAGCTGCCTGTATCTTTCCACTTCGAATGCCGCTTTCAACCCGTTCACCTGTCAAGATAAGTTCAGTGAAACCTGACGAGGAACTTCCCAGTAGATGGCTGTAGAATGGGCCAGTCAGTGTACCCATGAACATGTCCACTAACTCTCGATCAGTCATAGGGGGTTTGACTCTGCCAGCCAAATCTCTCCACTTTTGAGCATATTCTTTGAAACTTTCTTTAGAGCCCATAGTCATATTTTGTAGCTGTAGCCGAGTAGGCGCTAACTCAGAATTATACTGGTAGTGCTTGTAGAAAGCTGTTGCTAAATCAGTCCATGTGCGGATGTTAGAGCTCTCAAGCTGATAATACCACTCTAACTGTGTGCCAGACAGACTCTCTTGGAAGAAATGGATCCACAGTTTCTTATCAGTAGTGTGCGGCTGAATCTTTCTCACATAAGCCCTTAGATGCATCTGAGGACAAGAGGCACCATCATACTTAGTGAAAATGGGAACCTTGAATTTGCGGGGAATGACCACATCAGAGACCAGACCCAAGTTTTCGAAATCCAGACCGGGCACTTTCTGCCCCTCCATAGCTAGCATACGTTCTTCCAGCAACTTGTACTTATCATCCTTCGGAGAGTACTGTTCATGTTCATAATCTTCATCGTCGTCCTCAGAATTGACGAGATTAGGATTCTCATCTTCCGAATCATTCTCGGTCTCTTCTTCTGAATCCTTCGGAATTCTAATCTTGACTCCTGTAACCTGTCCCTTAAGCCTTCTCCCCGGGTTGATGTAACCCACAGGTTTCTGGTCCTTCTTCTTCTCCATCAAAAGAGCTTTCAGTTCTTCCTGCCCCTTAGATAAGCTCAGCATCATTTCCTGGAATTGAGCATTCTGGGCCTGGAGATCTTTGACAGTTTGTTCGAGAGCCATTGTTCAATTGTTTGAATCTGCTGGAATCTGTTTGCCAGGAAAATCGTGAGAACACTGATCCTTTAGAATACCTGTTATGCGATGCAATGCAATGTATGAAATGTTTTCAAGGACTTTCGGGATTTAACTTTGCATAAACTAACAAAAAGAGCTTTTTTTTTTCTTTTCTCTTTTGTTTTTGCTTTTGTTTTTGTTTTTTCTGTTTTTTTTTTAGCAGAGTTAAATCCCTAAATCCTTGAAATGGTTAGTACAATGCCATGATGTTATGATGTTATGTTGTTATGATGTCATGTTGTTAGATAAATAACAAGCACAAGCAAGTCACACAACAATCATTCCTAGGTTTTAAGGCTTGCGTGAGTTCCATAGGTAAATACCCTCCCCACTGAAGTTTGGTTGGTTCAACCTGTCTTAGAATAGTAACCGGGTTCTAGAAGGATCTCAAATCATTGACCTTTCCTTAAGTCCACTTCAGTGCAACACCAAGTGGTTGACCGAAGCTTCCCTAAAGTCCAATCTCAAAGAGTGTAGTATCGAGTCTCAACCAACTCCAGTCGGAACCGAAGCCAGTTATCTCACTACTTTCTAATGGCCAGGATGAGTCAATTAGGGTTCTAAAGGTCTGGTTAATGCTTTTATGACACCACGCGAATGCCAAATATTTCCTCAACTAACATGAGGAACATCAGGACATCCAAAGTGCCACATTAACCGTAGCCATCATTTTGACCATTCCAGTATACGCCGGACAGTCGCGATGATCTCTTGCTACTTACCTAAGGTACACTAGATCCGGGTGTAGGATCTTTCACTCAAGCATAACATACCCAAGCAATCCCTTAAAAATAAATCAGACAAATTGAATAAGTGATCTTGTTTTTAAGGTAACCTCTCTTTTTAAATATTTAGGGTCCCCAGCAGAGTCGCCAGTTCTGTCATACGGTGAACTGGACTTTTTTGTGGTTTTAATCGCAATGTCGCGGTTAGCAAGAGTCGCCACCGACTTTTCTTTTATCCAATAAGGAAAGGTGGAAAAGAACAGGAAAGACCTTAATTTAGATTTTGGGTTCGGGAGGTACATTATACAAAGGGAAGGTGTTAGCACCCTTTGTATCCATGGTTATCCATGGGCTCTTAATTGCTCGATCACTTATATTATTTTTAAAAAAAAAAAAAAAGTGTTTGTGAATTGTTTAGAAAAATTGTTTTGAAAAGAGAATTTAACTTTGTAATGATTCTTGTATGAATGTATACAAAGTGATTATCTCGTTTAGTTTTGAAAATTGTTTAGAAAAATATAACTCGGTAATGATTCTAGTATGAATGTATACCAAGTGGTGATTTTCTGAAGGTATTTTGAAAGGTGTGAGGTGTGAAAGAATGTTTTAGGTTGTGAGCCAGCAATTAAGAGTTATACCGACCCAAGGTCTTTATGAGTATTTCCTATCCTTATGAGGGTAAAACTGTCCTTATTATTGAGAAATAAGTAGTTTTATCCTTTGGATGTAAAAGGGTCATCGTAGGGTCATCGATTGGTCATTGAAGGCAACAGTTACGAGGATACCTTAGCATTCGAAGGGACTATCATCTTTTAACCGTAGGCAACATCGGAGGGTCATCGAGGGACAAAGTTGTATATTCGAAGGCAACATCCGAGGGACTATAATTTATTTTATGATGATTTAACCGAAGGGTCTTTGCTAAGGGTATCCCCACGTTCGCGGGACATGACCGTAATATCGTAATCGTAAGGCAACAAAGAGAGGTCCAAGATCACTTATTCAAAGGCAAAGTTTTACAATTAATTATATAATTAGGATGAAACTCCACATTAAAATTATTAAAAATAATATATTAAAAATTAATACATTAGAAATTAATACATTAAAAATTAATTTAGGGTGAAACTCCACAAGGGTATCCCACAAATAAAGTGGAATACCTAGCCAATAACCTTTTCCTGGGATATGTGAACCTTTACGAAACTCAAAAAAAAGAAACATGTCAGAACACCAAATCAGGGTGCAATCGAAGATTACACCGGAGAAATATCACAACAATAA